>NC_082662.1:110828678-111453678 GCF_025265405.1 Mesoplodon densirostris
TCATTCATTGGTTCTTCCTTTCCTAAATTTTCTATTGCCTTTCCTTATTAAGACAGGTCAACATAGTCATTGTAGAGGTTATTTAAGGCTTTTTTTTTTTTTAAACTAATATTGACCATAAAACATTCCTATATTCCTGGAAGAATAATAGGCTTGAAATTCATGAAGATAGTAGTTGGAGTATTTGCATAGAGTTGTTATGTACATAATTCTTAAGTGTTTGAAAAATGAAAATGCAGTTTAAAAAACCTCACTCCTGGGCTTCCCCGGTGGCACAGTGGTTGAGAGTCCTCCTGCCGATGCAGGGGACACGGGTTCGTGCCCCGGTCCGGGAGGATCCCACATGCCACGGAGCGGCTGGGCCCGTGAGCCATGGCTGCTGAGCCTGCGCGTCCGGAGCCTGTGCTCCGCAGCAGGAGAGGCCACAACAGTGAGAGGCCCACGTACCACAAAAAAAAAAAACCTCACTCCTGTAGTTTCCATTATCAGTTAGTAATATTTTGAGTGAGCACTGTTATGTATAGGATCTTTCACTAAATGCTATGATGAGAGTGAAAAATGCCAAAGAAATTAAGTTCCTTGTCTTTCGTAAATGTCCAAACAATGTGAATAAATGCATACCAGTTATTTAAATTAATTATGTGACCTCCCTCAAATGCTGAATTAATTGGATGGGCTTTCACGGTAAGAGTATTTGGAGGAAGTGAGTTTTGAGCAGAGATTTGAAATAGGTGAATGATATGAATTAGTAGAGAAAAGATTGACAGGTTATCCCAGCTGGAGTAATGACTTAGGAGATTGATTTCTATCATCTCTTCACTGCAGTGAGAATTTCAAATTTGATGCGAGTATTAGGAACAGAAGCTGTTCAAGACCCCACGAAGGTAGAAGCCCATGTCAGAGCTCAGATGGCAAAAAGACAGAAGTAAGTGCCATGGGATTGGGTGGAAACCCAGGGCAAGTACCTTTCCCAGACTCTTCTGGGGGATCCATATTTGGAGGGAGGGGAGAGTTCTCCGTTGCTCTCTCTTTCCCTCAGCCCTGCCTCTGATCTTCAATGCCTTTCTCACTTGTGGATGTCCTTCCTGTCACGACAGAGCGCATGAAGAGGCCAACGCTGCCCGAAAACTTACAGCAGAACAGAGAAAGGTCAAGAAAATTAAAAAGCTTAAAGAAGACATTTCACAGGGGGTACACATATCTGTTTATAGGTAGGTGTCCAAACTGGGCCAGCCTTTTCCTTAGAAATACCAAAACATTTTCCAGGTGATTGAGGCAGAATCACTGGTGTAAAGCATACCTAATATCAGCTCTACTTTCTTTTAACGACCCTAGTGTAAATCAAGAGCTAGTAGTTCTTTTTCATTGGTGAGGGTTAAAAACTTAGTCTTCCATCTCTGAGGTCTTAGTGAACTAATACTAGTTCTGAAGAATGAATGAACGAATATGCTTATTCAGGCCAAGATGTGAACTAGGGATCATTCATACTTTATGAAGCATAAAATATTATTTTTTCAGGAAGCATTAAAAGTTTTTTTCCTCAGTTAACTATATCCTTATCCTAATGTATTGCAGTAATCCTTTTATTACCACTCCAAAGTGGACTTTATTTATTTATTTATTTATTTTTGATTTATTCATTTGTTTTTATTTTGGCTGCATTGGGTCTTCGTCGCTGCGCGTGAGCTTTCTCTAGTTGCTACGAGTGGGGGCTACTCTACATTGCAGTGTGCAGGCTTCTTGTTGTGGCTTCTCTTGTTGTGGAGCACAGGCTCTAGGCACTCAGGCTCAGTAATTGTGGTGCACGGGCTTAGTTGCTCCGTGGCATGTGGGATCTTCCCAGACCAGGGCTCGAACCCGTGTCCCCTATTGGCAGGTGGATTCTTAACCGCTGCACCACTAGGGAAGCCCTGGACTTTCCACGTTGTAAATATTTTCTACCTTTTGTGTTGATTTAATATTTTCATTTTATTCTTTTATGTCAAGTACATGTGTATCTTCTGTTTAGATGTGCTCCTGTTTAGTTCTTTATTATAAAAACAGCACATTATTATAAAAGTAGTGAATGCTTACTAAGATAAAAAACATTCTAACAATACAGAAGGACATTTACTGAAAAAGTCCCCTTCCTATTCTCTGATTCCTTAGGACCACTCACTGTGGGTAATTGCCACTGACAGTTTTTCGTATATTCTTCGAGAAATTTTTCAGGCATAGCATTGTGACTACTTTATATTATAAGCATCTAGAGGGCAAAGAATTTGTTGGTCTTTATACTATCAAGAACAACTAGCATATAAATATTTTTGGATGATGGTAAATATCTCTCCTTCATTATTAGAGTAAATTTTGATTACCTGCTATTTGTTGTAAAGTGTACAGTGCTAGACTTTGAAGAAGTTTAAGACAGTAGAAATACTTCTGGATTCATCAGTTCTACCTTTAAGCATTAGTATATTTGCTTACTCCAAATGCCTTTGTTTTTAGAGAGAAAACTATTTTGGATCCATTTTTACCATTCCATTCAGGCAGCTGCTGATGCTAAAATGAAAGCCATAACTAAACTTTCCCTTCTCCAGAGTTCGAAATTTGAGCAACCCAGCCAAGAAGTTCAAGATTGAGGCCAATGCTGGGCAGCTGTACCTGACAGGGGTGGTGGTACTGCACAAGGATGTCAACGTGGTAGTAGTGGAAGGGGGTGAGTCTGAAAAAATTGAGGCAACCGTAGGCCTTGAAGTGATTAACATGGTGGGAAGAAAGGAGAAAAAGATAGTATTTTAGAGCCATACCTGGGTTTAATATCTTGGGCCTCTGTTTCTGTGTTTATTGGAGTAGAAGGACCTAAGATGTGGTTCCTGGGATTGCTTCAGCTACCACATTAATGTCTGAGCATTGAATGCACTCAAACGTTCTTTCTACCCCATTGTCTTCCACAACTCTGGCAAAATTCTCCTCTGTTTCTAGGCCCCAAGGCCCAGAAGAAATTTAAGCGTCTTATGCTGCATCGGATAAAGTGGGATGAACAGACATCTAACACAAAGGGAGATGGTGAATGGGGGTTAGAGGGGATTAAGTGGGAGGTGGGATGGTACTCTGTCCATTCATCTGTTCCCTCTCTCTGACACTCTTGCAAATACCAGATAATGTTCAAGAATTTTAGAAAGACCCATTTGGACTTTAAGCATGCTAGACATTCATACAGTATTTATTATATGATCATATGCATAAGTATTAGTTATTCTCCTGCCTGTCCTTTAAGGCCTTTCTACCAGCTGGTTTCCCTATTAGCCCAGAATCTGGATACTGGCTACATAAGTGTATTTAGTTTGTGAAATTTCAGCAACCTGCGCATTCATATGTGCATTGTCTATATTATATAATTTTTTGATAAAAAGTTTTTTAAAGGATTGAGAGCAAAAAATATTTTTCAGATCAAAAAAAGCTCTCTGCTTCATTCAAGAAAATCAACTTTTATTCTTTTGCCCAAGTTTATCTTGTATATATATTTGACATCCTCCAGGCCATCTTCTTCCATCAATATTCATTCTTCCCTTCTTTGAAGACCTGGGTTAGCATTTAACATGTGCAGAGAACCTTACTTTTCTTAACTTTGGCCCTTTTATACTTTTCGTTCTTCCCTATTTTTGTACTTAAAGTACACTTTTTACTATAAATGACCTATATTTTGTTTCTCAAGTGTTCCTAAGATATTTTCATTCATTATATCTGTCCTCCTTCATTAGACTAAAAACTCCTTGAGAATGGACTCTTATCATTTTGGCATCTGAAGTGCTTAGAACAAGTTTTTATTGTTCTTTTTTTTTTTTTTTTTTGCCGTACGTGGGCCTCTCACTGTTGTGGCCTCTCCTGTTTGCGCGTGGAGCACACAGGCTCTGGATGCGCAGGCCCAGCGGCCATGGCTCATGGGCCCAGCCGCTCCACGGCATGTGGGATCTTCCCGAACTGGGGCACGAACCCATGTCCCCTGCATCGGCAGGCAGACTCTCAACCACTGCGCCACCAGGGAAGCCCTATTGTTCTTTTATTTATCTCCTTATTCCCAGTACCTGTCACAGCTCTTGACACATAATTGGTCCTCAATACATGTTTGTTGAATTAATTAATGTCCCTACCTGTTTGGAGATTTCAGTCTAATTGGGGGGAAATAAATAGTAACAGAAGACATTTGATCCCAATACATGAGAAAAGGTGATAATATTTAAAAGAATTTGGGTAGGCTTGAATACTGTTTGTTTAGAACCTAAATCTTGGTGTCTGATCTAAGTCTAGAGCAAGATTTAGCTATATTGTCTTTTCCAGATGATGAGGAATCTGATGAGGAAGCTGTGAAGAAAACCAACAAATGTGTACTAGTCTGGGAGGTAGGTGATCCTTTGTTAAACACTGAAGCAGGACTTTAGCTAATTCCTGATTGTTTATATTATGCAAATGGAGCAATATAATGGTAAAACTAAATAATGACTAATCCCTTAAGTAATCTGTATTTCTTTTTGGAATTCATTGTTAAGTATTTGGCAGCAAATCCTTCATGATTATATTTTAGTTAAATTGATGGGTATATAGTTTATGCCATCTGGGGAAAAGTATGGAAACTGGTGGCAAGAATACAAATTCTCGATTTATTTATTTCACAGTCATGGATATGAGACTTGGAAAGAGGGAAATGAATTGTAGACTTTTTCTTTGGATATAGTGAAAGAAGTACTAGACTTAATATAAAGTTGGGATTCTGGGCAGTATCACTTACTAGCTGTGTAACTGGGCAAAACACTTAATGTCAAAAACTGTTGCTTTGTCTATAAAATGTGGATGTTATTTTCTCTCCCTATTGTCAGTTTTATTTTGAGAACCTAATTTGATTATTATGTAATGGTGCTTTGCAAAATGTGACTAAATCACTCTTAAAATGGAATTTTTTTATGGTTATACAATTCTTTCATCCCTCAAATTTTCTTAGTGAGCCACACTATTCTGAAGAATGAATGAATGAATGAATATGCTTGTTCAGGCCAAGTTGTGAACTAAGGATCATTCACCCTTTGTGAAGTGTAAAATATCATCCTATTTCTCCAGGAAGCATTAAAAGTTTCTTTCCTCAGTAACTATATTCTTATCCTGATGTACTGCAGTAATCCTTTTATTCCCACTCCAAAATACATTTTATACATTGTAAATATTTTCTACCTTTGTGTTGATTTAATGTTTTCATTTTATTCTTTTAGGTTGCATGTGCGTGTGTATCTTCTATTTTTTAAATGTGCTCATATTTAGTAACTAGTTCTTTATTATAGAAGTAGTACTTTGGGACTTCCCTGGCAGTCCAGCGGTAAGACTCCACACTTCTCCTGCAGGGGGCGTGGGTTCCATCCCTGGTCTGGGAACTAAGATCCCACATGCCATGCGGCATGGCCCGAAAACAAAAAAAGTAGTACTTTACTACAAAAGTAGTGAATGCTCATTAAAATAAATTCTGACAACACAGAAGAGCACTTACTGAAATAGTCCCTTCTGATTCCCTCATTTTTTAAGACCACTCTATAGGTAATTGCTACTGTTTTTCATGTATCCTTCTGTCTAACCCCAGATTCCTCCAATTTATGCATACTAAGTAGGTAATAATAACCATAATAACTGTTTCTCTGTCTCATAAGTCCCCATCTGCATATTTAATATCCCCCAGCCCCTTCATCTCTTTAAAATTCTGTTCTATTTATCTCTGAGAGTCCTCAGGAATTATTTCTCAGGTTCAGAAATAAGCCAAGTTGTGCTTTAGCCTCCTTTTTGGAATCTGATCCCTGAAAGCCTCTTGAGGTAGCATTTTGTGACTGCCATTGCACCTAGTCCCTTTGGTGAGAATGCGGTTCCACTAAGTACTGAATCTTTCTACTGTAGTTGTCTGCAGGTTATCCCCCCTGGCTCCCATTCCTCTCTCCCCCAAACCCCTGTATTGTTCTTTGACACTGGGCCCCAAAACCTCCTGCTTATATACACGGTCTCACTAAGTCTTATGAAAAGAGTCCTTTTAGCCTCTAACTCCTTTCTCGTTAAATACCCAAATCTGGAGCCCTGGTAGGAGGCAAGTTCATCCCATCTCACCCTCCCTAGTCCTTCCTGACTTACTCTTCCATCCAGGCACCAGAGCACAGAACTCCTCATCCTCCATTCAGTCAAAAAAACAAACCCATATAAAGTCATGAAAACTCAGCAAATATCCAAGGGGGTGGAGGTTAGAATTGTTTGTTTTGTTTTGTTTGTTTAATATTTATTTATTTATTTAGGCTGTACCAGGTCTTAGTTGCGGCACTCAGGATCTTTTATTTGAGGCATGCGGGATCTTTAGTTGCGGCATGTGGGCTTCTTAGTTGCGGCATGCATGCAGGATCTAGTTCCCTGACCAGGGATTGAACGTGGGCCCCCTGCATTGGGAGCATGGAGTCTTACCCACGGGACCACCAGGGAAGTCCCTAGAATTGTTTTTACCATAAAATTATGTTCAGGTAGGCACATTGCTACACAGATGTTACTAGGTTTTATAAAGGAATGTTATATCTGATTTAAATTAGAAATTGCAGTGTTTTTATTAAAAATTTTGTCTCTTTCCCAGGGTACAGCCAAAGACCGGAGCTTTGGGGAGATGAAGTTCAAACAGTGCCCTACAGAGAACATGGCTCGGGAGCATTTCAAAAAGCATGGGGCTGAGCACTACTGGGACCTTGCGCTGAGTGAATCTGTGTTGGAGTCCACCGACTGAGACTACTGCAAGCCCTTGCCTCTCCCTTCTTGCCTTTGTCTCTTCAGTCCTCTCCCTTATTCTACTTCCAAACCCAGCCCTACTTGTGTGTGTGATCTCAGAACTGTGCCAGGCTGACATTGGGACAAAGGGAGAACACCTTGCTTCCTTCCCCAGACAGCCTGGTGCTGCCCTTTATTCCCCTATGTGAATATGATTAAAGAGTTATTTTTAAAGTTGGTATGATATTTTTCACACATTCAAAGGTATTGGAGTTTGGGTCTTCAGGTGATCTTTTCTCCAGACTTCTAGCAATTGCTGTGGAAAAAAAATTTTGTCATTGATATTTATGTATATATAAATGGATGAACGAATGGATGGATGATTGGATAATGGAAATTTCTGACCTCATCTTAGAGCAAGAATGATAAATACCGTTTTCCTGGAGCAGAGTGAAGAAGGAAAAGGTATTAAGTGGATAGGGGAGAGGGAATTTCCATCTCTTAACCTTCAGTGGATAGTCACAAGGTTGACAGATTACTTCTGGTCTTGGATGAGTAGTCTTAACAGGAAATTAGTTCCTCATATGGGTGAATATATGAGAATGTGTGTCGTGGGTGAAATGGACACAGAAGGAGAGTCCAAAGAGGATGTTATGGGTCAGTTTGTAAAAGGGAATAGGATTTGGGAATTTAGCCTATTTCTTCTCTTTACTAATTAAAGAAACCAATCCTTTTCTAAAAGACAATGTGTAATTTCTTTTTCCCACCCGCCCCCAAGAATCTGACAAGATGCAGTTCTGTTTAAGCATTTAGTGTTTCTGGTTTGATTTCAGGAGTATTTGGGTCAGAATAAATATCCATAGAAGTCCAAAATTCTTACCATAAATATCCTTCCATTTCATGTTGCCTGTTGAGGATGTATTGAGAATGGATTGAACATAGGAGCCATTAGAGTTCCTCCCTGCTAATTGGAGTTTACTAGGAAGTAGTGTCAGAATGAATACTTGACCAGAAGTTAAAACATTCTATGTTATCAAATTAACCCCTTTTAAAAAAATGTGGGGACTTCCCTGGCGGTCCAGTGATTAAGACTCCATGTTCCCAAGGCAGGGGTCACGGTTTGGATCGTTGGCTGGGGAACTAAGATCCCACATGCTACGTGGCATGGCCAAAAATAAATAAAATTTTTAAAAATTAAAAAGTTCACTGTTTCAGGCCCTAGTTAGAGTTCCAATTTTAAGGCAGTATTAGAGAGTGCTAGGATTAAAAAAGGTGGAAAGAGACAAGGGACTGCAAAAGGCCTTAAGGAAAAACTATACAACCTCTCTTTTAGAGATAAGCAAACTATAACCCAGACAGGTGACATTACTAATTCCTAGAGCAGGAAGAAATCTAAAAAAAGCCTATATCTGAGACTTAGGAGCTAGAGAATTGATATTTCGTGATTTAAGCAAATCCAGGGGAAAACTTAATTGTCAGAAGTAAGTGCTTTTGCTTTTATTAAAGGATTTATTACAAATATGCGTGTAAATAATTTATACACAACTTCAAAAATGTATTGTTTGCTGAAGACCTAAAAGGAGTCTTTTTTGCGGTACGCGGGCCTCACTGCAGAGGCCTCTCCTGTCGCGGAGCACAGGCTCCGGACGCACAAGCCCAGCTGCCATGGCTCACGGGCCTAGCCGCTCCGCGGTATGTGGGATCTTCCCAGTCCAGGGCACGAACCCGCGTCCCCTGTATCGGCAGGCGGACTCTCAATCACTGCGTCACCAGGGAAGCCCAGGAGTCTTTTTGTTCATTATAAAGTTAAGTAAGTTCCCTACATAAAAGAATGAGTTCCATTCCGAAAGCACGTTCATAAGTCCAATTTGTTCGTACATCCAACAAAACCCAACTCACACGATTGCTGTACTGTAATCGGTTTGTAATACTTTTCACACAGGAGTACATAACAAACATTTTGAATCTTACAGTACAGTACCTTGAAAAGTACAGTAGTACAGTACAACAGCTGGCATACAGGGGCATGTTTGCATCTTTGAAAGTTCTGAACTTGAAGGTTCGTCTGTAGGGGGCTTACTGTACCCATAATGAGACTTAATCCTTGTTTTAAGTCTTAACTCCCTGTGCTTCAGGGTGGTGGTGTTTTTTTAATTTATCTGATCCTATACTGTATTAAGCATTGTGCTCGATAAGCATTGCCTCCTTTATCAGAACAAATTTATGAGGAAAGTAGATTTTTTTTTTTTGCTGTACGCGGGCCTCTCACTGCTGTGGCCTCTCCCGTTGCGGAGCACAGGCTCCGGACACACAGGCTCCGCGGCCATGGCTCGCGGGCCCAGCCGCTCCGCGGCATGTGGGATCTTCCGGGATCGGGGCACGAACCCGTGTCCCCTGCATCGGCAGGCGGACTCTCAACCACTGCGCCACCATGGAAGCCCGAAAGTAGATTTTAGAGGTGAGAAATCTGAAGCTAAGAGTGAGTAAGTAATTTGCTCCAAGGTTATGGCTAGTAAGAGATGGAGTTTAATTTGAACCCAAGTTTGACTAGAACCCAAACTTAGTCCCTACACATGCTGCTTCATTTGTGAAATAGGTGGTAGGGACAGATGTGTTCTTTCAAATGAATGCTAGACTCAGAATAGTTCCTATCTTGGGATGCAGTTATCACTTAGAATACATTGTGAACTTTAGTAATTTCTTTCATAATCTCAAGTTATATGTATATCTTTAGTTAACCGCAGTTATTTGTCCTCTGTAGCGTTCTGGAGAGAACTTTAAAAGTCATTTGGAATTTATCATGGAGAATTAAGTGAGATGATCAAGGTAGATAATAGCTTTCTTTGTTAAAAAATGCAAATATAAAGTTACTGGACTGATTTGTCCTTCCTATTTGTGGCTTACCTTGATGAATTTCCAGAAATATCTTGAACAATGGCAATATCATTGTAATATAGATACCAAATAATTATTTTTGGATAAGACAATTCAGTCATAACTAACACTGTTTAGCAATCAGGGTGCTTTTGCATGTTATTCGATGCAATATTCTGTAGTTAAGATACATGTAATTTTATTCAGGGCAGAAAATGCTACTGTTCAAAAGATTCGATCCAGTTGGAATGATCAGGGAAGTTTGCCTGAAAGAGGCAATTTAAGATAGTTCTTGAAAGATAGGTAGAATTTTGGTAATAGAAGAGGATATTTTAGGCAGAATTAATTATAAATAGAAAATTACAGGATATATTTAAGGAAAAGGAACAGTTTGGAGCCCAAGGAACCTTGGAGGAAAGGCATTTGAGATAATACTGGGAAGTTAGATTGGAACCATTGTGGAGGGTCTTAAAAGTTAGGGCTTTTACTTAACTTGGTACATAACAAAGAAGAAGTTGTTTGGTTTTGTCTTTTGAGTAGGGGAAAACTAGGAGATTAGTCTGGTAATGTATATAAGCTGAAGAGATATACTAGGAAGCTGATGGTGATGCTGTTAATATGTAGAAAGGTGATGATAATCTTTAGGTAGAGGGCAAGGGGAATGAAAAGAAGGGAATTCATTCAAGAAATATCTAGGTAGAAGTCTACAAGATTTGATAACTAGTTGAAGGGGTAGAATCAAAGATAACTAGGATATCCAACTTGAATAAATCTGAATGCAGGTGATAAATTTAATCTTTGGGAGAGAATGAGCAGGAAAATGAGAGAAGGGCTAAAAATGGAACTTTGGCAAACACAAGGGGGTAAGAAAACTAGTAATGGGCAGAGAAAGGATCCATTTAGTGGGATCTGATTAATGATTGTATATTTAACAGAAGCAAAGGGAAATGAATTTTAAGAAAGATTTAAGTATAATAAATAATAGCTGACATTAACGTCATCAAGCCTTTACTAAGCCAGGCACTACTTTAAGCACTCTACACACATTAACTCATTTAATAATTATAGCACCACAGAGAGTAAATTGCCAATGGCAAGTGGCAGTAAAGTAAATTGCCACTCACAAGTAAATTGCCAACGGCAAGTGGCAGAGCCTGAATTTGAGCAGTCTGGTTCTAAGTGTCTTACTCTAAACCATTGCACTAACAGAAAAAGCTGAAGGCTGAGACTGTGAACAGTGCACTGGAATTCGCAATTAATAGATCTTTGATGCTTTTTAAGAGTGTGCTTCCTCAGCCCCTATTGCAGTGCCTACCTATTTCACTGAGAAAAGAGAAGCAATTGAAGAGAATTTCTGCACATTCTCACCAACAAATCTATCAACCTACCTGAATCTCTACCTAGATTCTACCTTCCTGTTACAAGAAAGGAACTGTCTATGGACCTATCACCTGATGCTATCCTCTCCCACTTACTCAAGGAAATCAGCCAGCAATTGCCCCATCTCTATCCTGTATCAACTGTAGCATCTGATAATAGCTACATTATTTCCCACCTTGGAAAAAAGAAATGACCTTTTGAACCCACATTTCCCTCCAGCTTCAGCTCCATTTCTCTGCTCCCATTTTATTTCTCGAAAGAGTTGTCTACACATGATAACTCCACATCTCCCATTCTCTCTAGAACCCCCTCCAATCACTTCACTTCCTGGAAACGGCCCTTGTCAAGACCACCAGTGACTACTGTGTTTGCCAGATTCAGTGGTTATCTCAGTCCTCAACTTATGCTACCTATGCAGCAACACCTGACACAATAACTCCCTCCTGCTTGACAAATATTCATTACATGGCTTTCAGAACATTACTTTCTGGGTTCTCCTTCGCTGGTCGTTCCTTTTCAATATCCTTTGAAACTTGCTCCTTATAGCCCAGTCCTTGGTCCTCTATTCTATCTACGCTCACTCACTTCTGGGCAACCTCATCCATCTCACGGCTTTAAGATCATCTATATACTGACAATTCTTAAACTGATGTTTCCTACCAAGAACTTTTTAATGAACTTTAGACTCACAATATCTGGTGCCATTTATGCCTCTGGTACCTCAAACTCAAGATGTTTAACTGAAATCCTGATTTCTACTCATTTCTCACAGGACTTCTCCTTCCCCTTTCCTCCCCTGGTCTGGCTGAGAAAATGGCAATCCATTCTCCGAGGGAGCAATATCACCCCACGTGGGGAAAAAGTTGGCTCTTGCAGGATGAAAAAGTCTTAGATATTACAATGCTTTGTCACCTTCCAAAGCTCAACTCTACCCAACAAAATCTTACTCCTTATTTAATTTCTATCATTTTCTTGGGTGTGACACAAGCAGCAATGACATTGAGTTCATGGAAGATACAAAAATTGTATGCAAAGTCAGTAAGCCCGCGCGCCAAAACTACTGAGCCCGTGTGCCTAGAGCCCGTGCTCCGCAACAAGAGAAGCCACTGCTATGAGAAGCCTGAGCACCACAACGAAGAGTAGCCCCTGCCTGCCGCAACTAGAGAAAGCCCACGCACAGCAACGAAGACCCAACGCAGCCAAAAATAAATAAATAAAATAAAGTTAAAAGTTCACTAAAATTTTTTAAGAAATTAATTTTTCAATTATTTTACTTCTGCTGGAAATATAACAGTTTTGAATGATTTTTTAAAAACTGATTCCCAGGCTTCCCTGGTGGTGCAGTGGTTAAGAATCCATCTGCCAAAGTAGGGGACATGGATTCGAGTCCTGGTCTGGGAAGATTCCACATGCCGCGGAGCAACTAAGCCCATGCACCACAACTACTGAGCCTGCGCTCTAGAGCCTGCGAGCCACAACTACTGAACCCGTGTGCCACAACTACTGAAGCCCGCATGCCTAGAGCCTGTGCTCTGCAATGAGAAGCCACCACGATGAGAAGCCCGCTCGCCGCAACTAGAGAAAGCCCGTGCGCAGCAACGAAGACCAAACGCAGCCAAAAATAAATAAATAAATAAAGTCTTTTAAAAAACCTGATTCCTTGGTGGTTAGGACTCAGCGCTTTCACTGCCATGGCCTGGGTTTGATCCCTGGTCAAGGAACTAAGATCCCACAAGCCGCATGGTGTGGCCAAAAAAAAAAAAAATCAAAAACTGATTTCACTGCTATCATGTATTTATATAAATTGTTAATTTACATATGTAATGCAGTGAATTACAATTTATATACATAAATTACATTAAAGTTTACTCAGCAAATACAGTTATAAAGTTAAATATTATTAGCATTAAAATTTTTTAAGTTTTGGGCTTCCCTGGTGGTGCAGTGGTTGAGAGTCTGCCTGCCGATGCAGGGGACACGGGTTCGTGCCCCGGTCAGGGAGGATCCCACGTGCCGCAGAGCGGCTGGGCCCATGGGCCGTGGCCGCTGAGCCTGTGCGTCCGGAGCCTGTGCTCCGCGACGGGAGAGGCCACAACAGTGAGAGGCCCGCGTACCGCAAAAAAAAAAAAAAAAAAAAAAAAAATTAAGTTTTGGGACTTCCCTGGTGGCGCAGTGGATAAGACTCCGTGCTCCCAATGCAGGGGGCCCAGGTTCTATCCCTGGTCAGGGAACTAGATCCCACATGCATGCTGCAACTAAGAGTTTGCATGCCACAACTAAGAAGCCTGCGAGCTGCAACTGACCTGGCGCAACCAAATAAATAAATATCAAAAAAAAAAGAAGAAGAATCCAATGGAAGAAAGACATCAAAAAATTTTTTTTAATTTTTAACAAAGATTTTAGTCACACTTAACTCTGCATTGAATAAAAAGTATACTTCATGCTTACTCTTGTATAAAGCACAAATATACAGACAGTACATAAACAGATATACAATATAACTGTGGCATTAACATTTCATGGGGGTTGGGGGAATAGGAAAAAATATCTAAGAAGAATCTTTAGGGTCAACAGCAATGGAAAAAAAGGCTGAGAAACACTGTTCTAGTTAATCATGTCAGAAACCTTGGTGTCATATTTGACTCTTTATTTTTTTCTTCTTCTCATATTCCCCTTAAATCCATGAGCAATCCTTTCGGCTCTACCTTCAAACTATATCCAGGATCTGACGCCACTTCTCTCTCTTTTTTTTTTTTTTTTGCCATGCTAGTAGAAGCCACCATCATTTCCTTGTCTGGATTACTCCAATAGCCTGAACTGGTGGCTCTGCAGTCAGTCTATTTTCAACATAGCAACCAGTGTAATCTTTTAAAAAGAATGCTATGTAACTTTTCCGCTTAAAACTGCTCTGCTTAAGTGTTCCCCACCTCAAAGTTAAAAGCCAAAGTCTTTACAGTGGCCTTCCAGGCCCTACATGAACTCTCTCCCTTCACCTCTCAGATCTCATATTCTATCACTTGTCCTCTTCTCTAGCCACAATGGCCTCCCTTGTCCTTCCTCTAATATATCAAGCCATTCCTGTTTTAGGTCCTTTACACTTGATGTTCCACCTGCCAGCATGTTTTTCTCCCCCTCCCCCATATTTGCTTGGTTACCTTGTGCTCAACATTCAGATCAAGTATCACTTCCTTCCAGAAGCCTTCCTTGATCACCAAACCACCATTCCCATTCCCTTAAGGACCACACACACAACCCCTCTCTTCATGCTACTTCATAGAACTTATTACTCCCTGACATGTATTTTTTATGGTCTCCTGCCAATAAGCCCCACAAGAAAGGGATTTTTGTCTATTTTGCTATGTTACTCTCCCACATCTAAAACTGTACTTGGCACAAGACGTTCAACAACTTTTTGTTGAATTAACAAATACTATACGTGAGCTTGACAAAACAGGTTCCCTGCCTCAGAAGACGTGAGTCTAGGGCTTCCCTGGTGGCGCAGTTGTTGAGAGTCCGCCTGCCAATGCAGGGGACACGGGTTCGTGCCCCGGTGCGGGAAGATCTCACATGCCGCGGAGCGGCTGGGCCTGTGAACCATGGCCGCTGAGCCTGCACGTCCGGAGTCTGTGCCCCGCAGCGGGAGAAGCCACAACAGTGAGAGGCCCGTGTACCGCAAAAAAAAAAAAAAAAAAAAAAAAAAAAGTGAGTCTCCTGGGAATACGTGAAAGAATTAAAATATAATAACTTCATGTGTTCAGTGGAACAGAGAAGTCTCCAAATCTGCCCAGAGAATTTACCTAGGCATATGCAGTTGCACGGTTAATCTAGGTTGTATTAATCAATGTAATAATAAATAGCTAAGGCTTTTGTAAACTATAATGTATTATGCAATTGTGAGACTGTATCATATCTGGCGAAGGTGAGATCACATCTTGCCTTTTATTGTTTCCGCGTCTCGAAAATTCTACGGGGAAAATTTTCGTTTCACTTCATTTACTTCCTCTTCCTATAATCCAAAAAGTCAAGTGGCTGTGAGTGTTAATGTCCCAGGGGAGTGTAAAAATTGTTTGGTCTGGGAGTCTGCGTAGTGAATGGCTCGAAGGAGCTGGCGCATGCGCATCCTCTGAGGCACTGCAAGATGGCTGCCAGCTACTTTGTGGCGCGTCGGTGCCGCAAGGAATTAGCAGCGGTGGCGGCGGCGGCAGCTGCAGGTGCCAGAAAATAACAGTGGCCACTGAGCGGTGGGAGTTTCTCGGCCCTGCTGTGTGAGCTGGACAGCCCCAAGAGAGACACCTCGCTAGGAAGCAAAACGCGGGGCGGAGCGGTGAAGCCCCTCCCCCAACCTCTCCTTAGTTTGACCAACTCCCTCTCCCACCCTTCTCTCCCCGTTTTTCCTCCCAGCCCGCTACGCGCTGGCCTGCTACGCAGGCGCACGAATAACCGAAGCGCCTCCTTAGCCCTTGGGGCTTGTGGGCTTCTGCGCGCGCTTCTCGTTCTTCTCCCTTGATTGGCCAGATTGCCCCGCCATCACAGCTCCCTCTGCTTTTTCTAGGTTGAGAAGGAAGCAGGGGGGCGGGGCCAAGCAGCGCGTGCGCGATAGTGTTGCTGTCCCTTTGCTGCTATTGCGTTGCAAAAAAAATCCTGACTAGGTAGCCTTGGGCCTTTCTGTGCTAGAGGATCTAAGGGAGCGAGAAAGATTTCTGCAACTGAAGGGGCAGTCGGGTAGTATTAACTTTAAGATATTCATGCCCGCTCTTAGAGGAGTGTGGGGAACGGCCTTAAGCGTTGAGAGCCGAAGAGTATAAAACCCTTAATTTCCGGGCCAGGCGTTTAGAAAGGCTTTGCAGGACCTGTTTTCTGCGCAATTCTTCCGTGATTACTGACTGGTTTAAACACAATCCCTTGAACAATTCCGATAAACCTTCGAAATCCGCAGCCCCTCTTTGCAGCGTGTAGGAGCTGCCAGCGTGCCCAGCAGCTGGTCCTCCCGTCCTACCTCCAGAAGAGCCTAGCGCGTGCACCGTCCCCACCCCCTGGCCTCCCTCCCCACCTGCGGCTTTCACGCACTCGCAGTGATTGTTTTGCCCGCTCCCGCCGCCGTCGCCGCGGCCGCCGCGGCCGCCAGAGGAGCAGCAGCGCTTGTGCAAACCGGGAAGATGGCGGCCGGCGGCGGCGGAGGCGGCAGTAAGGCCTCCTCCTCGTCGGCCTCTTCGGCAGGGGCTCTGGAGTCCTCGTTGGATCGAAAATTCCAGTCGGTAACTAACACCATGGAATCTATTCAAGGCTTGTCGTCTTGGTGTATAGAGAACAAGAAACACCACACTACTATCGTCTACCATTGGATGAAGTGGCTTCGGAGATGTGAGTGTTGGGGGGTGACTGGGGATGGAAGGAAATACTACCCGAAACGCTTAGGGTTTCCCTGTGGAGCCACTGCATTCGGTTGGGGTTGTTCATATTAAAGCTTCGACCAGAGTGTACCCAAACTCAGACCCTATTCCTAGCCAGGATTGTCCTGAACTGCAAGAGGCTCATCATTTCTTGGATTTTATAGCGACTGACTTGGTGTGACCTTGGGCCGTAGGGCCCGCATCTGTTGAGATTTACATGTTGTTTCAGAGCCTTGTAAGGTGATGTTGTTTTTACTGAACCTTCACAGAAATTGTCGCGTCCGTTTATTTCTTATAGGCCCTGACGTGTTATGATTTCTTGTTTTCCTGATGATAGACACGCTATGGTTTAAGCAGTAGTAAATGCACCTATTTCGCTGGAATATGTGGGACCATTCTATTTTCCACTGACCTAAAACTTGTGATGTGTAATAAGAAGGGCCTTACCTAGATGAAGAGGTAACGTGAGCTCCACATAGAGCTGAGGCGACCACCTGAGAGGTTTTTGTAGCTGTTTGCTGCAGTAAAATACAGGCTTCTTGAGACTGACCGGAAACAACCGTAGTCAGTATCGCCACTAACACCATAAAATGGAAAACATATCCGGCTACTTTTCAACCAGTTCAGATACCTTTTTAAAGAATAGGAATTGGTTTCGTAGGTAATCAAAACAAAGAATCAGGAAGTGTGCTTTTTGAATAGGTACTACTTTTTTACCCCAGTTAATTGCTTTTTTGTCTACATCGTGGAGTTTTTTTCACTTTGCTGCGTTACTGCAGAAAAGAGGTCTGTTCGACTGTCAGGAAGCATGGATTGTTTGCAGAAGATTTCAGATCTTTTAGGACAAAGTGTGGAGAAGTCATTTGTTGCTTCCTGCTGAGAAGAGAGGGTTGACCCTAAATCCATGTATATCTATTTGAATTTTAGGTCTGTTGTTGCTTCTTGTCTATGGCACGTCACCAGTGAGACCCATCATTCACTTATTCTTCTTATTCCACTTTTGCTATTGCCCCTATAGTGTTTTAATTTGTGTTTACTTTTAGGGAACAGATGGATAAAACTTACAAAGTCCTAGACCCCAAACTTCAAATCATTGGTGTATAAAGTTATTGTTGGGAGAGATGTTTTGTGGCTCTTTGAGCAATACATGCAGAAAGAGTTGTATAACCAAGGCAGGATTACCTATATTTACCAATAGCAGATCAAAGTTACTTTCTTTCCAAGAGGTAAAATTAGAACATACAATATCAAGTACCAGTCATTATCAAAGACTCACATAGTAAGTATCTACTATGTGTCCAGCCCTTTGTCATTTACAATATATCTAGTATCTCATTATACCTTAAACTAACCCTAAGAAGTAGATTTTTTAATAATTGATTTACAGATGTGGAAACTAAGCCTCAGAAATGTTAAGTAAGCTGCTTAAGTTTATACAGTAAAATGGTGGAGTTGGGATTTGATTCCACCATATCAGATGACAATGGCCACATTTAACTTTGTAAAGTAATGTTTTCATGATTATTCTTTAATGTTTTTGGTATACCAGTGGTAGCAAGCAGTGGTCAAGCCTGAGGACGTATTCTCCTTAAGCATATTTTTCTTCCTGTTTTAAAACATTTTTACTTTTTCTACCTTTGGGCTCTGGTGCTTTAACTGTATGGTTACATCATTTGCAAGGATAAGTTGGTCGCCATCCCTGCCTGTGGGATTACAAATGCAATTACAATATGTTTTTTCCAGTCAGCGATAACGAGATACACTGGAGCCAGAATTTTTCTGCCTCTACTTTTGATATTGTGCCTGAGCTTATTTCCCTTGTTGATATTTTAAGAGTGAAAAAAATGATTGCTCTAGGAAGACAGTACTTCACTTGAAGTGCATTATATATAGTTTGTATAGTTAAATGCTTTTGGCTTTCTGTAAACCTGATTTTTTTTTTTTTTTTTGGTCTGGTGGAATGCAACTTAACTTTCTAAAATGGTTAAGGATAATTTGTAGTTGTTTTATGTTTACATTGAGTGAACATCGTTTATCTTATTGTAAATAAAGCCTTTTGAGAGAAATATTCAGGAGATTGGTGTTAGAATTACTTTAGTTCGAGTTTGGTTTTTAAGTCAGCTTTAGGCAAATTTGTGAAATAGGTGTCTTTGGCATTCCCAGCCTTTCTGTCCATTTTCCTGATGCCACTTTTGCTTCTCCTTTTTTTCTTTGGCATCCATTATTTAGTAATTTATATTTAGACCTCAGTGGGAGTTTAAGTGACTATGTTAACTCTTCCTGAGATATTTTCATTTTTATCCTTTATTTCATAATGTGTAATAAGAGACTTTTGTTCACTTTAAAGGAAATAATTTAGGGAGTTCCCTGGTGGCCTAGCGGTTAGGATTCTGGGCTTTCACTGCCATGGCCCAGGTTCAATCCCTGGTCAGGGAACTGAGAGCCCGCAAGCTGCGCAGTATGGCCAAAAATAAATAAATAAAAATTAAAAAAACAATAAAGGAAATAACTTAGAGAAGGCAAGTAGTCTTCCTGAAGACACACTCCATGGTGGGTTCTACTGATTTTATTCAGACTTGTTTTAATTTGTTTGATTGAAGCTTCCATTACTATCATTTTTCAAAAGGGATCTTTCTGTAGCATAAAAAGATGTCATTTCTGTGCTTTAAAATCCTTCAGTGATATCCCATTGCAACAGGCTTAAAGGGTTAAACTTCTTTTTACTACAAGTAAAAGGTCTACAAGGTCCTACACCACCTGCCCTGCCTACTACCTCTCAGGCTTCTTCTAATCCTATCTTCCTATCATTTAGATCCAAGCTCAAATATTACCTCCTCAGAAAGGCCTTCCCTAATGGTCTTATTTCCAATGGTTCCTTCAGTTGCATTCTAACACATCACTTTATTTTCAGTATATGAAATTACTTTATTTATTTGTTTATATGCTTACTGTTTATTTTCTTCCACCAGATGACAGGGCTATGTCTTCTTTGCTGCTACATCCCCAAGCAACTAGAACAGTGTTTGGCACACAATAAGTAATCAGTAAATATTTGCCAATATTATTTTGTGAAATAGTTAATCAAGAACTTGAGTTGTTTTAATTTCTGTTTATCAGAAGGCAGCGTTTATAATTTAGTAAAAGAAATGATAGGTATGGTTGCTGGCAGTTTCAAAATATGTCTCTTATATGGGCTTGAAGTGCAATTTGACTAGACTGTCATTTCTGTATTTTGTTCATCCGTCCCATTTTTAATGTAACATGGAAATAAGTATGGAAAAATAGAAAAACACAGACTTTAGAAATAGACCTAGGTTCAAATCTTAATTCCATCAGTTAATACCTGGGCACAGTACTTAAATTGTGAGTCTCAATTTCTGATCTGTGAGTAGAGATAATTATCTCTCATAGGCTTGTTGTCTGGATTTAAGAAGATAATGCACGTATTTTAGTATAGGTCCTAGCACATACATATATGTTCAGATTATTTATTATGGTGGCAACGATGATGTAGATAGTCTTAAGGTCCTGACTATTCGAAATAATTACTTTGTTTTGGGAACAGTGCTGGAAATTACATTCCCAGTCAGGGGGAGATGATTTGAACCAGGCTTTCTGTAGTGAATTAGCAAGTTCTCTGAAGAACTAGTAGGACAGAATGGAACATACTGTGTTCATGATATCTCCAAGTTGTTTTGCTTCTAACCATTGAATGGGTTGGTCTATTTTAGAAGGTGTATGAGAATTGAAATGAGTTTTTGAAGAAAAGGGGGTTATAGGAAAGTAGAATCATTTGTAGAGCAGAAAAGCTGTTAAGGTTTCCCTTCAGCTGTTTTTGGTACGAACTTTAAGTATGTACAAGATTAGAAAAGTAATAACACTCCTGCCACCACTGATCACCCCACTTCAGTAGTTATTATTATTTTTTTAAATTAATCAATTAATTTATTTTTGGCTGTGTTGGGTCTTAATTGCCGTGCCCGGGCTTTGTCTAGTTGTGGCGATCGGCGGCTACTCTTCGTTGCGGTGCGCCGGCTTCTCATTGCGGTGGCTTCTCTTGTTGCGGAGCACGGGCTCTAGGCGCGCGGGCTTCAGTTGTGGCTCGTGGGCTCCTCTTCGTTGCGGTGCGCCGGCTCCTCATTGCGGTGGCTTCTCTTGTTGCGGAGCACAGGCTCTAGGTGCGCGGGCTTCAGTTGTGGCTCGTGGGCTGTAGAGCGCAGGCTCAGTAGTTGTGGCCCATGGGCTTAGTTGCTCCACAGCATGTGGGACCTTCCCAGAACAGGGCTCGAACCCGTGTCCCCTGCATTGGGCAGGTGGATTCTTAACCACTGCGCCACCAGGGAAGTCCCAGTAGTTATTTTCATGGCCGATCTTTTTTCTTCTGTCCCCTTTACTTTCCCTTCTCCTCCTCCTCATTTGAAGCAAATCTCAGTACAATCTGGTATTTTCTCCACAAGAGAAACTGTTATATAAACATGGACTGTCCCCAAAAAAACCTCTTAATACAGGATTAATTTGTTACAGAGAATTCGAAAAGTGCAATTTACTATTTTTGATGTATGGCAGTGGTTTCTCAGATCCTTGAATGGACCGTGAAGATGGTAATAATTTTCTAGCTAACTTTTTATCAAGTGCATATTATGTGCCAGGCACTGTTCCAAGCATTTTACACTTATTAATTCATTCAGTCTTCATAATTCTTTGAAGTAGGTATTGTTATGATCCCCACTTTACAGATGGGAAAACAGAGGCACTGAGAGGTTGAGTAACTTTCCCATGGTTAGAGAGCTAATAAGTGGTGGATCCAGGATTCAACCCAGGCATTCTTGATTTAGAGCATACACTCTTAGGCACTGTACTATGCAGCCTTTCCTATTCATAAAATATTTTCTACAATATTAGGCCATGCAGATTAACTAGAATGTCTAGATTTTGAAGCTTTGTGGGTATTTTTGTTTTTATTTTTGCTTTCTGTGGGAAAACTGATTATCTTGTATAGATTTGAAGTTCTGATAGTCATTTATAATTTAAAAAAAGGGAAAACAAGTTGAACATGTTAGTTACTAAAGTTGTTTACTTGATAAAAATCTCTAAATGTTAGGTTTTAGATTAAATAATAGAAGAATCTTTTTTGGTGGCAAAAAGTTTGGGGTACCACACTGGTACCTCCATTGGTCAGTGGAGAGTGAAGTCTATAATCCTGTATTTGATATTGCACAAATCTGAGGGTCTGAAACTATTTTTTGCAGCTCTGGTATCTGAAACGTAGCTATTCCTTTAACCATTTACTTTGCTTGTAATTCATCCTTTGTAGCAGATATGTTGGCTACACATAGAGTATAACAGTACTGCCGTAGCTTTTTAATCACATATCCCATGTATACAAATATAGGTGGACTAGGTACACATTCTTACTTTAAGTTCCAAGATGAATTTTGCTTATAAATCCCTAGTTTACATTCAGTTCTTTTAACAAATATTTATTGAATACCTACTGTGCCAGGCACTGGGGACACAAGCAGGTGAATAAAATGGAGGAAAATTTTGTCCTCTCAGAGCCTATACTGTCAGAAGAGGAGACAAGCAACAAACAAACAAAATATTAAATATATTAGAAGGTAAAAATATTAGGAGTGCTAAAGAGAAATATAAAGCAGGGAAGGGGAATACAGAGTGTTACAAGAGTTTGCAGTTTTAAATTAGGTGCTAAGGGAAGGCCTCACTGAGAATGTGACATTTGAGCAGGAAGGTAAGGTATAGGCGATATAGATAAGAGAGTGTGAGAGGAGAATGTTCCAAGACAAAGAGAACAGAAAAATACAAAGGTCTTGAGGTTAGAGTGTGCCTGGTGAGTTGAAGGAACAATAAGAAAGCTTTTGTGGCTGGAATGGAGTAGTGAAAGTAAGGATTAGCAGATGAACTCAGAGATTATGGTGGGTGATATGGCAGGAGGGGCAGATCACAAAGAATTTTCTTGGCATTCTTGGACTTTTATTTTGAATGAGATGGGGCAGAGGAGTGATGCGAACCGATTTCTCTTTTTAAAAGATCATTCTAGGGCCTCCCTGGTGGCGCAGTGGTTAAGAGTCCGCCTGCCGATGCAGGGGATACGGGTTCGTGCCCCGGTCTGGGAGGATCCCATATGCCGCGGAGTGGCTGGGCCCGTGAGCCATGGCCGCTGGGCCTGCGCATCCGGAGCCTGTGCTCCGCAACGGGAGAGGCCACAACAGTGAGAGGCCCGCATACCGCAAAAAGAAAAAAAAAAAAAAAAAAAAATCATTCTAGTTGCCGCAGAAATAGGGATGCCAGTAGGTGGCTATTGAAGTAATCCTGGGATAAAATATTGGTGGTTTGGACAAGCTTTATAAGAAGTAATTTAATTCTAGACCTGTTTTGAAGGTAGATTCAAACGGCTTTCTAGATGAATTAAATGTGGGGTAAGAGAGGAGAGTTATCAAGAATGACTCTGGGTTTTTTTTGGCTGAGTGACTAGAAAGAGTTGACATTTATTGACAAACTTCACTCATTTAAAGTGTGCAAGTCATTTGTTTTAGTATATTCACAAAGTTGTGCGACAGTCACCACAGGGTATCTGCTTAGTATGTAAATTGTCTTTAGAGCCATCAGCCTGGAAGAGATGTACTAGGAAGTAAGTGTAGATAGAGAAGTAAGTGTAGTAAGACAGAGTAATAAATATAGATAGAGAAGAGGTCCAGAGAGAAGGCTCTGGGGCATTCTAGTATTTCAGATACCTCTTTCTACTTACTTGGTCTAATGTGTTATTGTGTGTGGTTCTTTCTGAGGTTCAAGGTAAACTTTCAGCTCCCCAAAGAAGTAATAAATCTATTTTGATCTCTAGCATATTTCTGCTCTTGGTTTAGGTTTAATGGCACTTCTGGATTAGTTAGGCATTAGGTCTGTTATAATTCCCAGTTGTAAAATTATTGCACAATCAATCTTCTCTCTGCCCTTTGGATGCCTAGGTCACCTTTTCTTCCATCCATTGCCCTAGGTTCATAGAGATGTTGATAGTTTCCATGTTTTCTGACAGTGTTTCAAAACATGAGCTACCATGATTATTACATGTGATTATTATAATGGTGTATACTGAATGAACCTTTTTATGTGTATTATGAAACTTTACAAGCAGTTGTTATATTCTTCATTTAGCTGCTTTGTCTCTCAAATGCAGAAAGGTTGTATTATATACATGGCCTTAGGTGGATTTAAAGCAATATGTAAAACATACTTTTGCTGTACATCCCATTGTAAGCTAAATGTTAAATTATATAGCAAATAAACATTCCCATAAATCAAAGTGTGAAAAAGTATTGACAAACTTCAAGTGATTTTGTGGTGTGGAAATTACTAATATTAACATTTCCTTAAACAGGCCACCCCAAAATTACAGTTCTGTTGGTAGAGAAGGGGTGAGTGTATGTATGTGTGTAATTTCTTAGAGAGTGAAGACTTCTGATTTTATTCTTAGTGATTTGGCTTCCTGCCTTTCATAAACTAATAAATAGTAGATGCATCCAAACTCCCTTTTCTCCTAAGCTTTTGTCATTCAGTTATGACCTTTTAAAATTTATTTATTTATTTATTTATTTTTACTTATTTTTATTTTTATTTTTATTTTTTGCGGTATGCGGGCCTCTCACTGCCGTGGCCTCTCCCGTTGCGGAGCACAGGCTCCGGACGCGCAGGCTCAGCGGCCATGGCCCACGGGCCCAGCCGCTCCGCGGCATGCAGGACCCCCCCGGACCGGGGCACGAACCCGTGTCCCCCGCATCGGCAGGCGGACTCCCAACCACTGCGCCACCAGGGAAGCCCTATTTATTTTTTAATTAATTAATTATTTTAACCCCCCTGGCATCAGTCATGGACAGAGAAAGCCACAATTCCAAGATCCCTGGTCTCCGGATTCAAGGTACAACTGGCAATAGCCTCTGTCCACCAGGCAGGTGATGGAAACCAATTTGCAAGTGTGAAGCTAGGTGGGAAGATAAGGAGGGGGCTGAAGGGGCTGTGAGGCTCCTTTTTTTAAAAAAATAATTTTTTGGCTGCGTCGGGTCTCTGTTGCTGCGCGTGGGCCCCCTTCACCTGCGACGAGCTGGGGCCACTCCTTGCTGTGAGCCGGCTTCTCATTGCGGTGGCTTCTCTTGTTGCGGAGCACAGGCTCCAGGCACACGGGCCTCAGCAGTTGTGGCTCGCGGGCTCCAGAGCGCAGGCTCAGTAGTTGTGGTGCACAGACCCAGTTGCTTGGCGGCATGTGGGATCCTTCAGGACCAGGGCTCGAAGCCATGTCCCCTGCACTGGCAGGCGGATTCTCAACCACTGCGCCACCAGGGAAGCCCAAGTTATGATCTTTTTTTTTTAATCTTTTTTTTTTTCCACTTTTCCCAAGTGTTTAGTGTTCTACAGCAGTACTTTAAAATATTTTGGGTTAGTTGTTTTAAAATTTCATCTGAGAACTAAGACTACATGAGGTTTTTTAATGTGTAAAAGGAGCTCAGAGACCCTAGTAAAAAAAATTACTTAACACTTGCACAAACCACCTTGACTGAGTTTCTCATCTGTTTGTCAAGGCACAAAAGGGAGTTGGTGCTTTGTAGTGCTTTTGATTTCACAGCATCCACAGATTTTAGTTATAGAACACTGGGGAGATGCACATCTTGTGGAGAAGTAGTAGAACCTAGTCACTCCTTTTGGAAAAAGGCAACAATTCCATTTGTGCTTTAGAACATTAAAGTCTTTCTGGCTAAGATAAAGATAGTCTAAAAAAAAACTCATTGTTTTTCTTGTTCTCTTAGAAACATTGAAATAGAGGCTGTTTGATGAAAGAAATAAAATGTTTAATACGCTGGGTTTAAATTTCGGTTGCAGCCTTTTATCTTTCTCTCATCTCTCTTCCTTCACTTCACTTGCTTGTGATTAGTTTCACTTACTTTCACCCTATGGTTCTTTGGTACCCACCAGAGGTGGCTGGGGGGAGAAAGGAGATTGATTATTTCCTTTAGTGAAAGTTTCACTGTTAGAAGGGAAAAGATTTTTTAATGTTAGGCATTATAACTTACCATTTTTAATTTAAAAAAGACCCGAATGGACCCTGTGCTGTTTTTGTGTTCCCTTTACTGTCATTATAGTTTTTAAATGGTAGCATAACGCATTATTTTAAAATGGTGATCTCTGTCCAAGAGGCAGTATTACTTGAGTTATTAACGTTTCTTTTATAGTGTATTCCTATGTCCAAAGATACAGAATTCAGAAAATTAATTTAGGAATATTGGGTGCTTACTCTATGTAAAACTTTATGTTAGGTCGCTCACTGAAAGAGATGGAATTATTAGGAACTTAACGTTTCGTAACTAAGATAAGAATTGAACAAAAATAACTTGTTCTGGGGAGTATGATAATATGAGTTTTTATATGCTGTACCAGTTTCGAAGAGTTATCACTTTTTGGTTGGAGTGAAGTTATCATTCACTGAGCACCCTTACTAGGTATCAAACATACATATATATATATTCCTATAATCCTAACATAAGCTCTGCAAGGTAGGAGTTATCCCCACTTAAAATTCTTATAAACCGAGACTTAGGGAAGTCAATTGATTATTTTGAGGAAATTGTCAGACCATTTTTATAGTATAGGAAAGGGAAACTACCTGGTTTCAGGGTGGCTAAGCATAAGCTTAATTTTTTTTCCCCCCTTGGTTTTGTTCTCTGAAGGCAGAAGGTGAGAGTGAGTGGGAGAAATACAAGAAATACGGTGGATTCAAAGCCTGAGTTGCTTACAAGTACTTTGTTATTATTTAACAATGTTCTTTATTAAATTTCCAATCATTAATACAGTTAACTTCACAAACATTATCACTAATAGATTTAGTAATAAATAGTTAACATTTCCTGAGTTCTTATCATGTGATCTCATATAATATAACAATTCATGAGGTATTGATATTATGTAATTTTTATTACTTAGTAAGGCTATTAGTGATATATATGTAAAATTACGTTGGTGAAGGGAAAATAAAATGTATAGATGATATAACTGAAGCACTTGAAGGCTCAGTGAGGTAAAATTAATTGTTCAAGTTTCATAGCTAGTAAACAGTAGAGCCAGAATTAAAATCTAAGCAGTCTTGACTCCAGAGCCTACTCTCTACCTTTGTGCTAGACTGCATTCCACTTCTTTCAAAGTCTGTTGGTATTTTGTAGTGTTCCATGGTGTGGTATATATAGTATAATGGTTCCCAAACAGCCCTTGTGCCTGTTTTTTCCCAGCTTTTTTATATATTACTGACATGTTAACATTGTGTAAGTTGTGATGATTAGATACATATATAAATTGCAAAATGATTACCACAAGATGTACTCTTTTAGTAACTTTCAAGTATATAATGCCATATTGTCAACTATAGTCACCATGTTGTATGTTAGATCCCCAGAACTTATTCATCTTATAACTGCAAGTTTGTACCCTTTGACCAGCGTCTTCCCATTCCCCCACTCCCCGGCTCCTGACAACCACCATCCTACTCTCTGTTTCTATGAGTTCTGTGCCTGTCTATTTTGATGATTTCACTAAGCTGCAGAGGTGAAAAAAATTCATTAATTCGTATATAGCAATAGACTGAATATAGAAGCAGATATGAGAATTTAGCTGTCTTCTGTTAAGCCAAACATTAGATTTTCAAGAATGTAAAACAGTGCTACTCTCCTCACTAAATTTTTTCTCTTGCAAATATAGTTATTTTTAATAAAATATGTATAACTGAATTAACTGAATGGTTTTACTATTTTTAATGAATTAATAGATATTTTAAAATTCTTAGTTTTAATTTATTATACAGTAAAGAGCATAGATATAACTAACCCACATAAGCAAAAGCTCTTCGGGGTCTTCAGTAATTTTTAGGAGGGTAAAGGTATCCTGAAACCAAAAGGTTTGAGAATTCACTGACTTACTGATATGTTGTAGAATGACCTTTATCAAGTTTCTGCAACATACACATCCACTGTCTCTCATCTTAATACTGTGTATTGCCCAGGGGTTACCAGATGTTATTTTATAACCATTTAATTACTGTTTTTTAATTTGTGAGATCATAAGTTTGATAACTTCTTATTTTGCCAAATAAGGATGTAAAATACACTACCATTTATATTATCACTATCTTTTTTTTTTTTTTTTTTTTTTTGCGGTACGCGGGCCTCTCACTGTTGTGGCCTCTCCCGTTGTGGAGCACAGGCTCCGGACCCGCAGGCTCAGCCGCTCTGCGGCATGTAGGATCCTCCCGGACCGGGGCACGAACCCGCGTCCCCTGCATCGGCAGGCGGACTCTCAACCACTGCGCCACCAGGGAAGCCTTATCACTATCATTTTATAAATTACCACTTTATATGAAAAATTTGCCTTAATGTCCTTGTCTTTCAGGTCTTAGCTCAAATGTCATCTCCTTAGAGGTTGATCCCTATCATCCTAGCCAAAGAGCCTACCCCCCTTTGCTCCTACCTGTCATTCTCTTATTTCATCACCCTATTTTATTTTCTTTATATACCTTTTCCCATTATAAAATATTACCTTATTTATTTGTTTATTTACTGAGATGCATGTCCCCTCTCACCCCCAACTAGAATGTAAGCCCATCACAACAGGGACTTTGTTTTGCCCACCACTACATCCTCAGCACCTTGAAGATGGTGTAGAACATAGAAAGTGCTTAATTAATGACTTTCTTATATATGACCACAAAGCACACTTCGAGAATTGTTGCTATAGAGGTTTTACATGGTTTTGTTTACATAGATTTACATATGTAGGGGGATATACAATATTGTATAGTGGTTAATTGGCAAAGTACATGGCTTTGGACTCCAATAGGCATTATAATTATTACTTAACCTCTTAAAGCCTTTAAATAGGGATAATAATAATACAACACACCTTATGTGATTGTTGGTGGTATTAAAAAAGATAATTCAGGGCTTCCCTGGTGGCGCAGTGGTTGAGAGTCCGCCTGCCAATGCAGGGGACACAGGTTCGTGCCCTGGTCCGGGAAGATCCCACATGCTGCGGAGCGGCTGGGCCCGTGAGCCATGGCCACTGAGCCTGCGCGTCCGGAGCCTGTGCTCCGCAACAGGAGAGGCCACGACAGTGAGAGGCCCGCGTACCGCCAAAAAAAAAAAAAAAGAAAGAAAGATAATTCATATAAAGTGCTTTGCAAACTACCTGACATTTAGAAAGCTCAGCACTGTACAACAGAAATTAACACAACATTGTAAATCAACTACACTTCATAAAATATACATACATACATATATATATATATATAAAGAAAGCTCAGCAAATGGTAACTGTTGTTGTTTTTAAATGCAATTATGGTATGTATTTTTATTACACCGTGTTTCATGCAGACCTGTGTGCTTAAGCTTTAAATTCTTCCAGTTAATCCTGCATACCCTAGGTGAAATTTTAAGGTTAATAATCCAAAGGAATGAACACAGATTTTTTTAGGCCTTTTTATTTTATTTTATTTTTTATTTTTATTTATTTATTTTTTTGGTTTGTGGGCCTCTCACTGTTGTGGCCTCTCTCGTTGCGGAGCACAGGCTCCGGACACGCAGGCTCAGTGGCCATGGCTCACAGGCCCAGCCGCTCCGCGGCATGTGGGATCCTCCCGGACCGGGGCAGGAATCCGTGTCCCCTGCATCCGTGTTCCCTGCATCGGCAGGCGGACTCTCAACCACTGTGCCACCAGGGAAGCCCTAGGCCTTTTTATTAATACTAGAGAATGCCTGGAAAACACACTAATTTTGAAATTATTTACCTATTTTGAGTATTTCAAGTACCTATTTGTATAACAACATCTTGCAGTTCTAGAAGTTCATAGAATTTAAGAATCTTTCATATATTTTTATAGCCGTTGTGCTAATATGAAAATGCATCTCAAAGAAGGATTTCACAGGGACAGCAATATCTTTAGTGCTGATGGATTTTTAAAAATAACCTATCAAAAACAAGGGGTTTATAAAAATTTGAGTTGGAATAATAAAGACCAAATATTAATCATATTTTCATTTAAAATTTTAAATTTGAAATTAAAGATTTTTTTAAAAGAAAATTTCATTTCAAGACACATTTTGGAAGATCAATTCACTTTGTTTTAAAAGTCTTTAAAAACCTGATAATAGAAAAGTGAACAGCTTTTGAAATCCATTTATAGGTCATCCTTACACATATATACTGTGTTTAGTATAAACTAGGATAAGAATTTATTTCTATTCTCCTATTCATTCTTATCCTCAGATTGCCATGTACAGTACATATGTATAAACTGATAAATGTGGATAAGATACAGAGAAAATAAAACATAGCAATAAACAAAAAATACAGTATGAATTTGACTTTGTACAACAGCATTTTCTAGAAAGTGGTGATGTTTAGTTTAGGTTGTCACTGTCAAAGCTTAGGTACTATGAAGTTAAAGTTAAACCTGTTTCATGCTGCTAGACTTTAGTACCTTTAATAAAATGCTTCATAAATTTCCAGAAGGAGTGGGGGATAGGCTATTCAGTATTTTCCAAACTTATTTGACCATGGAGTTCCTTTCTTTTCTAGCCATCTCATGTGATTACTGTTCCATGGAACACACATTGGGAAGCTTTGTTACGGATGTTTTTCTAGGAAACCCCCAATTAAAGAGCAAAGAGAACCAGTTTATATTTGTGTGTAGTAAGAAAGGCTTCACGGAGGAAACAGTTGTTCAAAAAATATGTGAAGCAGGTGAAAGAAGGCATCTCAAATACAAACAAAGGTGTAAAAGAATCAGAAGCAGAGAGTGAACAATCAGAAGTACACATAGACAAGTGAGGGTGGAAAAGACAAAGAGAAGCAATAAAAGCCATGATTTTTAAGACATGGTGGGGAGGGAAGGTATGTTGAAAACAAAGTAACTGTGTATAGGCACAAAAGCTACAATAGATAGTGATTGTAACACTGGACCAAAATTACTTTTTTGTAATACTGATATTAGTATATTTTCGGATTTATTCAAAGCTTTTAGAATTCAAAAATTGAAGTTAAGTCTGTGAGCCCAGATTTTTAATGTATTTCATATTTTAAAACATCAAGTAAAAATGTAAATTTATAAAAACATAAATATTAAACATAGATTATCATTGTAATGTAAATCATCAGCTGCTCCTGGTTTTGCTGCTTCCTTTGACTTTGGTCTTTTTGTCTGAGGTACCTTTATAATTGCTTTGTGTGATGTAGCTGGTTGGGTTGGACTTTAGTATCTTCTTGCCATATTTAACTCCCCTGACCAGTGCTTTCGGAACCACCTGTCTATGTTCAGTAGTTCAGAATTGCCAAAGTTTTGACTTCTTTCTTGGCCAACTTGGGAAACGTTTCCCTAATGAAGTTTAAATCCTTTCTTTTCCCTAGGAGAGATTCTTTGTTACGGAAGGTTCTTTCCCTCAGGTTCAGACTCTCCCTATAAGTGGGCCGTGACAAGGGTAGAGGGGGGTGAGTCAGGGGAGTTTCCTGAACTGCATAGTAAGTAGGGTAAGGAGTTTGTGGTGAAAGTGAGAGGAATGGGGGTGGGTGAGTAGGTAGGAAAGAGATAAAGACAACCAAGGACGACGAATGAACTGCTTTTGTATTATGCCAACAAAAATATTGTATTTTGGTCTTTAAAATAGCAATACCTGAAACTGATATTACAGTTTCCAAAAATAAATGATAATATGTTTGGGGGAAATGTTCAGGAGCCACTATAATAATCTAACCAAATGACAAAGATTTGAAAGAATATAAGTGGTAGTGGAGAGGACAGATAAGATCTAAGAGGTATTTAGAAAGTAGAATTTGACAGAACTTGCTGACCAGTTGGATGTACGGGATGAAGTTAGAGGAAAGCTTGGAAGATGGATCCTGTGGATTCTGTCTTGGGTGACAGGAAATTTGGGAGGAAATAGGTGATAAAAGCAGGCTTGCACACATGGAGTTGCAGTGTCTGGAGGGCATCTGAGACAAATTGTTTAATAGATAATTAACCATTTTGATAGTGTTTATAATCCTAATATTGGCTAATATTTATTGACAGTTATATACTTGATGCAATTCTAGGAGTTTTTGTGCATTTTGTCATGTAATCTTGAGAAAAACCTTTGAATAAGTAGGTACTATTATTTCATTGTATAGATGAGAAAAGCATCTCATTGTATAGATGAGAAAAGGTCATGCAGTTGGAAATAGGGGCTGGGCTTTGAAACTAGTTCTGACTAACTTAAATATGTTCATAACTACTATATTGTATTTGGGAGGGAGCTTTGGACTAGAGATGGAGACTTGGGAATTGTAATCATATTGGTAGTAGTTAATGAATGAGCACTTCAAGGGACACAGTATTTTAAGTGAGAAGAGAAAAGAACCAGTGAAAGAACTTGGGAAACACCAGAGTTTCAGAAGAAAAGGTGTCCTAGGTAGAGGAGAAGATCAGAGCAAAGTAATTTCTCAGAAATTAAGGGAAGAGAAAGTTTGCCAGTGGAGTTTCCAAGGAACATGGGTCTGGGAAAAGGCATGATTGCACTGGGGAGAAGGGTGAATAGGACAATTTCTGTTTCTGATGATATGACAGACTAGACATTTTGCAGAGAGACTATATATTTTTTGCCCTAATAAATAACTAAATCCTGCAGAAATTGTAACAAACATAACTTTTAAAAATAAACTTTATTCTAGAATAGCTTTAGGTTTACAGAGAAGTTGCAAAGATGGTATAGAGGGTTCTAGTATACCCTGCACCCAGTTTCCCCTGTTGTTAACATCTGACATTGGTATATGGTACATTTGTTACAGCTAATGAACCAATACTGATAGGTCATTATTAACTAGAGTCCATACTTTATTTGTGGATTTCCTTAGTTTTTGCCAAATGTCTTTTTCTGTCCCAAAATCCCATCCAAAATTCCACATTACATTTAGTCATCATGTCACTTCAGGCTTCTTTAGACTGTAACCGTTTTGAGGAGTATTGATCAGGTATTTTGTAGAATGTCCCTCCATATGGATTTGTCTGGGGAATTCCCTGGTGGTCTAGTGGTTAGGACTCCGTGCTTCCACTGCAAGAGGGCCTGAGTTTGATCCCTGGTTGGGGAACTAAGATCCCTCAAGCTGCTAGGCGCGGCCCAAATGAATAAACAAAAATATACGTTTGTCTGATACATATATTTTTTCATGATTAACTGGGGCTATAGGTTCTTGGAAAGAACACAGGAAAAGTGCCATTTGCATCACATCACGTCAAGAGTATCCTGTCAACATGACTTATCACTGATGATGCTAACCTTGATCACCTGGCTGAGGCAGTATTTATCAGGTTTCTTCACTGTAAAATCACTGTCTCCCCCCACCCCCTTATCAAACTATACACTTTGGAAAGAAGTCACTATGCACAGTACACACTTAAGGAGTGCAGAGTTGATGTTCCACCTCCTTGAGGGGGCAGTATCTTTGTGTATGGAAGGTTACAAGCTTAATTTTTAATGCGTTACTGAGTGTGCTAAAAAAAAGTTAGGGTGCTCTCTAAGGGTCTGTTCTCACAAAAGTGAAGAGTCAGCTGAAGCAGGAACAATGAGCTGTGAGCAAACAGAAAAGGCAAGGTTGCTCTCCAAGGCAAATGCCCATGTTAGCACTAATGGGAAACTAAGCCTTTGGCCCACAGCAAAGTGGAAGAACCCTCTGAGAATGATCCTAAATTGGACCAAGGTCAGTACTACCCTGACTCTGCCATAGCACTTGCAAGTACACTTTGAGAGAAAGCTTTTTCTGGTTAGGCTCTTTGAATTCCCACAGATAAAATTCAACAGAGAATTACCAAACACAAGGAAATAAGTCACTTTGAGTGAGATTTGGTAGAAACAAACCCCTAAAGACTTAAACCATTAATGATAAGATACAAAATATAAAATAATTATGTATAAAATGTTTAAATTAATAGAAGGGGCTGCTGTTTGTTGCGGTGTGTGGGCTTCTCATCACAGTGGCTTCTCTTATTGTGAAGTGTGGGCTCTAGGTGCACGGGCTTCAGTAGTTGTGGCATGCAGGCTCAGTAGTTGCGACACGCGGGCCCTAGAGTGTGCGGGCTTCTGTAGTTGCAGCGCACAGGCTCAGTAGCTGTGGCTTGGAGGCTGTAGAGCGCAGGCTCAGTAGTTGTGGCGTACATACAGGCTTTGTTGCTCCGCAGCATGTGGGATCTTCCCGGACCAGGGATTGAACCCGTGTCCCCTGCATTGGCAGGCGGATTCTTAACCACTGCACCACCAGGGAAGTCCCCCAAACAGCATTTTAAAATTAAGACGTGTACATTGTTTTTTTTTTTAGACATAATGCTATTGCACACTTAATAGACTACAGTATAGTGTAAACATAACTTTTACATGCACTGGGAAACCAGAAAATTCATGTGACTCACTTTATTTCTATATTTGGAACTTTATTGTGGTGGTCTGGAACCGAACCCGCGATATCTCTGAAGTATGCCTGAACTGAAAGGAAAATTTACCAGCTTTGTTATCCTAGTGAGAGTTAAAATGTAGCTGTTAATTACTGGTAGTTTAAGCAGATACAAACTATGTAAAAATATAGAGAATTTATAGTATACTACCATATCTGATTTAACTGACTCACATATGGAGAACCCTGTGCTCTAAAATTAGAAAATGTGCATTCTTTTTTGAACAAACAAGGAATATTTAAACCAATTAGTGATGTGTACTGGCCCCTAATGCAAGATTAGTATAATTTTAGATCCTTTATATCATGCAGATTCATGTTCTTTAGCCATATGGTACTTTTAACTTAGAAGTTAATAACCAAAACAAAAATTTTCCCTTTGCTTGGAAATTAAAATGTGCATTTCCAGATAACTCATGGATCAGAGAATAAATCATAGTGGAAATGTAAAAATACATAGCACTGAATAGTAATAAGAACACTACATCAAAACTAATAACTCATTTTATTGAGTGCTTACCATTTGTTTATTTGGGATCCATCAGTGAATACATCAAGTTTTCTGACCTTGTGGATCAATAAATATAATGAAAAAGTAAATTACCTATTATGGTAGAAAATGAAAAAATCTTATGGGAAAGAAGTAAAAAGAGCAAGGTAAAGGGCATTGGAATTAACGGTGGAGATTGGGGGACAGGTTGCAGTATTAAAGGAAGCACTTAAAATAGGCTTCATTGAGAGAGTGAGAATTGAGTAAAGACCTGAAGACACTGAGTTAGCCGGGTGCGTATCTGGAGGAAGAGGATTCTAGGTAAAGGGAACAGTTAGAATTAAGACACTAAATTATGAGTATATCTGGTATGTTCAAAGAATAGTGTTCCAGAACACTATGGCTGGAATGGAGTGAAAGTAGACGAGGTCAAAGAGATAAAGGAGATGGCAGATCACGTAGGGCAAAGTCTTTGGCTTTTACTTAGAGTGGAAGTAGTAACCATTGGAGAGTTTTGAGCAGAGAATAACATGCTCTGACTTACCTTTTAAAAGAATTCTCCACTGCCATGGCAAGAATAGACTATAAGGAGGAATGGACAGAAGCAGAGAGACCTATTATAAGAGTAATGTAATAGTCTAGGTGAGAGATGATGATGGCTTAGATTGCAGTGACAGGGATGAAGGTCATAAGAAGTAAATGATTTCTGGATACGTTTTGAAGATAGAACGAATTGCTGACAGTATGAGAAAAAGGAGGAATTAAAGATAATTCCAAGGTTTGTGTCCTGAGTGATAGAAGGATGGAGTTGTTATTAACTACGTGATGAAGGCTTTGAGTAGACAAGATTTGGGAGAGATCAAGAGTTTAGTTTTTAACATGTTGAGTTTGAGATATCTTCTAGATACTTCAGTGGAGATGTCATGTTAGACAAGTAGGTATATGGGTCTTGGGTTAAGAAGTCTGGGCTGGGATGCAGCAAAGCTGTACCTAAGGGAAATTTGTAACCTTAAATGCAAGAGGCTGAAACCTAATAAGCTAAGCGTCTTTTGTTTAAAAAAAAAAAAAAAAAACAGGCAAAGAACAACAGAATAGGCCCAAGAAGAGTAGAAGGAAGGAGATTAAAAATAAGAGCAAAGAATAAGTACAAAAGAAAGACAAAATAGAGAAGGTCAGCAAAGACAAAACTTGCTTCTTCCAAAAGCCCAGTAGGGGCTTCCCTGGTGGCACAGTGGTTAAGAATCCGTCTGCCAATGCAGGGGACATGGGTTCGAGCCCTGGTCCAGGAGGATCCCACATGCTGCGGAACAACTAAGTCCATGTGCCACAGCTACTGAGCCGGTGCTCTAGGGCCCGCAGGCCCAACTACTGAGCCCGTGCACCTAGAGCCTGTGCTCCACAAGAGAAGCCACTGCAATGAGAAGCCCACGCACTGCAACAAAGACCCAATGCAGCCAAAAATAAAATAAATAAATTTAAAAAATAATAATACTAAAAAAAAGAGTAAAAGATAAACCTTTGTCAGGACTGATCAAGGAAGAAAAGAAGAGGAAGCAAAAATAAACAGTATTAGGAATGGAGAGGGGGCATGACTACAGATAAAGTAGAAATTTTAAAATCATACGAACAACTTTATGCCAATAAATTTGAAAACTCAGATGAAATGGACAAATTTCTTTAAAAATTAATAATCCAAGAAGAATTAGAAAATTTGAATAGCTCTGTAAGTATTAACCAGACTGAGTAAGTAGTTTGTAAAATCTTCCTATGAAGAAAACATCAGGCTCATGGAATGAACATCTTTGGCTGGAGGGCAAGAAGGTCTCAGAAGAGCCCAAAGACGAATGAGATCATATCAAAAGATGTAAGAGCTGGCTTGAAAGGGATTTTACTGGCTAACTGTGAGACAGTTTGTACATCAAAAAGAATGACAGTAATGAATGAAGAAAAAAATCCCTGTGTCTATAGTTACATTCATTAAAAGAAAAGAGAAAGAGAACAAGGGAGGGGCAAGAAAGAAAAGCTCTTTATAGAAGAATGTCATCTAATAAATTGCATACTTTTTATATGTTTAATGTTAAATGACATATATATATATATATATATATATATATACTTTTTTAAAAAATAATAAATAGCTTGTCCTAGGTGAGGACATGGAGAGACATCTGGCCATTGTAGTAGACAGTGTTCCAAATATTTGAAGGAGTAGGGAAGGTAAGAAGTGAGAAGGTAGCTATGATGGATTATGTAATTAAGGGAGGGTTATTTTCAAATGAAAGTCACTTCAGTGTACAGAATTAGGGAGCCATTAACTAGTTTGTTTTTTAACAAACTTTTTATGATTATAAAAGTACATTGTAAAATTCAAAGTATGTATGTGTTACAAAATGAAAAGTAAGTTACCCATCACCTTCCTCTATATGCCAAGTTCCATTATTAACAGTTTCTTATTTTTTTCTTATATATATTAACATTGTTGTGCAACCATCACCAACATCCATCTCCAGAACTTTTTTTCATCTTCCCAAATGAAACTCTGTGCTCATTAAACAGTAACTACCCATTCCTCCCATCCCATAGCCCCTAGCAACCACCATTCTACTTTCTCTTTCTATGACTTTGACTACTCTAGGTACCTCATATAAGTGGAATCATATAGTATTTGTCTTTTTGTGACTGGCTTATTTTACTTAGCATAACGTCTCTTCAAGGTTCATCCATATTAGTGGCATGTGTCAGTTTCTGTCCTTTTTAAGGCTGAATAATATTCCATTATATGTGTGAGATTTATATATATGTATATCACATTTTGTTTACCCAGTGTGTTCTTAAAAGAGAACTAACTATAGACATAGATTTTTTAAAATTACAAACAAATACAACTTCAGCTTTACATTAATAATTTTTAAAGCCTCGAGGAAATGGAGAAAATGTCCATAAAAATATTGGCTTAATATATAGAATATATATTTTCTTAATATATAGAACCCTTATTGGCTTAAGAAATAGAAAACCTGAAAAAGGCGTAGAACCCAGCTGGTTTAGCAGCCATATGATCATGTATGTGTGTTTGCTTTTATTAACATGTGTTTTGTGGCTGAGTATTAGTTTGAAATAATTTTTTGTCTTCAAAATTTTAAACAAGGCTGTTTTTCATATCCAAGTGGATGTCTTTGCAAGTCTGCATCAGATCTCATCAAATTAAAAAATAATCTCTATGACTTACATTCAAGGTTGTTACTATTCAGGATTCAATCTGTATTATAGTTATTTGTCTGTGATGAATAATGCTGCTATGGATACTTTTGGGCACATGTGCAAGAGAGGAATCGCCAGATTGAAGGGATGCAACTGCTTGACTTTACAAGTGTGTGTTGTCAATTTGTTTCTCATTTAAAATCCCATTAAAAGTACTTTAAAATGATCAATAAAACTGACAAATCTTTAGCCAGGCAAAGGGAAAAAAAAGAAGATGCTAATTACTAATAGCAGGAATGAAAAAGGAGCAACAGTACAGATCCTGCAGACATTGAACTTCTAGGAGTTTTGTAGTTAGGTTTTACAGTTAGGTCTGTAATGCATTTCGAGTTAATTTTTGCAAATGGTATGAGGTGTGGGTCAAGGTTGTTGTTTTTTTTAATGGATGTCCAACTGTTCCAGTACCATTTGTCAAAAAGACTGTCCTTTCTTTATTTCTTCATTAAATTGCCTATGCACCTTTGTCAAAAATCAATTAACCATATGAGTCTATTTCTGAACTCTGTTTTGTCCCATTGATCTGTGTCTGTCCTTTTGCTAATGCCTCACTGCCTTGATTACTATATCTCGTTTTGAAATCAGGTAATGAGGGGCTTCCCTGGTGGCGCAGTGGTTGAGAGTCCACCTGCCAATGCAAGGGACATGCGTTCATGCCCTGGTCCGGGAAGATCCCACATGCTGCGGAGCGGCTGGGCCTGTGAGCCATGGCCGCTGAGCCTGCGCGTCCGGAGCCTGTGCTCTGCAATGGGAGAGGCCACAACAGTGAGAGGCCCGCATACCGCAAAAAGAAAAAAAAAAAAAAAAAAAAAATCAGGTAATGTGAATCCTCCAACAAGATTTTCAAAATTACTTTAGCTATTCTAGGTTTTAGTCTTTCCATTTAAATTTTATTATTATTTTTTTAATTAATTAATTTATTTATTTTTGGCCCTGTTGGGTCTTCGTTGCTGCGTGTGGGCTATCTTTAGTTGCGGCGAGCAGGGGCTGCTCTTGTTGCGGAGCACGGGCTCTAGGCACGTGGACTTCAGTAGTTGTGTCACACGGGCTCAGTAGTTGTGGCACACAGGCTTAGTTGCTCCATGGCATGCGGAATTTTCCCAGACCAGGGCTTGAACCCGTGTTCCCTGCATTGGCAAGTGGATTCTTTTTTTTTTTTTTTTTTTTTGGCAGGTGGATTCTTAACCATAACCACTGTGCCACCAAGTAAGTCCCCCATTTAAATTTTACTCTTTTTTTTTTTTTTTTTTTTTGCGGTACACGGGCCTCTCACTGTTGTGGCCTCTCCCATTGCAGAGTGCAGGCCCAGCGGCCATGGCTCACGGGCCCAGCCGCTCTGCGGTATGTGGGATCTTCCCGGACCGGGGCACGAACCCGTGTCCCCTGCATCGGCAGGTGGACTCTCAACCACTGTGCCACCAGGGAAGCCCCCCCATTTAAATTTTAGAATCAGTTTGTTTTTTCTAAAAATCATGCTGGGGTTTTGATTAGGATTATATTGAATTTGTACATTAATTTGGGAGAGAATTGACATCTTAACAATATTGAGTCTTCCAACCCATAAATATGGTATATCTCTCCACTTATTTAGGTCTTCATTGATTTCTTTCATCAGTGCTTTGTATTTTTTTCTCTGTATACATATCTTATTTTGCTAGATTCTACCTAAGTCTTTCTTGCTGTTATAAATGGTTCTATGTTAAAAAAATTTTTTTTTCTATTATGTATTCTGCAACTCTACTAAACTCACTCACTAGTTCTTATACCTATTTTGTAGATTCTTTGTGGTTTTTCTATGTAGACAAATCATGTTTTCTGCAACAGAAGGCAGTTGTAATTTCTTCCTTTACAATTTATATGCCTTTATTCCTTCCCTTGTCTTACTGCACTGGCTAGAACGTCTAGTTGTAGAGAAAGGGTGAAAGTGAACATCCTGCAGCTTTCAGTATTTCACTTTTATGTATGAGAAAGTCTGTGATCTTGGGATAGGCAAAGATTTCTTACGACACCAACAACACAATCCATAAAAAAAATTTTTTTATAAGCTGGACTTCATCAAAATTATGAAATTTTGCTGTTTTAAAGATGCTATTAAGAGATGTTTATAGTGGTTTTATTGATAATTACCAAAACCAAAAAAACCCAAATACCCTTCAACAAACAAACTGTGATACAAACAAACTTTAGGACATCCTTGAAATGGAATATTATCTTACAGTAAAAAGAAATGAAATGTTATGTTTTGTATATTTTACCACAATTTAAAAAAAAATGACTTAAGGGAATCCCTGGTGGTCCAGTAGTTAGGACTCTGCGCTTCCACTTCAGGAGGCACGGGTTCAATCCCTGGTCTGGGAACTAAGATCTTGAATGCTGTACAGCGTGGCCAAAAAAAAAAAAAAAAAAGACTTAAAGAAGTGAAGTACTGGTACACACACATAGATACATGTCAAATGTATTATGCTAAGTGGCTCAAAGGCTATGTATTATATAATTTCATTTATATAACTCTATGGAAAGGACAAAACTATATGGTTAGAGAGTGGGGGTAGGGAGAGGGGTTCACTAAAAATGGGCAGGAAGGATTTGGGGGGTAATATAACTGTGGGGGTTACACTGCAAAATTTGTCAAAATTTATATACCTGTACATTAAAAAAGGGTGAATTTTGGTGTGTGTAAATCAAACCTCAATAATAAACCTGATTTAAAAAAAAATAAAAACAAAACACCAACACAATAAATAAGATGACTTTCTGTTTCTACACATCTTTGCCAAATCTTGGTACTGTCAGCTCTCTTGAATTTTTTGCCAGGCTTGGGGGGCGGGTAAATGCTGTCTCCTGATCTTAATTTGGATTTTCCTGATTATTAATGAAGTTCTTTTTTGATTGGCTATTCAAGATTCCTATTTTGTGAGATGCCCATTTGTTTCTTTTGCCCACATAAGAAGTTACAAGGAGTTTCTCCCAGTTAGAGGTATGTCTTTGTACTCTCTTTATGATGTCTTTTTGATGAAGAGAGGTTGTTAATTTTAATAATATTAGATTTATATATGTATTGTGGTTAACCCACTTTTTATTATGGTTGGCACACTGTGTTTGGTTTAAGAACTCTTTCCCTACCTTATGGTCATAAAGATGTTCTCCTGTGTTTTCTGCTGAAGCCTTTGGTTAGCCTATTGTATTTGTCCTTATTCCATTCAGAACTGATTTTTGTATATGACATGATAGAGTTCATTTTCATTTTTTTTTCATGTAGAAACACCATTGTCCTATCTACTTTAATGAATAGCATTCTCCTTTTTTCCCAGTGATCTGCAGTGCTACCCCTGACATAAATGTCAGTTAACACAGATCTGTTTATGGGCTCTCCATTTGGTTCTAATGGTCAGTTTGGCCATACCTGTGCAAATTCCATAGCCTGTTATATGACGTCATGGTATCTGGGAGGCCACATTCTTCTACCTTGTGTCTTTTTATTCTTAGGCCTTTGCACTTCCATATAAAATGGAGAATCAGCTTCTCAAATTCCTTAATGTATTTTATTAGGATTTTGACTGGAATTCTATTGAATGTGTTGATCAATGTGGAAGAACTGATCTGATATATATGATAGTCTTACCCCTATGGTACTTCACTCTTTGTATTTAAGACTTCATTATCAAGTTATGTGGTTCCTTTTTATTTCTAACGGAAATTGTTATTTGCTAACCATATCTACTTCAGCAGACAGAATTTTATCAAGAATTTTTCTGTAAATATAGTGAATGATATTTACAGATTTTCTAAGATAAAGCCATCCTTAAGTTCTTGGGATAAATAAAAGACCATCTTTATATACTAATGCTGCTTCTGGCATTTTTGTGATCCACAGATCATGGGTCCATGTAATCTCAAGAAAGAAATTTTTCCAGCACAGTTAACACACAAGTCTAATTATTGATTGTAAAAAGCAAACTAAGCAATGAAGTGTTTAAGCATTCATTTATTTTGGTAGCTCACAGTGAGTCAGGATCAGAGGAGATCTATTGGACTAGTAGTTTCTAGACATGGGCCAATCAATTTAAGAAAATAGAAAAACTAAAGGTGCTGAAATAGGATTGTTCATATTTCCAGTTGAGGACATTAAAATCATTACCATCATTTCATAAAGATATTTTAATTACCAGAAAAATAGGAAGAAGATAATAGAGAACCATTCTTTAACTTGGATACATTTTGCTTTAGGAAAAATAAGCTGCTATGTCCTCATTTTTCTCATTTCTCTGCAAACCAATGGAAATTTCATCACAGGCTATGGCCAGAATTTGGGAACTGCTGCACCAGGCCATATTATACTGCTTCTTGGAAATTTTTCTATAGTTATTAGATAGATGGAGAAAAAAGGGCACAGTACCTGACTTTGACAGCTGATTGGCTGACATATTATGAAAGTGTTATGGAAATTAATTCCTCTAAGTTTTTGGTAAATGTATAAGTTTATATCTCTTGGCTTCACATATACTTTCTTGGTGGTGGTGGCAACATTGATGTTGAAATATCATATGACACCCTGGTTATAAAAAGTTGATTGTTTTCTCACAAGTTACTCTTTCCTAAACTTGTGGCATCTCTCTTCCTTCTCTGTTAGAGAAGTATAAGGTGTGGAGAGTAAGGTAGATTATCATGACATAAACTTAAGTACATAATTACCAAGATAAATTTGTTAAAAGAATTGATATGATATATTCTAAATGCACAGTGGAAATGTTTTGGGAATTAATTTGTTGGGATTAGCCACACTACTATTTCCCTTCATTAATGTAAAAAATAGTTGTGCTAATACTCATTGAAGATGAAAAGGAGTAATCTGCTTTTTTTGGCCTCAAGTTAGACTATGGAAGTAGGCAGTCGGTCAACAAAAACATAATAAATGGCTAGTTTGTATTCAGCACTATGAAAGATGGAAAAGAAGTAAATGATATAATTCTGTTTCAAAGAGTTTACAATCAAGCCAAGGAAAAGCTAATGTGTGAAGTAGTACATGATGTTAAATATAAGAGCAGTGTAAGTTCAGAGTTAAGAAAGATGGAAGTGGTTTCAAGAGCTGTCTTTGAGGACCAGGGTTTTGGCTTGGGTTTTGAGATGAGAATTCAAATAATAAAAGGAGAAGAGTAATGTCATTTTAGATGGAAGAAATAGTGTGAACATTTTTTTAAATCCATGAACAGACAGCTTGGCTATTTAATTAACCAACATTTGAATCGTTCCTGAACAGAGTTTTGGTTATAATCAACTTTTTAAAACATTTCGCTTATTAAATGATATGTACATAGTTACTCCGCATAGTTATTAGGTGTAAGCAATTAAACAACTCATATAAATCTCTATATTTAGTATTACTATAGGCAAACCAAGCATTTCTGAGGTCAGCTGAGAAGAATACCGGTTGAGTTGAAGCCCTCGGACTTCTCCGAACACTAGGGTTCCCAAGTGATTCCGCTTCTGATTTTTTTGCAACCTAGATGTTTCACAAGCCTCCTAGATGTCAGGAGCCAGAATAGAGCAAGGGAGTCCTGGAATTGGAGGAGCTAAGAATAAAATAGCCTTTTCTCTCCCCATTTTCAGAGGCCAGGGTTAAAGAGAAAGAAACTATTGTCATACATATCTTAATTTAGATTAGTTTATTCAAATGGCATTTTTCCCTCATACTCACCTGATATATACTAGCTTACAGGGAAGGAAAACTGGGAGAAAACAACTGCTGTTAGTGAAGTATTTGACTTGTTCTCTAGTAGGTACTATAAACAGACATTTAACATATATTATTTATTCCTTGCAAAGTCTTTTGAGCTATTATATTCATTTTAAGGATGGAAATAAAGGCTCAGAGACATATAATTTTAGTGAAGGTCATGACTCAGTTATTGAGGTAAAATTTGAATTGATGTATGTCTGAATCCAATTTCTGTTTTCTTTCTGCTATACCATCCTCGGAAAGGAATGAGAATTCTGCTATATGTATTTGAGACAGGACTCTCCTTAGCACTAAGGTGGGGCAGATTACATTATTTATTTGATATTCCTCTTTTCCCAGCATTTTCGTGTTAGTGAAATCAGGGTAAACTTGAAAGAGAAAATTTTATGAAAGAGCAATGGTGGGGGGTTGTTGTTTAAGACTGTGATATAGACTTACAGAAGATGGATTTGGTTAACAAAGGACAGGAGTAAAAGGTTCAGTCTCCTTCACATCCTAGATCATTGCTTGGTGTTATCTAGGAGACCCCAAAACATTTGGGGATAATTGATGAGAGAGAAACAGATAATTTGGAGCATGGGGGAAGATGAGGCCTGGATGGGGATGATTTTAGAAGGGAGGCTTTGGTTAGTATTCATTTATTCAATAGAAGATATTAATTGTATACCTGATAAATAGTTGATTGGCATTGAGGTACCAAGCCAGTGTGCTGAAAGAACTCATGGTCTGATGAGGAAACATTTATAAATGGATGTTTTAAATTCCAAGTGAAAAAGTACAGTATCTATATACAAGGTGCTTGAGCAGTATTGAGGAAGGACATAAAATGTAGTGGCATAGGGGTGTTTTGTTTTTAATTTTTAATGTATTATTTTGAATAAGTAAATACATGCCCAAGTCAAATTCCAAAAAGTGTACAATGGAAAATGCAGTCCTCTGTCATGACTGTCTCTATCTCTCTTGATCCCTTGGTTTCCTTCTGTAGAGGCATCACTGTTAGCAGTTTCTTATATATCTTCCCAGAGGTATTCTCTATAAATATGAAATATATGCTTGTTTGTACTTTTTGTACACATATACTAGCAAAGTAGACCCATTATATCTTTTTTTTTATTTTTATTTATTTTTTATTTTTTATTTTTTTTGCGGTATGCGGGCCTCTCACTGCTGTGGCCTCCCCCGTTGCGGAGCACAGGCTCCGGACGCGCAGGCTCAGCGGCCATGGCCCACAGGCCCAGCCGCCCCGCGGCATATGGGATCCTCCCAGACCGGGGCACGAACCCGTATCCCCTGCATCGGCAGGCGGACTCTCAACCACTTGCGCCACCAGGGAGGCCCGACCCATTATATCTTAGTTTTGCTTTATATCTTGGAGATAGTTCTAAATGAACTATAAAATGAACTGTTAAAAACACAAGTTTTTTAAGTTACATACTTTTCAGCTAGATGGAGGTAACAGAATTTATTTAGCGAAGCCCCTATTAAGAACTTTTAGGATATTTCCAGACTTTTGTTGGAAATAGTGCTGCAAGAATATCTTTGTACACAGGGACAAGCATACTGGTGGGATTAATTCCCAGCAGTCTGGAGAATGCATTGAAACTACAGACAGAGATCAGTTATTAAGAAGTTTGTTGTAGTAATGATGAGAAACTGAAGTAGGGTAGTGGCAAAAGAAATGGGGAGGGAAAAAATGAACTAGAAATTAATGTACTTCATCAATTCTAGGATGTACATCGTCTTCACATTTTAACATGTTTGAAAGCAGTATGTATTTTACAGTTGATGGTTTCATTCAGCTAACTGGAAGTACTTTTTAAATTTCTTGGTGGTATATAAAATGTGCATGTTATAAACAATCTTATCTTAAATTCAGAAATACGCAGTAATAAGAAGGTAGGATTAGCAGGACTTAAATGTAAAAAGTAAGGGGAAGCAAGAGGCAAGGTTGACATATATTTTTTGTTTTCTTCACTTTCAATATGTAAACCATTTTTCTATTTTCTGTATGGTCTTCATATTTGATTAATGATTGTCAACTCTACTACTGGTGGATATTTAGATTCTGATTTTCTTTTGGCTCTTTACAGATCATTGATAACACTGAGTAGTTTTCTGTTTAGAGTTAAGGAATGTTTGGATTTAGTAGATTTCTAGATAATTAGATATAACGATATTTAACAAATGTTCCTAGTGGCAAAATATTCAAAGAACTTCTGAGTTGATACTTTACAAATGTTGAGAGACCATTTTGAATTTTTTAGCTTAGATGTGGCTCTTTCAGTGTACATTGAAGTCATTTACTCGGGACTCGGGTTCTAAAATCAGTACCTAAGACAAAAGATTAATTCTTAAAATTGTGCACTAATTACAGTACCTAACGGTATCTTAGATGGAAGTCTGGTCCCTATCTACTCTGGAGGTACTCAGAAGCCAGCTACCTTATGGGATTATTAACCAAACTGAATAGAAGACTATAGTACTCATTTTCATGAGTAGTTTTTCTTTTCTTTACATTTTCCTTCTCCTTTTTTTCTAATTTATTTATTCAAGAAATAGTTACTGAAAGCCTACTATGTGTTAGGCATGCTCTTAAGTGCTGAGAATTCAACACTAAACAAAACTGACAAAAATCCTTGTCCTCATCGGGGGAGACAGGCAAAAGATAAACTAAGTAAATTATAGTTTATTGGGGGGAAAAAAGGGGTGATAGGAGTGTTGGTGGTTTGATGTTGCAGTTTTCCTGGTCAGGGAAATACAGAAAGTCACTGAGAAAGTGACATTTGGGCAAAGATTTAAAGGCAGCGAGAGAGTAAACCATGAGATTGTATGGGGAAAGAATGTTCCAAGCAGAGGGAGCAGGGAGCTCAAAGGACCCTGAAGCAAGAGCATGCCAGGTGTGTTGTAGGTCTTGCAGTTGCAAGGTGGCCAGAGTGGCAGGAATGGAATGAATGGTTACCAGGACTGGGGATCAGAGAGATAGTGCAAGGTCAGATTGTTTAGGACTTACAGGCCATAGTAAGGACTTTGATCTTTACCCTGAGTAAGGACGAGAGCCATTATTGGGGGGATTTAAAGCAGCAAAATAATATGATCAGATTTATATTTTGAAAGGATCTAGACTGAAGTGGGGCAAAGGTAGAAGCAGGGAGACCAGTTAAGAGGCTAGTTCAATAATTCAAGCAAAAGATGATATGACTTAAACCAGGAGGCAATGATAAGTAATAGTTGGAGTCTATGTATTTTTAAAAATTTGTTATTTTTAAATAATTTCAAATTTAAAGCTGCAGTATATTACAAATACCTCTTGTGTGCCTTTCACCAGATTCCCCAGTAATTAACGTTTTACCATATCTACTTTAATCTCTTATTGCTCTCTTCATATACACGTACACACACACATACACACACACACTTTTCTTCAGAGCTATTTGAGAGTATGTTGCAGACATGATGCCCTGTTCAATACTTCAGTGTCCTTAAAAACAGTTCATTTCCTTATATAGTTGTATTAATAAGCTTGGGCTGCCATAACAAAATACCACAAACTGTGTGGCTTTAAACAGCAGAAATTTATTTTCTCACAGTTCTAGAAGGTGGAAAGGCTAAGATCAAGGTCTGACAGGGTTCAGTTTCTGGTGAAAGTTCTCTTCCTGGCTTGTAGATGGCCACCTTCTTACTGTGTCCTCACGTGGTGGAGGAGGGTTTGGGGGGAGGCAGAGTTCCTCTGATGTCTCTTAGAAGGACACTCATGTCGTCTTATCAAGGCCCCACCATTATGTCCTCACATAACCTTAATTACCTCTTTATAGACCTTATCTCCACATACAGTAACATTGGGGGTTAGGACTTCAACATATGAATTTTGGGGAGACACAGTTCAGTACATTGCAACAGTTGTTATGTAACATCTGTACAACCACCAAAATCAAGAAATGAAAACTGATACAGTACTACCATCGAATCCACAGACATTAATTGAATTTTGCCAGTTATCCCAATAATGGTCTTTTTTTTTTTTTTTTTTTTTTTGCGGTACGTGGGCCTCTCACTGTTGTGGCCTCTCCCGTTGCGGAGCACAGGCTCCGGATGCGCAGGCTCAGCGGCCATGGCTCAGCAGCCATGGCTCACGGGCCAGCCACTCCGAGGCATGTGGGATCTTCCCGCACCGGGGCACGAACCCGTGTCCCCTGCATCGGCAGGCGGACTCTCAACCACTGCGCCACCAGGGAAGCCCCAATAATGGTCTTTAAAATCCAGGGTCATTTGTTAGAGTTAATTGTCATGTCTCTTTAGTTTACTTCAGTCTGAAACAGTTCTTTAGTCTTTCCTTATCTTTCATGACCCTGAAATTTTTGAAGACTATAGGCCAGTAACTTGTAAAATAATCCATAAATTTGTGTTTGTCTGTTTTTTTGTTTTTGTTTTTGTTTTTAGATTCAGGTTATGCAGTTTGGGGCAAGAATACCACAGAAGTGATGCTGTGTTCTTAAAGCGTTATATATATTTGGAGGAACATAATGTCAGTCTGCCCCATTAATAGTGACATTAACTTTTATCACTTGAATAAGTGTATGTTTTCTATATATAACTGTGAATTCATACCAAGACTTCCAATTACAGTCCAGCACCACAGGGTTTATTCTAACCTCCTTCTTTCTGCATTTGTAACTTCCTAAATCTGTATATATTTCAAAGGTAGCGTTACTGAGATCTGCATTGTGAGTTTGGATATGGAGTGTGAAAGAGGGGAGTCAAGGATGACCCGATTTTTGGCTGAAAAAAGCCACCACAGAAGAAATGCCATTTACTGGGACGGAGAAGACTATAAGAGGAGAGAATTAAGAGGAAGAGATCAGAATATCACACGTTGAGTCTGAGCTGTGTATTAAATATCCCAAGAGAGATGTTGGGTAGGAAGTTGGATATTTGAGTCTGCAGTTCAAAGAACAGGTCCAGGCTGAAATACAAATTAGTTAAACACAATCAGTTAAACTTTTTGGACAAAAGCGATTATATTTCCTTAATCAATAATGGAAGCAGCAAATATGTATTACAGAAAATTATAATACAGGCAAGCAAAAGTGAAAAAAATAGAGATCAGTACTGTTAAAATTTAATTCCATATTCTTTCTGATCTCTTTCACAGATTTTTTTCCTAACATGAGATCATTCTGTAATTACTGTGTTTTCCCCCCAGTTGATGATTTATTTCCATTTCCGTAAATTTTCATTTTATCTGATCCAGACCACATTCACATTTCTTCAGTTGATCCAAAAATGTCATTTACAACTGGCTAGTCCAAACCTATATCCATTTCAGAAACACAAATTAGTTACATCAGATTGCTCTGTACCTTGAGTCTCTTAATCCCTCCAGTAATAGTTTAGGGCAGGAATTTCCTGGTTAGGACTCCAAGCTTTCACTGCCAAGGGCCTGAGTTCAGTCCCTGGTGGGGGAACTAAGAGCCTGCAAGCCACGTGGCATGGCCAAAAAAAAAAGTTTGGGGTGATGTGTTTTGGGAAGTTGAGGTAGAGAGGGGTCAGAATCTGACATGAATTAAATTTAAAATTTTTGACTTTTTCCTATGGGTGAGTAGAAAACACTGATTATTTAGGATGGATTATCATAGAAAAGGAGTGTCTGTGAGAGAGAGAGGGAGAGAGAGAGGTGTGTTTCTGGGAACTGTGAGTAATTCATTAAAGGTGGAATTTTGAATTTGAAGGCGGAAGAGATGAGACTGGAAGAGAAGGTAAGATCCAGAATGTAAATGAAAACTAAGGTGTTTGGGCATTTTCTAGTAAGCAGTTGGAAATCACTGACAGATTTGATCTGAGAAATAGTTGGATACTGTTCACGTATTAGAAGATGAATTTAGCAACAATGTAGAGAATAAATTTGAGAAGACCAAATCCAAGGCAGGATAACCAGCTCGGAGGCTATTTCAGTAGTAGTCTGGGTCAAAAGTGATGACCCAGCAAAGAGCAATGGTAGGAAGAGAAGGAGAAGAGGGGATAAATTTGAAAAATATTATTGGAGACAAAATTGGCTGGACTTGGAGATTTATCAAAAGGGGGTGAGGGTCAGGTAGGGAAGAAGAGGAGCCAAAAAAGACTGCTGAAATTCTAGCTAAATACAAGAGCAGTAACAGATGGAAGAGGAGGAAGATTATTAATAAAATATTGAAAAACCAAGTTCAAGGTATCTCTGAGACTTTGAAGTAGAGTGTGCATTGACTGGTAAAGGGAAATCCAAACATGAAATCTATGGTTATGGGAGTCATTGGTACTTAGGTGGTAGTAGTTAAATGTGGATAATTATGCTGATAGCATTCCATTTTCTGTTTGCTAAGCACAGTCCTAAATGCTTTACATACATTGTTTTATTTAATTCTTGTAACAACCCATGAGTTTGTCATTTTGCAAAGAAAAAAAAAAGTAATATATAGAAGTTAGGTAATATATAAGATCCTAAAGCTAATAAGTGATAAAGCCAGGAATAGAACAGACTATCTGATTTTGAACCTGAAATCTTACAACTCTATGCTACGGGTGAATCGAGAAGAGGGCTCAGGAGAGAACCCTGGGGAGCATCAACATTTAAAGGAGGATGGAGACTTCACTGGTGGCGCGGTGGATAAGACTCCACACTCCCAGCGCAGGGGACCTGGGTTTGATCCCTGGTCAGGGAACTAGATCCCACACGCGTGCTGCAACTGAGAGTTAGCATGCCACAACTAAGCCCGTGTGCCGCAACTAAGAAAGTTGCATGCCACAACTAAGGAGCCTGCAACCTGCAAATAAATAAATATTTTTTAAAAAGAAATAAATAAAGGAGGATGATCACAAGCAGAGCTGCCTACCTATCATGTCCACCTGTGTATATATATGGAGGAAGAGCTAGAGACATCAGAGGAGAACTAAGAGAATGATTATAACAGAAACAAAAAGGGATTACTATAGCACATTATTCTGTGTGCCAAAGCCTGGTGGAAATGATAGTTCTTTGTAGAAATAGCATTTTAAAAAATCTCCTTTTGGGGCTTCCCTAGTGGTGCAGTGGTTAAGAATCCGCCTGCCAATGTAGGGGACACAGGTTCGAGCCCTGGTCCGGGAAGGTGCTGCGGAGCAACTAAGCCCGTGTGCCACTAACTACTGAGCCTGTGCTCTAGAGCCTGCAGGCCACAACTACTGAGCCCACGCTCCTAGAGCCCGTGCTCCCCAACAAGAGAAGCCACTGCAATGAGAAGCCTGCACACTACAACAAAGAGTAGCCCCTGCTCGCTGCAACTAGAGAAAGCTGGCACACAGCAACAAGAACCAACACAGCCAAAAATAAATAAATAAAATAAATATATTAATGAAAAATCTCCTTTGGGTTTAATAAGTTGGAGTTTATTGGTAATATTGGTAATTGCTGTTTGAGTGAAGTGATGGCAACATAAATGAGATAGCATAATTTATATAAGGCTCCTCACATGGTAGATTGCATTTTTTAAAATAAATTTATTTTATTATTTTATTCTATTTTATTTTTTGGCTGTGTTGGGTCTTCATTGCTGCACGTGGGCTTTTCTCTGGTTGCGGCAAGCGGGGGCCACTCCCCGCTGCAGTGCACAGGCCTCTCATCGCAGTGGCCTCTCTTGTTCCGGAGCACAGGCTCCAGGGTGCCGGCTTCAGTAGCCGTGGCTCACGGGCTTAGTTGCTCCACGGCATGCGGGACCCCCCTGGACCAGGGCCCGAACCCACGTCCCCCGCATTGGCAGGTGGACCCCCAACCACTGTGCCACCAGGGAAGCCCGCATATTTTTTAAGTACAAAAAAAGGTAGCTCCTATAATTATGGAGTTACTAGAAATTAGAGACAGTGAGTATATAACACTCTTTCAGATCCCTGATCTGAAAGATCTTAACTGACTTAGGTAAATTGATCTGGATGGGTTTACGTATGGGTACATTTAAAAAAAATAATAAATTTATATATTTATTTAATTTTGGCTGCGTTGGGTCTTCGTTGCTGCGTGTGGGCTTTCTCTAGTTGCGGCGAGTGGGAGCTACTCTTCGTTGCGGTGCGCAGGTCTCTCACTGCGGTGGCTTCTCTTGTTGCAGAGCATGGGCTCTAGGCACGCAGGCTTCAGTAGTTGTGGCATGCAGGCTCAGTAGTTGTGGCACACAGGCTTAGTTGCTCCATGGCATGTGGGATCTTCCTGGGCCAGGGATCGAACCCATGTCCCCTGCATTGGCAGGCGGATTCTTAACCACTGCGCCACTAGGGAAGTCCCTGGGTACATTTTTTGAGAGAACATAATTCCCATCTAATGATTTCTGCTTCTCTGTGAAATAGCATATTAAGCTTATCTCCTGAGAGTGAGAAAGAATGTGGTAAGAGAGGGCGCTTGACAAGAGTGGTAAAAGTTTGAAATAGCTCTTACAGCAATTGAGAGAGGATGCTGATTAAAGACACATATGGGAGGAGGGCCCACTCAAGGAAGGGACTGAATTTACATTGTTTCATTACTTCTGGTGGTATGATTTTTCTTCAGCAGAACCCCGGGGCAGAAATAAAGGTGCGGTAAAGTCATTCAGTTAGATTGATCCAGATTTAGGATTTTGTTGAATACATGTGATAGAAAGCCTAAATTGTAAGGAGGACAAAAAGCAAATGAAGGTTTTGATATAAGAATGGTTTCGGGCTTCCCTGGTGGCACAGTGGTTGAGAGTCCGCCTGCCGATGCAGGGGACGCGGGTTCATGCCCCGGTCCGGGAGGATCCCACATGCCGCTGAGCTGCTGGGCCCGTGAGCCATGGCCGCTGAGCCTGTGCATCCGGAGCCCATGCTCCACAACGGGAGAGGCCACAACAGTGAGAGGCCCGCGTACCGCAAAAAAAAAAAAAAGAATGGTTTCGATGATGGATCAGAAAGACTCTGGAATTGGTAGAGAAAGAATTGAGTACTAGAAGAGACTATATGTGAGTTAGAGAAAATAGAGAACTGAGATCTTGATGAAACTGAAGGACAAATATAATGGAATGGGTGGTTGTGGTCAGAAAGGGTGATTTTAAAATGTAGAAAGAAGTGGTTCTTGGAGGTCGCTGCATTGGAGGTCGAGACTAGAAAACATGATGAATCATCTGTATGGACAGTAAAATTTTTCAGGATAATAATAAAACTTAGGGTGACTTTGCTCAAGGTTCCATATAGTAAGTTGATTGGGCCCTGTCCTGGACCTTAATAAAGGTTGATGTGGGTGGGTTTATGGACTCAAATTACTTATTTCCCAGGACATTCGCCTAGTGATGAAAGTGGCAGCAGAGCCTCTCTTCCAGTAGATGGGAGGACTTCGGTATATCTGGACTGGTTGATGAAAAGAGTCTGTCTGCAATAATAATGTAGAGGAGGTTAAGCAATTTGCTTGCCTAAGGTCACATTCTGATTGGATTCTAAAACCCATTCTCCTTCCACTAACCCTGGTGTTTTTGCAACAAATTGAACTACTTCAACTCAATTTTTTATCTTCCCAAATGTTTGGGAGAACAGTTTTGTTTTATTTGAGCTTCTCCAGAGTTAATAGGTTTTTTAGTGCCAAATACATACAAAGTGAAGTAGAAATTTACTAAAGGAATACCTAGAACAGAAACTTAACGTGAAGCAGTCAAGGTTTTTAGGCATTAGGTTCAGTAACTTGATCCATTAGCTCGTTTGTCTGTTTACTCATCATCCATCCTTGTAGTAGCAGTTACACAGTTTGAGAACACTGTATTTGGAATAAGTTGTACTAAGTATAAATTGACTCATTTGGTCTTATTTATTGTCTTTTGTCATCTCCAGCTGCCTATCCCCACCGTTTGAATCTCTTTTACCTTGCCAATGATGTCATACAGAACTGTAAAAGGAAAAACGCAATCATATTCCGTGAATCGTTTGCTGATGTACTTCCTGAAGCAGCTGCTCTAGTGAAGTAAGTAAATTCTTACTCCTCTTTGGGATCTAAGCTTAGAAAATTTAGAATTTTAGTTTCCCGTTAGTAAGAACTGTAATAGTTGCACATGCTTGAAGATCCAAGGATATTTTGTCCAAATTGTTGATTGTAACTTTCCTGGTAATACACTTTTCTTTTAAAGACTCTTTCTTCCCTTTTTGAAAACTTGTCTGTTATTTATGCTCTGCCGCTTCTCTCCTAACTTGACCAAGAGAGTGTATCTCCTGGTCATACTCTCTGGCTGTACTTCTTTCTAACTGCTTTTTCTGTTTTTGTGTTTTTTACACATTTCCATTTTTCTTTCAGAGTCTTTCTGAAATCTTGCCCCCTTCATGAAATCAGTGTAATTAGGGAGAAATGAAAATATTTATTCTTAATTCTATATTGATTTACTCCATTAGCAAAGTTGTATCCAGCATTTCCCAAAGTGCTGGAACACTTATATTTGATCTTATTTTTGCCCTGTATTAATAGTGTTTTCCTTGTGTTTCATCCATATTTGTAAGCTGTTTGCTTGGTGTGAGAAACACACACATCTACACACAATTGGAGGATAAACAATTATATGGAAAAATCAAAATAGCTAAATATTTCCTCAAAGTATGTGCTTATCGGGCTTCCCTGGTGGCCCAGTGGTTGAGAGCCTGCCTGCCGATGCAGGGGACACGGGTTCGTGCCTCGGTCCGGGAGGATCCCACGTGCCGCGGAGCTGCTGGGCCCGTGAGCCATGGCCGCTGAGCCTGCGCGTCTGGAGCCTGTGCTCCGTCCGCAACGGGAGAGGCCACAACAGTGAGAGTCCCGCGTACGGCAAAAAAAATAATAATAATTTGTACTTATTAGCATAATGTATGTTTGAATATATGACTATCGTATATTATTGATCCATTTGTTAGTATTAACTCAGTTAGAATGGAATGATCCTTGTTCCTTCCTTTGGATTGTAAACTTAAGATGTCTACTTTGGTATTACAAAAGATTAAAATGTGGTCTTATTTTTATATACTAAGTAATAAAGATTTATACACGTCAGAAGTAGATAAAATAATAACAGTAATATCACCTACATTTATTGAGCAGTCATAATTGACCAGATATTATTATTATTATACAAAGTACTTTGTGTACTTCAGGTTGTTTAAACCTGAGAACAACATTTAAAGTGGCTACTACTATTACCCCCATTTTAAGGAGGAGGAAACTGGCTTAGAGACATTAAGTAGCTTGCCTAAGCGCTCACAGCTACCGGGTTGGGGGGTGGGGCTGGTATTTGACAGAATTCCTACCCAAGCCTGTCTAGACCCCGAAGCTTATGTTCTTTGCCACCTAACCACTAGTCTGTGCTGCTTCTTTACATATATAAATCCAATATAATTTTGAGTAAGAAAAGCAGTGTGCTACATGATCTCCACTACTTAGAGTTTCTGCTGTAAATATCATTATAGTCTTAAAAACTTAACCTAATGTATCCTATACTTAGATTTCATGACCTAGTTCATGGATTAATATAGGGTTGTCACCTTTTATTTTACCATGTAAAGATATTTTTAAAAAGAACTACTTTGTATTACTATTTCACAGAAAAACATAGGAATGGCATAATCTCAGAATAAAGTACAGTCCTTTAAAATTTTAAGCTCTGAAAATGTTTTTAACTCAATGAAGGATATCTTCAGAAACCTATGATAAAATCAGACTTAATGGTGAAACAATAAAAGCATTTCAGGAGTGATGCCTTCTATCATCATTACTGTTCACCATTATGTTGAGATTCCATTCATTTCTAAATAAATAAATAATAGTGAGAAGACATTTAGAAGAGATAGAATTATCATTATTTGCAGATAATAGGATTACCTACATCAGGGGTAGGCAACCTTTTTCTATAAAAGACCAGATAGTATTTTAGGCTTTGCCAGCCATAGGATCTCTGTTGCCACTACTCAACTCTGCCATTCTAGCATAAAAGCAGCCATAAGCAACTGGGTGTGGCTGTGTTCCTAAAACTTTATTTACAAAACAGGCAGCTGGCCAGATTTGGCTTGAGGTTTGAAGTTTGCTGACCCCTGGCCTACATAGAATCAACTAATAAGAGAGTTCAGTTAAATAGCCAGATTCAAGTTCAACGTAGAAAAGCAGTAGATTTGACTTCCGGGTAAGATGGCGGAAGAGTAAGACGCGGAGATCACCTTCCTCCCCATGGATACACCAGAAATACAGCTACACGTGGAACAACTCCTACAGAACACCTACTGAACGCTGGCAGAAGACCCCAGACCTCCCAAAAGGCTCGCCCCGCACTCCGTGCCCCTCCCTCCCGCCCGGCCTGAGTGAGCCAGAGTCCCCGAAGAGGCTGCTCCTTTAGCCCTGTCCTGTCTGAGCGAAGAACAGACGCCCTCCGGCGACCGACACGCAGAGGCGGGGCCAAATCCAAAGCTGAGACCCAGGAGCTGTGAGAACAAAGAAGAGAAAGGGAAACCTCTCCCAGCAGCCTCAGAAGCAGCGGATTAAAGCTCCACAATCAACTTGATGTACCCTGCATCTGTGGAATACATGAACAGACAACACATCATCCCAAATTGAGGAGCCCGGAGTCAGTGCTGTGCCTCTGAGGTGGGAGAGCCAACTTCAGGACACTGGTCCACAAGAGACCTCCCAGCTCCACATAATATCAAACGGCGAAAATCTTCCAGAGATCTCCATCTCAACACCAGCACCCAGCTTCACTCAACGACCAGCAAGCTACAGTGCTGGACACCCTAAGCCAAACAACTAGCAAGACAGGAACACAACGCCACCCATTAGCAGAGAGGTGGCCTAAAATCATAAAAAGTCCGCAGACACCCCAAAACACACCACCAGACGTGGACCTGCCCACCAGAAAGACAAGATCCAGCCTCATCCACCAGAACACAGGCACTAGTCCCCTCCACCAGGAAGCCTACACAACCCACTAAACCAACCTTAGCCACTGGGGACAGACACCAAAAACAACGGGAACTACGAACCTGCAGCCTGCAAAAAGGAGACCCCAAACACAGTAACATAAGCAAAATGAGAAGACAGAAAAACACACAGCAGGAGAAGGAGCAAGATAAAAACCCACCAGATCTAACAAATGAAGAGGTAATAGGCAGTCTACCTGAAAAAGAATTCAGAATAATGATGGTAAAGATGATCCAAGATTCTATTTCCCAGATCCAAAATCTTGGAACTAGAATAGACAAAATGCAAGAAACAGTTAACAAGGACCTAGAAGAACTAAAGATGAATCAAGCATCGATTAAAAACACAATACATGAAATAAAAAATACTCTAGATGGGATCAATAGCAGAATAACTGAGGCAGAAGAACGGATAAGTGAGGTGGAAGATAAAATAGTGGAAATAACTGCTGCAGAGCAAAATAAAGAAAAAAGAATGAAAAGAACAGAGGACAGTCTCAGAGACCTCTGGGACAACATTAAACGCACCAACGTTCGAATTATAGGGGTTCCAGAAGAAGAAGAGAAAAAGAAAGGGACTGAGAAAATATTTGAAGAGATTATAGTTGAAAACTTCCCTAATATGGGAAAGGAAATAGTTAATCAAGTCCAGGAGGCACAGAGAGTCCCATACAGAATAAATCCAAGGAGAAATACGCCAAGACACATATTAATCAAACTGTCAAAAATTAAACACAAAGAAATCATATTAAAAGCAGCAAGGGAAAAACAACAAATAACACACAAGGGAATCCCCATCAGGATAACAGCTGATCTCTCAGCAGAAACTCTACAAGCCAGAAGGGAGTGGCAGGACATAATTAAAGTGATGAAGGAGAAAAACCTGCAACCAAGATTACTCTACCCAGCAAGGATCTCATTCAGATTTGATGGAGAAATTAAAACGTTTACAGACAAGCAAAAGCTGAGAGAGTTCAGCACCACCAAACCAGCTTTACAACAAATGCTAAAGGAACTTCTCTAGGCAAGAAACAGAACAGAAGTAAAAGACCTACAATAACGAACCCAAAACAATTAAGAAAATGGGAACAGGAACATACATATCGATAATTACCTTAAATGTAAATGGACTAAATGCTCCCACCAAAAGATACAGATTGGCTGAATGGATACAAAAACAAGACCCATATATATGCTGTCTACAAGAGACCCACTTCAGACCTAGAGACACATACAGACTGAAAGTAAGGGGATAGAAAAAGATATTCCATGCAAATGGAAACCAAAAGAAAGCTGGAGTAGCAATTCTCATATCAGACAAAATAGACTTTAAAATAAAGACTACTAGAAGAGACAAAGAAGGACACTACATAATGATCAAGGGATCGATCCAAGAAGAAGATATAACAATTGTAAATATTTATGCACCAAACATAGGAGCACCTCAATACATAAGGCAGATACTAACAGCCATAAAAGGAGAAATCGACAGTAACACAATCATAGTAGGGGACTTTAACACCCCACTTTCACCAATGGACAGATCATCCAAAATGAAAATAAATAAGGAAACACAAGCTTTAAATGATACATTAAACAAGATGGACTTAATTGATATTTATAGGACATTCCATCCAAAAACAACAGAATACACATTTTTATCAAGTGCTCATGGAACATTCTCCAGGATAGATCATATCTCGGGTCACAAATCAAGCCTTGGTAAATTTAAGAAAATTGAAATTGTATCAAGTATCTTTTCCGACCACAATGCTATGAGACTAGATATCAATTACAGGAAAAGAGCTGTAAAAAATACAAACACATGGTGGCTAAACAATACACTACTTAATAACGAAGTGATCACTGAAGAAATCAAAGAGGAAATTAAAAAATACCTAGAAACAAATGACAATGGAGACACGACGACCCAAAACCTATGGGATGCAGCAAAAGCAGTTCTAAGAGGGAAGTTTATAGCAATACATCCCACATTAAGAAACAGGAAACATCTCGAATAAACAACCTAACCTTGCACCTAAAGCAATTAGAGAAAGAAGAACAAAAACATCCCAAAGTTAGCAGAAGGAAAGAAATCATAAAAATCAGATCAGAAATAAATGAAAAAGAAATGAAGGAAACAATAGCAAAGATCAATAAAACTAAAAGCTGGTTCTTTGAGAAGATAAACAAAATTGATAAACCATTAGCCAGACTCATCAAGAAAAAAAGGGAGAAGACTCAAATCAATAGAATTAGAAATGAAAAAGGAGAAGTAACAACTGACACTGCAGAAATACAAAAGATCATGAGAGATTACTATAAGCAACTCTATGCCAATAAAATGGACAACCTGGAAGAAATGGACAAATTCTTAGAAATGCATAACCTGCCAAGACTGAATCAGGAAGAAATAGAAAATATGAACAGACCAATCACAAGCACTGAAATTGAAACTGTGATAAAAAATCTTCCAACAAACAAAAGCCCAGGACCAGATGGCTTCACAGGCGAATTCTATCAAGCATTTAGAGAAGAGCTAACACCTATCCTTCTGAAACTCTTCCAAAATATAGCAGAGGGAGGAACACTCCCAAACTCATTCTACGAGGCCACCATCACCTTGATACCAAAACCAGACAAGGATGTCACAAAGAAAGAAAACTACAGGCCAATCTCACTGATGAACATAGATGCAAAAATCCTCAACAAAATACTAGCAAACAGAATCCAACAGCACATTAAAAGGATCATACACCATGATCAAGTGGGGTTTATTCCAGGAATGCAAGGATTCTTCAATATACGCAAATCAATCAACGTGATACACCATATTAACAAATTGAAGGAGAAAAACCATATGATCATCTCAATAGATGCAGAGAAAGCTTTCGACAAAATTCAACACCCATTTATGATAAAAACCCTGCAGAAAGTAGGCATAGAGGGAACTTTCCTCAACATAATAAAGGCCATATATGACAAACCCACAGCCAGCATCGTCCTCAATGGTGAAAAAATGAAACCATTTCCACTAAGATCAGGAACAAGACAAGGTTGCCCACTCTCACCACTCTTATTCAACCTAGTTTTGGAAGTTTTAGCCACAGCAATCAGAGAAGAAAAGGAAATAAAAGGAATCCAAATCGGAAAAGAAGAAGTAAAGCTGTCACTGTTTGCAGATGACATGATACTATACATAGAGAATCCTAAAGATGCTACCAGAAAACTACTAGAGTTAATCAATGAATTTGGTAAAGTTGCAGGATACAAAATTAATGCACAGAAATCTCTGGCATTCCTATATACTAATGATGAAAAATCTGAAAGTGAAATCAAGGAAACACTCCCATTTACCATTGCAACAAAAAGAATAGAATATCTAGGAATAAACCTACCTAAGGAGACAAAAGACCTGTATGTAGAGAATTATAAGACACTGATGAAAGAAATTAAAGATGATACAAATAGATGGAGAGATATACCATGTTCTTGGATTGGAACAATCAACATTGTGAAAATGACTCTACTACCCAAAGCAATCTACAGATTCAATGCAATCCCTATCGAACTACCACTGGCATTTTTCACAGAACTAGAACAAAAAATTTCACAATTTGTATGGAAACACAAAAGACCCCGAATAGCCAAAGCAATCTTGAGAACGAAAAACGGAGCTGGAGGAATCAGGCTCCCTGACTTCAGACTATACTACAAAGCTACAGTAATCAAGACAGTATGGTACTGGCACAAAAACAGAAAGATAGATCAATGGAACAGGATAGAAAGCCCAGAGATAAACCCACGGACATATGGTCACCTTATCTTTGATAAAGGAGGCAGGAACGTACAGTGGAGAAAGGACAGTCTCTTCAATAAGTGGTGCTGGGAAAACTGGATAGGGACATGTAAAAGTATGAGATTAGATCACTCCCTAACACCATACACAAAAATAAGCTCAAAATGGATTAAAGACCTAAATGTAAGGCCAGACACTATCAAACTCTTAGAGGAAAACATAGGCAGAACACTCTGACATAAATCACAGCAAGATCCTTTTTGACCCACCTCCTAGAGAAATGGAAATAAAGACAAAAATAAACACATGGGACCTAATGAAACTTAAAAGCTTTTGCACAGCAAAGGAAACCATAAACAAGACCAAAAGACAACCCTCAGAATGGGAGAAAATATTTGCAAATGAAGCAACTGACAAAGGATTAATCTCCAAAATTTATAAGCAGCTCATGCAGCTCAATAACAAAAAAACAAACAACCCAATCCAAAAATGGGCAGAAGACCTAAATAGACATTTCTCCACAGAAGATATACAGATATACAGACTGCCAACAAACACATGAAAGGATGCTCAACATCTTTACTCATTAGAGAAATGCAAATCAAAACTACAATGAAATATCATCTCACACCAGTCAGAATGGCCATCATCAAAAAATCTAGAAACAATAAATGCTGGAGAGGGTGTGGAAAAAAGGGAACACTCTTGCACTGCTGGTGGGAATGTGAATTGGTACAGCCACTATGGAGAAGGGTATGGAGGTTCCTTAAAAAACTACAAATAGAACTACCATATGACCCAGCAATCCCACTACTGGGCATATACCCTGAGAAAACCATAATTCAAAAAGAGTCATGTACCAAAATGTTCATAGCAGCCCTATTTACAATAGCCCGGAGATGGAAACAACCTAAGTGTCCATCATCGGATGAATGGATAAAGAAGATGTGGCACATATATACGATGGAATATTACTCAGCCATAAAAAGAAATGAAATTGAGCTATTTGTAATGAGGTGGATAGACCTAGAGTCTGTCATACAGAGTGAAGTAAGTCAGAAAGAGAAAGACAAATACTGTATGCTAACACATATATATGGAATTTAAGAAAAAAAAATGTCATGAAGAACATAGGGGTAAGACAGGAATAAAGACACAGACCTACTAGAGAATGGACTTGAGGATATGGGGAGGGGGAAGGGTAAGCTGTGACAAAGTGAAAGAGCGGCATGGACATATATACACTACCAAACGTAAGGTAGATAGCTAGTGGGAAGCAGCCGCATAGCACAGGGAGATCAGCTCGGTGCTTTGTGACCGCCTGGAGGGGTGGGATAGGGAGGGTGGGAGGGAGACGCAAAAGGGAGGGGATATGGAAACATATGTATATGTATAACTGATTAAATTTGTTATAAATAAATAAATAAATAAATAAAAAAAAAGAAAAGCAGTAGATTTCCTATATATGCTAGCAGTAACCAATTAAAAATGTAATTAGAGGGCTTCCCTGGTGGCGCAGTGGTTGAGAGTCTGCCTGCCGATGCAGGGGACACGGGTTCGTGCCCCGGTCCAGGAAGATCCCACGTGCCGCAGAGCGGCTGGGCCGGCGTCCGGAGCCTGTGCTCCGCAACGGGAGAGGCCACAACAGTGAGAGGCCCGCATACTGCAAAAAAAAGAAAAAAAATGTAATTAGAAAAAAAAGATTCCTTTTGCAACAAAAAATACTGCCTCCCCCCCACAAATAAAGGAAACCCCACCCAAAAATAAATATAATAAGAAGTATGTAAGGCTTTTATAGAGAAAATTTTATAAGAAGACCTGGATAAATGAAGAGATAGATACATACTTGTTTTTTGTTGTTTTTATTTTTGGGGGGGTGGGTACATGGGCCTCTCACTGTTGTGGCCTCTCCCGTTGCGGAGCACAGGCTCCGGACGCGCAGGCTCAGCGGCCATGGCTCACGGGCCCAGCTGCTCCGCAGTATGTGGGATCCTCCTGGTCCGGGGCACAAACCCACGTCCCCTGCATTGGCAGGTGGACTCTCAACCACTGCGCCAGCAGGGAAGCCCAATACACACTTTTGAAGGGAAACATTTGGTATTGTTAAAAATATGATTCTCTCCCAATATATAATCTATAAATTCATTGTGTAATCCCAGTTAGAATCTCAGTAGGGTTTGATGTGGAAGGATATATGTTCAAGATAATTGTTTATAAGAACATCAGAGTCAGAGTTCCCCTGTCAGTTATCTGTATATATTTTAAAACAATAATAGAATCAGGAGTAGAAGACTATATCAGTGAAACAGAATATATTCTCACTTATAAAGAAATTAATTATAAAGTATATGATAAATGAGAGTGTATTAGGATATGAGCTTTAGTATTCCATAAACAACCCCATCTCATCCCCCTTTTAAATTTCTGTTCACGGTTATACTTTAGACTCATTTCTACCCTTTTGTGAATTCATTTCTCTTAATCTAAGGCTATCATTTAAATTCCTTTAATTGAGGAGGGGCAAATGTTTAGAAGTTCCAGGCAGTTAACCCAGGTGAGCGAAGTGGGTGGACTGTAAGGAAAAACCCATCTAAAAGGGGCAACAGCTACTCAACCCTAGCCTATGGCCATAAAGAAATATGAGTTCACTGTTGACCTATGCTTTCAGACTTTCCAAAGACTTTCTCATTTTTTAAGCTAGGTCAAAATCTAGATTCTTATATGAAGCCTCCCAATTTTTAAATGTGTGAAGCTAAATCACATTCTAAAAAATTTATTGCTAGCCAAACAACACATCTGATGACTAAATTTTGGAGTTACAAATAAATTTTAGTAAGTGGGTGAATTTGCAAATACAGAATCTGCAATTAATGAGAATCAACTGTATCTAGAAATAAATCTTAACAAAAGATGTATAAGATCTCTATTGAAAAAATTATAAAACATAATTGAGAAACAGTATAGAAAACCTAAAGAAATAATTTGTGGATAGGGAAGACTCAATATTTAATGTCATTTCTTCCCAAATTGATTTATAAATCCAAAGCAGTCTTAATTAGGCTCTCAGTAGTGTTTTTCCCCCCTATTTTATTAATTGATTTTGAATTTTGTATGGAAGTGCAGAGAGCTCCTTCTTCCCCTTCCCCCACAAAGAGAAAGCCTAGAAACTCTTGAAGAACAATAAGGTGGGAAGACTGGCTCTACCAGATTTCAAGACTGATTATAAAGCTACGATAAATAAAGCAGTGTGATATTTACCCAGAGATAGCCAAAGAAACCGGTAGAACATAATACAAAGTCTAGAAACAGACCAGTGTATATACTTGGTCTCTGTATGAAACTATTAGGTAGTAGAAAAAGAATAACTTTTTCGTAAATATTGCTGGGACAAATTGGCTATATAGAAAAAATTAGATCCCACTCACATCATACACAAAAATCAATTGCATATTAAATACTTAAACATGAAAGAACTACAGATCTTTTGAAGACAATATAGGAGAATATTTCATGACCTTACCTCATAAGATTAATAAGTACAGCTACATTAAAATGAAGACCCTTCCATTTAATTGGAAAAACACTATAAAGAGTGAGAAGACAAAGGGCTCCCCTGGTGATGCAGTGGTTAAGAATCCACCTGCCAATGTAGGGGACACGGGGTCAAGCCCTGGTTCGGGAAGATCCCACATGCTGTGGAGCAGTTAAGCCAATGTGCCACAACTACTGAAGCCCGGGCGCCTAGAGCCCATGCTCCGCAACAAGAGAAGCCACTGCAATGAGAAGCCCACGCACTGCATCAAAGAGTAGCCCCCACTCGCCACAACTAGAGAAAGCCCGCACGCAGCAACGAAGACCCAATGCAGCCAAAAATAATTTAAAAAAAAAAAAAAAAGAGTGAAAAGACAAGCCACAGAGTGGGAGAAAATATTTTTATGCAGTCAACAAAAGGTTCATATCCAGAATACATAAAGAATTACAAAATAATGAGAAAGACAAAAAATTTGAAGATTTTAGTTTTACCTGGCACTTGTAGAAATCAAACCAGAAATTATTTAAATATTTATTAATAACTTTTAATACAATAAACGTTAATAACCAACACTTAAAATTTTAGTGAGAAGAGTGGTGGTGTTTTGCATTCTTGCCAGATCTCTTTAATGTCTGGCTTAATATCAGATAGCTATATTTTCTTACCTGCTTTTTGCATTCAGTCTGTTCTGATATCATGTCATATAGCCCTACAACTGCTGAGACATCTCATTACATATCATATAAGTTAAGTCCCAATCAGGAGAGAGAAATCACATATCAGTAATTTAAACGGAAAAATTTACATGAAGAATCGTTAAGTAGGTAAAAGGTAGCTAACTACTAGAAAGAATAAACTAACTCAAAGGTGTCATGGAATAGTATCTGCTGAAAGCAGCTACTACCTCTGAACCTGAGGGAAAAGTAAATAAGGACTCACCCCAAGCTAAGATTCAGACCTGAGGAAAGAGTGGATTGCTGTAAGAACATGCTACCTGTCACTAGTGGTTAAGAAACAGGCTGGAGAGCACTCACCACTGAACTACAAAAGCTATGCTAAAATGCACCCAGAATGCCTCTAAGCTGATCCACTTGAAAATAGAACACCAAAAGAAGAATCCGTGCTGCCTCTTCTAGCCTCTCAGTGTCACTCTAGGGCTCTCTGTTGTCAGAGTCCAACACTGAACCGAGGGGAAATAGAGTTTGCAGAGTCTGGCTCCGGTACCACAAGGGAAGGGCATGTTAGAGCTGAGAGGCAGTAAATTAATAACCAGCACACATACGTACCAGATAAGGCATAAATCTTCAAGTCCACCAGTACGAACATTAGCAAGATTGTGGCACAGTGGAAGCTCTTATATACTGTTGCTTTGAGGGTTGATTGGTAATAAAACAACCTCATTTTTAAAAGTTTATGTACAGATCTTGCGATTCCAACCATAGGCTTTTACCCCTGAGAAACTTTTGCATATGTGCAGCAAGATAAGTGGAAGGACATTTTCATAGCAACATTGTCTATGGTAATAAAAATTTGGGGAATTCCCTAGTGGTCCATTGGTTAGGACTCTTGTGCTTCCACTTTAGGGGGCCCAGGTTCGCTCCCTGGTTGGAGAACTAAGATCTCACAAGCCGCACAGCACAGCCAGAAAATAAATTAATAAAGTGAAAGTCCTAATAAAAAAAATTTGGAAACATTTTTCTACAGTAAAGTGAATGAACTGTGGCATACTGGAATACCAGACAGCAAGGAAAATCAATGAATTTCAGTTATATGCAATGACATAGACAAATCTCACAAAATATTGATTGAAAGTACAAAGGAATATTTATGTATATATTGTATGAATCCATTTATATAAAGTTCAAACTTGGCAAAAAATGAACTCTTGTTTATACCTACCTATATGTTAAAACCAAGAAAAGTAAGGAAACAATTATCACAAAAGTCTACCATCCCAGGTAGATGGAAGGGATTGTGAACTTGAAGGGGTGCACTCAGGTCCTCTGGGGAGCTAGCGATATTTTATTTCTTCACCTGGGTTGTGATTACATGGCTGTTCACTTTTTAATCATTTGTTTATAATATATATCATATGTAATTATATATTATATGCAACTTTTCCATAATGTAAGATTTATTTGGACTAAACAGTTTTCAAATTACAGTATTAAGTAAATGAATTTAAGAAGTTGATTCCTTTTGAAAATCAAATTGGCAGCCTAGTAGAACAAATTGTATAATCAACCATAGAGCAGTACAGTATTCCCAGTTAGGTATGAACTCTGTAGAGTTTTGTTTGCTCTGTCCTTTCACCTTCCTTATACACTTAGTATCCTCAAGAAATTTTCCCTTCCTGACTTCTACTTCCTAGTCTGGATTAAACAGTTCTTCTTTGCTACCATTATACCTGTCTCTACTTCTGTCATAGCACCTAACACACTGCCTTGTAATTGATAAACATGCTTTTTGTCACCAGTTTCTGTCTCCCAGACATTCTGCTCCCAGCACAATGCTTGTCACCTCATAGGTGGTTGGTTAGCTTGATGCATGGATGGAAATACCATGGAGAACTATAAAGCTGTATTTCTTAAGTACAGGCCTAGGTATTCCTAGGTGGGTCCATGGGTATAGTTTAAAGGGTCTGTGGATTGTCTAAGCATATTCAGTGTCATCCGTATGATTACCTTATTAACAGTTCTGTGACTCATTTTCAGTGGCTGTGTTATCATGTGTTTGTATTTTGACATAGATAATATTACTTTATCAAAGGCTAACGAGGAAAGGTTAAAGATGGCTTTAATATATAAATAATGGTTTGTATCAGTTGAAGGCACTAATAATTTCAACATACACTAAAAAAAAAGTTCATAGTAGTTCAAATGGAGAAAAATGGTGAAATAATTGAATGATAATAGTATTATAGGCTTGATAAATTAAAAACAGTATTAAATTCAGTGTATATATTCAGTATCATGTTTGCATTGCACCTTGTACTTGGTTTCAACTAAATATTTATCACTTTAAATCAGTGTTAATATGAATGGTATTTACTGTATTTTTGTTTAATTTGCAAATTCTGATTTAGAGTTGTTGAAGAACTATAAAATGTTTTCAGGGGAATCATATAGGGTAAAAAGATAAATGGAGACTTTGCGATCATATTCATAGGAAATCCAAGAGAATTTACAGACTAATGAGGATTCAGCCAGGTTGCTGGATACAAATCAACATATAGGAATCAGTAGCATTTCAGTATATCAGAAATAACCAGTTAAAATACAGTTTAAAAAAAGGGATATTATTAGCAGTAACAACAAAAGCTTATAGGTACCTAGAACAAAAGTGTGTTGAGATCTTTATGAAGAAAATTATAAACTGTTTCAAAAAGACAAAAATCAGCATGTAAATACAGTACACTTTAATCAAGTTCCCAGTAGGACATTTTAAGAAATTCGTTATACTGATTCTAAAATTCATATAGAGGAGTCAGTGTCTTAGGAGTAGCCAAGACTGTTGATAAAAAGCCAAGTAGGACTTAACCTATGAAATATCAAGAATTATTATTTGGCTATAGTAATTAAAAGAGTATGGTATTAATACAAGGATAGACAAATAGATTTAAGGAACAAAACAGAGAGCCCACAGATGGACTCATACATATATGGGACCTCTGTAAATGGTAGCAGTTGCATTACAGTTCATTGTGGGGAAGATGAACTCTTCAATGTGATTCTGGGACATGGACTTTCTGTGTGGAAAAAATAAAATTAAATGTTAAATGTTTCCCAACACAGTACACAAAAATATATCTCAAATGAATTACCTTGATGTATAAAACAAAACGTTAAAATGTTAGAAGAAAATATGAATATTTTCATGACTATAAGGGTTAGTTTAGAAAGCTCTTAAGACACCAAGAACAGATAATAAAGAAAAGTATTTGTAAATTTAAGTACATCAAAATTAAACTTCTGCATTATAGAAGACACCATAAAATTAAAGACAAGTGACACACTAGGGAAAACATTTGTTATAGGCAAATAAAAAAGATAAGTTTTATAAATGGGGATTATTTTAGGAGATACAGAGTAGCAAGTTGTTTTTTTTGTTTTTTGTTTGTTTGTTTGTTTGTTTTTGCTGTATGCGGGCCTCTCACTGTTGTGGCCTCTCCCGTTGCGGAGCACAGGCTCCGGACACGCAGGCTCAGCGGCCATGGCTCACGGGCCCAGCTGCTCCACGGCATGTGGGATCCTCCTAGACCGGGGCACAAACCCGTGTCCCCTGCATCGGCAGGTGGACTCTCAACCACCGTGCCACCAGGGAAGCCCCAGAGTAGCAAGTTTTTAGAGATAAAAATCTCTCTCCATCTAATTTCTGAGCTACAAGGTTTTTTGGATTAAGTATCGACTGCCTCCTCCTTGAGTTGACCCAGTATTTGGTCTTCCATTCAGTCAGTTGGCAAATATTTATTAAGAACCTGCAAGATATATAGCACATTATTCTGATGATGTCCCAGAAATAAGTTACTGATAAAGAAAAGATACGAGGCACAAGATTATGCTGTTTGGTTCTGGTTTTGTTTTGTTTTGTTTTTTTGCCACTCTGCGCAGCTTGTGGGATGTCAGTTCCCCAACCAGGGACTAAACCTGGGCCCTCGGCAGTGAGAGCGCGGAGTCCTAACCACTGGACCGCCAAGAAATTCCCTAGTTCTCTTTATCTGTGATATCTGGGCACCTCTTGTATTCCTTATCAACTTTATGCCTTGAAATAATTTGCATATACCTTGCTGTTTTAAAAGTGGTCCAGGGGCGAGGATTGCTAGCATAGGAAGCATCTATTCAACATCCTAGCAATTCTGCAAGTCAGTCAATTTTTTTGTTACTTATATGTCAAACAACAAAGTTTATATTTAATTATTTTATGTTGTGTGTGGTAATAATTGTATGTTCTGTAGAAATTAAGGTTGTGATCAGTAATGGCTGAAATAGAGGTCTAGAATTACAAGGTAAGTAAAACTGCTATTTTGGATTTTGTTTTGGTTTTTTATTTTAGTTGAATTTGTAAATTCAAGAGATGGTTGGATTGTGGAAGTTTGAGAGTTCTGTGTTCATATAAAGAACGAATCTAGCCAAGAATTTTAGAGCTAACAGAAATTGTTTAGTAAAAATCATTTTACAAATGAAGAAACCTAGTTCCCAAAAGACTTCTCACTGAAACCAGAACTAAAACCTCTAGTTTCCCCATCTAGTGCTATTTTTTACTATATTATACCCTGGTCTTATTTTTATGATTTCTTAGCAGTTGCTGTTTTTCCAGCATATTTTACTTGAGACTTCGGTGAATAGCTGTTGGGACTTCATAATGAATAGTTGGGTTTGAAAATGACAAAATCCAGTTGTCATTCATTCATTTACTATTTAGTGAACACTTTGTAGGTGCTGAAGAAGCAACAGTAAATAAGTTATAACTCCTGCCAGGAGGAACAGACATTTACAGATAATTATGACTTGGCTTCTGGCTGAATGGCCAGCCATCTATTCCAAAGGGTCCTTTTTTATAAAACAATTACATTCTTGACAAAATATAAGCCGAACCAACAACAGTGGACATATTAGAATGGCAGAGCTGACATTAATTAGTATGCCTATCTCAGAGTACCTACCACATGATCTGGGCTCTGGAAAGGGGATAAAGTAGTCTTGAGTCATAAGTCCCCCTGGCTTCCAGTATAGATTTGCTCTCAAGGAGCACATTTCCTACTTAGATCACCAGGAATCTCATAGATCAAAAAAATATCAAAGGTCGCCAAATACATTGGGAAACAAAGCACCACAAAGGAGAATCAGCAGATTTAGATCCCCTCACAGTGAGTTTCAGATATTAGAATTATCAGACAGGGTATATAAGACAATTATAAGAGATGTTAAAGATTAAATGGAATAAAATGAACAATGGGTAAGATATTTGGGCAAAAGAACCAGTAGGAATTCTAGAAGGGAAAAAGAGATTAAACTAGAAAATAGTTCTGAAGAAATTAGAATGCAGCAGTAGAGAGAAGGAAGTGGAAAAACGAAGAATAGAATGAAAGGCCTAATTAACATCAAATGAGAATCCTGGAGGAGAGAACTTCTGAGTTCTTTCAAAGAGATAAATGGCTGAGAACACTTTGAAAGTGATGAAACAAAACAAAACATGAATCTTCAAACATAGGAAGCACAACATATACTAAGCAGGATAAATAAAAAATTTACACCTAGTTATTCATTGTGATGAAATTACAAAGCAAAAAGATTTTTAAAAGCAGCCAAAGTGTTCACACCTACTAGAATAACTAATTTAAAAACAAAATAAAACCAGAAAATAACAAGTGTTAGAGAGCATGAGGAAAAACTTCTACATCTCTGTAGGAATGTAAAATGGTGCAGCTGCTATGGAAAGAGTTTGATGGTTCTTCAAAAATTTAAACATAGAATTAGTATATGATCCAGCAGTTCTACTCTTGGGTATATACAAAAAAAGAAATGAAAGCAGGAAATCGAATGGATGTTTGTACACCCTTGTTCATAACAGCACTTTTTACAATAGCCAAAAGAAGGAACCAGCCCAATTTTCAGATGAACAGATAAACAAAATATGGTATATACATAAAACAGAATATCATTCAACCTTAAAAAAGAGAGAATTCTGACACATGCTACAACATAGATGAATCTTGAAGACATTATGCTAAGTGAAATAAACCAATCACAGAAGCACAACTATTGTATGATTCCACTTATATGAAGTAACTACAGTAGTCAGATTCATAGAAACAGAAGGTAGAATTGTGGTTATACGGGAAATATTGTATGATTCCATTTATAGAAAATGTCTAGAATAGATAAATCCATAGAGACAAAGTAGATTAGAAGTTGTTAGGAGCTGGAGGAAAGGGGTAATAAGGAGTTAATTGTTTAATGGGTACAGAGTTTCTGTTTAGGGCAGTGAAAATTGTTGGAAACAGAGGTCATTGTACAACATTGTGGATATAACTAATGCCACTGAGTTGTACATTTAAAAATGGTTAAAATGGCAAATTTTATGTTATTATTTTATGACAGTTAAAAAAAGTAAACAAAAAACAAAGTAGTCAAGAGAAAAGACAAAGTCAGATCACATGCACAAGGACTACTGTTAGACTGACAACAGACTTCTAAACTGCAACAGTGAAACCAGAAGGCAGTTACGAAAAATATTTTTATAACATTGAAAGAAAATAGCTGTCAACAGGATTTGTGGGACTTCCCTGGTGGCGCAGTGGTTGAGAGTCTGCCTGCCAATGCAGGGGACACGGGTTCGAGCACTGGTCTGGGAAGATCCCACATGCCACGGAGCAACTAAGCACGTGCACTACAACTACTTAGCCTGCGCTCTAGGGCCCGTGAGCCACACTACTGAGCCTGTGTGCCATAACTGCTGAAGCCCTCATGCCTAGAGCCCATGCTCCGCAGTGAGAGGCCATGACGATGAGAAGCCCGTGCACCACAACGAAGAGTAACCCCCACTTGCTGCAACTAGAGAAAGCCCGCGTGTAGCAGTGAAGACCCAACGCAGCCAAAAATAAATAAATAAATAAATAAATTTTTTAAAACATGGATTTGCATACAAAGCAAAACTACTTTCAAGAGCTAGACAAACCATATAAAGATATCTCCAGAGAAACAAAAACAGAACAATTTACCATCAACAAACTTCTGAATCACTTTTACTCTGGGAAGTTAGCAGTAAGAGGGATGGTGAATCATACTAGCAATAAAATATATGAAATACCTAAGAATAGCCTTAACAGGAAATATGTGAGACCTTTATGAATAAATTGTATTTGGGAATGTTGAATATAAATTTATTAATGCTTTGCTGCAGTAAAGAATAATGTATTAATAATTCATAGATATTAATTAGAAAATAATGCTTTGTTTAAATTAATATATTCTCCTAATATAATTCAAATTTAAAATGCCAAAGTGTCACCTCTTTTGGAACTTAACATTACTCTAAATTTACTCCAGGAAAATAAGCAAATGAGAATATAAGAAATGTTCTGGGGGCTTCCCTGGTGGCGCAGTGGTTGAGAGTCCGCCTGCCAATGCAGGGGACACAGGTTCGTGCCCCGGTCCGGGAAGATCCCACGTGCCGCGGAGCGGCTGGGCCCGTGAGCCATGGCCGCTGGGCCTGCGTGTCCAGAGCCTGTGCTCCGCAACGGGAGAGGCCACAACAGTGAGAGGCCCGCGTACTGAAAAAAAAAAAATAATAATAAAGAAAGAAATGTCCCGAAGTATAATCATAATGAGAGAAGATAAGCTACAGTTTTGAAGATAAGACAGTATAGTGTAAGAATGGATCAATGGTGCAGAATTTACAGCCAAGAAAAAGATTAATAATTATATTCTAGAGGAAGCACAGTAAATGAGTTAGGAAAAGAGAAATTATGATATTGAAACAATTAATTGGAAATCTGTTTAGATTAGAGCTTAACTTACCTTTATATACCAGTGGTCTTTAAATGAATTATACAGCTGAACATTAAAAAGAAATATTAGGGTACGCCTATTTTCCATTAATTAAATTAATAAATAAACCAAAACAGAGGAGGAAAAAAAGAAATGTTAATCATGAAAAGAAAGATGAAAGAAAATAAGTTATAATGTAAAAAATCTCTGGTAGAAGGACTTTCTACCCTTAAAACCTGGCAGTAGACAAACATTCAAAGAAGATTTAGTACCTGTCCTCCTCAAACTATTTTAAAAAATTGAAGAGGAGGGAACACATCCTAACTTACTTTACGAGGCTATGGTCACCCTGATACTAAAACCAGACAAAGACAACACACAAAAAAGAAAATTACAGGCCAGTATCTCATGAACATAGATGCAAAAGTTCTCAACAAAACATTAGCAAGCCAACTCGGAAATGAACCCACATACCTATGGTTAACTAATCTTCAACAAAGGAGGCAAGAATATACAATGGAGAAAAGATAGTCTCTTTAGCAAGTGATGTTGGGAAAGCTGGACAGCCACATGTAAATCAGTGAAGTTAGAATACTTCCTCACACCATACACAAAAATAAACTCAAAATGGCTTAAAGACTTAAATATAAGACATGACACCATAAAACTAGAAGAGAACATAGGCAAAACGTTCTCTGACATAAATCATAGCAATGTTTTCTTAGGTCAGTATCCCAAGGCAAAAAAAAAAATAAAAGCAAAAGTAAACAAGTGGCACCTAATTAAACTTACAAGCTTTTGCACAGCAAAGGAAACCATAAACAAAATGAAAAGACAACCTATGGACTGGGAGAACAATATTTGCAAACAATGAGACTGACAAGGGCTTATTTTCCAAAATATTCAAATAGGTCATACAGCTCAATATCAAAAAAACAAACAACCCAATCAAAAAATGGGCAGAAGACCTAAACAGACTTTTCTCTAAAGAAGACGTCCAGATGCCCAACAGGCACATGAAAAGATGCTCAACATCGCTAATTATTAGAGAAATGCAAATCAGAACTACAATGAGGAATCACCTCACACCAGTCAGAATGGCCATCATCAAAAAGTCTACAAATAATAAATGCTGGAGAGGGTGTGGAGAAAAGGGAACCCTCCTACAGTGTTGGTGGAACTGTAAATTGGTGCAGCCACTGTGGAGAACAGTATGGAAGTTCCTTAAAAAAACTAAAAATAAAGTTACCATATGATCCAGCAATCCCACTCTTGGACATGTATCCAGAAAAGATGAAAACTAATTCAAAAAGATACATGTGCCCTAGTGTTCATAGCAGCACTGTTTGTAATAGCCAAGACGTGGAAGCAACCTAAGTGTCCATCGACAGATGAATAGGTAAAGAAGATGTTGTGTGTGTGTGTGTGTGTGTGTGTGTGTGTGTGTGTGTGTGTGTGGACACACATACAATGAAATATTACTCAGCCATAAAAAAGAATGAAATGATGCCATTTGCAGCAACATGGATGGATCCTAGAGATTATCATACTACGTGAAGTGAGTTAGAGAAAGACAAATATATGATATCACTTACATATGGGATCTTTTAAAATGATACAAATGAACTTATTTACAAAACAAAAACAGACTCACAGACCTAGAAAGCAAACTTCTGGTTACCAAAGGGGAAAGGGTAGGTGGATAAATTAGGAACTTGACATTAACAAATACACACTACTATATATAAAATAGATAAACAACAAGGTCCTACTGTATAGCACAGGGAACTATATTCAATACCTTGTTACAACCTATAATGGAAAATAATAGGAAAAAGAATATATATGTGTATAACCGAATCACTTTGCTGTATATCAGAAACTAACACAACATTGTATGGGGCTTCCCTGGTGGCTCAGTGGTTAAGAACCTGCCTGCCAGTGCAGGGGACGCGGGTTCAAGCCCTGGTCCGGGAAGATCCCACATGCTGCAGAGCAACTGGGCCTGTGTACCACAACTACTGAGCCTGTACTCTAGAGCCCGCAAGCCATAACTACTGAGCCCATGTGCCACAACTACTGAAGCCTGTGCTCTGCAACAACAGAAGCCACCACAATGAGAAGCTCACACACCGCAATGAAGAGTAGCCCCCCGCTCACCGCAACTAGAGAAAGCCGGCACGCAGCAAGGAAGACCCAATGCAGCCAAAAATAAATATAAATAAAATAAATACATTTAAGAAAAAAAGAAACTAATACAACATTATGAATCAACTATACTTCAGTTTAAAAAAAGGAAAAACATGTTAGCAAGCTGAATCATAAAAGGATCATACACCATGATCCAGTGTGATATATTCCAAGGATGCAAGGGTGGTTCAGCATCTGTAAATCAACATGATACATTAACAAAAAGAAGGATTAAAAAACATATGATCATCTCGATAGAGGCAGAAAAAGCATTTGACAAAATTCAACGCCCAGGTATATAATTAAAAACTCTCAATAAAGTGGGTACAGGGACTTCCCTGGTGGCGCAGCGGTTAAGAATCTGCCTGCCAATGCAGGGGACACGGGTTTGATCCCTGGTCTGGGAAGATCCCACATGCTGCGGAGCAACAAGCCCATGCGCCACAACTACTGAGCCTGTGCTCTAGAGCCCACGAGCCACAACTACTGAGCCCATGCACCACAACTGCGGAAGCCCACGCACCTGGAGCCCGTGCTCTGCAACAAAAGAAGCCACTGCAATGAGATGCCCGCGCACCGCAACGAAGAGTAGCCCCTGCTCACTGCAACTAGAGAAAGCCCATGCACAGCAACGAAGACCCAACGCAACCAAAAATAAAAAAATAAATAAATTTATTTAAAAAAATAGAGTGAGTACAGAAGGAACGTTCCTCAACATAATATAGGCAGTATATAACAAACCCACAGCTAACATAATACTCAATGGTGAAGAACTGAAAGCTGTCCTTCTAAGAATAGGAACAAGGCAATGATGTATACTCTTGCCATTCTTATTCAGTATAGTGCTGGAAATTCTAGCCAGAGCAATTAGGCAGGAAAAAGAAATAAAAGGCATTGGAACAGAAGAAGTTTAACAGTCACTATTTACAGATGACATGATTTTATATATAGAAAATCCTAAAGACTCCACCAAAAACCTATTAGAATCAGGGACTTCCCTGATGGCACAATGGTTAAGAATCCGCCTGCCAGTGCAGGGAACACGGGTTCGAGCCCTGATCCGGGAAGCTCCCACGTGCCGTGGAACAGCTAAGCCCATGCACCACAAGTACCGAGCCTGCACTGTAGAGCCTGCGAGCCACAACTACTGAGGCCGCGCGCCTAGAGCCCGTGCTGTGCAACAAGAGAAGCCACTGCAATGAGAAGCCCGTGCACCGCAGCAAATAGTAGCCCCTGCTCACCACTACTAGAGAAAGCTTGCGTGTGGCAACGAAGACCCAGCACAGCCAAAACTAAATAAATAATTAATTTAAAAAATTTGTTTTAAAAGCCTATTAGAATCAATAAACGAATACAGTAAAATTTCAGAATATGAAATCAGTATACAAAAATTGGTTTCATTTCTGTGTGTTAACAGTGAGCTAGCAGAAAAAGAAATTAAGAAAACAAAACAATCCCATTTACAATTGCAACAAAAAAGAATGAAATACCTGGAATAAATTTAACCAAGGAGGTGGAAGACCAGTACATTGAAAACTATAAGACATTGTTGAAAGAAATTGAAGAAGACACAAATAAATGGAAAGATATTCCACGCTCATGGATTGAAAGAATTAACTTCAGAATGTTCATATTACCTAAAGCAATCTGCAGATTCAATGCAATTCCAATCAAAATCTGAAGGACGTTTTTCACCAAAATAGAACAAAAATTCTAAAATTTGTATGGAACCACAAAAGACCCTGAATAGCCAAAGTAATCCTGAGAAAAAAGAACAAATCTGTAGGTATCACACACCCTGATATCAAATGATATTACAAAGCCATAGTAACCAAAACAGCATGGTATTGACAGAAAAACAAATACCTTGATCAGTGGAACAAAATTGAAAGCCCAGAAATAAGCCTATGCATTTATGGACAACTAATTTACAACAAAGGAGCAAAGAACATACAATGGAGGAAGGATAGTTTCTTCAGTAAATGGTGGTGGGAAAAACAAAGCAGCAACATACAAAAAAACCCCAAAACTAGGCCACTGTCTCACGACAGACACAAAAATTAACTCAAAATGGATTAAAGACTTGATGTAAAACCTGAAACTATAAAACTCCTAGAGGAAATCGTAGGCTGTACGGTCTTTGACATTGGTCTTTGCATTACTTTTCTGGATATGTCTCCTCAGGCAAGGGAAACAAAAGGAAAAATAAACAAATGGGACTACATCAAACTAAAAAGTTTCTGCACAGCAAAGGAAACCATCAATAAAACAAAGACAGCCTACTGAATAGGAGAAGTTATTTGCAAATCAAATATCTGATAATGGAGTTAATATCCAAAATATAAGAACTCATACAACTCAACAACAGCAAAACCAATAACCTGTTTAAAAAATGAGCAGAGGGGGGCTTCCCTGGTGGCGCAGTGGTTGAGAATCTGACTGCTAATGCAGGGGACACGGGTTCGAGCCCTGGTCTGGGAAGATCCCACATGCCGTGGAGCAGCTGGGCCCGTGAGCCACAACTACTGAGCCTGCGCGTCTGGAGCCTGTGCTCCGCAACAAGAGAGGCCGCGATAGTGAGAGGCCCACGCACTGCGATGAAGAGTGGCCCCCACTTGCCACAACTAGAGAAAGCCCTCACACAGAAACGAAGACCCAACACAGCCCAAAATAAATAAATAAATAAATAAATAAATAAAAAATGAGCAGAGGTGCTGAATAGACATTTTTCCAGAGAAGACATACAAATGGCCGACAGGCATGTGAAAAAATGTTGAACATCACTAATTATTAGAGAAATGCAAATCAAAACCACAGTGAGATATCACCTCACACACATTAGAATGGCTGTTATCAAAAAGGCAAGAAATAACAAGTGTTGGAGAGGATATGGAAAAAATGGAAACCTCATACACTGCTGGTGGGAGTATAAATCCGTGCAGCCACTATGGAAAACAGTATGGAGAGTCCTCAAAAAATTAAGAATAGAACTACCACATGTCCAGATATCCTACTTCTGAGTATTTATCCAAAGAATATGAAAATACTAATTTGAAAAGATATATGCACCCCTCTGTTCATTGCAGCATTATTTACAACAGCCAAGATAGGAAAACAACCTAAGTGCCCATCGATGGATGAATGGATAAAGAAGGTGTGAGAGAAATATATATATACACACACAGTGGAATACCATTCAGCCATTAAAAAAAAAGATGAAATCGTGCCATCTGTGACAACACAGATGGACCTTGAGGGTATTATGCTAAGTGAAGTTAAGTCAGGTGAAGAAAGACGTATCTTATGTTTTCACTCATACATGGAATATGTTTTAAAAATTAAAAATAAAATAACTGAACAAACGAAACCAAACACACATAGATACAGAGGACCGAGTAGTGGTTACCAGCATGGCAGGGTGGTGGAGGGAGTGTGAAATGGATGAATGGAGTCAACTGTATGGTGATGGATGGAAACTTAAACTTTTGATCATGAGCATGCTCATGAGTGTATAATCATTAGTGTATACAGAAGTAGAAATATAATGTACTCATGAAACTTATATTATGAACCAATATTACTCTCAGTAAATTTTTTTAAACTTCAATATGTTATCCATAGCCTCATCTATGTCAGTAGTAAAAAGTGTTGAATAAGAGTTTTTAAGATTTTAGCCCTAGACACCAGAAAAAAAGTGTTTTAAAATAAACATGAGAAGACATTTGGAAAATAATTTTGTTGATAACTTTATTTTCAGATTTCTAGTTTGAGATGTAAGTTAACATTTTTATATGTCTGTCTCACTTTTTCTTTCTTCTCAGGGATCCTTCTGTCTCTAAGTCTATAGAACGAATCTTTAAAATCTGGGAAGATAGAAATGTATACCCAGAAGAAATGATTATGGCGTTAAGAGAAGCTTTGAGTAAGTATTTTTTTTCTCCTAAAAAAGATTGAGTCATTGTTCAGTCTTTAAAATTATATATATTTTACAGATTTGGTCCTTTTGCTTAATAACGAAAAATAAACTTTTGGATCTGGCCCTGTTTGTTTAAAATTAAATAATTGTAAAAATCGGTTTGCCTTAAAATTTAAGTAGAATTGGTTTGGGGAGGGTTGAATTTCGTTTTTATTGACTAAAGAAAGTCAAGCATATTAAGTGATGTTGACCATCTAATTATTTTCCTGCATTTGCTTTACTTTAGTTGCGTGTTTTAAACTGTTCATCTTTTGTGTTTAATAATTACTGCCCTGTCCTCTTACTTATGGGACAATTTTTGGACAGGGTTTCAGTTTTCAGTAAGCTGTTTGATAGTAAGCATGTATTGGCATTCTTCGGTCTCTCTTTTGGTTTAGATTTGCAGTAAGTTGTGTACTGGTGTTATTTAAATTACTTAGTTCCTATGTATTAGATACATGTAATTAAGTCATTGAATAGCAGTAGGTGATACCTGATACCATGACCATAATTTGACTAGAAATTTGCTTTAAAAATAGCATCTTCTAAGAAGCTGTTAAATTCTTCATTTGAATGTGTTACCTGGTGTTTTTAAGCTTCTACCCTATTCTCAAAATTTGTTATTTCATTGATGTAAAATCATGTTTATTTGGCAGCTTCTTAGACCTGGTGGGTATTTTTATCTTTTTATAAAAATGAAAGAAAAGGAGAGAAAGAAACAACACACAGTCTCGGATTGCCTTTTTTCATGCTACAACTTTGACACTGAAGTGGACAGACAGAACAGCTTCCCATAACGCCAGATTGCAAAAACTGAAATGTTTTCCAGGTACCACTTTCAAAACTCAGAAGCAGCTGAAAGAAAATCTGAACAAACAACCGAATAAGCAGTGGAAGAAATCACAAAGTAAGGAACAAAATCTCAACTAATATAAATTACCTCCTCTTTTTGGAGCAGAAGAAAATGTAGACCATTTGACATCGTACCTGGCATAAACCATGGGCAAGCCTGTGTTTTCCAGGCCTGGGAGGCTCCCAGTGACTTACACTAAACAAGCCATCATGAAGTTACTTCTTTAAAAAAATAAAAATAGAACTACTTTTAAACAAAGGAAATGCAGAAAAAGGGTTTAAATGAGTGAAGATTCAAGAGTAGTTGGGGGATTGAAAGAAGAAAAAAATACATGATAGTGCCCAGGCTAACTTTCAGGTTCAAAGATATGTGAAGTTAGAGGCAGCTGGCGTTAAACAACAGAGCTGAAGAGGAGACTAGGCATTAAGAAGCGTTTCTGTGGGAGCCATGAAATCCTTCAGATTTGGGGATATACTCTACCAGATTAGACATGGGCCTCAAATCCTGGCCAGAAGCTCATTCTCTAACAGGAGCTCCTGCTGTGTTTATCATGTTTACCCAGCATGAGATCAAGGGAGTGGAAAACTGCATGTGATAGGCTGCTGTGGGCCAAACTGAGGAATATTGAGAAAGACTTGAAGGTGTGGAGGGAACAAGGTAAAAGACAGTGAGAATTGGGAGGTGAAACAAGACACTTGGGATGGTTTTGCTCCAGCAAGCATGTGATATTCATCATGATTAAGGGAGTCCTCTCACATCCTTTTGGTCATAAGTTGCATGCTTAGGAACAACAAGAGTCATCATTTCAGCCACAGTTCAACCACAGTGGTATTTTACTTAGAACTTTCCCTGCCTATTTTTGCTATGAATTGAGTCAGGAGAAAAAGAAATCCAAAATTAAATACATAGGAATAGAGTTGATGCTTCTAAGTAAATTTTCTTCAGCCAGTGTGCAGGATTAATTGGATGTCCTGCTCCTGAACACTCTTAATCTGAGGTGTTAAGATCTTCTTACACTCAGTCAGACTAGGCAAAAAGGTACTTCATGTATCTCAGTATCTCCAAATCAATAATTCTAGGACCTCAGACTTACAGGGTATGTTGGAGGTAAGTAGGTTAGACCTATCTAAATAGTGTATTTTTATATTTACCATGCTTGGGAGTGTTCAAATTTCATATTCCACTATTTATTCTAGGAATTTATACCATGATTTAAATGTGCATGTTCGACATATATTCAAAGAGTACACCCTTAACTATAAAACTGGAAATTTTCCTGAATATTAAGTCAACATTTTGTGTCTATATTCTTAAATGACCTTTTGTTTAATTCCAACAGCATCCACGAATCCAAAAGCTGCTCTCAAGTCTAAGATAGTTGCTGAATTTCGAGTAAGTTACAGAATATGTTCAACATGCCAAAATATTATTCACCCCTTTTGCGTTAGTTTTCTGTATAGTCCATCCTGAAAGATTTATTTTTATTCAATTATACATCAGTTACATTTTAAACATGTTCAAACTGTCTAAAACTTAAGAGTTTTATCTGTACCTCTAAAGGACGAAGTAACCTTCTTCTGAAATATCTATTACCGGTTGGATTTTGTGTTGAATCCCAACAAGGGATTCATCTTTCTGTAAAACTGTATTAAATTAAAATTTGCTTAAAGTTAACATAATAAGACCGTTTATCTAGTTAAAATTTAAAGAAGATATAAGTGGACCTTTGTCTGTTTCAATCTTAACTCTATCCATAAATTAGCTTTGAATAAATAAGGAAAAGGATCTTTTAAAGTATGTAACTGAAAATATGGTTTTGACATGAGAATTGATGTTGATATTTGATATTCCTGATTATGAGGAAATATGAAGGGTTTTTGCCTTTTGTGGCTTTGTTAGGTTTTATTCATGTTTTACTTTAGTGTGGAAAGGTAGAATAAGTAGATGATTTCATAAATTAAATATGACCCTGGTCTGTGTTCAGTCTCAGGCCCTCATCGAAGAGCTGTTGCTGTACAAACGCTCAGAAGATCAGATAGAATTGAAAGAAAAACAGCTGTCAACTATGAGGGTGGATGTGTGCAGCACAGAAACTCTCAAATGCTTAAAAGGTAATACCTACATCCCTTTAAATAGAATAAGTTGGATTTTCTTTCTATATATGTCATCTTCAAGTGATCGGACTGACTTCTTCCATAAAGACAACCTCACGTTACAGAGAACAGTTGTGGCGCCTCTTTCCCAGATGGTGATTTCATGCATGTCAATTTCATAAGTAAATTCCTAGCCTTCAAATTGTACACCTTAAACAATGTTATATGCCAGTTATATCTCAATAAAGCTGGAGAAGAAGTAAATTTTAAAAAAATTTTTTAAATAAGTAAATTCTGTCCTTTTCCCCACTTCTAGTCCTTTCTTGATGTATTGGATTATGATAGGGGTATTTCACATGAGTGATTAACCGGTTTGGCTGTACTCTTCAATAAGGTCACTGTAGGGAATTCCCTGGTGGTCCAGTGGTTAGGATGTGGCACTTTCACCACTCTGGGCCTGGGTTCGATCCCTGGTCAGGGAACTAAGATCCTGCGAGCCACATGGTACAGCCAAAAAAATAATAATAATAAATAAATAAGGTCACTGTAATGCCTCATAAAATCTAGTGACTTGCTCTCTTTTCCTTACATTGTAGATTATAAATAATAATCATATTAATTTATTAGAATGTAAATGTCATGAAAGTAGAAATTATCCTTATTTGTTCTTGCTGTATCCTAGTGCCTAGAGCAATACCTGGCACATAATAGGCATTTGATAAGTATTTTTGAAATAATGAGTAAATGACTACCAGCTACTTGTTTTGGCACCTATTTTGTTCTTGTACCATGCTTTAAATTGAACATATGTTATCTAATTTAGTCCTCACAACAACTCAGAAGCATGTTAAAAACCTCTATTTTGGACATGAGAAATCTGAGGCTTCGTAAGGAGATAAGAAGCTTGCCCAAGTTACACAGCTGATAAAATGCAAAGCCTAAATTTATATCCACACCTAAGGCCATATTCCAACATCACTGGGAAAAAAGTACTTAGGAGAGTAAGAAACAGTTTACAATGTCATACAATGTCACTATTGAAAAATAATTCATGGTACTCTTCTAATATCAAATTACTAGAGATCTTCAGATAGGAAAGAATAATTTTTAAGCCTGATACACAAAGAAGTCACTTGATCTTTACTTTTCTGAACCTCTGTTTTCTCATCTAAGAGATATATCTTATTATAGTCTATAGTATAAAAGTTAATGGTGTAAGTGTACAGAATTGAGCCTCGTTCCATTATTCCTGAGTTGCAGTGTGACATCAAATTTGTGAATAAAAGCAGTCAACAAACTTTCATTTAGTTAAACTTTCTTTTCTTTACCTTAATTACAAGTGCGTTCATCATGCACTCTTGCTTCACTACAGCAGGATCACACAACCCATTTAAATAATCTGTTTTGTGATTTTTGTGATTTAGAGAAGCTTCTTTAAGGTGTAACTATGAGACTAAGAATATTACAGAATACTTCCTCTTGTTATTTTAGATAAGACAGGTGGGAAGAAGTTCTCCAAAGAATTTGAAGAGGCAAGTGCCAAGCTGGAGGAATTTGTGAATGGACTAGATAAGCAGGTGAAAAATGGGCCGTCACTAACAGAAGCACTTGAAAATGCTGGAATTTTCTATGAAGCACAGTACAAAGAAGTAAAAGTGGTGGCCAATGTAAGTAATGATTAAAGCTGTCTTACATCAATTGCTTGCCATATATCTGTGACTGTTTATATGTGTTATCTAACTCTATTAGGATAAGCATTATTATCTCCAGTTCACAGATGAAGAAGTTACTTTTATTTTTTAAATAAATTTATTTATTAATTTATTTATTTTTTGCTGTGTTGGGTCTTCGTTGCTGTGCGTGGACTCTCTCTAGTTGCGGCGAGCAGGGGCTACTCTTCATAGCGGTGCGCGGGCTTCTCATTGCGGTGTCTTCTCTTGTTGCGGAGTACGGGCTCTAGGCGCGTGGGCTTCAGTAGTTGCAGCACGTGGGCTCAGTAGTTGTGGCTCATGAGCTCTAGAGCGCAGGCTCAGTAGTTGTGGCACACAGTCTTAGTTGCTCCGTGGCATATGGGATCTTCCCAAGCCAGGGCTCGAATCCATGTCTCCTGCATTGGCAGGAGGATTCTTAACCACTGCGCCACCAGGGAAGTCCCGAAGAAGTTACTTTTGAAGAGGGTTAGTAACCTTGTACAAGGTAGTATTATAGCTAGCAAGTGAAGGTGTCTGAATTAAGACCTTGGTCTTTTTGATGCTAAAGTTCGTGAATACCCTGACCATTAAGCTTTGCTAAAGCCTTATGTCTTAGCGTTTCAGTGGGAGTGTGCCAAGTTACTGTTACGGGATATAAAATTGGGCAGAAGTTTGTATATATATATATTTTTAAACCCAGGATACTAGATGGAAACATTGTTTCTGAATTTCATCAACTCAATTAAGGAAGCTCTTTCTCCCCACCTCAACGGGAAGAGGGGTCGATAATTAGACATTTGTCTAATGGCCCCTGAAAGAAACTGTTTTGTACTTTATTTTTATTTATTTTTTAGTTCTAATCACTATATATGGTTATAAAAGTATATAATACTTGAAGTACTTTTTTTTTTTTTGGCTGCACCACCCAGCTTGTGGGATCTTAGCTCCCCAACCAGGGATTGAACCTGCGCCCTCAGCAGTGAAAGCAGGGAGTCCTAACCACTGGACCTCTAGGGAATTCCCAGTATATAGTACTTTTTTTCTTTTTAATACATTTATTTATTTATTTCTGGCTGTGGTGGGTCTTCGTTGCTGCGCATGGGCTTTCTCTAGTTGAGGCGAGTGGGGGCTACTCTTTGTTGCAGTGTGTGGGCTTCTCATTGCAGTGGCTTCTCGTACAGCACGGGCTCTGGGTGCACGGGCTTCGGTAGTTGTGGCGCACGGGCTTAGTTGCTCTGCGGCATGTGGGATTTTCCGGGACCAGGGCTCGAACCTGTGTCCCCTGCATTGTCAGGTGGATTCTTAACCACTGCACCACAGGGAAGTCCCCAAGGTATTCACACTTTTAATTTCTGATTTCAACCCCAGTACTCACTCCACTTTTTTATACTCATCACTTCCTGGATCAAAACTTCTCAGGGATTCTGCAAGACAGATCAGCTCCTTTCCCAGATCAGCTCCTTTCCCTTTCTGCATACTCCTAACCTCATTTTTCTCTACCCTGCCTCATTACTTCTTACTCTTACAAAACCTTTTCCTTGTTACTGGTTTATATCTTTTCCTTGTTACTGGTTTATATCTTTGTGTTCCTTTACTATTCATTTTATGGGAGTCCCAGGAGGGAGAGACACTGAATAGGAGTGATTAGTTTACCATTTTTACTCAAAAGACCATTTTATAATTTTTGAAAAGTGAGCCATCGTTACTTATTTATGAAATTATATAAAATCATTTAGTCTGCTTTGGAGGATCCTTAGCAAATGACTGCGAGAAGTTTGTTCAGCAAGCATTCGTTGAGCACACATAATCGCAATTCTGTGTAATAAATGCTATAATGAAGGTAACTATAGGGTGCTAAGAGAACAGATTGAATAGGTGCTTTAGCAAATTTGGGAGTGGGAATGGAGGATATGGAGAAAATTTTTCCCAGAGGAGCTAAACTCTGAAGTTGCAGTAATTAGCTAAATGAAAGACCATATTCTCTGAAGAGCATTTTCAAAGCATGGGAATGAAAGAGAGCATGGCAAAATTGGTGGACCTGAAAGTAGTTTCTTATAGCTAGGCATTTATGAGGAAGTGATAAATGAAACTGGAGAGGGAGTCAGGAACATGCTCCTGAAAGGCCTATATTTATTCTAAGGTCTTTGAATTTTACCCTGAAAGCAATGGAAGGCAGTTGTAGGATTTTAATTTTGCTGATGCTGTGATCAAGTCTGCATTTTGGAATCAAGATAGCAGAATGGAGAATAGGAGACTATTAGAGGTAGGGAGACAAGTTAGTAGGTTATTGAAATAATCCAGGTTGACTTTTGTGGAAACAGTTAAACCTTAAAGCAATATTCTCAAGAAGATTTTGACCACAGTCCATATGAAAGAAAGATATTACATGGAAACTAAGAACCACACACACGTGCACATACATATACAGCAAAAGTTTCACAAAATAAAACTTAACTCTTGTTATATGCAGTACACACTGGGAGATATTCTTTCTTCTATATTATTTCATTTCCTATACTTTTTCTGATTTTTAAGATGAATATTTAGATAATTGATTTTCAGCTTTGTTAAAATATGTGTATTTGATACAGTAAACTTCTCTCTAAGCTGCATCTCACAAGTTTTTTGTTTGTTTTTGGCCGTGCCAGGTCTTAGTTGTGGCATGCGGGATCTTTTAGTTGCGGCATGCAAACTCTTAGTTGAGGCATGTGGGATCTAGTTCCCTGACCAGGGATCGAACCTGGTCCCCCTGCATTGGGAGCTCGGAGTCTAAGCCACTGGACCACCAGGGAAGTCCCACATCTCACAAGTTTTTGTACTTAAATGTGTCTTTTACAAACAGCATATAGTTGGATCTTGGTTTGGTTTTATGCTTATTGTTTTTTAATCAAATCTGATACTCTTAACTTATTGCCTTAAATTAAATTATCTTAATTTAATATTACTATCTTAATATTGTTATAATAAAACTTTAAATTAATATTCTGTTACTTCATGTATAATGTAAGAACCTTAACAGTAGTAGGATTCCCTTCCCCCAGGTCTTTATGCTATTGTTAACTATTTTACTTATGTATATTTTATGTAATATAATTTTTATTATTTTTCTTAAATAGTGAGTAGACTTTTAAAGAAATTAAGGGGAAAATAGTCTTTTATTTTACTATTTCTGCAGATCCATGTTTTTTTGCAGATCCATGTTTCCCTCTGGGATCATTTTCCTTCAGCCTAAAGTCTTTAACATTTCTTATAGTGCAGGACTGTTGGTGATGGATTTCTCAGTTGTTTCTCAGTTGTTTACTAAGCCACTCATCTTAAAATGTCTTTATTTTACCTTCATTTTTGAGAAATGTTTTCACTGGATAAAGAATTATAAGTTGGCAGTTTTTTTCTTTCATTACCTAAAAATGTTTCTCTACCTGTCGTCCCTTGAGAAGTCAGCTGTGCCTAGATTTCTTCTTTGTACTCATCCTGCTACAAAGGGATAAAAGGGGTTCACTGACCTTTTTGGATCTGTGGTTTAATTATTGTTCATCAGTTTTAGAACCTATTTGACAATTATCTTTTAAAATATTCCTTCTTTTTCATTCTCTCTCTTTTCCTTCTGGGACTCCAGTTATACGTCCCATGTGTTCTTAGATTTCTGTCTGTTCTGTTCATTCTTTTTTCTTTCTGGACTGATTTTTGGCTACTTTATATTTACTTGTCTTCAAATATTCTTTGTTCTACTGAGCCCAGTCTGCTGTATTTTTCAGTTCTAGAATTTTCATTTCGTTCTCTCTTAGAGCTCCCTTTCTTTGTTGAGATTTCCCATCTATTCATCCGTTCTTCATCTTTTCCTAAAAATTCTTTAACGTAGTATTTGTAATCACTGTCTTAAAGACCTTATATGTTAATTCCAGTATCTGGGTCATTTCTAGGTATACTCCTATTGACTGTTTTTTCTGTGATATGTGTGTGTGTGTGTGTGCGTACTTTAATCATACCTATATATACTATCTGTTCGCTTGTCTAAGAATTTATTTTATAGGAGACCTTTTGGGTGATACTTGTTGAAAACTGTGAATTGTATCATTTTACCTTTAAAAAGTGTTGAGTTTTTTTCTGGCAATCAGTTAAATTATCAGTGGATCACTGTGATGTGAAGGCTTGGTTTTAGGTTTGTCTGGACATAACCCTTAGTCCTGGGACATGGTCCTTACTCCTAATCCATGGCCTTTGTGGGGTTTTAATAGGAAGTGAAGGTGTTTACTAAGCCTCTCTAAATTGACAGTGCATAAACTCTAAACTCTTTGCCTGGCACTGGGCAGCTGCTGAAATCACTGCTTAGGTCTTTAACTTCATAGCTTCCTTGGAGATAGCATCAAAGGAACTATTTCCACCATTCAGATTTATATGTTTATATGTTTTTATTGTTATATATTTTAATTATACACATACATATTCTATAGTTGTTTTATGTAGTCAGTATTTATTTAGTGTTATTAGCCTTTTTATTGTACTGCATTTGATTTGCTATTAATATTTTCTCTTTATCTTTGGTTTTTAGTAGTTATACAGTGATCTGCCTAGGTGTAGTGTTCTTCATATTCATGTGGTTTAGGGTTTGCAGAACTTTTTGAGTCCGTGGTCTATTAATTTACTACGGCTGCTATAACAAAGTACCTGAGAGTGGGTAGCTCAAACTACATTAATTTATTGTCTCATACTGTAAGGCTGTAAGTCCAAAATCAAGGTGTTATTAGCAGGGTTGATTCTTTCTGAGGGCTGTGAGGGAAGATTCTGTTCCTGGCTTCTCCTGTTTAACTTGTAGATGGCTGTTTCTTCCCTATGTCTCTTCACATTGCCTTCCCTCTGTTTCCAAATTTTCACTTTTTTGTTAAGGATACCAGTCATATTGGATTAGGGCCCATCCTAATGACCTTGTTTTAATTTGATTACCTCTGTAAAAACTCTATCTCCAAATAAGGTCACATTCTGAGGTATACAGTTAGGACTGTCAGTGTATGATTTGAGGGGCACAATTCAACCCATAATGAGTAGCCTAATATTTCTTATAAATTTTGGGATGTTTTCTTGCCAAGTATTGTTTCTATTCCATTATATCTCCTCTCCTCCTGGAGCTCTATTAATTTGTATACTAGATCTCATCAGTGTTCCAAATGTCTTTTTATGTTAGTTTCTGTATTTTCTATCCTTTTCCCCTCGGTGCTGCCCTTCTAGATATTTTCTATTAACCAGTCTTCTAATTCATTAATTTTCCCTTCTGCTGAATCTTATCTATTTTTTAACCCATCAGTTAACTTAGTTGGCTTATTTTTCAGTTCTAGAATTGCCATTTGATTTTTCTTCAGAAATAATTCGATTTTTCTGGTAAAATTCTGTCAGTCTATTTTCATTTTTTCCTCTCTCATTTTTTTTTCAGTCTTCTTTGTTTTATTTTGTAACACTCTCAAACTTAAAGAAATAATTTAAGTATATTATGAAGACCTTTTCTGGGGGGGGAGTCATTTGAAAATAAGTATAACTGATTCACTTTGCTGTACAGCAAAAACGAACACAACACTGTAAAGCAGCTATACTCCAATAAAAATTAATTAAAAAAGAATGAAGATAAGTAAATATATACATAAATAAATAAAATAAAAATAAACACACACACCCCAAAAAAGAAAAGAAGTTGTTGACACCCCATTACCCACAAATATTTTCATGAGTATTTTCCTCCAAGACAATTATTTTCTCCTTCATAACCATAAGGTATAGCTGTTTAATCATGAAATTAATTGATACATTTCATGCATTATTATCTAATCCTCAGCCCCTATTCAAATTGACCAGTTTTTATAACAAAAGCTCCTGTCCAGAATCACAAGTTGCATTTATTGCATTCCCGTTTTCCATTGATCTGGAACAGTTCCTCAGTCTTTTCTTCAATTTTCATGACCTAAATATGTTTGGAGATAACAAGTCAAATAGTTTGTCCAGTGTCCCCCAATTTGGATTTATATGATGTTTCTTTGTGATCAGATTGAGGTTATATATCTTCAGTAGGAATATCACAGAAGTGATTGTGTTCTTCTCATTTCATCCTTTCAGTTAGCACACAAGTTTGATTTGTTTTACTACCTGTAACATGCCCTTTCGTATCTTATTAGTGTGGCATCTTCCCAGCTTGTCCACTGAAAAGTTTTCACTTGGTAATTGCTGTGGGTTGAATTGTGTACCCCAGAAGATAATGTTGAAGCCCTAACTCTCTGGTACACGTGAAAACGACCTTACTTGGAAATAGGGTCTTTACAGATGTACTCAAATTAAGATGAGGTCATTAGGATGAGCCTTAATCCAATATAACTGGTGTCCTTGTAAGAAGACGGAAATTTGGATACAGGTGCACACAGGAATAATATCATGTGACAACCAAGACAGATATTGTAGTGATGCATCTGCAAGCCAAGGAATTCCAAGGGTTGATGGCCACCACCAGAAGCTAGGAAAAGGCAGGGAAGGGTTCTGCTCAGTCGTAGAGGGATCATAGCCCTGCTCACACTTTGATTTTGGACTTTTAGCCTCCAGAATTATGAGACAATAAATTGCTGTTGTTTTAAGCCACTCAGTAATAAAGTACCACAACACTAGGAAACTATACACTAATTAATAAGTGTCTTGTGGGGAGGTGTTTTGAAACTATGCAAATATTTTGTTCCTCTTCAGTTTCAGTTTATTCATTTATTTATATCAGTATGGACTCAGTCATATTTAGTCAGTGTCCTAATTCATTACTAACTACTGATTCATTGCAAAATAATTATTTTGATGCTCAAATTGTCCCAGTGGGAGCTCCTTTCAAGCCACTTTCTGTGTTCTTTTGACATATACCCATCATTTTTTGAGCGTTTCCTTATTTTTGGAGCAAGGTATTCCAGGTTTATCTTGCACTTTTCTGTCCAGCCCGGGAATCAGTCATTTCTCCAAGGAGCCTTGGTTCCTTTTAGTGAAAAACGATATTTCGAAACCAAGATCTGAGTTCTAGGTGTACTTATTACTATTGGGATATCACTGCTTCCAGACCATATCAGTGTACAGAGGTAGGAAATGTGTGTGTGTGTGTCTGTGTGTGTGTATGTGTGTGTGTATTTAACCTTTATACATACATTTACATCTATATATATTTCTGTATCTGTCTATATATGTCAAAAACCATGAGTTCACACTATTATCTCCAATCCCAGTCTAACACTACGAGGTTCATTCTAGTTTTCTCCGTTTCCACATTTATAATTGCTTTTTCTAAAAATGTAAAATCTTGCTCCCCTTATCTTCAACATAATCACTTATTTGATCATTGCCCATGTGTATAACCAGTTTTTCAGCACTTCCATCCCTCCCAGCCATCTCTGTTGGCTTTCTTTTTATCTTGCTTAGGCTTCAACATCCCATGCAATGCCTTCCTCCCATGCAATCATTTTCCTCACCCCATTTTGGCTCGGTTACCTAACCTAGGCGACCAAGGCTTCGCTTCAACTCTTGCTAATGAATTTTGGACTGAATTGTTCAAGATGGGATTTTCTATATTTTCTTGAACGTAGAGATCATAGCTATTTGGGTTTTGCTAGGTAATTCCAGTGTTGGCTATACTTGTTTTGAGTCTGTTCATAGTGTCTGTCTTTTATCTCTTGGCATGCTTGCTAATTTTTTATTGAATACTGAACATTGTATATGAAAATATTTCTGGAGTCTCAGTGATTTCTCTTCCTACAGAAAGGATTCACCCTTTCCTTTGCTAGGCAGATATTGTGAGAGCTTATCATATATATTTTTTAATTTATTTATTTATTATGTATTTATTTTGGCTGCGTTGGGTCTTCATTGCTGTGCACAGCTTTCTCTAGTTGCAGTAGGCGGGGCCTACTCCTCACTGTGGTGCATGGGCTTCTCATTGCAGTAGCTTCTCTTGTTGCAGAGCACAGGCTCTAGGCACACAAGCTTCGGTAGTTGTGGCACGCAGGCTCAGTAGTTGTGGCATGCGGGATCTAGAGCACAGGCTCAGTAGTTGTGGCACATGGACTTCGTTGCTCCATGGCACGTGGGATCTTCCCGGACCAGGGATCGAACCCGTGTCCCTTGCATCGATAGGCGGATTCTTAACCACTGTGCCGCCAGGGAAGTCCAAGAGCTAATCATATTAATCAAATCTGAAACTCAACTGACTTCAGGCTGAATTGCAGTTTGGGCAAACTTTTGATTTCCTCTGGTTCATCCAGCTTCTAAGTCACAGATTTTTCCCACTGAGAGCCTGCGACATCACTAGGGCCCCTCCTTCGTTGTGTGATTTGAACACTAATCCTTGTCTCTTCTGCACCATGAGACTATGTTTAACTCTGCTTTGCTTTTCAGAATTTTTCTGCTTGACTTCTTTAATTCCCTCTTAAGCAAACTTCATAATTCAGCAAATATCTTTTTTTTTAATTGGAGTATAGTTGATTTACAGTGTTCTGTTAATTTCAGGTGTACAGCATAGTGATTCAGTTATACATATACATATGTTTGTTCTTTTTCAGATTCTTTTCCCCTGTAGGTTATTACAGAATATTGAGTAGAGTTCCCTGTGCTATACAGTAGGTCCTTGTTGGTTATCTATCAGCAAACATCTTGAAGGATAAGCAATAGCATATTGTTGAGCCAGTTCTGTCCTTCCTCTTTCATCAAAATTTTGGCCTTGCTAATTTTTTCTAATTTATCTCTACAGGCCAGCAAGACTTTTAAAAGTTATCCTTTTTTCTTTATATTATTTAGTAGTAACCCTCTGCCTTTTCCTTTTGCCTGAATTCTCAAATTCTTGCCTAGCTCCCCAAAATCAGCAGGACCCTGAGAGAAAAGGCAGCTGCAGAATGTCAGCTTGACTCTCCTCATGGTTTTCCCCTGCTATAGAATTTGCCACTTGGGTTTTCGTTGCCTTAGCACTCTACAGTACATTCAAATATGTGTGTGTGCACGTGCGTGCATGCGTGTGAGTGTGTATAGATATGTATGTGTATATATCTGGCTTTTCTAGTTGTTCTTGATGGGAGCATTGCTGTGCTACAAACTACTCAATTATGAAACAAAATCTCAATTCTAGCATATTATTTTCCGTTCCACTCCATTTTTAAAATAATGCTTCTTGTTCAACCAACCAAAATGATTCCACAATCTATTGTTCCAAGACCCTTAACAAAAAAAAAAGAAAAAGACACACAGCTTCAAGACACTGGCAATTAAGATAATCAGATGAATAGGATTTAAGCCAGATGATCAAGATTAACAACAGCAGTGGTACATTGTATTGATTGTATGTACCCTTGATATGATATGATGACAATCACACTTTACCTCTGTGGTCTTCCTCCCCAAAACCCATAACCCCAGTCTAATCATGAGAAAAACATTAGACAAACCTCAGTTAAGAGATAGTCTACAAAATACCTGACCAGTACTCTTCAAAACTGTCAAGTTCATCAAAAACAAGGAAAGTCTAACAAACCATCACAAACAAGAGAAGCCTAGGAGATGTGACTACTAAATTATGGGATCCTGGAATAGAAAAAGAACATCAGATAAAAACTGAGGAAATATGCATAAAGTATGGGCTTTAGTTAATAATATTATCAAAATTGGTTTATTAATTGTGACAAATGTTTATTAATTGTGACAAATGTATCATACTAATGTTAGGTGTTAATAGGGAAAATTGGGTGTGGGTTATATGGGAACTCTCTATTTTATCTTCACAGTAATTTTGTACACCTAAAACTTTTAAAATAAACAGTTTCTTTTTTTTAAAAAAATCAATAGTATTTGACCTCTCAGGCTATGCTTTATTTATTGATTTGATTTTTGTCTTCTTAGTCATTGCTGTATCTCCAGTACCTAGAAGAGTGGCCAGCACATTTAGGCTCTTGATAAATATTGGTTGCTTGGAGGGATACAGAGGAGCAAGGGAGGATGAATTGCAGATAACTTCTAAGTCTCTAACTTGGGCGACTGTGGATGGTAATATTGACGTAGGGAATATAAAAAGCAGAGATTGGAAACTACTCCATGCTTGACAGATGATATTTTCTTGTTTTATACCAGTGATATAGTAGTTAATAATAATGAAGAAATCTGATCAAGTCAAAATGGTAGCTTCTTGGTTACTTCTCAGAGGAGGAAACTCTTCTTTTTCTCTTTTAGGCATATAAAACCTTCGCTAATCGAGTGAACAATTTAAAGAAAAAGCTGGATCAATTGAAGTCAACCCTTCCTGATCCTGAGGAATCACCAGTCCCTTCCCCAAGCATGGATGCTCCCTCCCCAACTGGCTCTGAGTCTCCTTTTCAAGGAATGGGAGGTGAGGAATCCCAGTCACCAACCATGGAGAGTGAGAAATCTGCCACACCTGAGCCTGCAACAGATAATCGTGATGTGGAAGACATGGAACTCTCAGATGTGGAAGATGATGGGTCAAAAATCATTGGTATGTCCTATATGATTAGTAGACAACTTGCTCCTTATCTGTTTTGCCTTCCCCACCAATAAATTTATCACAGGCAGGTATTAAAAGATGGTTTAATCCTTGTAAAATTAGAACACCAAGTTAGTATTGTCTGTAGAGCAGTGGTTCAGGATTTGGTATGCCACGTACGTTGAGAATCATTGCTTAAGATCTGTGCTGTTCAGGGAATTCCCTGGTGGTCCAGTGGTTAGGAATCTGTGCTTCCGCTGCCAAGGACCCAAGATCCTGCAAGCCACGTGGTGTGGCAAAAACAAAAACAAAGCAAAATACACACTGGATTCTAGGAACTTAGTGCTTTAAAAAAGAGTGAAAATATCTCATTAATAATTTATATTTATAACTTATTAAAATGAAAATATTGGGGATATATTGAGATAAGTAAAATATTAAAATTAATTTTCCCTGTTTTTCTTTTTTTGATATGGTTACTAGAAAATTTAAACTTACATATGTGGCTTGAATTACATTTCTTTTAAACAGCACTGCTCTAAAGGGAGGGCCACTTATGCTGGGATTCCTTATTCTCTGTCACTCTTGACCTTCAAGATTCCAAAGCCACATTTTGTTAACCACACTTTCAGAATTAACCTGGATTGGTGAATTGTTTCTCTGACATCCCCAGCTTTTATAATTATTCTTATTAGGCAGTTTGACTTAGGTTGGATTTAATGCCCTATCCATATAGTGCATTGCCTTTAAAGTATTAAGAGGAATGTATTGCAGGGGCATCAAGAGTTAAAACATTGCATTAGTGCCTGATTGCACCCCCAGTAGACCAACTTCAGGAGGCCAAAGGATAATACATTAATATAGGTACAGAGTTTCTGTTCTTAGAAAGCTCTCAGGTTAATAATGGCAAGGAAAAGACAGGACAATTTATGACATAAATATTACTGAAAGACAGACCACAAATGTGTACCAAATAATAACATGCTTCCAAAAATGTACAAATTTAATATACAGAGACTAAGAAGATGTAAAGAAATCATTAAATGTAAGATAAAAGATGTATTTGGGGAATTCATTTTAAGCAGCTATTAAAGGTGGGAAGGTTCATAAATTATAAAGAGCATGACTTTTTTAAAAAATCATGAAGTGAATGATTTTTCTCTAAAGCATAGTACTTTTTAGGAAATATTAGGACATGTTAATTCATATTGGAAGCAGAGTCTGGAAAGTAGTAGGATGCAATACCATCTCTTTTCTTTTTTTTAAACAGTAGAAGACAGGAAAGAAAAACCTGTGGAGAAGTCAGCTGTATCCACTGCTGTACCTACAAAGCCAACAGAAAGTATCTCAAAGGCCTCTTCATGTACTCCAGTGCCTGTGACCATGACAGCAACCCCACCTCTTCCAAAGCCTGTGAATACTTCTCTTCTCTCCCCTACTCCAGCACTGGCTTTGCCAAACCTGGCTAATGTGGATCTGGCAAAGATCAGTTCCATCCTTAGCAGCCTGACATCAGTCATGAAAAATACTGGTAAGTAGCCCCAGTAAAGAAGATAAAAGGCTTATTTCCACCTTTCTAATTGAACCGTCAATCTGGGTTTTGTTTCTGTTTTTTAATTTAAAGTAATTTTTTAATTAAAAAATAAAAATAGGGACTTCCCTGGCGGTCCAGTGGGGAAGACTCCATGCTCCCAGTGCAAGGGGGCCTGTGTTCCATCCCTGGTCGGGGAGCTAGATCCCGCATGCATGCTGCAACTAAGACCCAGTGCAGCCATAATTAATTAATAAATAGATACATACATATGTACCACTACATGGTCATCATAGAAAAATTAGAAGATAAGTTAAAAGAATAAAATATCCATAATTCTGCCATCCCAAAGGAAACCACTTGTGTTTAACCTTACAAGTGTGCGTGTGTGTGCGCGCACGTGCGCATGTGTGTGTGTGTATGTGTGTGTGTTTGGGGAGATAAAATGTTAGTAATAATTTTTCTTTCAGTAATTGAAGCATATTGCGTATACAGTCCGTCCTCCATATTCACCGGTTCTGCATCTGCAGGTTCCACATCCAAGGATTCAACCAACCATGGATTGAAAATATTTGGGGGAAAAATTTTTTCAGAAAGTTCCAAAAAGCAAAACTTGAACTTGTCATGCCCCAGCAACTATTTATATAACATTTACATTGTATTTACAACTATTTATATTGTATTATGTATTATGAGTAATCTAGAGATGATTTAAAGTATATGGAAGGACAGGGAGTTCCCTGGCGGTCCAGTGGTTAGGTCTTGGCGCTTTCACTGCCATGGCCCAGGTTTAATCCCTGATCAGGGAACAAAGATCCCGTAAGCCATGTGGCACGGCAAACAAACAAACAAACAAAAGTATATGGAAGGATGTGCGTAGGTTATATGCAAATACTATACCATTTTATAAGGGACTTGAGCATCCACAGATTTTGGTATATTCAGGAGTCCTGAAACCAACCCCCCATGGGTACTGAGGGACAACTGTACTCTTCTGCAAGCAGCTACTTAAAATTTAACTACATATCATGGATGTTTTTGTAAGTCATTAAACATTCAGCTATATCATTTAATAGCATTCAATAATTTATGTAAGCCTTTATTAGAACATCTAGTGTGTTTCCAATTTTTCGCTGTTACAAAGAATACTGTAATGAACAACCTTGATGCTAAAATTTTATGCACAACCCTTCTTAAAAGGGTTGATAAGTATATGGGACTTTTTTAATGGAAGTTTTAATGAAGATAAATAAAGTAGAGCCCCTCTACATGCTCATGACTCATCTTCAACACTGTAAACACATGGCCAATCTTGTTTCTGCTATGCCCTATTCAATACTGATTATTTTGAAGAAAATCCCAATTATTTCATTTCTTCATAAATAACTAAATATTTATTTCTAAAAGATAAAGACTCTAAAAAATTCAGCATGTAGGTTTTTAAGTCTTTTCATGTTATAACTAAAATGATCTCCAAAAAACGTACTATTTTATGTACCAAGTATATGAAAGTTCCCATTGTTCCTCAGCCTCTCCAACCTGTTTTGTTTTATACTTTGCCAAATTCAGTCTTAAAAAAATTGTTCGTTTGCATTCCTTTGATTAAAGATGTGGTTAAAATTTCTTTCATATGCTTATCATTTTTGTGTGTGAAATACCTGTTTATATTTTTGGTTGTTAAAAAAATCAAAAATCATTTCTTCTTTATATACCATTTTTCCTATGTTAAGAATCAACCCAGTATTTTAAAATGTAAAAATGTAAAGATTGCTTATATAACGTCATTTTAAAGTCCATTTCAAAAGGAAATAACTTACTTATCACATAGAATTATGCAGTGGCCAAGTCTGATCATAATTAGCCAGCAATATCTATTGAGCACTTAGAGGAGTCTGAGGTGTAGGTTCCATTTGGTAGAGAAAAAAGAAATAGGTTCTCTGGTCTCCTTCTGTTGGGGCTCTGAAAACTAGTAAATACATATGAAAAAAATGACTTAATACTTATCTAATTTAACAGTGTTCCAAGTAGATAGGAGCAAGTCTTAATCTAATTTTCAGATTTTTTCTTTGTACAAGATGGACAATTTGTGGATCATTCACAGAAGAATTCCTATTAAACATACCATATTCAATTAAGTGACTGGAAAGTATCATGAATTTATAGGTCATTTTGAATTGCATTTTCTTGAGTTAATCTTTCTGCCACCAGGGGTCAGTCCTGCATCAAGACCTTCTCCAGGAACTCCTGCAAGTCCCAGCAACCTCACCAGTGGTCTGAAAACACCTGCACCTGCCACGACAACATCTCATAACCCTCTAGCAAATATCCTCTCGAAGGTGGAGATCACCCCAGAGAGCATTCTGTCTGCTCTTTCCAAAACCCAGACACAGTCAGCCCCTGCACTGCAAGGTAAACTGACATGCGCTAGAGGGACTTGAATCGTGAATGTTTGTCTCTGGCTTAATCCTGGATTCCATTTCTGAGGAATCCAATGCTATGAAATGTATAGTACAGTTAATTCATTATTCTCTTTATCATGTACAAGCCAGCATTTATAGAATTCTGAAATGTCAAAGCTGAAAGAGACTTTAAATATCCTCTAGTCCGATACCCTCCTCAGATGAGGAAGTTAACACTCAGTGAGGTAATGTGACCTGCTTAAGATCACACATCTGTCTGTTCAGTGAAGAGCTGAGACTAAAAGCCAGATTTCTTGACTGGAGTCCAGTATTCTTTCACTTAAACCATGTATCCCAACCTCTTAGTATAAGTTAGTACAGGTTGAGTTTTACACATTTTAATGTTAACTGAAGCTAAAGACAGTAAGAAAGATCAATCTACTATCAGAACTCTTATGATTATCTCTTTTTTTATGTCCTAATGTTTTATAGAGGCCTCTATAGATATCATACCTTTTCTGATTTTCTGCCTAGCTATTATCGCTACTTTATTTGAACCTCTCTCTTCAGCTTTGCTAATTATCTTGTTTTGTGCTAAAACTGTCTACTTCTAACATTTTTTCATAAAGCTTACCTTGCTCTTTGTTCTCAGACCCTCCAGATACCAACCTCAGTATAATTATGCAGTGAATTACACCTTCAATGTAGTGACTTACTCTTTATCAATAGTTCTCAACCAGGAGCCTCCAGGGGACATTTGGCAATGTCTGAAGACGTTTTTGTTTGTCACAGCTGGGGTCGGGGTGGGGGTGCTGTACCTCTAGTGGGTGGAAGCCAGGGATGCTGCTTAACCCTACAATGCATAAGACAGTCCCAACAACAAAGAAGTATCCCGCCCAAATGTCAGTGGTGCTGAGATCCTGCTTTATATGAATAGAGAGCAGCAGTACAGGTATCTGTTAATTTTCTTACTTCCTAAACTGTTCTGTAAGTGTATCCGCAAGGCACTGTATTATAGTGAGCTTTGTCTTACCATGTAAGAGAATTTTGTTACACATAACTAAATACTGTGAAATAGTAATCCACAGCTCTACATATTGGAACCAGCAAAAGAATTAATGGTGATGCTACAGTGCATCTCATACTACTGATTTCAGGGATAATTAGTTTGAGAGATTGGCATGTTTATATGGTTTCTCCCTTCCACTCCCTCTTCTATCACCATCCTATAGTTATAGTAAAAATTTTGAACTGACTTGTATTTTAACTTCTTATATAGATATAATACTTAGATCTTAAAGAAGAAGCTTTTTCTTTCAGCAGATTGTAACAATAGTATCATGTGGACCTTCTCATCAGGCAAAATTTGAACAGAACTAGGTGTGTTATGACAAAATGAAAAGTGGGAATCTCAGGAAACAAGCTTTGTGGAATAACAGGGCAGTTTATCACCTTTCAGTTCCTTATGGAATGTGGAATTCTCCTAGCCTTTTTTTTTTTATTATTCTTTTTTTTTTTTTTTTTTTTGTGCGGTACGCGGGCCTCTCACTGTTGTGGCCTCTCCTGTTGCGGAGCACAGGCTCCGGACGCGCAGACTCAGCGGCCATGGCTCACGGGCCCAGCCGCTCCGCAGCATGTGGGATCTTCCCGGACCAGGGCACGAACCCGTGTCCCCTGCATCGGCAGGCAGACTCTCAACCACTGCACCACCAGGGAAGCCCCTCTCCTAGCCTTTTAAAAGAACTGTGTCCAGCAACTTAAATAGGTACATTTCTTCAAAGACCATAAAGGAAATCTCTTAGAACTTTGCTCTGAATGTGTCACCCACAACCATTATTGACTGATTTTCAGTACAAAAGAATGACTTCAGGGCTTCCCTGATGGCGCAGTGATTGAGAGTCTGCCTGCCGATGCAGGGGACACGGGTTCGTGCCCCGGTCCGGGAAGATCCCACATGCCGTGGAGCGGCTGGGCCCGTGAGCCATGGCCGCTGAGCCTGCGCGTCCGGAGCCTGTGCTCCGCAACGGGAGAGGCCTGCGTACCACACACACAAAAAATAAAATAAAATTTAAAAAAAGAATGACTTCAGTAGGCAGAGGCCATAGACTATGGTTTAAGATTGAAGAAAAGTAATATTTAGGAGTAAGAGATTATTTCAGCTATTACCAGAAATCTGAGTAGTATCTTTGTTAAGAAGATGGTCTTCTGAAGAACTTATTTCACAACAGCTGAAAGATAATGCTGAAATATCTTTTTTAAATCATGATATTATCATATCTCACTTTCTAGTGCTTGAAGACTTCTGGTTTTGGTAAGAGCAGTTACTACTAAGAATTAAATCAGACTGTTAGGAAGGGGAAAATTATATAGCCATGGACCTTTTTGGAAATGAAACATGGATTTTTTTTTTCAGGAGGATCATAACTGAAATAAACAATATTTCAATTATTTGGATATTATCAAACACTGGATAATAAAAGCCATGCATCATTATTTAGAAGTTGATGGCATTTGAAAATGTCACAAGGATGGAGCAACCTTAAAATTCTTAAGACCTTAAATCTCTTAGCAAATAAGGATAAAAATTGAAATTTTGAAGAAACATTAATTGAAGTATCATATGAAATATTATTTTCTTTCACATCATTATGAAGGAACAGTTTTAGTGTATGACTGAAAGCTGTAAATTCAGGTGAAGTATACATAAACTTTTCATTTGTGATCAGAAATTGAGGAAATTTTCCAAAATGTGATTGAATTTAAAGGACCTTCTGTTATCTCTTTATCAAGTATTTTTCCAAGCATTTTTCTGCAAGAGCAGTTTGCTTTGGTGAACTTCAGTCTTCTTTGCCCCAAAGAATTCTTTCTCAGTGCTTCTGAGAAAGTTTGTCTGTCAGTGAGTGGGGTTGAATCTCATCAGTGTCAGCCTGAATAATCCTTGAATTTTCCAAGCTATAAGAAGGGGATTGTATGTTTTCTTGTGAAAGAATCAGTGCCCCAATGGCCTAGCTGTATAAGCTTTGTGGTGTATGTTTGTATATTTATTATTGCTACATTTTACAACTAAAATTTTTACAACCAAAGCTTTGTTTCCACCAATGTGGCAAGAGATGCTCCTTGAAAAAAGCGTCCCAGTTCAAATAAATTCCTGCAATTTGCATATTGCTATCTCTCTCCTGAGAATAACAGTGTAGGTTAACTTGTTAGAGACAGTTGTGGAGGTTGGAAAGGAAGGATAGGGCAGAATATCTATTTGCGTTTAGAGGAACAGTTCCACAGACCAAACGTTAAGAAATACTGGCCTAAAATGTTATTTTAAAAGTAATTTTGCACGCTTTCTTTTCCTGCTTTGTCCTGTTTAAACTGTGAATGATTCTGACACTAAAATCTCCCCCATCCTGTTGCCTTTTATTTTGCCATGTTGGACTTGTTTCATGACTACTAGAAACATTTCAGTAATTTGCTCTTCTTATATTGATAAATAGGTCCAGTGTTTTCTATGACATTTAGTCATTACTTATTTGGTCTGGGTTCCCTTTGATCTCATATTTTAATGTCTATCTAGTTCCCAGTGGAATGAATGAGAATATCCAATTAGCCTACATTGGTTTCATTGGAAGGTAGGGAGTTCTTTTTAACTCCTCTGATCTTTGTTTCTACAGGCCTGTCATCTTTACTTCAGAGTGTTACTGGGAACCCAGTTCCGTCCAGCGAAGCTGCATCCCAGAGCACTTCGGCTTCCCCTGCCAACACCACAGTCTCTAGCATAAAAGGAAGGAATCTGCCCTCCAATACCCAATCCTTTATTCCGAAAAGCTTCAGCTATTCCCCTAATTCATCAACTTCTGAAGTCTCTTCAACCTCAGCCAGCAAGGCCTCAATTGGGCAAAGCCCAGGGCTCCCAAGCTCTACTTTCAAGCTACCATCCAACACTCTGGGGTTTGCAGGTACCCACAATACTAGCCCTGCTGCCCCACCTACTGAAGTTGCCATGTGCCAATCTTCAGAGATCTCCAAGCCAAAGCTGGAGTCAGAGTCCACCTCCCCAAGCCTGGAAATGAAGATCCACAACTTCTTAAAAGGTAATCCTGGTTTCAGTGGCTTAAACTTAAACATCCCAATCCTGAGCAGTTTGGGATCCAGTGCCCCAGCAGAAAGCCATCCCTCAGACTTCCAGCGTGGCCCTACTAGCACATCAATCGACAACATTGATGGAACCCCTGTGCGGGATGAACGGAGTGGGACACCCACCCAGGATGAGATGATGGACAAGCCCACATCCAGCAGTGTAGATACGATGTCCCTGCTTTCTAAGATCATTAGCCCTGGTTCCTCAACACCCAGCAGTACAAGATCACCACCCCCTGGGAGAGAGGAAAGCTACCCCCGAGAGCTCTCCAATTCTGTATCTACATATCGACCCTTTGGCCTGGGCAGTGAATCACCCTATAAGCAGCCTTCTGATGGAATGGAGAGACCATCTTCCCTGATGGACTCTTCACAGGAGAAATTCTATCCAGATACTTCTTTCCAGGAAGATGAAGATTACCGAGATTTTGAGTATTCAGGGCCTCCACCCTCTGCCATGATGAACCTAGAGAAGAAACCAGCCAAATCTATCCTGAAATCAAGCAAGCTTTCTGATACCACCGAGTACCAGCCCATCTTGTCCAGTTATAGCCACAGGGGCCAAGAATTTGGGGTAAAGCCTGCCTTCCCTCCATCTGTAAGGGCCCTCCTGGACTCTAGTGAGAACTGTGACCGTCTCTCGTCTTCCCCTGGGCTTTTTGGTGCCTTCAGCATAAGAGGGAATGAACCTGGGTCTGACCGGTCACCATCACCGAGTAAGAATGATTCATTTTTCACCCCTGACTCCAACCACAATAGCTTGTCTCAGTCTACCACTGGGCATCTCAGTTTGCCACAGAAGCAGTACCCAGACTCTCCTCACCCAGTTCCACATCGTTCCCTTTTCTCTCCGCAGAATACCCTTGCTGCTCCCACGGGCCACCCACCCACGTCAGGCGTGGAGAAAGTCCTGGCCTCCACCATTTCCACCACATCGACGATTGAGTTTAAGAATATGCTTAAAAATGCCTCACGAAAGCCCTCAGATGATAAACATTTTGGCCAGGCCCCCAGCAAGGGCACTTCAAGTGATGGTGTCAGTCTCTCAAACCTCTCCCAGCCCAGCTTGACAGCCACTGAGCAGCAGCAGCAAGAAGAGCACTACCGCATAGAGACCCGAGTCTCCTCCTCCTGCTTAGACTTGCCTGACAGTACGGAAGAAAAGGGGGCCCCTATAGAGACCTTGGGTTATCATAATGCATCCAATAGGAGGATGTCAGGGGAGCCAATACAGACTGTAGAGTCCATCCGAGTTCCTGGGAAGGGAAATAGAGGACATGGGCGTGAGGCTTCAAGGGTGGGTTGGTTTGATCTGAGCACCTCAGGCAGCTCTTTTGACAATGGCCCCTCAAGTGCCTCTGAGTTGGCATCCCTTGGGGGTGGGGGCAGCGGAGGCCTCACTGGCTTTAAAACAGCACCATACAAAGAACGAGCACCCCAGTTTCAGGAAAGTGTCGGCAGCTTTCGTTCCAACAGTTTCAACTCAACATTTGAGCATCATCTCCCCCCGTCCCCATTGGAACATGGGACACCCTTCCAGAGAGAGCCAGTGGGGCCATCATCTGCCCCACCTGCCCCTCCTAAGGATCATGGTGGTATCTTCTCTCGAGATGCACCCACTCATCTACCCTCTGTGGATCTTTCGAACCCCTTCACAAAGGAGGCAGCCCTGGCCCATGCTGCCCCACCTCCTCCTGGAGAGCACAGCGGAGTTCCTTTCCCCACCCCGCCCCCTCCTCCGCCCCCTGGGGAACATAGCAGCAGTGGCGGGAGTGGCGTCCCTTTTTCCACTCCTCCTCCTCCACCTCCTGTTGACCACTCTGGGGTTGTACCCTTCCCGACCCCACCACTGGCAGAGCACGGAGTGGCGGGGGCTGTGGCAGTATTTCCCAAGGACCATAGTTCCCTCCTTCAAGGGACCCTGGCTGATCATTTTGGGGTGCTCCCAGGACCCAGGGACCATGGGGGCCCCACCCAACGGGACCTCAACGGCCCTGGCCTTAGCCGTGTACGCGAGAGCCTGAGCCTGCCCTCCCTTTCTCTGGAGCACTTGGGCCCAGCCCGTGGAGGAGGAGGCGGGGGAGGCGGCGGCGGCGGCAGCGGCCCCGCCTTGGGTCCCCCACACAGAGACGCCATCAACCGGAGTGGTGTGATCTTGCGGAGTCCCCGGCCAGACTTCCGGCCTAGGGAACCTTTTCTCAGCAGAGACCCTTTTCACAGTTTAAAGAGACCCAGGCCACCTTTCGCTAGGGGCCCTCCGTTCTTTGCACCAAAACGCCCATTCTTCCCTCCCAGGTACTGATGGAAACTAAGGGAAAGGCATTTTGAACAGTCTAGAGAGAATTGGAAGTAGGGGTTTGGTTTATTATTGTTTTTGTTTGTTTTCCCTCCTTTGATTTATTTTTTCTTTTTTTTTATTATGACAGAGGACCTCCCTTCCAGATTAAAAAGTCCCATGTGCATATGCTCACATTTCACTATTCCATCCAGTCCTGCCTCCCACTGCACTTACACCCACCTTCTCCAACTTGTTTGTATTTTAAGGGGGTGGGGGGCTAAGAAACACAACCAAAGCCACTTCATTTGGCTGGGGGTTTGAGGGGTGGGGAGGAAAACAGCTCTTACCTTACCCCATCTATGGAAGAGTATTATTACATTTGAAATAAAACTTCCATCAGTACAGATAATAACATGTGCAATGTTGGGATGTTATTTTGGGCTTGGCATGTCAAAAGTAGTCAGTGGAAGGATTCCTGTCCCCTTCTCTCTCCAGCTCCGTTACTGCTGTAACCAGGGTGGCTCTCTTCCCTGTATGCTCTGTGGCCTGCTGACAGCCAGGAGATGTTGCAGGGGAGAAACCTGGGAGAACTTGGGCCTGTCAAGTTTTCTTCTGCTTTGTTTTGTTTTTAAAGGCATGTTGCAGTTCTTTACCTCTCTCCTGAAATCTAGAGCTTCTTTTTTTTTTCTTCTTTTTTTCCTCTTCTAAAGTACTATCGGGCAGTAACTTTGAGGAGATACGGACCTCATTTTATCCTAGTAAATTTTCCTGTTTATACTTGGAGTGAAAGAAAGGGGGCTGGATATAATTTAAAGGTTAAAATAAGGAGTAGCTACAATATAGAGAGCTAGAGAAAGGGACTGTTAAATGCTGTGTTGTGACCTGCCCATCTGTCATAAACAAGGAAACATTGCTGAGGTAGTTTCACACATCTTGCACCAAGCTCTTGCTTCCTGCTTTTCTTTCTTGACTTTTTCCTCCCTCAGTTGTCATTTCTGCTTTAGCCAGAAAGAAAGTCACTACAGTTGACAATTGATATGAAGGTGTAACTGAAATGTTATCAAATATTATCCCTGTATTTTTAAATAAGAAGTAGACATTTTTACCATGGTGCCTCCCTAACGTAAGTGACATTTGTTGGTAGTTTTCAGCAAAAGTTAACTACAAGGGAAAGGGAAATATTTGTCTTTATCTTTCTTTTCCCCTTGACCTAGTCCTGTATTCACCCCTCTTCTTGGTATTTCGAAGGAGGAAGTTCAGTAGCATCTTTCTTTATATTATACCTCTTTAGATCTGTCTTAGTGACAAGTGGATATTATTATATGTATCTTTACAGAGAAACAGGAGGACCCGATAAATTCAAATTTACCCCACTCTACAGATGGCAGCCTGTCACATTTCAAGGCTCAGTCCTTAACCTCACCTCCCACCCTCAATAGAAAATGATGTTTCTGCCCTTAGTCATTTTCCACGAGAAAGTGCTTTTCTTGTCCCTGAACTGAAAGGCTTCTTATTTGTATTTCTACAACTAGTACTGGGAAAAAGACAATCACTGCATTCTGAGTGTTTATATCTTTACATCTAGGGACACTGAAGGGCAAATGTTGCTTTACTACTATTTTTTATTTAGTGTCTTACCCCCAGGTACACACTGGTCATCTCCAGCCAGATGAGTAAAAGAAAAGGAAATTCTAGCAAGTTTCATATTTTCTTCCAAGTTAGTATAGGAGTAACTGTAGGAAGTATGGGATTGCTTTGGATTCCTCCAGCGAAATATTAAAGATGGGAGAGAGTGGGCAGTGTAGTGACAGAAGGTGATTATTTATCTCAGAATAAACTTGCTTTTCAGATAAAGAGCAGCTTAAACCAGGTGTGCATCATAGTTTGGGAGTTTTTGTGTAATTTATTCCATATTATTTATTTGGGCTCACCATGTTTTCTTTGGTTAGGATCCTGCAAGTCATTCATCTTCCTAATGCGTTTCTGGTTTTAAGCCAACTGTTCTTTCTTTCTTTGACCTTCTCAAGCCTCTCTGCCCTGTAGCTCTCCCCCCTCAAAAATGCATGATACCATGACCTTGTAAGTGGGGTGGGGTATATAGTGTAGCAAAGCAAAGAAACAGTACAGTTATATTGAGTCCTAAGACATTTGTTTAGAGAAAAGTATAAGAGAGTGTGAGGGTGGGGGTGGGGGGAGGGAAAGGGAGAGTTCTCTCTGACTTGAAACTGAGAGGTTTTTTTTTCCTTTGCAGAAAAGTGGGATGTTTTTTTATTCTAGGATAAAAGAATGTGAATTCTTTTTGCTGCTCTTGTTTAAGCTAAAAGTAGTGTTTACTTGAAAAGGCTCTCTGACCATTTGATTTTATCAGAAAATGCGGGGTTGTCAGGACAGTGGCTTCCTGAATGTTGGGGCAGGACTGTTGTCCTCAAAAGCATGATAGCTAATCCATGAAAGAAGGACCTTGTACAGTTTAAAGATGGACTTTTAAGGGTTGGTTTTTTTGTGGAGTGTTTTTTTTTTTTAAGCCACAAAATCCTCAGTGCATTTGTTTCAAGATGGAAGTGAGGATTTGTATGTGACTTGTCAGCTGTTGTTAACTTTAAGGAAATCTGTCTACAGCAGTAAATGAAGACAACAATGTATATATGTGATATAGTGAAACAAAAAAGACAATTCTGGTATTCATAACATGAAACAAAGGGGTTTTATTCTTTCTTTGTCTGTGATTTAAAACTCCGTGCCCATGCTCTGACTTTTGTATTTCAACCTGAGTTTAAAAAATAAACAAGATTTTTTTAAAGAAAGCATAGCATAGTGTATCTTGGCAAGGACATGATTCATATGCAAGCAGAATATGTGAGGTTGTTACTAACGTCCTTGGTGCTCACTGTAAAATCACAGACAGAGAATCAGTGGGTGGGGGTCATGAATACACTGGTACCACTTAAAACCCAGTGATACAGTATCAGAAATTGAGTCCTTGAGTATTTTGTAAGAGTTTACTCTTCAGTCAGCTTAGATGAAACCTGTCTCCCTGCTCCCCTCTGGCCTCCCAAAAGTTGAGAATAAATAGAATTTGGTTTGTTTCCAGGGAGGGTAAAATGATAAGAGAATAGGCCTTTTATCCTTTCCGATCCCAGGAATACAATGTTTGTGATATATATGGTACAGCAAACCTATCTAGATAATGTGAATATGCTAAACTTCTAATTGCAAAATATTCACTATCAATCCTGAAGTTACTGGTTCATGCAGAATTAAGCTTCAGCTGTTATTGTTTTGAAGCCGCTGTAAATTATTGCTTTTTCCCCTTTTTTCTTCCCCTCCTCCCCCTCCCCCCTTTTTTCGAATGGGCTGGGTTGCCTGTTAAGATTAAAATTAGATATGTTGGATTGGTATTCTCACGTGTTCAGTGTGGAAAGCAAAACAAGTACATGCTTTAGGGGCAACAACAATGAAATCCTTTTGAAATGTGTATTAATATCATTTAATAAAATAACTAGTTCTAAAGGTTTGACATTTTTCTTTGAGATCTGGGGCTTTGACCAAGGGCCCCTGGCTTCTCTGGTGAGTGCAAATAGGAGGGAACTTCTCCAGGAGTTGAAACTGCTGCTTTGTGGAACAGGCCTATGGTTGGAAAGACCTAAATTTTCTCCAGCAAAGACCCTACATGACTGTCCAGGGCTGAAGGTGAAACCAGCTACAGAATGCAGGAAGAAAAGCCTGGATATATCTCTGAAGATACAATTGTGTTGGCTTTTGGTCTAAGAGTGCATGGAGGGTAAAGGGGCTTGTGTATGTGCCTGCACGGTTCTAAGGCAAACACAGATGCCACAGACCACCCATCTCATCCCTTCCTTGTGACCACTTGCCCTTCCCTCTCTTCCAGGCATTCCTCTGTTTTTTTTTTTAATCTCTTTGCCCCCAAAATTGTTTTTGTTTCCTGTTCAATAAAGTATGGTTTCCTTTGTTGTGTGGTTGACTTTTCCCCTCTCGCACTGATCTTGTCCAGCTGTCGTCCCCTTTGACTTCTGCACTCAGTGTCACTGAAGGCAGTCTGAGCTTCTTGAGATCTTTATGGCCTTGTGGTTTTCTCTTTGATCCTTTATGAAATTCAATTTTGAAAGGGATGATGGGTGGGGTGAGATCAAGATGTTCAGGGAATGGTTGGTAATGAAGTGGGTATACTGTATGGATGATAACTTGTGTTATGTCTTCAAAAAGTCGTACAGTTGTGAGCGAAGAAGCATTTTTAAAGCAAACAAAATTGGGGTAGTGGTGATAGGGATCCTTCTGGCCAATGCTTTGCCCACATCTACCCTTCTTGCATATTGACAGTCTGTCATACAGAAGCTACACTCAACCCCTCTATCTTGCCCCATCCCTTTTTCATAACCCAGTGAGGCTTAATAATTGTGGAGTGTTGGCTTAAGGGGTAAAGGGAGTGGCTGCATCTAGACCAGGCTGGGTCACTGGCAGGGTAGAATGCTCTAAATAGCAGCCTTGAATACGTGAAGATACAGATGTGTCACCAGACACTTCAGAAATAGCAGCAGCCTAGGAACACACCCAGCAGGTAGGGTGTACCACTATGCTAGCTGCTTCTGGAATCTGGCTCACCCTTACTTCCTGGTCCCCATTTGGGACCTTTACTTGCCCACCTGATTCCTGTCTCCACCCCAAAGAAGCAACAGCTTTTAGAATTCCTCATCGGCCTTTCTGGGCATATTGAAAATACATAACTTCCCCAAAATTGTTCTATTTAAGCCAATATGGTATAGAAGGAATGAGTTACCCCCTCATGTATATAGACAGAATAACACAAACACTATCTGAATGGGTTTTAGGGTATTGAGGCGTTTTTCATACTTGTTTATGAGTAACTGGACAAATCCGGTCAGCTGCTGTTCACAATTGCTGAGTAATAACTCATTGAGTCTGCACAGACAAAGCTGCAAGAGGGATACCCATAAGTGAGATGGCTCCTAAGTAAACATCTTGTTCTTCCCCCACGTAGAAGTAGGAAGAAGCACATAATGCCTTAAAGGAAAGGAGCAAGTGCAATGTAAAATATCAATTTCTGACGAACTGCTGGGGGAGGACAGAAGAAACCTTTAATGCTTAGTTACAAGTTTCAGGGGAAGGGGATAAGAAGGCTGAGAGCTATCTAGAAACTGATATTACAGTTACCTTACGGTTCTATTTTATTTTTTTCCTGTCCTTTTGTTATCACTGTGGCAAGAGTCAAACGTTGAGAACACAGATATGGGTGGAGCGGCTAGTGAGCAGTGCCAACAGAACAAATACAGGCTGCAGTTGTTTGTGTTTGACTTAAAAGGGTGTTGGCTAAACCAGTACACCCTGGATCTGTTGGGGTTCCTAGCAAATTAGATGTTCCAACCACATTACCTCCTTTCCCTTCCCCACTGGATCCCCTTCTTTTTGAGAATTAAGTCCTTTGCCACATAATTTGTGGGAAGGAGATAAGACTTGAAACTTCCTACATTTTTCTTGGAGTATTTCAGTTGGAATGGGTAGAAAGAAGATGGGCAGCATCCAGTTCCTTCTGTTTTCTCCTCCCCTGGCTAGGAATCCTTTGCACCCACATGAGGCAATACTTAAGATCCCATTTTCTAGGTAGCCAATCATTGTCAAAGGCAGTAGAGATTAATGAAGTATTAATTTGAAATCTTGGTTTTTTGGGTAGTGGGCCATAGTTGTATGTAGTCTTCCGTAGATGTAGCTAGGGCCTTCTTTCAGAGTACTTTGCTCTCTGCTTTTGTTTTTTGTTTTTTTTTTTTTTTTACTTCAGCATCAAACTTAAGTTGGCACAGACTCCTGTGTTTGGGAGACTTCATATTTTTCCGTTGGTCTTGACCTGACCAACCAGGGTCATTTAAAAGTCAGAGTGGAGGTGGCTGTTTCCTTTTTTCTCAGACTCAAGAAATGTCTTGGGAAAGGGAAATGTTAGTAGAGACTTTTAGGTGAGCCAAAGGTTTTGTCTTCAAAGTTCAATTTATCCCCATGCTCTGGGTAGAAAGCTTCCCCCTCTTGATTTATTCAGCAAACTTGGCTGGACTTTCTCTTTGTAGCATCTTTAAAGCAAAGTTAAAGTTTGGCTGCGTCCTAGATCTTCATTACTAAGGGAAAAAAAAATTTTTTTTAACCTAAACTCCCCACAGTACCTACTGTAGGCTTAACCACTTGGCTAGTTCTTTGGGCCTCAAAAGCATTTGGTGGCAATGATGTAAACCTTTCTTTATGTATTTTACCTTCTTACATTTCTCTCTTTTACCTCCAATATCTTTTAAAATTTCTCTGGTGCAGGGAAATTTTGCTTCTAAAAACTAAGATTTGGAGGTAATGTGTTGATCCTGATAACAAGTGGGAAATGTACTTTACCTTCAATGGAGAGAATTCTTACAAATAGTTTAACGTTATAAAAACAATACCTCCTCAACCAAAGCTTTAGCTAACAGGATGTTTATTCTAAAAGTGGAGTAAAGCTGAGAATTTCCTAAAATTAAGGGTTTAGTATACCCTTTACTGAGGATTCCCTTTTCCCTAGACTTCTGTGAAATCTTCTGCCATTATTTCCTAAACTCTTCTTTTTCCTTAACCTTAGTGTGGTAGAGGATATTTGATAAGATGCCTCTTTGCCTCTTTTCTTGGCTTTTTATTGGACCTTTCTCTCCACCCTACATTAAAGACCTCTTAGGCCCCAAAGGCTCCTAGAAGTGTACCCTGGAGAGAAGAAAAGGAGCTGTGCTACCAAACATGCATTATGATTATCCTGGTCCCTGAGAGACAGCATAGCATGGCAGAACACAGGCCTTGGTTTCAGACGGACGGCAGCTTGACTTGTCTGAGTCATTTTCAATGTTTTAAAGGGAGCGTAAGAAGAGCTACTACTTGTCGGGGTTCTAGGAGTTAAATGAGATAGTGAAGCATGGCACTTGGCACATAGTAAAATTCCGAGGCTGAGACATGCTAGTCATAGATCAAAATCACTGTGAAGAACCAGTGCTTAATGCGTTGGCCTTAGCTAGCTTGCTTTTGCCTGCTTGCTGGTTTGCTGGCCACACAGGGCGGAATGGAATGACTTGACATTCCTTCCTTCCTCTACTGCAAAACAGGTGATGATATAGTAGTTGATTGATTGGCACCTCCTGAGCACTCAGCTCAGTGCATTGCATACAGTAAGCAGTCAGTAAATGTTTGAGGGATGAGTGCTGGAGCCACCATAACAGTGTAATCTACTTATTCCACCATCCCTCTACTATCCTTACAAAGTAGAATGATTGAAGAAGGTGTGTATCAGTATATGAATACTTTGGACTTTCGAGTCAGTACAGTGATTGGTGCATTCTTAAGTCAATAATTATTTATTGAGCAGCTACCAATTTGTTGCCTGCAATGTAACACTCCCCTGTCCCTTTTGGTGCAGAGCCATGGGGAAAGTTCTGCCTGTTGCCACACTTTCTGAATTCCCTACCTTCTCCCAACCACACACACACACACACACAAGTAATCTTCCTCTTCCACAGTCTTGTTTATTTCTTTTTGTATTTCAGGGTGTGTAACATACCAGAAGATGGAGCCAAGATCCAGGGTGGTGCCTGTGACTCAGATCAACTGCTGCCTCTCTCAGAACCTCTGGAAACTTAGATTAAACATCTTTCTCTGACAGCTTTTCCTCCACAATCCTTGATAACATCACCATTGGAAACTTGAGAACCAACTCCAACCAGCCCCACCCCCAGGTGAGGGGACTAATGGGAATTACTGAGAACCTCACAGCTGTACCTAAATTCATTTCCCCTCATACTTTACTACATATCTGGTTGTGTTTCAACTGTTATTGTGTAAAACAAATCAAATATACCTAGTACTGTGTTCTGGATATAGCAGGGAGAGGGAAGAGAAGGGATAAAGGAAGTTGAGAGCTAGGATGGGAATGAGAGGCAAAGGTCTTGTGTAGGAAGCAGAGAGCTAAGATTCTAGGGTCAGGCACTTCTTTCTGAAGTGAAGAGGGAATTGCATTGGAGTAAACTCTATTACCAGAGAAAGTCTGGTGTGGTAGAAGAATACAAGATGTGGATTCAGAATCCAGCATCAGTGCTTACTGTTTGGCCTTAAACCACTTACCTTCTCTGACCTTAAATTCTTCATCTGTAAGATTAAGAGGTTTCTAAGGCCCCTATTTAAGCACGATGAGTATGAAGGGACTCCAAGGAGTGCCCTCTGCAGATTTTTCGCTCTAGCCCCAAAGCGGTTATATTCATTTGTTCTCATAGCTTGTAGCTATTGTTGCCCATTATTGTATATTAGATGATTTACATAAAATTAACCTCAACAATTCAGAATGATAACTATTATTATTCCCATTTTATAGATAAGAAAATTGAAGCTTATCAGAAATTAATTTATCCAAAATTACATAGCGATCCAGGATTTACACTAGGTCTGTCCTGTCCCAAAGTCTATGCTTTTACCTGTTTCCTACCTGCCAGTGGAGACTACGTAAAAGAAAACTTAATGGTTAAAAGAAAATGACTACCCTTTCTAATCTGTTTTTCTCCCATTCGCACTCTGGAGAATTTTCCTGCCCCTGCCCTCAAAGCCTCAGGATATCTTATTGCTACTTTGGTCTGAAACTGCAGGTCTCTGGAATTGCCCATATGTGTAACAGTTTAGGTCTTCCGGTCAGCCGGAACCACCCGCATCGCGGCTCGTGCTGTGTGGGGTGTACCTCTTCGGAGTTCCTGGAGGTGGTCCCAGACTGGAGTGGCAGCTGTAGTAACCAATAGGCATGGACATTGTTGGGCCGGAAGCCAATGAGGAATCTGGCGATGGAGAAGCGGCGATCATTTATTTGAGGATGTACGACGGGTCTGAAAGAAAATGGGGCTGTATCAGAGGTGGCGGCGGCTTCGGATCCCAGGGTTACAAGCCTGCGGGCTGCACATGGTGCGTGAGGTACCCAAAGATTCCGAACCACATTGGACCCACCCCAGCGGAATCCCAAAGTGTAGGCTCTCAACCCAGCCTGACCCCCTCTACTCCTGCCCTGCGTCTCCAGACCCGGCTACTCTAACCCTTAGATGCGCCATCTTTTTCCTAGGGTCAGCAGCCTGGGGGGCCTAGGGCTCCCAGCCTAGGACCCGTTATCACCCAGTCCTTTTAAAGACTAGGGATTAGGACCACGGCCACTTAAATGTTCTAATTTCCCACTGTCCCCAATCCCAAGAAGGAATGGTGGGACATGTGTTACCTCCTAACATCTTTCCCTCCAGGCAGCTGTGCCGACCCCTCCACACTGGTTGGTAGAGCGGCTTGGCCTTTTTGAGGAGCTATGGACTGCTCAGGTAAAGAGGTTAGCAAGCATGACACAGAAGGAACACCGGACTATCAAGATATCACTTCCTGGAGGCCAGAAAGTGGATGCTGTGGCATGGAACACAACCCCTTACCAACTAGCCCAGCAGATCAGGTATCAGGCCCATTCTGTACCTACCAGGATAATCCTTCTATCTCTGTACTTTCTCGATTTGAGCAGGGAAAGAGCTCTGTATGTTTATTCCATTCTCATCAAGACAGCTTTTCCTGCTGATTCCTTTTTATCTGCATTAGTTTCATAGTTTCTGCCCTTCCTCTGTTATGCATCGAGGAAAACGATAGGTTCTGTTGCTCTGGTAACACATTTCCCCTTTCAAGTTTGGAGTTGCTAAGAGACTAGTCCCTCTCTACCCCGTTGGATGGTAACCTTGTTTTTCTCTTTTTCCCCATCCCCCACTGCTAAAGTTCTAAACTGGCAGATACTGCAGTGGCTGCTCAAGTGAATGGAGAACCTTATGATCTGGAGCGGCCCTTAGAGACAGATTCTGACCTCAGATTTCTGACATTCGATTCTGCAGAGGGGAAAGCAGTAAGTTTCTTCCTTATCAGGGATACAGTGGCTACTAAACTAAGAGATGTTTAAGTGGGCACTTCTAGCATTTCTTTCTTTTGCCTCAGTTTCTCCATTTGCAGTTGGGAGGGAGGCCTACCGCAGATTGCTTGTCTTGATTATTCCTGGCTAAGCTGGAAACTTAGGGTGAAAGTTTTTACTTAGCCTGGGTCTGTTAAGCAGTGATCATTGTGCTAGTGAAAGGGAGAGATATAAAGTTGAAAATAGAGGATAATATGCCACGTTAGCCCTCCAACTCTTGAGACATGCATTATAAGTCATCTGTAGCATATTTTTAATTTTAATGTGGCTTGCACAACCGAGCACATCGCCTGGCCTCCTCTCCACTTTTTCATGTCAGCTTGGATGGCATGAAAACTGACTAGCCTCCTACTATGCTCTAGAACCGGAAGCACTGAGGAGTGAGGCTTACTGTCTTCTGTGCATTGCTTCTAGTGGCCTTCTTTCTTTTCTATTCAGTTGTTTTTGTTTTCGTTTTACTTTTTACTATTTGGTGGTCACCCCAAAGTCAGGTTCCCCATTTTGTGATAGTTATTCATACTGGTTTCATGCCAGCTTCTCTGAGGAGAGGATCTGAGAGCTAGGGGCTAAAGGAGAAGGTTATGAACTCATGACCTCCGTTCTTGTGAACCCAGGTATTCTGGCACTCCAGTACCCGTGTCCTGGGGGCAGCAGCTGAACAACTTCTAGGTGCTGTCCTCTGTCAAGGTCCAAGCACAGGATGTGGCTTTTACCATGATTTCTTCCTTGGAAAGGAACGGTGAGTAGTGCAAGGAAGGAAGAGAATGATTCTGGGGTGGTTTCTTTTTCAAAGATTTCACCATATTTTACTTTATTTTTCTGTTATTTTGAGCTATATTTGACAAATAAAATTGTAATATAAAGTGTACACATGGTGATTTGATGCATGTATACATTGTGAAAGGATTCCCACAGTCGAGTTAATTAGCACATGCTTTTTTTGTGTGTGTGAGAATGCTTAAGATCTGCTCTTAGCAAATTTCACTTATGCAGTACAGAATTTATCGACTATAGTCACCATGCTATACATTAGTCTCTCAGACCTTATTCACCTTATAACTGAAAGTTTGTACCTCTTTCCTGAGGCCTTTTTCTGGGGCGTCAGGCATGTTTAGTTTGGAGGAGAAAGAAAGCTAGGGGCAGGTCCCTCCATGCCTCAACTGTGACATAGGTACCACTTTCTCCACTAGTTCATGTCCTTCCTTTTCTAAATCTGCTTGAAACTCACCTTCTCTAGCTTTTATGAATTCTTCAACTTTTACTTCATCCCTCATTACTGTTGCTCTAGTTTTCTTTATCCAGATTGCCTGCACACAACATTTAATTTCGTACAGAGAGCTTTTGCTCCAGCTGTAAACTTTGTACCTGATTTCCTATTTGTTTTCCCCTAGTCTGTTTGTCTTTGCCAATAATCTTAGATGTTTTTGGAAGGCAGGATTTCATCCCCTGGCCAACACCCAGGTGATGCTCCTTAGAGGATGGAAGCCAACCAACCCTCATCTTTCCAGGACAATCAAGAGCTCAGAGCTGCCTGTTTTGGAACGGATTTGTCAGGAACTTGCAGCTGCTGCTCAACCCTTCCGGAGACTAGAGGCTTCCCAGGATCAGCTTCGGCAGCTCTTCAAGGTGGGGCGGAGACACACAAGTTTAGGAGGATAATCTAGAGACGTGAGGGAAGGAGTGGCTCTCTCTCAGGACTTCTTCGTGGGAATAAAGACTTGTCTTCACTCTTCCCTTCTTCCAGGATAACCCCTTTAAGCTTCACCTGATCAAGGAGAAAGTGACAGGTCCAACGGCAACAGTATATGGGTGAGAGCTGTCAAGACTGAGAGAAACAGGGAGAGGTGGGGATGCACTAAAGAAGGCCAGAAATGGGATAAGGGAAAGAAGATAGAGGTAATCTGTTGCTCCCAAAAAAGAAATGGGAATTGATTTTTATCTCCCATTGCTTTCTCTGTGGAATAGTTCTTTATGTCTCTTTCTGTCAGCTAAACACCCTAGAGGGAGAATCCTAGAAGCTCAAGAATCTGGAAATCACTAACTGGCCCCTTCTTTCTCCCAGGTGTGGTATGTTGGTTGATCTGTGCAGAGGCCCCCACCTTCGGCATACTGGACAGATTGGAGGCCTGAAGCTGCTAACGGTCAGTTGTGAGGGCTGGGTTAGGTTGAGATTACTGTTTTCACTGGAGTGAGCTGGGGAATGGGAAGGTGACCCTCTCTGTCAGCCCCTTTTCTGCTCTGATAGCTATGGGGGGAATCCAGAAATAGAAAGAAACTCTGTCCCTGCCTTTTAGAAATCCCCATCTGATAACAGATACTGGACACCCTGCCAGGGCCCAGAAGCCAATTCCGAGTCCATAGTCAGACATTAGCACTAAGGGAGATGGCGAGGGAGGGCATGAACAGGCTGGACATAGTCATGTAGGGAAGGCTCCTGTGGAGAGAGCCAGTGTGGAACACCATTTGACAGGCACAGAGAGAATACTCTTAAGTCAAAGGCCTGCCCTTTCTGAAAATATTGCTCCTGGGCAAGGTGAGCTATTAGTTGGAATAGGAGCAGGGAGAGAGGGGAGAGGCAGATGTGCAGAGCAAAAAGCCCTGGACTGAAAACCTAGGCATCTACTCTTAGTCCTGTCTCTGCCACTGATGAAGTATACGGCCTTGGGTAAATCTCCTTACCCGTTTTTCCCATCTATAAAATTAAGCTGTTGATTCCTGTCCTACCCGTAAATCCACATCATAGAGACAAAACCAACTAACGCAAGAGAAAGCGTTTGAGGAAAAGTTAAAAGTGCTATAAAATGCAGGCTGTTTCTTATTAGTACCATACACTTGTTCAAGGAAAGAACAAGCAGAGGCATTTGAATTGCATGGATCCAGGAACAGGACCTAGTGTGGGAGACTGAGTTTTCTAGCAGCTGTATGGGAGGTTGATAAGGGGATGGATAGACTAATATTTGACCAGAACTTAGGGTTACTTCCCTGAGCAGTCATTGATTAGAAGGGAAAGGAACAAAGTACACGGGTGCTGGTAGGGCAGTGGTAGTGAGAATGGGGACAAAAAAGTGGCAGGGTAAGGTTAGAATTCAGCAGGACATATGTAGAAATCAAGGCTCAGGCACCTCCGGGGTGGTATACATGGCAGGGGGTGTCTGGAGGATGGCAGGGGCCATCCTGGTGGTGATGGTGGGAAAAGTAGAGAGAGAGGTGAGATGGGATCGTTGTCAAGTGTCATACCTGTGATGCTTATGCTCAGAGTATCATATGAGGATTGAAAGAGAGGTTGTCCTCATCTTCCCTTTGACTCCCTTTGTCCTCCCACAGAACTCATCATCCTTATGGAGGTTTTCCAGCACCCCAGAGACACTGCAGAGAGTGTCAGGAATTTCCTTCCCCACTGCAGAGGAGCTGAGGGCCTGGGAAGAGTGGAGGGAGGAAGCAGAGTTACGGGACCACCGGCGCATTGGGAAGGTACAGAGACTGGGAAAATGGGGGCAGGGTGGGGGTGATGATAAGGGTTGGAGAGAGAGGAAGGAACCTGACTGTGAAGTTGAGAGCAGATTCGGAATCCCGCAGACTGAGCAGCTTGGTCAGTTATCTCTTCTGGGTTCCCAAGCCCCTGCTTCCCCGTTGAAGTGACCGTTGCCGTTCCCGACTCCAGGAACAGGAGCTCTTCTTCTTCCATGAACTGAGCCCCGGGAGTTGCTTCTTCCTGCCTCGAGGGACAAGGGTGTATAATGTACTCGTGGCTTTTATCAGGGTAAGGAGGACCCATGTTCAGGGGAAGGAAGACTGGGGAGGGACTGAGGGCCTAGAAGAAGCCAGGTGTTAAAAGAGGGGGATTAGAAGTGTAAACATAAATATCGTAAAGTGCTAGTGACCTTTAGCAAGGGCCTAGAAATGTGTGGTCTACAGTGTGGAGCATAGCGAGGGAGGATGGTGCGTACTAGGTTGTAGCTGTGTTCAGCATGACCTGAGGGCCCAGAAGAATCACACAGCCGCCATCCTGCTTCCTCTCCCCCAAGTCACTCTGGCCTTCCATGTCTGTACCCTCCTCTCTAGGCCGAGTACACCCGCCGTGGTTTCTCAGAAGTGAAAACCCCCACGCTGTTTTCTACGAAACTCTGGGAACTGTCAGGGCACTGGGAGCATTACCGGGAAGACATGTTTGCCCTGCAGACCCCAGGCTCTGACAGCCATGCCGGCTCCCAGAGTGCCCACTCTACCAGCCATCCCACAGGCACGCTCGCCCTCAAGCCCATGAACTGTCCTGCGCACTGGTGAGCTGGGATCCAGGAGACCTGGGTCCTCCCAGGGCTAGGGCTAGGCAGCTGGTTAGTAAGTACTAAGTTGTAGAAAACTTGCAATCGTATTGGAACACCTGATTTGAGTCTTGAATCTGCCCTCTAGCTCCCTATGTGAATTTGGAAAAATCATTGCACCTCCCTAAGCCTCAGTCTCCTCATGTGTAATATCAAGGGTTTGGAGTTGCTGTCTAAGGTTCTTCTTTCAGTTCAGTGCCTATCACGGAACAGGGGCACAGTAAGTGATGTCTATTATTGTTGTTACTGAGATTCACTTTTGAACCAGACAGGGCCCAGATTGTGATGAGTGGGATTGACAGGACTCAGGCATGCCGAGGCTGGAGAGCGTGTTAGCTGATGGTGCAGAGAAGGGAAGCAAGCAGCCTGGGCGGAGGAGCAGTCTTCAGGGGCTAGTTTTCCCTGTGGCCCTGACTCCTCCCCACCCCAACCTCAGCCTGATGTTCGCCCACCGGCCCAGATCCTGGCGAGAGCTGCCCCTGCGACTGGCTGACTTCGGGGCCTTGCACCGGGCCGAGGCCTCTGGCAGTCTGGGGGGACTGACCCGGCTGCGGTGCTTCCAGCAAGATGACGCTCACATCTTCTGTGCACCCGATCAGGTGGCCCTTCCCCAGCTCCACCAAAGCATTTCTAAGCCGCCTTTCATTCTCCTTGTGAACTGCCAACGTTCCTGACCCTCAGTTGCCCTCTTTATATACGATAATTTAGCTACATTCTATCGCAACCTTTCCTTTATGTTTTTGCCCTCTTTTCCCCAAACTACCACCACCCCAGAGCTCTAGCTAGCACACAGCTCACCTGCCCTTATTCCCCCAGCTGGAAGCAGAGATCCGAGGCTGTCTTGATTTCCTCCGCTCTGTCTACACTGTCCTTGGGTTCTCCTTCCGCCTGGCACTGTCTACCCGGCCATCTGGCTTCCTGGGAGAGCCTTGCCTTTGGGACCAGGCTGAGCAGGTGAGCAGGTGGTAGGGAAGCAGAGGCAGATAAACCAGTCTCTGATGGAAGGAGAGGGGAGATGGGAATCAGGGTCCCTGGTAGAGGCATATGCTGAGAGGGTCACTGTTGGGGACTAGAGGGATCTGTTGCTCATAAAGTTTAAGATGACATATTCCTCTCTTGTATCCTTTCCTCTAAAGGTCCTTCAACAGGCCCTAGAAGAATTTGGAGAACCCTGGGACCTCAACCCTGGAGATGGTGCCTTCTATGGGCCTAAGGTAAGCTGGGGACCGTGGTTAGAGTCTTATTTATTCCTTTTTTTGTTTAGTTTATTAACTGTTTAATACGAAGGAATGTTTTTAAATTTGTGTAAGATATAAAGAAGAGCAGTACATCTCCTGCTCTTATGGAACTTAGGTCTGGTGAGGGCTTTGGGAGGTAAATAGGGTGTTTCAGCACCGTGGGATCAGTGCTGTGTAGGTACTAAGGGGGCACGTTACTCAGGAGGGTCAGGAAAGGCTTCCCATAGGAATCTCTCTCCGATCTGAAAAGTAATCGTTGGCCAAGTAAAAAGGTGCTTCAGGAGGGAACGTTGTAGGCAGAGGCTGGGGCGAAGAGTAAAAACTCACATGGCAAGTTGGAAGAGGTGTAAGAAGTCGGGGAAAAAGGACTGTAAAGTGTCTCCTGGATTTAGTGAAAAGGCTGTTAGGTTTTGAGGGTCCATTTTTCAGTAAAGTGGGGACGACATGGAGTTAGAAGTGAATGAATGAACCTAACACTTCCCAGAACATTGGCTCTTATAAGTGCAAAGGAGAGTAGCTGGCAGATCCAAAGAGATGTTGATGAAGGGAGAGACTTGAGAATGTTTAAATGCTGTGATGGGAGGGAGCCTGTTTGGGTCAGGGAGAAGTTGAAGTTGTAGAAGGGGTTTCAGTAGAGGAAAGTTTCTGGGGAGTCTTGAGGAGTGGGATCCAGAGCCCTCCACAGAAAGAACCACCTGTGCTGTTGTTTAGGGGGTAGAAGGAAAGGCTTGGGGGTAGGTGCCAGGATATTTACAGGTGTGGTGACAGAAGTTGAGACATTTTCCCGTCTCACGATACCAACTATCAGAATTCTCCATGAGATGGGAGGCAAGACCATTTGCTGAGATAGGAGTGGGGAATAGGAGAGTTGTCAGCGCAGGGGTTGAAGACGGGAAGAGAGGAGAAAGCTTGAAAATCCTTGAGGAGAACAGGATGCAGAGCTGATTAGGGCAGCCAGAGGATTGCAGGCAGCAGCAAGGGTTCAATTGAGGTTCCCAACAGCGACTTGCAATCAATCGCTGTTTTTGCGTCTGTGTGGTGTGGCGTGTTGGGCAGCACTGGGCACTTCTGTTCCAGGGCCAAGGAGGTGGGAGGCTAGGGTGCCACCAGGGTGGGGTTTTGTCATGTGGATGTGACAGAAGAACAGTGAAACCAGGGAACCAGGGAGAGTGGTTACAGCTTCATGGGGAAAGAAACAGGGGTGGGAGAGGCTGAGAGGCCTGTGAATGGGAAGAAAAATGAGGAGTTAAGGAGCCGAGAGATTGAAGAGCCATTAATAGGAATAATTGTCCGAGCTGGAAGGACAAGAGATAGTAATCAGAGCAGGTGTCTGATGGACTGTTTCAGAGGTACAGCCATTCTGGGCGATGACAGCATGAAGGATGTAGGCATAGTGTGGGCGTGGATGAAGGTCTCTAAGATGAAGAACTCAAGGAATTGAGAGGCCAGGGTGAGGATGGGCCATTCATGTGAATGTTGATGTTCCCTAATAATACACCACTATTAAGTGGAAAGAGCCACCGCCAGAGTCTGCAGCGAGTGACGGACAGCACGATGCAGCTGGGTGACACGTCTCTCCACACAGCCTGGGATGTGGCTAGGCAGAAGGGGGTGGCATGCATAATGGAGGATACTGGTTCTGGTTTCTCTCATGTCCTCCCTTCTGTCTCCTCCAGATTGACGTGCACCTCCACGATGCCCTGGGTCGGCCCCATCAGTGTGGGACAATCCAGCTTGACTTCCAACTGCCCCTGAGATTTGACCTCCAGTACAAGGGGTACAGAACCTTGTCCTGTCCCCTTTTCCCTTGGCCCATGGAATAGGTGGAGAACAACTTCCCTTTCAGCCTTTGACCCTAAAAACTAAACCACATCCTCCACACCCTCCCTTGCCAGGGCTGAAGATTCTTGGAAACTGGAAGGTGATCTTGGGTGCACATTGTGTGACACTTTTCCATTCCACCCACCCCGCCTCCCCTTTCCCTCCAAGGCAGGCGGGGGCCCTGGAGCGTCCAGTCCTCATTCATCGAGCAGTGCTAGGTTCTGTGGAAAGGATGTTGGGAGTGCTGGCGGAAAGCTGCGGGGGAAAATGGTGAGACCTCCGACCCCCGATTCCTGTTCTGGCCCTCAAGCCAGGTAGTGCATGCTCCACATCCTGGCTCCCTTCAGACTCCAGCTTCTGTTTCCTTCTAGAATCTGCTCCCTGCAGCCACACTTGGGGTCTGAGCCAGGATAAATAATTTGCCTTCCTCTGTTCTCTCAATCAGGCCACTATGGCTGTCACCATTCCAGGTGGTGGTCATACCTGTGGGGACTGAGCAAGAGGAATATGCCAGGGAGGTGAGGAGTTGGGGGTGAGGATGGGGGCCGAAGCAAGACTAATAGGGAGGCTGGGGATGAGCAATGGGTAGCAGAGGCCACATGGGGTAGTGGAAGGGGCACGGCACTTGGAATCACAAGACTGCACTCAAATTAATAAATGTTGAATGCTGACAACTGAGCACTTGGCACAAAAGGGGGCTTGGAGAAATGTTTGTTTTATTTTTCCTTTCTAGAGAGAAGTAAGGATATGGACAGTGCTAGAGTCGAGCAGCTGGTTGGGTAGAGTGGTGTCTAGAAACAGGCAGAGTCCAGGGAGGCCTGGCTCCAGGAGGAGGCCGACAAGGAGGCTGGGGGGCTGGGGAGAGGCCTCAATGTATAGAGTGAGGAGGGTTTGTCCCCGAGAACTGGAGAGCCTTGAGGCAGAGGAAGGAGGGGCAGATGGGGGAGCTTGAGGAGAACTGGCATCAGACGGTTCTAGCTCCTCAGCCTTCCGTTAAATCAGGTTCCTGTCAATGATCCTCTACCCCAGGCACAGCGGAGCCTGCGAGCTGCAGGACTGGTTGGCGACCTGGACGCTGACTGCGGACTGACCCTCGGCCGGAGGATCCGCCGGGCTCAGCTTGCCCACTACAATTTTCAGTTCGGTAAGACCGGGTCAGCACAGCCCTCAGAGCCTTGCACTCTTCCACTCGGCCTGTATGTTGTTCTTCCCTGTCTACTACGTTTGGTCATCCGCGTATTTGGGTAAATTGCAGCTCATTACCTGAGCTGGGCAGGAGCCAGGATTCAGAACTCCTGAGCCATTTGGGCCCTAGGCTCCTTCACCCCCTGACCAGCACCTCTGACCCTCAGAACAGTTTTCTTCTGACCCCCGCCCTAGCTCTTGGTGTCTGTTAGTAATTAGCCAAGGGAGCATCAGAAAGGAACAGGAAGGGATAATAAGGCATTAATTAGTTAGCTTTGCTTATTCTACACCTAGATAGAGTCAGCCCTAAGGGATGAGGAGAAAGGCCTTAAGAAAAGTAGTCTAGGCCTACCTTGCTCCTTTTTTTCATTTTCCAAGGTTCAGAGCTCTGTCTTGAAGGCAAGGAGTAGGAACGTCTCAGCCAGATTACCTGGTTCTCTAGTTTTACACATCCACTCATCCTGCCAGCCTTGGATCAAGCTGCCCATGATCCCTTGGACTTGCACGTGTATCATCCACCCTGCCACCCTCCCCTTTCTCTAATGTACACACACACACTCTCACACACTCACACTCACTCTCTCTCTGTCTCTCTCTCTCTGTCTCTCTCTCTTTCTTTCTCTTTCTTTCTCTCTCTCTCTCTCTCTCTCTGGATCTGCTTCTTGATCTGTTTGTCTTTCTTTGGCTGACCCTACTATCTCTGACTCCTGGGATCCTGAGTGGAAGTGATAAGGCATGTAGGAGAATGTCTGGAATATTTCTTTATCTCCTCAGGATGACCAGGGAACTGGAGAGCAAGAGTTAGCTAAATATATCCTTTCCCGGAACCATGTCTGAGCTCTGCTCTTCCTAAGGATTTCGGTCTCTTAAATTTCTGCATAGCAAAAGGAGATATCCTCTGGATAAATTTTCCCTGAGATTCGCAAACCTCCCCTCTTTCTGCAGTGGTTGGCCAGAAAGAGCAGAGTAAGAGAACAGTGAACATTCGGACTCGAGATAATCGTCGACTTGGGGAACAGGACTTGGCCGAGGCTGTACAGCGGCTACTGGAGCTACAGAACACCAGGGTCCCAAATGCTGAAGAAATTTTCTAAGCTTTTGTGTATAGATGTGGCAAAGACCTGTAGGAGCTATCAGGCCCCCTTAACACGGAGGGGCCCAACCTAACTGACAAGAGTCTGAAGTCCCCCAGACCCCTCAGAACTTGTGTGGAGGCATGAATCTGCTCTCATGAAAAGAGATTTGGTCTGGGGGAAGCTGTAGCTGTTTGGATGTGAGGAGAGTGAAACTAAAAATAATAAACTTGAAGCTACTGGGAATGTGTCTTCATCTCTGACTCCTGATGGGGACATAAAAGGGAGTTTGACTCTGTCTCCCACTCTTTTGTCCTGGGGGGTTGGGGTAATTGAAAAGGGGCAGCCCATGGCTCTCACTGGTCGGGGAGCTCCCTGGGATAGCTGTCCTGTTCCCCTGTCTAACAGTGCCCTGTTTCCCCAGCCCCAATTCAGCAGGTTGTCAGACCCATTCTCCAAGGAAGGCCAAATGGAGAAATTGAGGCACAAAATAAAGTCTCAGACCTCTCTTGCTCCAGGATTCTCAGAATCAGTTTCTCTTGGGGTTGGGTTCACCATTCTTCTCAATCCTGTCAGGAGCCTATAGGGTGTGTGGGAGGAGTGTCTGCCAGAGGAGGAGCAGCTGGGACTGAGTCATGGCAGGAAGCTGAGGAGGGCGGTAGCTATCCCCAGATAGACTAAAAAGAGGAGAAGGAACCAGCCCTGAAGTTCACAACAGCAGTAACAGCAACTGGAGAAGCAGGTTCCCAGAAGCCCAGCTCTTCAGATCTGCCTGAGAGGACCTACTCGGGTGGCTGCTGACCAGTCCTTGCCACAGGATGGGGACCACGTCCAGAGCAGCCTTGGTCTTGGCCTGTTTAGCTGTTGCTTCTGTAGTCTCTAAGGGAGGTGAGTTGGGGTCGGAGCCAGCACTTGGAAAGGGGGCCTGGCTAGCATGGGCCTGGGGCCTGGGTGCAGCCATCCCGGATGGCTCATCACCAGCAAAAGGATGCCCCATTTGGCTGCCTGTTTCTGAGCAGGCCTGTGGTGGGCCTAGGCACTGGAGCCTTTAACCAGGGAGGGGAGCAAGGGTACAGAAAGAAAGGAGCTCCTAGAGATTGCTGCCAAGAAACACATATTGGAGTCAAACGGACAACTGCAGGGGTGGATGGATTCACAGAGTGAGGGGCCTGATGTTTATGTGGCACCTATTAGCCAGAAGTGAGAAGAAGAGGAGCTTCCAGGCTGCTCAAAACCAGTTTACTGACCCAGAGAGCCTTGACTGACTCCCTACCTGGTTAGGAGAAGAGAGGGCATCATCCATCTACAGGGGACCAGGCACAGCCACTCTCTAGCTCACACACACATTATCTGCTTGGATGCCAAACAAAATGTTACTGTGGGAAACTATTGCAAGAGTGTCATAGATCTAATCTATCTGGAAGGCCCTGTCTTGTCCTTCCCAGGTCCTGGTCTTTTGTGACTGCAGATCAGCTACAGGTGATTACTTTCCCTGTGGCTGTGGGGTGAATTGCCTCAGGAGTCCTGAACCATCCCAGTTTCCCAGGTCCTAAATTGAGACCTGAACTAAGGGGGATCTGAGACTAGCTGAAGGGGAGGCACTTCAACTTCTGTGTGGGCTCCTTACCAGAAGGCCCAAAGATGTTTAACGGGCCTGTGGTAGGCAGGAGGGTGGAGGAGATGGGCAGGCGAGGCTCCAGCCAGTTCAAGGTCTGGACTGTGGAGAGAGCCCAGAAGCTGTAAGGGAAAGACACTGACACAAGATGAAGGCCTTCCTCCCCAGCCCCATGCGTCACACTCCCTTTAGGCCTGGACTTGGGAGACCAAAGGCTTTGAGTGTGGTAGAGGTGAGGCTGTCAGATTATCACACCCAGTCGGCCTTGACCAGGTGTGTTTGGGGGGTGGCTTAGGGGACATGGGGCAGGAGCAGTACAGAGAGGCTCTGGTGTCTTGGTTATCTTTTCTAAGCTCTTAACATCTACCACCTCCCCTTCCCATGCTCAGGGCCAGGAAAGGACCCCTCAAAACCACCCCTGACTCACCCTTCCTCTTCCAGGCCTCAAGGCTTCAGGGCAGAGGGAGCTGGGGCCAGTGCACCTCACCCACCCCCTTCAAGAAGGTAAGAGTTTGGGGGAGTGGCATGGGATTGGGGCTCCAGGAGGAAATGTGGGCTCTAACCATCTCCCTTCTTGCCGGTAGTTGGCTATGCTGCACCCCCTTCCCCACCTCTGACCAGAGGTCTCCCCATGGATCACCCTGACACCTCTCAGCATAGCCCTCACTTTGAAGGACAGAGTGAAGGTAAGTCTCAGTTGCATCTCTAGGTTTCTAGTCTGACTTACTTCCTGATCTTCAGAATGGGAGGGGAAGAAGGAGTGGGCTACTTACACACTCCGCTTTCTGTAGTACAGCCATCTCCATCTCAGAAAGCCATCCCTGTCCAAGAGGAGCTGCCCCCTCCCCAACTCCCTGTGGAAAAGAAAAGTGAGTGCTTGCCCTTTCCCTCACTCCCACCCACTACATCTTGCTGACATCAGCCTGAGCCTTGCTCTTTTGTGTCTTCACCCCTATCTTGCAGGGGATCCGCCTCTCCCTCAAGAGACCATCCCCCTACAAGCAGAGCTATCCCCTCCCCAGGTCCCTATTGAACAGAAGGAAGGTAAGTGACTCCTTCCCCTCTTTACCCTCCTGCCTACCCATGGCTGACAGCATGGGCTTTGGGGCTTCTGCCACTTACTAGCTGTGTAATAACCCTGGGTAAGTTACCTCTCCAAGCCTTAGTTTCTTTATTTGTAAAATTGGGGAAATAATACCTATTTTATAAAATTATAAGATAACATGACACAAAAGTAGCATTTATTTTCACTTCTCTATTGAGTTACTTTTTTTTAAAGCGTATGCTACTTCTTTTTTTTTTTTAATTTTATTTATTGATTGATTTTGGGCTGCGTTGGGTCTTTGTTGCGGCATGCAGGATCTCTGTTGAGGCATGCAGGATCTTTCGTTGTGGCGTGCAGGTTTCTCTCTAGTTGTGGCGTGTGGGTTTTTTTCTCTTTTCTAGTTGTGGCACAATAGGCTCCAGGGCACATGGGCTCTGTAGTTGTGGTGTGCAGGTTTCAGAATGCGTGGGCTCTCTAGTTGAGGCGTGTGAGCTCAGTAGTTGTGGCATGCAGGTTTAGTTGCCCTGTGGCATGTGGGATCTTAGTTCCCTGACCAGGGATCGAACCCGCATCCCCTGCATTGGAAGGTGGGTTCTTTACCACTGGACCACCAGGGAAGTCCCTCTATTGAGTTACTTTTTATGAATGGGAACTGGCCTGTCTTCTAGAGATGCCCGTCCCAACATGAATGCTGTTTACGCATCCTTCTGCCCCAGTAGACCCATCTTTCCTTTATCACGAGGAGATGACCTTCCAATCTAAGCAGAGAGAGAGTGAGTGACAGCTTTAGTCTGTCCATCCCCCAGCTTTAATGCTCAGACCCTGGTCGGGGTAGTGGGGTGGGGGAGCAGGTATTCTGAGCCTTGGGAAGCAGCAAAGGGAACAGGCGTGATTCGGGGTCAGGGAGCTATAAGGGTGACACCTTTCATGACTCAGGTCTCTTTTCCTTTTGGTCAGTCATTCTGAAGTTAAGAGCCACGAATTCATTTGTCCCCTTTTCGTCTATATCCTCCCAACACTTTCTCCTCAACCCCAACTTCTTTCAATCCTCCCAACTCAATCCAGCCTTTCTCTATCCCTCTGCATGTTCCCCCTTCCCATTCTGTTCTCCCCATTCTAGAAAAGCTGGCTCCCTTCATGGACCACAGCCCCCCAGAGACTGAGTCTTGGAATCCAGGCCAGCACTGCCAACAAGGCCCCCACCAAGGTGGTTGGGGCCACCGGCTGGATGGCTTCCCCCCTGGGCGGCCTTCTCCGGACAATCTGGACCAGATCTGCCTTCCTAATCGTCAGCATGTGGTGTACGGCCCTTGGAACCTGCCACAGACTGGCTTTTCCCACCTTGTTCGTCAGGGTGAGACCCTCAATTTGCTGGAGACTGGATATTCCCGCTGCTGCCGCTGTCACAGCAACACCAACGGCTTGGACTGTGCAAAAGTCGTGGTAAGGGTTGGGCTCTTGATCCTGGGGATGTCCTTTAACCCCCAGACAGTATGTGTGTGTTTCAAGGACTAGAGGCCTAGGCCTGGGTGTGCAGGAACCTCAGGTCCCTTTCGTTGGCCCTACGTCGGGCCTTCTCATTGTGCCAGAAGAGCAGAGGACAGCCTCTGCTTCTTTATTATCTGCGTACCCAGGGTCCTGTTTGGAGCCTGGGAGGAAAACAGGTACGTGGAGAGTGGGCTAACAGGCTGATCTACTCCTCTTGCTCTAGTGGGAGGACGCAATGACCCGGTTCTGTGAGGCCGAGTTTTCTGTCAAGACCCGAGCCCATTGGTGCTGCAAACGTCAGGGGGAGGCTCGATTCTCCTGCTTCCAAGATGAAGCTCCCCGGCCACACTACCAGCTCCAGGCCTGCCCCAGCCACCAGCCTGGTATTTCCTTGGGTCCTGAGCTGCCTTTTCCCCCTGGGCTACCCACACTGGACAATATCAAGAACATCTGCCAGCTAAGACGCTTCCGCTGTGTGCCACGCAACCTCCCAGCTACTGACCCCATCCAAAGGCAGCTGCAGGCTCTGACCCGGCTGGAGGGGGAGTTCCAGCACTGCTGCCGGCAGGGGAACAACCACACCTGTACATGGAAGGCGGTAAGTGGGCATCCCAGCATCCTGAGAGCCTGTCTGCCTGCCCTCCTGTCTCTGACCTCTGATCCCACCAGCCTATTCATCATCCATATACCTACCCCCTGTGAGCATGTCTGCCCATTCATCTGCCTGTGAATGTCCATCCATCCACTGTGTTCTTCGTCTGAGTCTGTTCATTGCGCACCTTCATCCTGCACTCCTGGCCTCGTCCACCCAGTACCCTACACATGTACCTGTCTGCCATCCATCTGTCCAGCTCTGTCCTCACCTGACCCTCTCTGTCTACCGTTCCAGCACATCTCCTGTGGCCAGCTCCGAACCTCATCTGTTCTTCTACCCTTCCACCTTCCCAATCCCATACATCTACAGCTGCCTCCTTGCCCTCTGGTTCTTTGCCCTTCCCTTTCGGCACCTGGGGCTGAGAGTCCCTCATCTCATAGCGTAGGGCAGTGAGGGAAGCAGTGGGTCAGGAGGGCCAAGTGTCCAGGCTTCTGATTTTCCTTTCTCTGGCCCACAGTGGGAGGATACCCTTAATGGCTACTGTGATCAGGAAAAGGCTACAAATACCCACCACTACTCGTGTTGCCACTACCCTCCTAGCCCTGCCCGAGATGAGTGCTTTGCCCGGCAGGCTCCCTATCCCAACTATGACCGGGACATCTTGACCCTGGACCTCAGCCGAATCACCCCCAACTTCATGAGTCATCTCTGTGGAAATCAAAGAGTTCTCACCAAGCAGTGAGTCTTGCCCAGTTCTTCCCCAACTCTTTTCCCTTCTCCAAAACCTCCCTTTTGGGGCACCCTCTGGGGCACTCTTGGGAAGAGCAAAATCATGGTCTGCAAGCACCATTTTGATGCCTGGAGACACCCAAAGACCCTGACCCCTACCCGTTTCCCACCAACATAGTAAGGAGATTCGTGGGCTGATCCAGAACGTGACTGCCCGCTGCTGTGACCTGCCGTTTCCAGAGCAGGCCTGCTGTGCTGAGGAGGAGGTGAGTGTGAGGGCAGGGGGTCATAGTCTCCAGGGGAACACAGAGGAGGGGAGTGAGAGGGCTGGAACTGCAGGATACCCCTTCTTTTAGTACCTCAAATCAGCCCACAGAAATAATGAGGACTACTGGGGAGATCTTTTTTCTTGGTTCCAGGAGCCTTCACTCCTGACCTGACCTGACCTGCTCCCCATCTCTAAATGCCTATTATGCCTTCTCTGGGCCTCTAGCTTCTGGCATTTCCAGATGTTCACATCTGTCCATCACAAGGCATCTAGCTGTGGAAGGCAGCCTTGTACTCTCTCTGAGCCCCAGAAGGGATCTAGGGTGAGAGCAGCAGAAGCTGAGGGAAGAGGGACTTTGGACATCCAAATAACCAGGCCTGACCTCTGACAACCTTCCTCCCCTATCATGTCTGCTTTACTCCTTCATCAGAAATCAGCCTTTATTGATGACCTGTGTGGTCCCCGACGTAAATTCTGGCGAGACTCTGCCTTCTGCTGTAAACTGAGTCCTGGGGATGAACAGATGAACTGCTTCAACACTAATTATCTGAGTAATGTGGCTGTAGTGGCTGGAGACATTAGGGATGCCAAGGACCAGGGGGAGCAGGGCCCAACTTGGGGAACAAATATCAGCCCCACCCCTGAGCCCAAGGAAGAGTGAGTCACCTCAGAGCCTTGGAGGATCGGATTAGGGGACCCCACCCCACCACACCCTCCTGGAATACTCATTACAGTAAACACCTCTTGGATTTGGCCTCATTGTGTCTGTTGTCTCACACAAACACACCCTCCTAAACCTGCCCGATTTTCTTCAGTTTCTGGCCCCTGAGGCCCACTGCCCCACCCCCACTAACTGAGCAGAAGTCTTTCCACAGGCTTTGTTGGGACCAAAATTAAATGGTTTAACTTCAGTACTTGTCATCTTGAATTTATTCACACATTTAAAAGGAATGTCACTTTGTTAGCTGGCTATCAGGATTCAGAAGTGAAAAAGATATGATTCATGTCTTTGGTGAGCCCCCAAAACGCACAGCCCTGCCTGACAGTTTTTAATCTTCACTTCTGATCCTTGAAGTCCATGTGCTTATTCCATTGATTGAACTCCTGTCGGTATGCACTGTGCTAGACTGCAGGATACACATTCGGAAAACATTCAGGTTGCTCACATTCCGGGAACCTAGCAGGTGTGATTAGTGTTGTGGCACAGGGCTGCCAGAGTGCCAGTGTGCTCGGAGCACTTGATAACCGGGCCAGAGCTGGGAGTAGGGCTTGGGGCAGTAGGGGTGCACCAGGGAAGGCCTCTGCAGGGGTGAGGTCGGAGCTTCTCCAGGAGAAGTAGAGGGTACAAGGGGGCAGGGACGGACCAGGCGAAGGGGCAACTCCTGCAGAAGCACAAAGGCTGAAAGGACCTGACTGGTGGTTGTTCCTCCCAGATGAGACTGGAAAGATAAGCAGGAGCTCATCACGAATGACTCATCTGCCCGGCTTAAAGGGCATCTTGGCACCTCTGCCGGCGGTTTCAAGCAGAATATGTGTTCATATTTGCCTTTTACGATGTCTAGTCAGCAGCCAGCCAGGCAGGAACCTGGGAGGCCAGTTCAGTTCGGACAGTGTCGTGCCAATGCCTGAGGGGAGGGCGCCGTAGCACCCAGACCGGAGCTAGACCACAGGGTGGCGGGACCCTGTGGCCCTTCGAGGTTGACCACAGGAAACTGGAGCCTACAGGCTGGAGCTGAAAGAACTAGAATGAAGGCTTAGTCCCGTGGGGACGAGTCCTCTGTGATTCTGCTGCCTGGACAACTTTCCAGAAAGCAGGACGTCCCCGGCCCAGCTTATGGAGGAAGAGGGTGAAACAGGGACTGCCGTCCTTCCCCAGCCGGGGACTAGATGAGCCCCAGCAGCTCTAAAACTGACACCCGCCGTTCCCTCCGCTCCTCCACCGCCTTTTATTTATTTACTTACACTTTTGCTCGCATAGCAGTTTTTAACCCATCAGCGTCTTAGCAGCTCCTTCGCCTGTCCGTCAGCACGGGGGCCAATGAGCGGGAGAGAGACACTCCGTGCCCCGCCCCTGCGACGGCACCCCGGCCAGCGCGGGCCTGCGTGACCCCGGCTGCGCGCTCGGGTAGCGCTCTCGACGCCCCTTTCTGATCACCTCTGGGCGCCAGAGACCGGGCTGGCAGAGGCAGGGCGCGCTCTTTCCCCGACCCCGTGCGCTCGTCCGCCCTCGGTGTACGGGTCCAAACCAGCTCGCGGGGCGGAGCCCCTGCCGGTGGAGGGACGGGCGGGCAGCTCCGCCGGCAGAGGCACCACTAACGGGCTCTGTCCCTCCAGGAGCTTCCCGGAGATGCTTTCGTACTGCATTTGCAAAGCGCCCCACCAAGTCTGGAGAGGGAATCCGAGACGAGTTGGACCACAGTCCCAGCCCCGAGGAGTTTACAGTCTACCGGGGAGGAGAGGAAGGAAACCAAGAAAACAATAGTAAGCAGCTATCATGAAAGAATATCAAGTGCTAAATAGATATAATCATCAATAACTGAGAGTTAAAAGAAGTAATTATCTGTAGGAATCGGGGTACTGTTAAATGGAGGAGGTGGCTTTCCACAGAGCCCCGAAGCATGGATAGGATTGCTGTTAGTTACCAAATGGTGAACGTGTTAACGTTTATGGCAATTCGTTGTATAGAAAAACTTAAAATATATTAAATTCAACACAGTGCTGTATGTCAATTATATCTCAATAAAACTGGAAGAAAAAAATAAGTAAAATAAAATGTACTAAGTTCAGATAAAGGAGTCAGAGACCCTAACTACTTGGAGGGGCCGGGGAAAGCTTTATGGAGGAATGCAAGCTTGAGTAGGATTTTGCTGGAAGGGAAAGAGAGGATGAACAAAGCACTGGGTGTATGCAAAGTTCAGCTAAAGTAAACAGAGTGTATGTTTGTGTTAAACAGAGTGCTAAGTATTCTGGCTATAAAGAATATTAAAAAATCATCCTCAAGGATTTTTAGCTCTATGGAGACCTGAATATCTAATGATAGATATTCTCAGGATTCTTTGGGAGCCACCTAGCCTGGCTTTCAGGTAGGTCTTCTGGAGGAGGAAATAAAGCAGGAAGTGTGGTTGGTATATTTGAAGAGCCACTAAGTAGTAAAAATAGTGTGGGGGAGTAGCTAGGCATGAGGTTGGAAATTTCAGGCTTTCTGGAAGATCTTGAAGCACTATAGAAGTCACGCCAACTTGGGGATAAGCACCTCTAAAGGGTTGTAAAAGAAAAGTGATGTGAACAAATTTATTTTTAAAAAAGATAAATTAGATGGACAGACAAGTGGATAGCAGTAGATGAGCTGGAGAGGGTAGAGGCCCGAACCTGTTCTGAGGTTGAAATTGTAGTTCTTCAATATCAATAAAACTGAGAAACTCTGAAATCCAGAACTTTGTTAATGGTAGAGAGGGTGAAAAGGGAAGGGACATCTTTTAAAGACATTTAGGAGATGGGATTGACAGAACCTCTTTGCTACAGGAGATGTCTAGGAAGACTCTCAAGTTTGAGGTTTGGGTAAGGATATGCAGGATGAGGAGCAAGTTTTACAGGAGGATGATGAGTGTTCAGTTTTGGAGTCCTCAGTAGTCAGTGTCCTTAGTGAAAAGCACCTTCAGGAGGAAGATGTCAAAAGCCAAATTCTAGGGAATTGATTGTGAATGGGAGGTGAAAAAGAGGAGGCAGCATGTGTAGCCTGCTCTTTGAATGTCCTAGACACGACACTTGGAAGTCCCTTAGCACAAATTCAGCTTGTTCAGAAATGAATTCCTCTGGGTAAATGAGGAGATGTGAAAAAGAAAATGTAGCAATAAGTGACCTGTAGAATCTGGGTGGCGGGCATATGGGTGTTCACTATTCAATCTGTCAACCTTTTTCTGCATTTTTGACAGGAGCTCATCATCTCTACCCTCCACATCTCCCTACCCCTGTGAACCCCATCTCAATAAACAGAACCACCATCTACTCAGGTATTTAGGCAACAGACCTGGGAGTGTCATTTAATTAGTCCCTCTCCTTCTCCCTTCTATTCCAATCAGTCACCAAATCTCCTAAATATCTCTTACATCCAGCAACAATGGAGTTGCACCTTATACCAAGGTTAGGTTCTAAAGTCAGTACATAAGGCAAAAGTTACATAGTCAACATAACCTTTGGAAATCCCTTAAATCACTCATAAAATACAGCAGTCATGGGACTTCCCTGGCCGTCCAGTGGTTAAGACTTGGCACTTCCACTGCAGGGGGCACAGGTTGAATCCCTGGTCGGGGAATTAAGATCCCTCATGCCGCACCGTAGGGCCAAAAGTTAAAAAAAAAAAAAAAATACAGCAGCCATGGTTTTGTGTGCACAACTCTGTAAACAAAATGTATGTGCAACTATGTATGTGTAAGCCAGGGTATAGTAATGTACAGTATATAATAGGGTATACAGTATAACATTAAAGTATTTTCAACTACATACAAAAATGAGATAGCACTCTCTCCAGCTGCAGGACATGTGGAAGCTCAGAGCCGGAGGCCAATGCTGCCAGGACCTCAGGGGCAGAGGAGGGGCTCTGCTCTTGTCTTTCAATCAACCTGTTGTTGATCTTAAAAAAAAAAAAAAAAGTGAGATAGTGCTGCATGTAGTTGTTAAATGTACACAGGGCACAAGGATGCTGCATTTCTCACCTCTTCACTGTCTCTACCCTAGTCCAAGCTTCCATCAACCCTCGGGATTATTGAAACAGCTTCCCAACTAGTCTCCTGGCTCCTTCCCCTGAGCCTGTCCAATCCATGTCCTACACACCAGGCAGACTGACCTGCTAACTGATTTGAGCAGGTCACTTTGCTGCTTTAAAACCCCTCAATGACATCCCACTGGTCCCTTAGGACAAGGTTTAAAACACCTCCATATGGCTGCCCCAGCCTTCTGCCATCTGGCCTCTGCCCAGTCTCTGGACTTCATGTCACACACACCTCTTTCCTCTTGTTCTCTAAGCCCTGTCAGAATTGGGCTTTCTGTTCCTCAGGTTCACCATACTCTTTTGTGCTTCAGGGACTTTCCCATGCTGCTCTGTCCGCATAGAACTCTCCTACCCCCTCTGCTCAATTGGTTAACAAACACTTCTTGTCTACTCAACGACCCATCCACCTCAACCCCCCAATACTTTGTTCTTGCTAAATTTTATTATTTTAAACTTTTTTAGTTATTTTTACTTTTTGGCCACGCAGCATGTGGGATCCCTGACCAGGGATCAGACTCGTGTCCCCTGCATTGGAAGCAAGGAGTCTTAACTGATGGACTGCCAGGGAAGTGCCCTTGCTGAATTTTAAATTTAGAAAAAAAACATTGTGAAAAATAATCCACATATTTAAAATGCACTAAACATAAATGTATATTTCAATGGATTATCATAAAATGAAACCCCCCTGCAACAACAACCCAGTTCAAGAAAAAGGACATTGCCTTCACCCCAGAAATCCCCCATAATACTGCTTGCTGGTCATAGACTCCTTCAACCCTCACAAAGTAACCACTGTCCTACTGTCCTGATATTTATCGTAACCATTTACTTGCTTTTTCTTTATTGTTTTACCACCTAAATATGAATCCTAAAAACAATCATTTAGGTTTTCAAAAAACTTTTATTGGGATATAATTCACATACCATACAATTCACCCATTTAAAGTGTACAGTGCAATGGTTTTCAATATATTCCATTATTAACTTTTTAAGATTGTGGTAAAATATATAGAACATGAAATTTGTCATTTTAACCATTTTTGAGTGCACAATTCAGTGCCATTAATTACATTCACAATGTTGTGCAAACATCACTACCATATAATTTCCAAAACATTTTTTTCACCCCAAATAGAAACTCTATAACCATTAAGCAATTACGCCCCATTTCCACCTCTCCGCAGCCCCTGGTAACTTTTTTTTAAATTAATTCATTAATTTGTGGCTGCGTTGGGTCTTTGTTGCTGTGCGCAGGCTTTCTCTAGTTGTGGTGAGTGGGGGCTACTCTTCATTGCACTGCTCGGGCTTCTCATTGCGGTGACTTCTCTTGTTGTGGAGCACGGGCTCTAGGTGTGCAGGCTTCAGTAGTTGTAGCTCATGGGCTCTAGAGCACAGGCTCAGTAGTTGTGGCGCACGGGCTTAGTTGCTCCATGGCATGTGGATCTTCCCGGACCAGGGCTTGAACCCGTGTCACCTGCATTGGCAGGCGGATTCTTTACCAGTGCACCACCAGGGAAGTCCCCCTGGTAACTTCTAATCCACTTTCTGTCTCTATGAATTTGCCTGTTCTAGGAATCTCATGTACAATATTTGTAGGTACTTCTTTTTTTGGCTGCATTGGGTCTTCGTTGCTGTGCGCGGGCTTTCTCTAGTTGCAGCGAGCAGGGGCTACTCTTCGTTGCGGTGCACGAGCTCTAGGTGCACGGCCTTCAGTAGTTGCAGCGCATGAGCTCAGTAGCTGTGGCTCATGGGCTCTAGAGCGCAGGCTCAGTAGTTGTGGCGCACGGGCTTAGTTGCTCCGCGGCACGTGGGATTTTCCCGGGCCAGGGCTTGAACCCGTGTCTCCTGCATTGGCAGGTTGATTCTTAACCACTGCCCCACCAGGGAAGTCCCCCACTCATCTGTTGATGGACACTTCAGTTGTTTCCATCTTTTGGCTATTGTGAATAATGCACAATCATTTAATTTTGCCCATTTTTTAATTTTATGAGAATGGAATGGGACAGAATATATTCTTTGTTATGTCTGGCTTTTTTTTTTATTTATTTTTTATTTTTTATTTTTTTCGGTACGCGGGCCTCTCACTGTTGTGGCCTCCCCCGTTGCGGAGCACAGGCTCCGGACGCGCAGGCCCAGCGGCCATGGCTCACGGGCCCAGCCGCTCCGCGGCATATGGGATCCTCCCGGACCGGGGCACGAACCCGTATCCCCTGCATCGGCAGGCGGACTCTCAACCACTGCGCCACCAGGGAGGCCCGTTATGTCTGGCTTTTAAAGCATGCATTCAGGGCTTCCCTGGTGGCGCAGTGGTTGAGAATCGCCTGCCAATGCAGGGGACACAGGTTCGATCCCTGGTCCGGGAAGATCCCACATGTCGCGGAACAACTAAGCCCGAGCACCACAACTACTGAGCCTGTGCTCTAGAGCCCGTGAGCCACAACTGCTGAGCCCACGTGCGACAACTACGGAAGCCCACATGCCTAGAGCCCATGCTCCACAACAAGAGAAGCCACCGCAATGAGTAGCCCGCGCAGTGCAACAAAGAGTAGCCCCTGCTTGCTGCAACTAGAGAAAGGCTGCACGCAGCAACAAAGACCCAACACAGCCAAAAATAAATAAATAAATAAATAAAATTTATTATAAAAAATAAAAATAAAGCATGCATTCATGTTATTTCATATACCTATAGTTTATTCATTTTCATATAGATTTCCATTTTAGAAATATACCACAACTTACCCATTCTACTGTTAAAGGATATTTGGATTGCTTCCAGTTTTAGGCTATTTCAAATATGATACTATGAAAATGGTGCATATTGTATGCATTTTTGTTGAATATACAGCTAGGAGTTGAATTGCTGGGTCATAGAAGCTGTTCAACCTGACTAGATAATGCCACAGTGGTTGTACTAATTTTTACTCCCACCAACAGGGTATGAGTGTTCCCCTTGTTCCATATCCTCACCAACTCTTAAGGTTGTCTGCCTGTTTAGCCATCCTGATGAATTTATGTTGATATCTCAGTGCAGGTATAATCTGCATCTCTGAGACTCTAAATGAGGTTGAACACGTTTTTATATGTTGATTGGCAATTTGGATATCCTCCGTCAGATGCCTGCTCAAGTCTCTCGCATATTTTTCTATTAGACTTTTCCTTATTGGTTTGTAGTTCTTTATTCTGGATATTAACTCTTTGGCATGTAATATGTTGGAAATTTGTTTACCCTCTTAATAGTGTCTTTGATGAAAAGATGTTCTTAAATTTAATGTAATTGTTAATATGTTTAGTGCTTTTTCCATGTTTTTTAAAAATTTCCCACCCTCAGATCACAAAGATCCTCTCTTATTCTTTTCTTTTATTTCATTACTTATTTATTTATTTTTGGTTGCATTGGGTTTTCGTTGCTGCGCATGGGCTTTCTCTAGTTGCGGCGAGCGGGGGCTACTCTTCTCTGCGGTGCAGGGACTTCTCATTGCGGTGCCTTCTGTTGTTGCGGATCACGGCCTCTAGGCGCAGGGGCTTCAGTAGTTGTGGCACGCGGGCTCTAGAGCGCAGGCTCAGTAGTTGCAGCGCATGGGATTAGTTGCTCTACGGCATGTGGGATCTTCCCAGACCAGGGATCGAACCCGTGTCCCCTGCATTGGCAGGTGGATTCCTAACCACTGAACCACCAGGTAAGCCCCAATCCTCTCTTATTCTATCTTCTGAAAAGTATTATCATTTGGCCTATCTCATTTAAGGCTAGCATCCACCAGGAGATGATGTTTGTTTATACTGGGATCATGATTCATATTTTATTCCATTTGGAAATTGTTATCCCAGCACCATTTGTTGAAAAGACTGCTGTTTCCCCACTGCTCTGCAGAGCCACATTTGTCATAAATCAAGTGTCCATATGTGCATGGGTTTCTTTCTGGACCCTCTGTTCTATTATTTGTTCATCTTTGCACAATACTACACAGTCTGTAGCTTTATAACAAATTTTGATATCTGTAGGGCAACTCCCTCCCACTTCGTTCTTTTTTAAGAGTATCTTGACTGCTGTTTAATGATCAGTCACAAATTTGTACAGATTCTTTTATGTAAGTATTGAAAATAGAAGAGCCATGTTGTGAGTGTTTTCTGAACAGTGACTTTCCAGTACAGTAGTTGGCCATGCTGTCCAGTACAGTAGCTGCCAGTCACTCGTGGGTCTCAAGCACTGGAAATGTGGCTAGCCCGAAGTGCAATGTCCTGGTGTAAAAAAACACCAGATTTCAAAGACTCAGCATGAAAAAAAGAATGCAATATATCTCACTAATAGTTTTTCTTTTGATTACATGTTGACATGATCTTTTGGGTATGTTGGGTTAAATGAATATATTATGAAAATTAATTTTACCTGTCTCATTTTACTTTTTCTTTTTTTTTAATGGTACGCGGGCCTCTCACTGCTGTGGCCTCTCCCATTGCGGAGCACAGGCTCCAGACGCACAGGCTCAGCGGCCATGGCTCACGGGCCCAGCCGCTCCGCGGCATGTGGGATCTTCCTGGACTGGGGCACGAACCTGCGTCCCCTGTATCAGCAGGCAGACTCTCAACCACTGCGCCACCAGGGAAGCCCTCATTTTACTTTTTCTTAATGTGACTATTAAAAAATTAAAAATTACATACGTGGCTTGTCTCACACTATATTTCTTTTTATTTATTTATTTATTTTTAACTTTTGGCCACATGGTGTGGCATGTGGGATCTTAGTTCCCCGACCAGGGTTTTAACCTGTGCCCCCTGCATTGGGAGCACGGAGTATTAACCACTGGACCACCAGGGAAATCCCACACACTATATTATATTTCTGTTGGACAACATCCAGGGGGGCTGACAAGTGGCCCCCCAAAATATCCAGGTCCTAATCTCTGGAACCTGTGAATGTTACCTTACATGGCCAAAGGGACTTTGCAGATGTGACTTAGGGTATGAACCTTTAGATGGGGCGATTATCTTGGATTATCTGGGCAGACCCTACATGTAATTACAAAGGTCCTCATAAGAAGGAGGCAGAGTGAGATATGACAACAAAAGAGAAGGAATTCAACTATGGAAGCAGAGATTGGAGTGATTCATGTAGGCAGCTACCAGAAACTGGAAGAAAAAAGCAGAAGATTCTTTCCTGGGCCCTCCAAAAGGCTGCTTCAGGAGCCTTGCTAACACCTTGATTTTAGCTCTATAAGACTCTGGCTTCCGGAATTCTGGCCTCTGGAACTGTAAGAGAATAACTTTCTGTTGTAAGCCACTAAATTTGTGGTAATTTGTAACAGCAGCCATAGGAAACTAATACAGACAATGTACTTCTAAAATTATTTTTAATTTTAATATTATACACACCATATATTCCATAAAAATTTCTAGGCTTTCATAGCACATATCAACGTTATTAGGAAAAACTAGACTACACTACCAAAGATGTCAAGGATAGCACATGATTCTGAGAGGGAGATCCAAGACCATAGTATAGTTGTGTGTAACAGGCAATTCTACTTAAGAACAGCATGGGCGCGCCCGGCCCCCGCCGCCGCCATTTTGGAGCGACCGGAGCGCCGCCCACGGCCCAAGCAGGTCCCGAGCCGCCGGTCCCGAGCCGCCGGCCCGCCGCGCTGAGTCTGCGGGCGCCGTGTCCGTGGCCGCATCGCCCGGCCGGGCCCATGTGCTCGCGGCCCACCCCAGGCCGCCCGCCCGCGCCCTGGCCTTCACCCAGGCCTCCGAGGAGCCGCCGCAATGCCCGGCCCGCGGGGCAGATGAAGAGATTATAAATCTACTGAATGAAAAAATTTTTCTTAAAGTTGCATATACTACAAGAGAAAATCCCAAATGTTTTTATATTTTGCCTAAATACAAAATTTAAACAAGGAGTTTCCACAGAAGTCAGGACCTCTGAGGAGAAAGTGTGCCAGCCCCTGTTCTGGGCTCCTCATCGGGTAGCTCAGTTCATCCTCATAGCAGCTCTATGCGGAGGGTGCTCCTTGTCCTCAGTTTACAGGGCTCTGTTCATGGAACTGCATGATTACATGGACAACATTTCTCTTTGGAAGCTGCCTTCTGTCTGATGGTTATACTAACCAGAAAAAAATGAAGAGGCAGAACTTGAAGTTCCTCTCATTTGGCTGTTGGATAAGAGTCTAGAAGATGCCGCTTCCTAGTAACCTCGGCAGCTGCTTCCCCTGCCTGAACACCTCCTTCATGACATGAAGATTGTTTCGTGGAATCTCTCCAGTGTCATAGAAGGACAGCCACTCCTCAACTTGTTCTCGAAGCTTCTCCCCAAATACACTGCTCTGTGGCTGTCACCATGTTCTGGAAGTTTGACTTGAACACCACGTCCCACGTCGACAAGCTGCTGGATAAGGAGGACGTGACGCTGCGAGAGTTAATGGACGAAGATGACATCTTGTAGGAGTGCAAGGCCCAGAACCGGAAGCTGCTGGACTTCTGTGCAGGCAGCAGAGCATGGAGGAGCTGGAGGAGCTGGAGGAGCTGGTGAGCCTCGTCACACAGGACCCAGCCCTGGACATGGAAGAGAAGGTCCACTTCAAGTACCCAAATACAGCCTGTGAGCTGCTGACGTGTGACGTGCCACAGATCAACGACCGGCTGGCAGGAGACGAGACTTGGCTCAACCTTCTTTACGACTTCTTGAACCGTGAGCCGCCCCTCAATCCTCTCCTCGACAGTTTTTTTGCAGTACGCGGGCCTCTCACTGTTGTGGCCTCTCCCGTTGCGGAGCACAGGCTCCGGACGCGCAGGCTCAGTGGCCATGGCTTACGGGCCGAGCCGCTCCGTGGCATGTGGGATCTTCCCGGACCGGGGCACGAACCCATGTCCCCTGTATCAGCAGGCAGACTCTCAACCACTGCGCCACCAGGGAAGCCCCTCCTCGCCAGTTTTTTCAGCAAGACCATTGGCAGTCTCATTGCAAGAAGAACTGAACAGGTGATTGTGTTCTTGAGGAAGAAGGACAAGTTCCTCAGCCTGGTATTGAAGCACATCGGCACCTCGGCCCTCATGGACCTGCTGCTGCACCTGGTCAGCTGCGTAGAGCCCACGGGGCTCCGGCAGGAGGTCCTGCACTGGCTTAATGAAGAGAAGATCATCCAGAGACTCGTGGAATTGATCCATGTGAGTCAGGATGAAGATAGGCAGTCCAACGCTTCTCAGACGCTCTGCGACATCGTCAGGCTGGGCAGGGAGCAGGGCAGCCAGCCGCAGGAGCCTCCGGAGCCAGACACCCTCCTCACGGTGCTGGAGTCGCAGGACTGCATGGAGCAGCTGCTGAAGAACATGTTTGACGGAGCCCAGACTGAGCTCTGCCTCGTCAGTGGGACCCAGGTGTTACTGACCTTGCTTGAGCCCAGGAGGGCGGGGATGGAGGGCTTGCTGGACTCCTGCTCCCAGGGACTGGACAGGCTGTGTGCCATCAGCTCCAGCGTCCTGCGTGGCATCGAGCCATGGCTGAAGGACTTCCACCAGCTTCTGCTCAGCCCGCCAAAGAAAACAGCGATCCTGACCACCATCAGCATGCTGGAGGAGCCCCTGGGTAAAGCCAACCCGCATGGAGCCCGCCTCGTGGCCGCTCTGCTGCACACGGACATGCCCAGCATCAACCAGGAGCTCTGCCGGCTCAACACCATGGGCTTGCTGCTGGACCTGTTTGGTAAGTACTCCTGGAATAACTTCCTGCACTTCCAAGTGGAGCTGTGCATGGCCGCCATCCTGTCCCACGCTGCCCGGGTGGACAGGGCTCTGGCCAGTGGACCTGAGGACGGGGTGGAGCCTCCACCCTCCATCAGGGACCCAGAGACCCCCCAGCCTGCTGCCAGCCGCCCCGAGAGCACGATGGTGGCCCACCTGTTCCAGAAGTGTTGCCTGGTCCAGAGGATCCTGGAGGCCTGGGAAGCCAGTGACCACACACAGGCAGCGGGTGGCATGAGGCGCGGGAACATGGGACACCTCACCCGATCGCCAACACGGTGGTGCAGAACCTGGAGGGGGGCCCCATGCAGACCCAGCTCAGCGAGGTCATCCGAGGGCTCCCTGGGACTGCCGCGGGCGCTGGGAGAGCTTTGTGGAGGAGACGCTGATGGAGGCCAACCACAGGAACGCGGTGGACCTGGTTAGCACCCACCATCTTCACCCCTCAGGTGAGGAAGAGGACGTGGAGGGCGTTTTCCCTAATGAGCTGTCCCTTCAGCAGGCTTTCTCCGAGTACCAGGTCCAGCAGATGACAGCCACCTTCGTGGACCAGTTTGGCTTCAGCAACAAGGAGTTTGCTGAGCAGGACAACAGCGTCAACGCCCCATTTGACAGGATCGTGGAGATCAACTTCAGCGTCGACAGCCCCGGTGCCGCTCTGTTGGAGGCCTGTTTCAGTGACCACATCCAGCCCTTGGACAAGGACGACGACCTCTGGGAGGACGAGGAGGCACACCGTGTGGCCCAAGTGACCAGAGCCAGGTTTGGGGGCCCTCATGCTTCAGAGAGCTTCCGGAAGGACGACCCGGAGCGCCGAGGCCAGGGTGGGGAGGAGAGCTCGAGAGCAGACGGGGACACGGCTTGGGCGGGTGCCCCTTGGGCTGCCGCCCAGAAGGAAGGTCCTCGTGTTGAGGGTGGCTCAGAAGCAGGTGCCCCGTGGACGGTGTTTGATGAGCCGGAGAATTCCATGGCCTCGGTCCCAGCACCGGCAGTGGCGATGGGCGTGGGTTCCAGTGTGTGGGTGGCCAGCTCCCCCAGTGCCTTGGCTCCAGAGGAGAAAGGCTGGGCCAAGTTCGCTGGCTTCCAGCCTTTCTGCTGCTCTGAGTCGGGGCCCAGGTGCAGCTCCCCGGTGGACAGAGGTCATGGTGATGCCCAGGGTGGCCTGAACCAGGGCCCAGAGAGAACCCTTGGCCCGGCCACTCCGGGTGCCTGGAACGCATGTGTTACCAGGAAGGCGCCCCTGGTGGCCTCCAAGAGCTGTGAGGACAAGCAGATGGCGGCTGTTGCCTCGGAGGCTGTTAGTATGGGTCCCGGTCAGGAGGCCGCCCCCTGCCTCCCATGTCAGTCCCCAGGTGTGGGCGGGAGTGTTGTGGACAGACGTGGCCTGTGAGGTGTCCAGGGAAGGGCCCTGGGCCCTGTGTGGCCCACAGAGTGGACTGAGTGCGCCACCAGCACGCCTCCAGATCTGGCCTCCCTTGAGCCTGTGGAAGTGACCTCTGCCCCGGTCGTGGCCGTCCTTCCCGAGGCTGCCATGGCAGCCACCACAGTACCAAGCAACACGGGTCCCTCCCTGGCCACCCTGGCAGTCTCTCCTGTGCTGGCCGTGGCCGTCACCACTGCAGCCCCAGCTGGCCCAGCTGTCTCCACGGCAGCTGCCCTAGGGACGGTGACAAAGGACAGGCAGACTGACGGGCCGCCGCCTGCAGGAGCTGTGCCGTAAATGGCCTTATGTGATGCTGCTGCTGCCACCCAGCTTTGGCGCCCCAGCCAAGAAAACTACCTGGTGACGCACTTCGTGTTTTTAAATTTAATTTAATTTAATTTAAAAATAAATGCTGCATTGGTAAAGCTGGCAGTTGGAACCAGTCAGACAGCCCAGCCTGCATTTCTCCTGCCTGACTCTGGGTGGGCCTCGAGGGTCCAACCTCACGCACAGCAATAAGGCCTCAGACGGGGGCTCTGCCTGGGGGGGGCCGTGACTCCAGACACTGCGAGGACCGAGGGCTGGGCTGGGCGCCACGGGCTCTGAGCCTGTTTTTATCCATTATTTAAAAAACGCAGATAGAGCCACATGTTTGCACTTTTTATCCAGCGCAGGAGAGGGTCTCCGAGGCTCTGGGGACAAATGTTGGTCTGGAGCTGGGCTGGCCAGACAGGGTTTTAGCTGCCTGGTGGCCCTGGGAGCTGGCCTTGAGCCGGGCTGCAAACTTGACTGACTTAAAAATAAAACGAGCCCCCCGCAGCCTGGCAGGGTGTCCCAGGCTTCCCTCCGCAGTGGGCAGTGGTGGCGCCTGGCAGGAGCTGGCCACGGGCTGCAGGACGGGGTGCGGAGGGCCCAGCAGGGCCCATGGGTGGGGGGCTAACCCTGCACCTGCCGTGGAGGGCAGGGACAAGCTGTCCTGGGGGTGTGCAGAGTTATCTCACGTTACTGTTGTGATAATCTGACAGGGCACCCAGATCCCACAACTCCCAATAAAAGTTGTTATTCTCACCAAAAAAAAAAATAATTAAAAAAAAAAAAAAGGACAGCATGGTGTATATCCAGAAGAGAATAGCCAAACTCTTACACCTCAGTACTAAGAAACAAACAATCCAATCAAACTATGGGCAAAAGATTTAAATAGACATTTCACATAGGAAGATACAAAATTCGTTAATAAGCATATGACAAGATGCTCAATATCATTCGTGATTAGGGACATGCAAATCAGAACCACGGTGAGGTACCATTTCACACCCACTAAAATGGCTATAATCAAAAAGACAGAGACTTCCCTGGTGCTGCAGTGGTTAAGAATCTGCCTGCCATCGCAGGGACACTGGTTCGATCCCTGGTCCAGGAATATCCCACATGACATGGAGCAACTAAGCCTGTGCGCCACAACTACTGAGCCTGCGCTCTAGAGCCCACAAGTCACAACTAATGAAGCCCTTGTGCCTAGAGCACGTGCTCTGCAACAAGAGAAGCCACTGTAATGAGAAGCCCGCGCACCGCAACAAAGAGTAACCCGGGGCCTCCCTGGTGGCGCAAGTGGTTGAGAGTCCGCCTGCCGATGCAGGGGATACGGGTTCGTGCCCCGGTCTGGGAGGATCCCATATGCCGCGGAGCGGCTGGGCCCGTGAGCCATGGCCGCTGAGCCTGCGCGTCCGGAGCCTGCGCGTCCGGAGCCTGTGCTCCGCAACGGGGGAGGCCGCAACAGTGAGAGGCCCGCATACCGCAAAAAAAAAAAAAAAAAAAAAAAGAGTAACCCGTTTGCCGCAGCTAGAGAAAGCTGACGCACAGCAATGAAGACCCAACACAGCCACAGATAAATAAATAATACATAAATAAATTCATTAAAAACAAAAAAAAGACAGAAGGACTTCCCTGGTGGTCCAGTGGTTAAGACTCCACGCTTCCACTGCAGGGGTCGGGGGTTTGATCCCTGGTCGGGGAACTAAGATCCCTCGTGCCCGCGTGTCGGCCAAAGAAAACACACACCAAAACAAAAGACAGATAAAAACAAATGTTGGCAAGGTTGTGTTAAAACAGGAAGCCTTAGACATTCCTGATGGGAATAAAAAATGGTACAGTCACTTCAGAAAACTGGAAGTTTCTCAAAAGGTTGAAATATATTTACCATATGACCCAGCAATTCCACTCTTTGGTGTCCTCCCAAGAGCTATGAAAACATATATATCCACATAAGGACTTGCACACAAATGTTCCTAGCAATATTATTCCATAATATAGCCAAAAAGGAAACCAAATTGGAAACATCCTAAATGTCCATCAACTGGAGAATGGATAGATAAAATCTGGTATGTCCATACAATGGAATACAATTCAACAATTAAAAGGAACAAAATACATGTTATGGCATGGATGAACATCAAAAAGCATGCTCAGTGAAAGAAGTCAAACACAAGAGACCTCATATTGTATGATTCTATGTATAGGAACTATCCAGAGAAGGCAAAGCTATAGAGACAAAGAGTAGATTAGTGGTTGCCTGGGGTAGGAGTGGGAGAACAGGATTAAGAGTAAACGTGCCAGGGCTTCCCTGGTGGCGCAGTGGTTGAGAGTCTGCCTGCCGATGCAGGGGACACGGGTTCGTGCCCTGGTCCGGGAAGATCCCACATGCCACGGAGCGGCTGGGCCCGTGAGCCATGGCCGCTGAGCCTGCATGTCTGGAGCCTGTGCTCCCCAACGGGAGAGGCCACAACAGTGAGAGGCCCGCGTAAAAAAAAAAAAAAAAAAAAGAGTAAATGTGCCATGAGGGATCCTATTAGAGTGATGAAAAAACAATTTTTTTTGGCCACACCACACGGCTTGTGGGATCTTAGTTCCCCAACCAGGGGTTGAACCCAGGGCCTCAGCAGTGAAAGCACAGAGTCCTAACCACTGGACCGCCAGGGAATTCCTGAAAATATTTTTAAACTGATTTATGGTGGTGCTTACCCAACTTGGTAAACTTTTAAAAATGTCATTGAATTGTACACTTGAAAAAGGTGAATTAAATTATATGCAGAATAGGCTTTAATAAAGTTACTTTTTAAATTTATTGTTTATTTATTTATTTTGGCTGCATTGGGTCTTCGTTGCGGTGGCTTCTCGTTGTGGAGCACGGGCTCTAGGCACAGGGCCTTCAGTAGTTGCAGCACGCTGGCTCAGCAGCTGTGGCATGCAGGCCCTATAGAGTGCGGGCTTCAGTAGTTGTGGCTCGCGGGCTCTAGAGCGCAGGCTCAAGAGTTGCGGCACACAGGCTTAGTTGCTCCGCGGCATGGGGGACCTTCCCGGACCAGGGATCGAACCCGTGTCCCCTGCATTGACAGGTGGATTCTTAACCATTGCACCACCAAGGAAGTCCCTAAAGTTATTTTTTTAAACATGGGTATGGAAGATAGACCATTTAAAATACTTAAGACATGTTAAATACATAATTATGATTCCAAATTGCCATTGATTTATGCTTTGTATTTCACCAAAATGTATTTATCCATTATAGAAACTACTCCCCTTCCCTGCCTATGGAATGTTAAGTTTGCAGTCAAGGTGATATGTCTCCCTTAATTTGATATGCCACTAATTTATGGTTGTGCAGAAATATCAACAGCCTCATTTAAAACACACACACAGGGCTTCCCTGGTGGCACAGTGGTTGGGCGTCCGCCTGCCGATGCAGGGAACACGGGTTTGTGCCCCGGTCCGGGAAGATCCCACATGCCGTGGAGCGGCTGGGCCCGTGAGCCATGGCCGCTGAGCCTGCACGTCCGGAGCCTGTGCTCCGCAACGGGAGAGACCACGACAGTGAGAGGCCCACATACTGAAACACACACACACACACACACACACGCATTTACATTTATCTAAATTTGTAAAAAATAATGAGGTGAGGTAGAATTTCCTCCCTCTTGAAAATTTGTTTTTAGCTACTAAAAAACCTAATGTTTCCAGGGCTACTGAAAATATACATTTACAAAGTCATTTACAAACTATTTTGAGGGTTAGTATTGATACAAGGACCACTGATAAACCTGATGTAAAATGTCCCAGACGTGACTTCCTATCTCCTGTGCACCCAAGGCTGCACCAAAACTCTCCTTGTTTTCTCTAGTAAGTCTTCCTCTCTTCCTCCTCCTCCTCCGTTTTCTTTGAGGTATTCTTTACATACCATTATTGGTTTGTTTGTTTGTTTTCTTATTTAACTCTCTCTTTTGCCTTTCCTCGTTTTTTATATTGTTTAGACTTTTTTTAAAAAAATCTGGAGATTTATCCTTTCCTGTCTCTTTTGATTGGCTTCAACTTTTTCAGGGCAACCTTGTACATCTGCCATGGATTGTAACTCCCCTTCAGTGGAACTGGCAGTGGAACTGGCTCGTGAACTGCAGGATGTGATCTTAGGCGCTGGCATCCCAGAAGTGACTGTGGGAGGGCAAGAAGATGTGCCTTAACTGTAGAGTCTTTGGGATTTTCTATGCACACAATCACAACCACTATGAGTATCAATAGTTTTGTTTCTTCCTTCTGATCCTCTTGTCTTTTATTTATTTTTCTTTTTTACTCCCCTGGATAGACTTCAAAAAAACACTGATGGGAAGCAGAGATTGAGGGCATCCTGACCTTGTGTGGTTCTTGATTGTGGCAGGCAGCCTCCAGGATGGTCCCCACTGACCCTTGCCTACTGGTGTTCACACCCTTGTGTAGTCCCTCTCTCATGTTGTTTATGTGACCAACAAGCATGGCAGAATTGATGGTATGTCATTTCTGAGGCTAGGAAGTGAAAGATATAGTGGCATCTGCCTCTCTATTATCTATGGTACCTATTGTTCTAATTTTTTTTTTTAGATTTTATTTATTATTTATTTATTTTATTTATTTTTGGCTGTGTCAGGCCTTAGTTGCAGTGCATGGGCTCTTCATTGTGGTGCGCGGGCTTCTCTCTAGTTATGGTATGCGGGTTTTTCTCTTCTTTAGTTGTGGCGCACAGGTTCCAGGTGTTGTGGCGCATGGGCTCTGTAGTTTGCAGCACACGGGCTCTAGTTGAGGTGCGTGAGCTCAATAGTTGCGGCACGCAGGCTTAGTTGCCCCGCAGCATGTGGAATCTTAGTTCCCTAGCCAGGGATGGAACCCACGTCCCCTGCATTGTAAGGCAGATTCTTTGCCACTGGACAACCGGGGAAGTCCCCCTATTCTTATTTATGCTGTTTTATACCCTTGGGTTATATCTGTGTGCTGGACATAGTTTTTGAGAAATTATTTATAGAAATTCCTTGAGGCTCAAGATAATATCATCTCCACTAAACAGAACTTATTTTGCCAGCTCCTGAGGGCACTAGCAATCTGGAACCACATAAGTCTGAAATTTTCACCCTAGCCCCTTGAGGCTGCCAGTATTGCAGCTCAGCCTTTTCCAAAACAAGAACCCCAAGGCATAAGCAGCCTTTAGGGAAGGTTTCACTTCGCTTTCTCATGCTCTTCAGTATCTCAGCATCTCAATTCAGCAATTCTTCAAATCTCCTTATTTCTCCGATGCTTTTAAGATGACTTTGTAAAGTTTTTGTTTTGGTTTGGTTTGGTTTTATTGGTATGAGGGTTTGTCTGAACTATCTAGGCTTCCATATCCAGAACTGTTGGTCCCTTTGACCCTCATTTGAGGGATCCAATAGGCAGCAATATCTTCACTGTGCTGTAGGATGAATCATAATTGGGCTAAGTCAATCATGGTAACCCCCTTCTTCTATGCCTGAGGTGGGCATATGACCCACTTCTGAGGGAATAAAAAGACACAAGAGGAAAATTCCTGAGAACTTGTGGATGAATTTTTGTGCCCTTTTAAAAGAGAGCTGATCGGGAACCAGAGCCTTTTCTCTTTATTGTGCTTTGGGGTGATGTTATGGAAGGAAGTCACACTTGAGTCTGTGGCACCCCTCTTATGACTGAGGGAAAAGCCAAGAAAATTGCAGAAGTGCCAACTCATGGGGTTTTTTTTTGTTTTGTTTTTTGTTTGTTTTGTTTTTGCGGTATGCGGGCCTCTCACCGTTGTGGCCTCCCCCGTTGCGGAGCACAGGCTCCGGACGCGCAGGCTCCGGACGCGCAGGCTCAGCGGCCATGGCTCACGGGCCCAGCCGCTCCGCGGCACATGGGATCCTCCCAAACCGGGGCACGAACCCGTATCCCCTGCATCGGCAGGCGGACCCCCAACCACTTGCGCCACCAGGGAGGCCCCAACTCATGGTTTTTTATATTGTGGAGCCACTTAAAAATCCTGGAACCCTTTGCTTCCAAGCTTCTGAAATATTCTTATGGTTTCACTGTTAGTCAGGTTTTCTGTTACGTGCAGTCCAAAGTGTTCCTAATTGACATATCATCCTTCGACACTCAGGTTTAAATAACATTTCCTCAGGGAAGCCTTTCTGAAACCTCCAGATCAATACATTCAGTAATACACTCTACTTTCCCTTTAGTGCCCCTCATCATATTTCTAATATCTGTTGAATGATAGTCTCTCTCTGGGCTGTAAGCTCTATGAGAATAGAGACCATGGTAGGTGTCCTAGAGCCCAGCCCAGTGCCAGGCATGGCAGCCTCTTATAAATAAGTAACTATCCAAGTAGACAAATAAAAGCATCAAGAGCACAAGTGGAGGGAGAAACTAGATAAAAACCCTGGAGGATGTGAATTTAAATTTGTGCAACTGTTCTTCTTCTAACAGACAAAAACTCTTAAAGCTCAAAGAATCAATACAGGGCTTCCCTGGTGGCGCAGTTAAGAATCCGCCTGCCAATTCAGGGGACACGGGTTCAAGCCCTGGCCCGGGAAGATCCCACATGCCGCAGAGCAACTAAGCCCGTGCGCCACAACTACTGAGCCTGCACTCTAGAGCCTGCAAGCCACAGCTACTGAGCCCGCATCCTGCAACTACTGAAGCCCGCATGCCTACAGCCTGTGCTCCGCAACAAGAGAAGCCACCGCAATGAGAAGCCCGCGCACCTCCATGAAGAGTAGCCCCTGCTCGCCGCAACTAGAGAAAGCCCGTGACACAGCCAGGAAAAAAAAGAAAAAAAAAAAAAAGGATCATTACAGAGGGTTGGAATGACCATCGTGAGAACTGGGTATGAATGTTCATCTGGGAAAAGTAAGAGTTGCCAAGTAGTGCTAAAGACCCAGCTGGGATTAGAAACCGTGTATGTGCATTGGCATCAGTCGGCAGAATTACGAGATTTCCTCCAGCAGTGGTCAGCTGTCGGTGTGGGAAAGAAGTTGGGTAATTAGATTGATCCAAAGATGGGGGCTCTCAGGACAGGCTGCCTTCTGTTCTGGTCTCTGGTAAAGTAAGTAAAAGTAGATATGGAATTTTATTTAATTTATTTAATCTCTCAATAGATTAAACCTTGTAGAACTCAAAAGGCCTGCCCTTTCATTCCAAACTGGAGAATATCCCTTGGCTGAAGCACTCACTGCAGAGGTCTGCCCCCATCTCCCACTTGCCATGGAAAGGCTTATGAGGGGGATGTGTAAATTTCCTAAAGTGTGTGTGTGTGTGTGTGTGTGTGTGTGTGCACGCTTGTGCATTTTTCTGGGGGAGTGTCTATAGTTTCCACCAGATTCTCAAAAGGGTCTGTGATCCCGAAAGGCAAAAACCACTGACTTGGGGTTAGCTCCTAGCCGTGAGCCACTGTGTGGATCCACTGTGTCAATCAGGGCTTGACTGATGGGTAGTCACAGCCCTGCTTATTAACGAGAGGTGGCATGGCACAGTGGTAGATGTGTAGACTCCAGGGTCAGAGGCCTGGGCTATGCCACTTAGCTCCTCAGTTTCTTATCAAATGGGAATGATAATCACAGTTCCTTATCTCAGAGAGCTGTTGCAAAGATTAAATGAGTTAGTACATGTAAGTGCTTAGGACCATGCCTGGCACTTAGTAAGAGCTGTTTTGTTTTTTTTTTCCGGACGCGCAGGCTCAGCAGCCATGGCTCATGGGCCCAGCCGCTCCATGGCATGTGGGATCTTGCCAGACCGGGGCACGAACCCGTGTCCCCTGCATTGGCAGGCGGACTCTCAACCACTGTGCCACCAGGGAAGCCCCAAGAGCTGGTTTTTATTAGACCTAATGGTTAGCGATGCGTCAGGACCCACATTCAGGACAAAGAGGTTGAATCAGGAGGCATCATTTGGGGGAGTAGTCTCTTCTCCCTGATACTTATTGTGTGATCTGGGGCAAGTTCCTTAACTGGTCTGTGCCTCAGTTGTCTTATCTCTAATATGGAGTTAGTAACTGCCTCACAGGATTGTTGTAGGTCTTCTATATGGGCTCAGAGCAGTGAGTCCAACTCACTAAATGCTGGTATTATTATTATTATTAATATTATTATTACTGCCTTGGTATATTCAAGCTCCTCATTTTGATGAGAGCAGCTCTTTGCAGCTGGCTCCCAAGACTTCCCTCACACTGAAACCTTCACAACTCACAAAGCACCTCACATGTACCGTGTCTACCTCACAGCAGTTCATTGAGGTGAAGACTTGAGACCCAAAGAGAGTAAGGGACTAAACCTAAGGCCCCTCCACCTGCCCCCTTGCTCATGGCATCCCTTCCTCTCCCTGGTTTCCATCTACAACAATCCCACTTGTGAAATCCCACACCGACTACAAAGCCTTTCTGGTTCCCCTAATCAGAATCCCTGTTTGGGACCCACTTCATGGCATGCTCACAGTTCTGCAGTGACCTCACGGCTCACCTCCCCACTAAGCTGCAGACTCCCAGGCCCAGTCCTACTCCTTCTATTGCACCTATCACCGCTCTTTGGACAGAAAATGCCTTCTCTAGAGAGCTGCTGAGTGAAGGAAATTAAATACTTGATGGTTCTACTATTCCAAGGTATTCACATGTCTAAGGGAAGGGAGGAAGAGACACTGAAATGCTGATCTTCCCTGTAGACCAAGAGACTGAGCACATAAACAGTGGCCATATCATACGGAAAAAGAGAACTCACCCACAACCTTCTGAAAGCTGCCCAGGAAACCAACCACTCATCTACAGTAAACCACCCAGGAAGTCTATAAATCAGATTTGTAGGAAGTTAGACTATCTCTAGCAACAATCCGGAAGATAAACAATAACTTCTAGGGACTTCCCTGGTGGCGCAGTGGTAAAGAATCCGCCTTACAATGCAGGGGACGCGGGTTCCATCCCTGGTCAAGGGAACTAAGATCCCACATGCCACGGGGCAACTAAGCCTGCATACCACAACTATGGAGCTCGCGCGCCTCAACGAGAGAGGCCATGCCCTGCAACTAGAGAGAAACCCCGAGCAGACCGCACGCCCTAACGAAAAAGATCCCGCATACCTCAACAAAGATGCCATGTGCCTCAACTAAGACCCGATGCAGCCAAAAACAAACAAACAAAAAACCAATAACTTCTATAACAATTGGATCAAAAAGGCCAGGACTTGATTAATAACTGACAACTTCCCTAATTTTGGTCCCCACTTCCAATGTGGGAGCAACCATACAAAGCCAAATATGTACCCCTAACCAGTCATGCCCCAGGATGCCCCATTTCTAGTTAGCCCGCCTACAAGCTTCCCCATGCCAACAGCCTCAATCAGGGCACACCTGAAACCTTCCCTTTTATCCACTAGGAAGCTTTCCCATTCCTCTGCTTGCCTTTGATTCTCTCCTAAAACACAAGTGGCCTTGGCTGACTCCCTTGCTATAGCAAGGACAGAATACATAGCCTGCCTGTGCTTTTCTCATTTGGCTGATTATTTCCATGAGACCCCGGAATGAAAGCGCAGGGAGCAGAGACCCAGACCTCTGTCAGTTCCCTGCTTTCCCCTGGGGTGGAGCTCTGAGCCCTCATAAACAGCAGAGCTGCTGGCTGATCCACTGGAAATGCTGAGCAGACCTTTGGACTCAACTGAGTGAGAGCTGGGGAGGCCAAATTGACTCAGATTAAATCCCCCAGGCATAAAAATCACAAAAGAGTTATTGTTAGATGCTGATTGGGAGGGAGAGGCTCCAAAGACCTGGGAAAAGGATAGGACAACTGGGAATAGAAAAATGAGGGAAAGGCAGGAATCTTGCCTAGAACCAGAGCAGGAATTGCCTGGAGCTGCTTGGGTGGGATGGAGATTTGAGTCAAAATTCTTTTCTAACCTCCACCAAAATCCTTTATCCAAAACACAGATATTTACTGTGTGAGTGCGTAGTGTGTACCAGGCACTGGCCACTGACTTCATGGAGCTCACACCCTAGTGGGGGAAGACAGACAATAAATGACTTAAAATATATATATATATATATATATATATATATATATACATAATTTTTTAATATATATATAATTTCAGAAGTGGTAAGTGCCCTGAGGAAAATAAAATAGGATGTTGGACAGAGAGAAGGGTTGCTGGGGTTGGCAGCACAGCGTACAGAAATGTGGTTGGGGAAGACCTCTCTGAGGAATGACATTTGCACTGACACCAGAAGGAACCAGCAATAATTCTCCCAGGGGAAGTCGTTTTCAAGGCAGAGGGAGCAGCTTAAGCAAAGACCCTGAAGTGGGACTGGGTTTGATACGTTCAATATGGAACAGAAAGAAGGTGGAACAGAAGGAAGGTGGGTGTGGCTAGAGCAGTGTGAGGGGAGGGTACTAGTGGTGGGATGAGACCAGGAAAGGAAGCACAGGTCAGACCAGGCATGAAAGGAGGGCTTTCGAGGCCATGTTAAGAGTTTAGATTTTATTTTATTCTAAATATAATAGGAAGCTATTGAGAGAAGGCACTAAACGGCTTGCCTGCCTCAGCCGTTTTGTCAAAGCCTTAGAAGAGCTCCCTTGTTGAGATTTTGTCAAGATCCTGGTAGTTGGGGGATGTGTGTATGTGGGGGGATGGCACTGAGGAGATAGGAGGTGGCTCAGGCCCAGCTGCTAAATCACAACCAGAATCCCTTGTTCTGGAGGACAAAATGGGCCACAGAGAGTGTGTGCACCCCTGAAGTTGTACGCTAATTTTGTGCATGTGCGTACCCTATTTTAGGGAAGAACCCAGGCTTTGTCAGATTCCCAGAGGAATCTCTGTAACCAAAAGAGATAGAAAAGGAGGCTACTGACTTGTATGCTTGTGCACATGTGTGCCATCTTAGTAAGGACCCGCGGATGTGGCCAGTGAGGGGCAGGGGTAGGGGGGGAAAGCAGGGAGACGCGTTGTACTGTGCACCATGTGCTTTACCTATTTTTGTTTTTTTTTTAAGTGAAGTATAATTGACTTAAAACGTTATATTAGTTTCAGGTGTACAACATAGTGATTCAATATTTTTATACATTACAAAATGATCACCACTGCTTTACCTATTTTTAAAAATCCGCTTCAGTGTAAAGGACTGAAGCCAGAGGAGAATGGATAGGGTGAGGAGGAAGGTGCAAAAGTCTTGGTTGTAGCCAGGGCAGGGCAGTGACGTACCTGCTGGTCCTAACTTGACCCACCCCACCGCCAACCTGTGCTCACAACCCTCAACTCTGAAGAGCTTGTCCCAGAGATGTGGGTCTGTGCAGGAGGACTCGGCTGCCCAGTGAGCGCCCACTGCACTGCTTTGGGAGAGTGGTCATGATCTCAGATGGCTTCGGCCTGCAGCGGCTTGAAGCAGGGTTTTGGTTCCCGGCCAGTGATTGAGGTCGGGTCACAGCGGTGAGAGCACCGAATCCTAGGCGCTAGATCAGTGGTCAGTGACAAGGCCCGGGCCCTATGGCTTTGCAGAAAAAGAATCCCCACAGAGATGGAAAGTGGTGAAACAAGTATTTATCAGGAGAAAAAAGTACAGTACACGTGGATAGACACACGGGCGGGCGCAGAAAGAGTCACACCCTCATGGCAGTTTAAATCACTTATATGGGGCAATTTTTCCAGGTTTCCTTTGGCCAATCATTTTGATTTGCCTGGTTCAAAGTCTGAATTTGGTATAGCTCAGGATTTTCCCATGTGTGCACTCACATCTCTTATCCAAGATGGATTCTACCGAAGAGGCCTATAGGTAAGTGAGCATTAGTTGGCATCACACCCCTTTTGACCTCCAAGGAGCCTTTCTGCGCATGTGTAGTCGGGAAGGTCTCCTGACTTCGCGAATGAGGAATATGTGGTCTCTTATCTTCTATCTGGGCAGGGCCCAGCCTCCTCTTTCAACTGTCCTGTTATTCCCTTCGCCACGGAGTATCGGTCCACAAGGAACGAACTCAAACTGTTTGCCCCGGCGGCCCATCTGTCTCCTGCCTCAGTCAGAATAGATCGCCTAGAGATGCCCTTGCTCAGGACCTGAGGCCACTGTCCTCTGCCTGAGCCCCAGCCTCCTCTGAGCCCTGCAACTTCACCAAGAGAAGCTGGGTCTTCCGGAGCACGGCACAGTGCCGAGCCCACCAGGAGCCTTGGGCTCAGATCTGAATGCATCTCTCAGCTGCTTTTATGAGGGGTCCATCCCCAACAAATGATCTTTGTTGGTCATTTTGCTTTGAGTAAAAGTTCCCTTGCTCTGCCTGACATCCACGCCAGCCCTAGCCAGGCAGATGGAGGCTGAGATGGGAGGGTTTTCTCTTCATTCTCTCCAGAATCTTGTGCTTTGCCTCCCCACAAATAGGTCTGGCCCGACCTTCAGGACCCACCTGTTCTCAGTGATCAGTAAGTGGGCAGGGACTCGCCTCCCTAGGGTGTTCAGATCCGCAGCAATCCTGGTCCACGAGCTGGGGAGTGGAATCAGCTGCTGATGACAGGTTCCTGGCAGGGTGCAGAGCAGGCCAGGGCCTCCTTGTCCACACTGGGGGAGGGGATCAGGGTGGCTTTGTGCAGGCCAATTAAACCACAGAGCTGCTCTCCTGCTGGGGAAAAAGTCAGACCTTTCAATAGCTTCCTCCTGGGGCCACCTCTGTGGTGTCAGCACAGGCATTTATAATTGTGTAGCCTAATAGAATTTTACCACTCCGTCTTCTAACTCTAAATTAAATAATAATACCATCCAATATTTACTTACTTACTTACTATGGATCAGGTGCTATTCAGTTAAAGACTACGTGTATCATCCCATTTAAACCCCCCACTGAGAGACTTCCCTGGTGGCGCAGTGGTTAAGAATCCGCCTGCCAGTTCAGGGGACACGGGTTCGAGCCCTGGTCCGGGAAGATCCCACATGCTGCGGAGCAACTAAGCCCGTGCGCCACAACTACTGAGCCTGTGCTCTGGAGCCCGCGAGCCACAACTACTGAAGCCTGCGTGCCACAACTACTGAAGCCCAAGTCCTAGAGCCTAAGCCACCGCAATGAGAAGCTGACCCACCGCAACAAAGAGTACCCCCGCTCACCACAACTAGAGAAAGCCCGTGCACAGCAATGAAGACCCAACGCAGCCAAAAATAAAAAAACACACACACACAAAGAAACCCCACTGAGCCCCGAGGTAGTGGCATGGTCACGTCCCCCTGTCACGCAGCCAGTTGGTCAAGGAGCTGGCATGTGAACCCAGGCAGCCTGGGAACGCAGTGCCTATAGCTGCATCAATAAAAATAAAGCACTTCGCAGAAGGGCCCCATAGTCTTGCATCAAATGGGATGCAATCCGGGCCCAGTAATCAGAGAACAAACTTGAGGGTCCTGACTGTTGCACACAAGCACGCAGTGGGGATACCGGCTGCCGGCCTGGAGTCAGGGGCCCCAGGCTGCCGTTTCCTCTGTAAAATGAGGGGACAGCCTATACTGCTCCAGCGCTCCCAGCTCTGAAAGGCTGCAGGTTACTTCCCAGAAAAGTGTGAGCTCCTCCTGCTGGGATGCTGGCTGGGAAAACCACTACCAGGCCTGCCAACACTTCTCCTTGCCCCAGCAGCTCAGAACGGTGCCGGGAAGCTGCTGGGCCGGGGGTGGGGGGACCTGGGTTCTGGCTCCAGTTCTGCTTCCTAAGTCAAGCGCTTGGCATCCTCTCGTGCCTCATTTTTCTCATCTGATAAATGGAAGTAATGTCCACAGGCCCACCCCCACTTTATATGGTTTGGGGAGAAGATAAAATGAGATGATGAATCTAAAAAAGCCCTTGGAGGGAATTCCCTGGCGGTCCACTCTGTGCTTCCACTGCAGGGGACACGGGTTTGATCCCTGGTCAGGAACTAAGATCCCGAAAACTGCACGGCCAAAAAAGAAAAAAGAAAAAGAAAAAAAATAAACAGCACTTGGAGACTGGAGGTTCTGTGCACAGTGAAGAATTGGGGCCAAGGCAGGTCTCTTACCCTCTGCATCCTGGAGTTTCTGAGATGAGGACAGGCCCTGAAGTGAGAGACAGGCAGGCAGTGCTGGGCATAACCTCCCCTCATCCTCCACCAAGGTCACCCTGTCTGCCAGGCCCCCCATCCTGGGGCAGCAGCCCCTCCCCATGGTGAGAGGACAGCCAGACAGCAGGGGGCTGAGGTGAGGAGAAGACACAAGGACTCAGAAACAGGGATTTTCTTTCTGATGCTGACCCTGGGCTGACTGTCGGGGCTTCAAAGGGGAGGCTCAGGGAACTGAACCCCAGAATGATGACTCAATCGTTAAACAATGTAATTGAGCACCTACCGCGTACCAGACACTGGAAAACAGTGAGCTCCCAAGTGCCCAAGGTGGATGCCCTGCGGGTGAGTCTAGGAGTCCCCTGCGCACTGACTGAGCCAGCAGAGCCGAGGGACCATGTGGGGCCTGTCCGGGAACGTGGACTGAAGAGAATCAAGTGGGAGCAGCGGCTGAAGCCAGACTAGGGAAGCTGGGGAGCCAAGCTGCAGTCCCAGACTGAACGTGAGGCCACAGAGCAGGGACCCTTATGCTTCTTGGCCCCAGGAAGAGCAGTGGTCACCTTAGAGCCCTAGAAGTCCAGCTGGGGCCAGTGGCTCAGCCAGAGTCCAGGCACATCTGTGCATCTGGGGGCAGGTGACCCTGGACCTGAGGTCCGAGTGACAAGCTGGTTACCTCCTGCCTCCACCTGCACCTCCCCCGCGTCCCCCCCTGCAGCGAGCCTCCACCCTCCCATTTCTGACGTCAGATCCTTGGTATGTAGAGTCTTTCCTCTTGTCCTGGAAGACGCCTGCTGGACTGTATCAGTTCTTTCCTTCACCCTCAGCCACTCTTGGAGCTTGCTTACCTCAGAAATTAAACACTTCCTTCTCAGTTTGTGTTCCCAGTTCACTTGGGCCAGCGGCTTAGTGGCCACCTCTAAGCATTTTGCTGAAGTTTTCCCTCTTAGCTTATACCACACAAGCAGCAACTGAAATTTTCTCATGTAGTCCTCGATGCCAGGCCCTGTAGGGGAAACCAAGAAGTGTAAGGCAAGTCCCTGCTCCTAGGAATTTCTCATCTAATTACGGAAAACTGAGTAGCGTACAGGTGCAGCCTGCCTACCGTCTCACCTGCCGTGAGCCGTTGGGGCGCGGTGCTAAATGCAGCTGGAGGGGGAGAGGACACGTCGGGCCAGCACCTGATTTTGGAAGAGGTGACATTTGAGCTGACCTTGGAGGATGAGTAGGATGTAAGGGATGGGAAGGAGAGAAGGCATTCCATGGACTCCAGGAGCAAAGTGTCACACATTAGTATTGGTCACTGTCACCGTGATCCACACAGGAGGTGAGGAGAGCTTTGTCAGGTGGTGGCCACAGAAGGGACGAGGACACATAACTATGTGAAGGACAGGAAGTCTTTGGGCTAAGAGGACTGGACTTCATGTCCATGACATGATCTGGGTTCTAATTCTGGGTTTGCCAGAAATTGCCACAATCACTTCACCTGGAAAATGGAGGGACTGGGTAAAACAACCTCTAAATTTCCATACTATTCTGGAATTAAAGGAGAGAAAGGAGTAAAGATGACTCTAGGATTTTGAAGAACAGTCCCAACAACAGGAGGTCAGGAGAAGTCAGGAGAGGAAGCAAGGTTTGGGGAGAGGATGTCAGTTTTCCATAAATTTGAGTGTACCCCTTCATGACCCTTCTTTCCACTGGGTTCTGGTCCCCACTGCCACAGGCCGATCTGTTCTTAGTCTTGCCTGGCATCCGCTGCTTCCCTCCCCTGGGAGCGCGTGACCCCGCTGCATCAAGGCCAGAGTGAGGAAGAGGACCTGGCCTTTGCTCCAGACTTGTCAGCTTCTCCTCTGTGAATAAACACCTTCTCCATCACCAGCACAATCTTGCTAGGAAATGTGTGGCTGCCCAGGGCCCACAGGTGAGGGTGGGAAGCCCCTAAACTGACAATGAAGTTTCCATCACCCCTGGGGGAAGGGGGGCTTGAAACAGAAATGAGGCTGTTATTGAGAAATGAAGTGTGGTTCCTGCATACCTGGGTTGGAGGACCCAAACGGGTACCTGGTTCACAGGCAAACTTCCCAAGGAGTGGCTTAGACCAGTGGACCTCCCCCGTGGGTGTGCACAGGACCGCTGTGGAGCTCAGGAACGAGACCACCCAGACTGGGGACCAGGCAGCTGTATTTTAATATCCTCGCAGGCAACTGTCAGACACACCTAAGTGAGAGACTCCTGGGCCTAGAGAGCTGCCAGGGCCAGGGCTTTGGGCCAAGGAGAGAGAGGGACAGAGGTGGTCCTGGGAGGTGAGGGGCTCACTCACAGAGGGACTGTGCTGGGGCATGGAAGGTTCCAACCTCAGAGGAGATGGATGGGGGTGGGCATTTCAGGCAAGGAGGCACACAGGCCCTGGCTGGGGGCTTTGCCTGTTTGGGGTGGTGAAGCTGGAGGGGCAGGCTGTGGCCAAGAGGGCAAGGCTTTGAATGCCACGCTAAGAGCTGGACTAGATCCTGAAGCTGCCAGGAGCAGGGAAGGCTGTGAGCAAGAGAAGGGAGACCTTTCCAGCACCAGGAGCAGATGTGGCCCCCTGCTTGTCCACACAGGGCCCTCAAGGTCTCTGAGATGAGCCTGGGCCTGTGGTCAGAAGGGCAAGCCTGCACTACCTCCTGCCTTGACTCATTTCCTTCAGAGCAAGCTCTGAGTCTTCCATTTCTGACTTCAAGTCCTTGGTATGTACAAAATTCTTGCCTCTCCTTTGGCTGCCCTGCCCGCCTCTCTGGCTGCAGTTTTGAGTTTTGTACCCTGATTCCTACCCTTTTATGTCTGCCTTTCTTAGGCCTTCAGCACAATTTGTCAAAATTAATTTGACACCAAGCTGGCTTTCTCTAGAAAGTCAGGGAAACTTCTAGGCACGAGAGCAAGATTCATGTGGGGAGAATTACCATGGCCCTTTCCTTAGGGCAGTCCTGAGGTTAGAATCCTCTGTCTCCAGCGGCAATCCACTAAAGAAAGAAGCCATTTCTTGAGGCTCAAGTGGTGGAAATAACTTGCTCAGATTCTGGCCCATGGAGTCCAGCACATCAGCTGATCTCCCCGCTCTACTCTATAACTCTGAAAGGGGTGCCCCGTTCAAACCACAAACAGGGCCCACATCACCTCCAGAGCCTGCCTCTCTGTATACCTCTGCTCAGCTTGGAGAAATTCTTAATTTACTTCTGGAATTAGGTGAGGGGTTGGACACTGGAGCCAGTTATCACACGGACATTTATTCTCTCTGTAGGAGCCCCTTTGGAGAGGAAAGATGGGTTTCTGCCACCTTCCTTACTTGGGACAAAACGCACTGTTTCCTGCTCTTAATTCACATCGGCAGTTGACCTTGGAATTGGTCACAGTACTATGTGTGGCCAGTACATTAAGTGCAATTCCAGACTCAAGAACAAAACAATAGGTTTCTCTGTTTTCTCAAAATGCTTGGAGGCCTCAACCCTCACCCTACCTTCACCAAGCAGGGCCTGCCCTTTTTTCTGTGACTCTGGGACAATGTCTTCCCAGTGCATCTTTGCCCTCAGCAGCTGCTGAACCTGTACCAGCCCAGAGTACCTCACCTTCTGGCCCACAAACCCCAAGGCACAAGGAGCCTGCCAAGCTGGGAAGACATCACAGAACTCAGTCCTGGTGGCCAATCTGCTGCCAGATTTCTTAGTAAGGAAGATAGCTTCTACCCAGACAGCAACATAACTTTTTTCCCCAACCCCTGGCACAGAGGCTGGGCCACTGTTTTCAACCTGCTGTGAGAACACATTTAATATGTGCTCTGTCACTGGCAAATCCTTGCTGAATCCTGCTGGACTCTGAGAGAGGATCCTCAGCACAGAACGTGGGCATCGCGATGGGGCAGGTCTAAGTCTTTACACAGTGCAGAGTCTTGATCTACGCGGCACATCAACTAAAATAATTTTTTTTTTTTTTTTTGCGGTACGCGGGCCTCTCACCGCCGTGGCCTCTCCCGTTGCGGAGCACAGGCTCTGGATGCGCAGGCTCAGCGGCCATGGCTCATGGGCCCAGCCGCCCCGCGGCACGCAGGACCCTCCAGGACCGGGGCACGAACCCGTGTCCCCTGCATCGGCAAGCGGACTCCCAACCACTGTGCCACCAGGGAAGCTCTAAAATAACATTTTCAATGCATCGTTAATCATAACGCTGACTGACTTTTCTCTATGACTCTACAGCTTCACATACTTGCTCTTAATTTTATTTTGGCTTTTGCAATAATCCATGAAGTAGATAAACTGTGTACTGTTGTTACTCCAATTTTAGAGATGAGAAGCCTAAAGCTTAGCATGCCCAAGGTCACACAGCCCCTGAATGCAAATTTGGGATGGAATCTGGATCAGCGCTTAATCTCTTTAGGACCCAGGGCTGGATCTTGCAGCAGCAGCAGTAGTAGCAGTGGCAGCATGGGATGGCCGACTGCCCTGGGCTCCCCAGACCCTAGTAGCTGAGGGGAGTGTGGCTACTTGAGAATGTTCTCCAAGATCCTAAGGACAGGACTAAGTGGAGGCTTGTGTCAGAGGAATGGGTCCTGACTAATTGTTCCCCATGCCTGGTGATGGGTACCATTTTTATTAAATCTGTAAATCGGTTATATTGAGACTATAACAGAGGAAGAATATCATCTGAAAATCTTCCCAATTTAGCAAACAATGAATATCCTCAAACATTCTGGAGGCCTAATCCAGAAGCTCTAGGTTATGGCCATGTTTTCCAAACACATATGTAAGATGTGCACATGAGTTCAAACCACTTAACATAGTTGTCAAAGTACTGACGATTTTGTAAACTGAATGGCTGCCAGGGTTATGTTTGATTAATTCATTCAATTCCATAAACATTTACTGAGCACTTCCTGTTTTTCGAATGCCGATGGACAGACAGACACATGGCTCAGGGCGATACTGAGGCAAAGTCTGTCACCAAGGACCCCAGGACCTGCCTGAGAAGGCCTGGAAGATTGAAATATGGTAATCAAATTAAAAAGAATCCTGGGACTTCCCTGGTGGAGCAGTGGTTAAGAATCTGCCTGCCAATGCAGGGAACATGGGTTCAAGCCCTGTTCTGGGAAGATCCCACATGCTGCAGAGCAACTAAGTCCGTGAGCTACAACTACTGAGCCTGCGCTCTAGAGCCCGCGAGCCACAACTACTGAGCCCTTGTGCCACAACTACTGAAGCCCGTGCGCCTAGAGCCTGTGCTCCGCAACAAGAGAAGCCACTGCAATGAGAAGCCCGCGCACCGCTCACCGCAACTAGAGAAAGCCTATGGGCAGCAACGAAGACCCAAGGCAGCCAAAAAAAAAAAAAAAAAAAAAAAGAATCCTGGCTTTGAGAGTTTCTGACCAAATTTAATGTCTCCAGAGCAGTGACTGGGAGACCAGAAAGTCCCATCCTCGTCTTGGACCTCATCTTACCAAACGGGTCACATCCTGTTTCTTCATGATTTCATCATCCTAGAACCAGCTCAGCCAAAACGGGTGACACAGCAACCAGAAAGTGCTGGAATGTGGCCAGAGCTGAGGCAGGGATCACCATTTCTCGTTCATGGCTTATCCCACAAGCATTTATTAAATGCCAGGCGAGGTGACGGACACAAAGGTAAACATGGCTGGGTGGCCCCCACCCTCCAGGTTCCTTGTAGAGAACAGGTCACAAGAGGCTGTTCTCATAACTGTTGTGGGGAGTAGGCTAACTAGGCCAGCAGAATGGCATCAGTGACAGAAAGTGTGGAACAACATGACAGGACACTGAGAATCAACAGCTGGAGACCAGCCTGGTGTGTAGCAACTGGGAACAGAGTGACTCTCTGGAACAAAGGAGTTGAGCAAACCACGATTCCCAGAGGCAGGAAGGCAAACACTGGGCTTTCTGAAAATGGGTGCTATGGCCACAAACCAAAAGACATACAGTTTCATGCTAGTTTCTGGGCCCCACCTGTGCACACTGGTATCGGCATCAGCATTATGTTGGAGTAGGGACAACGTCTCACAGGAAACATGAGTTTAAAATGTTATTCGGTTCAATACAAATAAAACTTCCTTATTCTACTACCAGAAAAAAGAATTATTAAGTGAACTTAGCTAAATTTCTCAAACATTTCACTTGCACCCAACATACACAGGTAATAGCTTCTCACTGTGAGGTTTGGGGCAAATTACCGAATTTTTCTTTGTGTCTTTGTTTCTTTTTTTTTTTTTTTGGCCACCCCGTGAGGCTTGCTTGATCTTAGTTCCCTGACCAGGGATCAAACCCAGACCCCTAGAATTCCCTGTGTCTGTTTCCAAATCTGTTACAATGAGGCCTGCACACAGAGTAAGTGCTATATACATGTTAGCTATATTATTATTATTATTATTAAATCACTACGTTAAGCTCAAAGTCAAATGAATACTTAGCCTGTTCCCTTTTTGTCCTTCGTTTGTCCTAGCCCTACAGGTACTTTTGGGTGAACATCTACTTACTGCATAATCTTTTAAGAAATTTCTTTTTATCCTTGAGACAGTGTCCACAAATTTCATCTGGCATTTTGCACACTGCCGAGGCATAGGAAATTCCTTTCCTTATACAATCTTTTCAGACCACCAAGTCATGGGAGGTGACAGCTGTAATAAATCTCGTGTGCTCTTTGGCTCACAGCCACTTCTTAATGGAAAGGACTATATCTGACCCTCAGTTCATAGCATTACAAATGTCAAAGGCGGACCTTTCCCTCCGGCCAGGCTTCCTTCCCACTCTGCTGTCTTCGGTCACACCTTCTGGTCCTGCAGCTTGCCTCCTGGTAGATAAGTGAATGCTGCTGGGGTGTGACTTGGGGGCACTGAAAGGCCCCTGACCTAAAATATCTTCCTCTGTCCCTGTGGACTGGGCATCTCATCATCAGCATTGTACTCTGAGGTCTGAGCAAAGGGGCTTCCCACTCCAAATCCAGGACTATAAATATGCCTCTGGGTTAGGACTGCATGTCACCAACAGTCCCAAGATAAACCACCCCTACCGGGAGGGGGCCTTAACCCTTTATCTTCCCAAGCTCTTTAGGAGTATGAGACCAAGACTGAGGATGTTTTCAGAAGAGGCACAAACTTAAGGCCTGCAGACAAATCTGAGCAACAGTCATGTTTTGTAGGTTGTACTTGATGTCTTAAACTTGTTTTTTTAGTGACTTGTCAACATTTTAAAACTAGGATGCTTTATAATGTCTCTTTAAAAATAAAAACTTAATAAAAAAGCTCTAGCAACATCGTCCTGCACCCGCACAAAATAACAGGGGTCTTAGGGGTTCCCAGCCACCATCCTGTGGGCCTGAGCTTGGGTAAAAAAGTTGGAAAGCAGGCCTGGGCACCTGGGACTCATTTGTCTGTTCTATATCATTCCAATTCAAATATTTCGTTTAACTCTACAAAAAAAAAACAACCATAAAAGCAAAATATGAAAAAATATAGATGACACAAAGTAGTCTGAAGTTCTTTCCTTGTGTTGAAAAAACTTAGGGGTTTACTGAGAAAACAAAATATGGATGTTAAACTTCAAATAAGGGTATACCTGTTACACTTCAAAGCATTTTAGGGCTTCCCTGGTGGCGCAGTGGTTAAGAATCCGCCTGCCAATGCAGGGGACACGGGAAGATCCCACATGCCACGGAGCAACTAAGCCCGCGAGCCTAGAGCCCGTGCTCCACAGCAAGAGAAGCCACCGCAATGAGAAGTCCACGCACCGCAACGAAGAGCAGCCCCCACCTGCGGCAACTAGAGAAAGCCTGCGCGCAGCAACGAAGACCCAACACAGCCAAATGTTAAATCAATCAATCAATCAATAACAAATAAATTAATTAATTAATTAAAATAATATATTGACAAGGGACTTGCCTGGTGGTCCAGTGGTTAAGACTCCGCACTTCCACGGCGCGGGGCGTGGCTTGGATCCCTGGTTGGAGAACTAAGATCCTGCATGCCGGGCGGTGCCGCCAGAAAGTTAAAATAAATAAAATAAAATATTGACAAGTCACTGAATAAAAGCCAAAACCTTTCAAATACTGAGTAGACCCAGCAATACAGGATCGTGGTTCATGAATAAATGGCAATTAAAACTTTAAAAATAGTAGTGACCATTTATTATCTACTTTGTCATACACTTTCATGTATATTATTTATTTCTTTAACATAACTAAAAACGTAGATAACGCTTGTGGTTAAAAATTCAACAACATATAAGCATGTAGAGTAAAAAGTGAAAGCTGTTTTTTTTTCCTCTCCCAACCCCACAGCCCCTGCCCAGGTGTTGCCCCCAATTCCGAGTTTGGGGTGTATTCTTCCAGATATAAATGAATAGACAGACATATCTCCAAGCTTATTCGTATATATCAGATTAGCCCCATTTTACAGATGAGGAAAGTGCAGCACAGAAAAGTTGTAGTATTCATCCAAGACCACAGAGCTGATAAGTACTCGAGCTGAGATTCAAATCCAGCTCGTCTGATTCCTAAATCAGCGCATTCCTTCCGCTATGCCCCGTGTGTAAAATTTTACGGATGAAGAAACCGAGGCCCATAGAGGTCCCTGAGCAGTCAGAACCACATGGTTCACAGCCCAACTCGGGAGAGGCAGGGGTGACTGGGCTTGCACGGGAGGCTGCGTGGAGGAGAGGGCCTTGACCAACGCGGATCTGGCGTCGGGCGGGACCATCTCGGTCCAGCAACGCCCAGATCTGGGGCCCGGGGCTCGTCCACGCCGCTCGGGTACAGGCACCACCCAGCCCCTTGGCGCCACTCGTGGCCGCCTGGCCTGGGCAGGCGCAGCGCTCGCACCGCCCACTCGGAGCCGGTCTGGAGCCGGGGTCCGGGAGTCCCGAGCCCCAGCCGGGCCTGGGGACAGCCCGGCAGCGATGGCTCCCTCCGAAGCGGGCTGGGACCCCCTCGGCTTCGCCCCCTCGAGCCGTTGGCGGGTGCCGGGCTGGGGTGGCCAAGGCCCGAAGCCCGGGGTGGGTGGCCCTGGCGGGCAAGGGGTTCGGGGTGGGCCGCCCGGACCCGGGGGGCCGGCTCGGGGCGCGGGCTGGGCGCGTGGCGGGCGGGCGGGCGGAGCGGGGGGCGGGGCGAGGGCGGAGCCGCGGCCGGAGGCGGCAGTGGCCGGAGCCGGGCTCAGGGGCGACCGTGGCCGCCGCGGAGCAAGGCTGCCTGGAGAGAGCGCCCGGGCGCAGAGGGGTTAACGGGCCGCCGGGGCCGAGCAGAGCAGGTACAGATCTTCCCTGGGACCCCCGGCCCCGGCCGCCCTCTCTCCCCTGTCCCGTTAGACCCCCCGCCCTGCGCGCACGCGCCGTCCCTGTTCCCTGCGCCCAGCGGTCGCGCCCCAGCCACGACCCCAGCCGCAGCTCTTATAGCTCTTATAGCCTCGGAAGTCCCTGGGGTCAAATTCCTGGGGAGGGGGTTCTGATCCCTTGGAACTCTGGCCCCCATCACTCGGGCGGAGAATCAGCCAAAATTCCTACGAAGTCACAGAGTAAAATTGGAAAACGTAGCCAGGACCTCCCGGCACACGCCTGGCGCCTCCTGCCCTCCTCTAGATGGGTGCTCCTGGAGGATGTGTTCCCCCCATCCCCCAACCCCGCCACTGTCTTCTGTCCTGGAGTTGGGGGACAGGGACGCTGTGAGGGACGCATGTGGGTGCCCTTGATCCAGCTCAGCCTGACGACTAGAAAGGAAAGATGCCTGTTGGGATGGGCCTCCAGGACCCAGCAGTGGAGGGTACAAGGAGGACCAAGGAGTTCTCATCCAAGATAGGGACTCTCCAGCCAGCCCTGGAGCCTGCTGGGGGGCGCCCTGCCCCGCAGCACCGCCCATTTCCCAGAGGTGGGTCCCCTGGGGGTGAAGGGGTTCGTTCTGCCCAGGTCTCTCTTCCTTGATCTTCACTGGCCAGTGTGGAGGTGTGGCCGGGAGGAGCCCAGGTTTGTCTAGACCAGAGTCAGCCTGGCCCAAGCGTGACCACTTCTGACCTCTCCTTTCTTCACCCTGGGCAGTGAGACACACCAGATGAGGAACATGAGAAGGGGTGAAAACCACAAATGTGTATCTGTTTCTGCAGGGGTGGAGGGGGAGTGTCGGCCCCCTGCCCAGCTATGCAGGGGGTGGGGTAGGACTTTTCCAGAGAGGGAGCCAGGCCTGGCCCTGGCCCCAAGAGCTCACGCCACCCCACCCCTTACTTCTCCAGGGAACTGCCAAAGCCAAACCCAGCTCAGGACAGGATTATGTGTACTGGGTAGACCCATGGAGGAAGAGGTAGCAGAGAGAAGCAGAGGCAGAGAGGGAGTAGAGAGGGGACCCGGACCTGGCAGCAAGAAGAGGCAGTGATCGTCACCCCATCTCTCCTTTCCTTCAACCTCCAGTAACAGAGTCAGGCAGAGAGCTGAAGTTTTGGGTGGAACGTTGGCCCTTCTCTGGAGCCCCTACCCACCCACCCCCATCAGGGCGGAGTTGCTGACCTCAATGGTCAGCCCAGCCAAGGGAAGGAGCAGCCATCAGCAACCCCCTTCCCAACCCCAAGCAGCTGAGGAGACCCTGCAGCTCAGGCTCAACCACTGTGATCCCTCCCTTAACTGCCCAAGTCCTGGGGTCTCAGGGAGGGAAGTGGGGCTGAGAGTTGCTACCCCCAAGCACATTCCTGCCCTTCCCTCTGTCATTTTCCTGCCCCTGAGCTGGCCCACCTCGGCATTAGCTCCTTGGATTCCTCTCCCGGGTGCCTTTCGGATCCAACAGAAACATTTTTTTTTTTTTCCTGGAAAGCAGAACTCTGAGAAGCATGAGGAGTGGGGGTGGGAAGGGCTCATTGTGAGCAGGAAGGGGCTGGAGGGCAAGGGGAGCGATGGGAGAGTCAGGCTTAGACCAGGGGAGGGTTCCAAGCTCCACTTCCCCAAGGATCAAGTTTAGACTTCAGGAGGGACTTCCTGGCTCTTCAGAAGATAGACCATGCATGATTGGGGAGCAACGGCATCTCTAGTTGCATATCCCCTTCCCAGGTTTCCCTAGCCCATCAGAGTCTTGCCTGAAGTAAGGCCTCATTGATCTAATGCTGGACGCTGGCCCCTAGAGGGAGGTTAAATCTCAGTGGGAAAAATCACCTGCTTCTCTAGAGATTAAACCATCAGCCCATTTAGTTTATCCCTTGACTGGAAAGTGTTTGAGGCAGACAGAGATGTGCCTGAGTGTTCCAGAAGGAGCTTTATTAGCTAAGAAGGGAAGAAAAAGCTGGGAGTCAGGTAGGAAATGGAAAGCCCAAGGGGCTTCCAGTCAGCAGCTCAGAGGGGGTGTCTGGTAAGTCCTCACTGAGCCTCCCTCCTCAGCTTTCCAGGACCTCTGGGAGGGCAGGAGGGGGAGCCAGATGAAAACCATCTTAAGAAAGATGCGTGTGTCTGAGCTGGCCTAGAGACAGTTCCTAGTTAGGACATGGAGCTGAGAAGTTCCTGAAGCTGAGGAGGGGGACTGAGCCTGAGTTGGGAGGCTGAGGGCAGACTGCCACCCCTCCAGCCTGGGCGGATGGACAAGGGCAGTGTGCCTTCTCCCTCCCTCCCTTAGGATCATAAAGGGGTGGGCCAGTCTTCACCCATCCATTCTCACTCTGAGATGTCCTTCTGAGGAGTCATCCCTCCCAACCCCCAGCTTTCTGGAGACTGGACCAGGCTTCGGTCCCTGCAGAGCGCATCCCCCACCCCACGCCCAGATGCCTGAGTAGAGTTGACTTCCGGTCCCCTCCTCCCTGGCCCCGGGGTCATCAAGGGAGGAGAGATGGAGAAGTGGGCGGGCAGGTAAGAGGTGGGGCGGCCCTGGAGGAGGGATGGCTGGGTCTCGGTCTCTGGAAGGGAGGGTAAGGAGCTCTGGGAGGGGCTGGGGGAAGTGATGAGTAACTTCTGGACTCTGAGCAGCTGGCATCAGGATGTGCGGAGCCTCCTTGGGGTGAGGGCTGTGTCGTAACACCTCCTCCAGCTCCTATCTGACACCTTCACTCCTGCCTTTGGTTTGCAGGCCCCAGCTGTGTCTGATGCTGCTTCTGTTCCTCCCTCAGCTCTGCCTGGATCAGGAGGTGAGCCAGGGACTAGAGACTATGATCCTTTCCTCTCCCTGCCTCCCGGCTTCCCACACTCTCCAGGCTGCGTCTGCATTTTCCACTGCCTCTGATAAGCCGTGGCCCCTTTCTCTCACACTTGGCCCTCCCAGCCTCCCCAACTCCCTAAATCCTTGCCACATCACTTCAAGCCCCACCTCTGCTGCTGAATGTGACCTTGGGCCAGTCACTACTGCCCCAAGCCTCCAGCATTGGACTAGATATTCTGTACAGTTCCCTCGAAAATCATTCTAATTTTGGCTGAACTTTTTGTCTACACAGGTGTTGTCTGGGCACTCTCTTCAGACACCTCCCGAGGAGAACCAGGGCCCTGAGGGTGTCTGGGGTCCTTGGGACCAGTGGGCCTCTTGCTCCCAGCCCTGCGGGGTTGGGGTGCAGCGCAGGAGCCGGTCGTGTCAGCTCCCTACAGCTCAACTCCACCAGGGCCTGCCCCTCCCACCCCGGCCCCCAAGACATCCAGAAGCCCTGCTCCCTCGGGGTCAAGGCAGCAGACCTCATACTTCCCGAGAAACCCTTCCCCTGTACAGGCCACCACCTCGGGGAAGAGGTGGCCCCCTTCGAGGTCCTGCTTCTCATTTAGGGAGAGAGGAGGCCCAGGAGATTCAAGGATCCAGGAGGTGAGGGGTGGGGCTTTGAGGGAAGAGGCGGGGCCTGAGGCAAGGGGCGGAGCTAGGGATGAAGGAAAGGAGAGCAAAGGATCCAGGGTTTATAAAGGCTTATCTTTGGTGCTAGGGAGTCGCCTGGGGAGGCAGGCTCCGAGGTAGCCAGCGCTGTGACCCTACGTCTGTAACACTTTCTCAGGTCCCGGGTTCGAGACCCCATCAAGCCGGGAATGTTTGGTTATGGGAGAGTGCCCTTTGCTTTGCCGCTCCATCGGAACCGCAGGCACCCCAGGAGACCACCCAGCTCTGAGCTCTCGCAGACCTCAGATCTCCCATCCCTGACTCCAAGAACGGAGCCATCTTCTGCAAACCACACCCCGCAAACTGAACTCCCTCCTACTGAACCGTCTGCCCACACCCTGTCCCCCCCAGGAGAACCCCCAAGCCCCGAAGCTGCTCAGACAGAGGTGCCCTCTAGAACCAGGCCTGCCCTCACACGGCCCCACCCCAGAGCCCAGGCCTCTGGCACAGAGCCCTCCTTGTTCCCTCCATCCCCAGGAGAAGGTAGCTCCTTTCACATGTCCCCTCAGCCAAGAAGGCCAAGTTCCCAGGGTTGGGCCGGTCCCCGGCTGGCAGAGAGACACCCTAATCCTTTCCTTTCTGTCCCTCGGAGCCGAGGCCAGCAGAGCCGGGAGCACTGGAGACCTGGGGGGAATCTTCACGGGTCCCTCACGGAGTCTGCCCCTCACTACCCAGATGGCTGGTTGCCTCTGCTGAGCGCTGGCCCCCATTCCAGCCCCCTCTGGAGCCTCTTCGCTCCCAGTAGTCCTGTCCCAAGATGTTCTGGGGAGAGTGAGCAGCTGAGAGCCTGCAGCCAAGCGGTGAGTTCCTTCTTAGACCCCTCCCCAGACTTCCAATTCTGCTTCCCTGACCCTGAGCCTGGGTCCTCAGCCTGTCAGATCTGGACCTGAGAGAGAAGGGCCTTGGCATCTGACCTCTTCAGGGTAGGGACCTTGGAGCTCTTCCATAGACCTGACCTGCCTCCCTATCCCCCCAATCCAGCCCTGACCCACACCCCCATTTTCCTCCCCAGCTTTGACTCCTCTGTATCCCCCACCTCAGCCCTGCCCCCCTGAGCAGCCAGACCCCCGGGCCCTGCAGTGTGCAGCCTTTGACTCCCAGGAGTTCATGGGTCAGCTGTACCAGTGGGAGCCCTTCACAGAAGGTGAGGTTTCTAGCCCACTCCCTGGACAGGGGGTTGGAGATTGGGGGATGATGGGGAAGGAGACACCCAGCCCCTCTTTTTCTTCTCTGTAGGCTCTTGTATTTCTCCTGTGTCATACTGTCTTCCTTATTTCCCAGGGCTGGGGTGAAGAGACAGAACAGGCCCAGAAAGGGCTGGGGGTTTCGGAAAGAGCCCTAGCTGTCAGGTGGCGGTGTATGGTCAGCAGAGGGGTCAGGCTAGGAGAAGGGATGTGTCCAGAGGTGCCCTTTGGCTGGTCTCCTCTGGGAAGAAGCCCAACCCAGGAGGTGGGATGGATGTGACATGAGCAGGGCATGGTCAGAGAGATCCTGTCCAGTGGTGACAGCTCGGTGGAGGTGCCCCATGGATCCTGGACAGTGTTGTATCACTTTCTCCCAAGCTACCATCCGTTTGATTTTCAGCCTGTGTCACCTTGATACCAAGACAAGCCCTCATGAGCTCTGAACTCACATAATCATAGTTTCAAGTATCTGTCCTCTCTCAGAGCTCACAACCCCTTTTCTGGTCTTAGTGACCTCAATTGATCTGACCCAACTTTTGTGTGACCCTCAAACTGACCTTTCAGAGTACAGAACTGTCGTGTTCCCTTCATCCACAGTGACCTCGGCAACCTCAGGATGCCCTATTGCTAATATAAGGCAAGCCAAGCCGCTCTCAGGGCCCTGGGTTCTTTCTCAGTTAACCTCCTGCCAGGGACCCCAGCTAACCACCCTTCTACCCTGTCTCTTAGTTCAGGGTTCCCAGCGCTGTGAACTGAACTGCCGTCCCCGTGGCTTCCGCTTCTATGTCCGTCACACCGAAAAGGTCCAGGACGGGACCCTGTGTCAGCCTGGAGCCCCAGACATCTGTGTGGCCGGACGCTGTCTGGTGAGGGAGGACGGGGTGCGCACATGGGGAGAGAGACAATGTTAATAACTGCTACAGGCACACACACAGAGTCTCCTTGCTCATCATCACAATGGCAAAACCCCAGACTCAGGTTGCAGAGAGGAAAGTTCTTACCTGCCAAGCAGGGCTGAGCAGAGTCAAGAGTCCATCTGAAAGAAAGACCCCCTTAAGCCCATCCAAGCTTCCCAGAGGCTGGCTGGGGATGGTGAGGCTGACAGAGAAACTACAAATCTCACTTGTAGTGCAAAGGTCAAGACACGCGGTGAGCCGAAGGCTCCAAGACCACCAGGCCAGGGTTGGAGGTGGTGTCTGGCTTCTGGCAGCCCCTGCCTCACTCCGCTTTCCCCCAGAGCCCTGGCTGTGATGGGATCCTCGGCTCGGGCAGGCGTCCAGATGGCTGTGGAGTCTGCGGGGGTGACGATTCTACCTGTCGCCTCGTCTCGGGGAACCTCACTGACAGGGGGGGCCCTCTGGGCTATCAGAAAATCCTGTTGATTCCTGCTGGAGCCTCCCGGCTCTGGATCACCCAGCTCCGGCCCAGCTCCAACTACCTTGGTGAGTCCCTGGGTTCCCCGAGTCTTGGTCCCCCGTTCCATTCCTGGCCTATTGGTTCTGCCCTTCACACCCCCATTCAGCACGGCAAATGAGCCACCCGGGAAGTCAGGGCTCCCTTCCTCCCTCCCCCGTGGGCACGGGGTATGTGGCGTTCTGTGCTGTCAGGGAAGTGGTGGGAGAGGAGGACAGTGTGACTAACCTCGCATGTCCTGATCTGCCACCTCCAGCACTTCGTGGCCCTGGGGGCCGGTCCATCATTAATGGAAACTGGGCTGTGGATCCCCCTGGGTCCTACGCCGCCGGCGGGACTGTCTTCCGGTACAGCCGTCCTCCTCGAGAGGAGGGCGTGGGGGAGAGTCTGTCTGCGGAAGGCCCCACGACCCAGCCTGTGGATGTCTACGTGAGCGAGGGGCCTGCGCCGGGGCGGGAGGAGGAGGCTGCTCCGCTGCCTCTCCTCTGAGGGGAAAGCTGTGGGTCTCAAGATGGGCAGAAGGCTAGTGGATGCCCCCTTGCCCACCCCCAAACATTCATTACCTTCTCTTTTTCTCCCCAGATGATCTTTCAGGAGGAAAACCCAGGTGTTTTCTACCAGTATGTCATCTCTTCACCTCCTCTAAACCTTGAGAACCCCACCCCAGAGCCCCGTCTCCCCCACCTCCAGCCTGGTAAGACTCTGATCCCCAGACCTAAAAGGAGGTGGGGAGAGGCTGAGGGGAGCTCGAGGCAATGGGGATGCATCTAATTTGTCTACCCGACTCTCCCTGCGCAGAGGTTTTGAGGGGAGAACCCCCACCTGCTTCAGTACCCCGCCCTGCCCGCACCCCAGGCACCCTCCAGCGTCAGGTGCGGATCCCGCAGATGCCCGCCCCGCCCCATCCCAGGACATCCCTGGGATCTCCAGCCGGATACTGGAAACGGGTGGGACACTCTGAGTGCTCGGCATCCTGTGGAAAAGGTGAGACTTCACCCACCAGCCTGTGTTCCTGGCACCCTCAGCCCAGATGCCCAGCTTGGCACTCCTGACCCCATACCCTGGATTGTGGGTCCACACCTTGACTCTGTGCCGAATCGGACTTCAGTGCTTGGGACCCCACTGACACTGGATGCCGAGCTATCCTGCCTCCCCTGGCTTCCCTTTTATCCCTTACAGGTGTCTGGCGCCCTGTCTTCCTCTGCATTTCTCGTGAGTCAGGAGAGGAACTGGATGAACGCAGCTGTGCCGTGGGCACCAGGCCCCCAGCCTCCCAGGAACCCTGCCACGGCCCCCCGTGCCCACCGTAGTGAGTGAGCCCCACGGGAGGGTTAGGGTCCTGGGGACACGACGGTTGCCCCGGGGAAACACATCCTCGCCCCCATAGGATCTCACCTGGACTCTGCACTCAACTCAAGATCTCCTGGCTTCAGAGAGACGTTATTCAGTGAGAAAGGCTGACATTCCATAGACAACAAGGAAACCCTGAGCCCCACAAGGGATCCCAGACTCCAAATATGCCCACTCTCCTCTGAGGGGTCCCCACCCCCAGTCTGTCGTCCCCTTCCCCAAACATGGCAGTCCCACACATCTCTGTTTTTGCCCTCTGTGTCTCTGTCCCTTCCCCTCCCTGCCCACGCCCATAGCTGGGAGGCCGGCGAGTGGACGTCCTGCAGCCGCTCCTGTGGCCCCGGCACCCAGCACCGTCAGCTGCGCTGCCGGCAGGAGTTTGGGGGCGGCGGCTCGTCGGTGCCCCTGGAGCGCTGCAGACATCTGCCCCGGCCCAACATCACCCAGCCGTGCCAGCTGCGCCTCTGCGGCCGCTGGGAGGTCCGCTCCCCCTGGAGCCAGGTGAGTGGTCCCAGGCAAGGAAGCTCTTGGAGCGGGAAGATCCTGGAGGCATGGGCACCAGTGAGCTAGAGCAGTGGCTTTTCCAACTCCGTTCTAATCAGCAGAAACTTTTACAAATGAGATCTCATGTAGAACCTCCATCTGTAAGTCTGCGAAGAGACGGAACCTGGGCTTGGGGGCCCAGAGCCCCATACTCAGCCTGCTCCTCAGCCCACGAAGCCCTGTAACCGCTGAGCCAGGCATCAAAGGCAGATCCTGGTTCAGAGGCCCCAGAGCTGGAGGCTGGTGAGGCAGGCAGGGAAGCCCAGGCCTGAATGCCCCTCGTCCCCTCAGTGCTCTGTGCGGTGTGGGCGCGGCCAGAGGAGCCGACAGGTCCGCTGCGTCGGCAACAACGGTGATGAAGTGAGCGAGCAGGAGTGCGTCTCAGGCCCCCCTCGGCCCCCCAGCAGAGAGGCCTGTGACATGGGGCCCTGCATCACAGCCTGGTTCCACAGTGACTGGAGCTCCAAGGTGGGCCTCACACTCCCTAGCCCAGCCCCACGCCCCCGGTACCCCCCACCCAGGACACCCTCCCGGGGCCTTTCCAGCATGGTTGCATAACGTTGACTGAGCAAGCACCTGACGTCTGCTAAACACTGCTTACGTTGGGGACTCAGAGAAAAACTTACGCTGACATCCTGACTCCTGCCTGGCAAAGTTTCCCCATATCTGGCTGGTACCCCTGGGGCATTCCCTAACTCCCGGATCCTGGATGTGTCTGTCCTCAGCCCCCTCCCCTTCCCCTACTTGTCACTCCAGCCTCCCTTCACACTCTGCTTCCCAACAGTGCTCAGCTGAGTGTGGGACGGGAATCCAGCGACGTTCTGTCGTCTGCCTCGGGAGTGGGGAGACCCATGGGGAGGGCCAGGAGGAAGCAGGGGCAGGAGCCACTGAGCAGACCTGTGCTCCAGGAAGCCGCCCCCCTGACATGCGTGCCTGCAGCTTGGGGCCCTGTGAGGTGACGTGGTGCTGGTACACGGGGCCCTGGGCAGAGGTGAGCTGAGAGCCTGGGAGGGGGGCCCATCGGTGGGATTCCCTGGGGGGAGGTCGGAGTAATCCTGCTCTCCCTTCCCGTCTTCTCCATTAGTGCTCCTCAGAATGTGGCTCTGGCACGCAGCGTAGAGACATCATCTGTGTGTCCAAACTGGGGACTGAGTTCAATGTGACTTCTCCTAGCAACTGTTCCCACCTGCCCAGGCCCCCTACCCTGCAGCCCTGTCAGGGGCAGGACTGCCAAGACCGATGGTTTTCTACACCCTGGAGTCCGGTGAGTGCCTGGCACCCTTGCCCTGCTCAGCATGGACTTCCAGGGGAGGGGAGGAGAGGCTTCCCTCCTTGTACCTCCCTCTGTGCCCCAGGCTAAAGCCAGCGGCAGTTTAACTTGTCCCATTTCCTAGACCAGGAGGACAGGTGGGCCCCCTCCACGTGGGGTTTCATAATGCTCCAGGAGAGCCCCCCAGCTCCTTTCAGAGGAGGAGGAGGCCTGGGGTTCAGGAGGAGCCTGGGGCACAGCAAAAGTCTGATTTGATAGCTGGGGTCTCCCCAGTGTTCTCGCTCCTGCCAGGGGGGCACGCAGACAAGAGAGGTCCAGTGCCTGACCGCCAACCAGACCCTCAGCATCCGATGCCCTCCTCACCTGCGGCCCTCCAGGAAACGATCCTGTAACAGCCAACCCTGCAGCCAGCACCCTGGTAAAGAGCTCCCTCTCCCCAGCCCCCAGCAGAGCGGAGTTAGCTGGAGTGTGGGTGGAGATTAGGAAGGACGAGTGGGAGTGGGCAACACACCTCCAGTGGGATGGATCTTGGTGACTTCTTGTGCCCAATGGCCTCCTCTGTCCCCAGATGATCAATGCAAGGACAGCTCTCCACATTGCCCCCTGGTGGTGCAGGCCCGGCTCTGCGTCTATCCCTACTACACAGCTACCTGTTGCCGCTCTTGCGCCCATGTCCTGGAGCGGTCTCCCCCGGAGCCCGCCTGAAATGGGTCCAGGAGACCCTCTCCTCGTGGTTTTCTCATGCCACCATCAGTCACCTGTCAATCAGCCCACTCTGTACCCTCTGGCTCCCTAGCCTGTCCTGGTCTCACTAGGGACGTCCCCCAGGGTGGTCGAAGGTGGCAAGATGACAAACAGTAACTGTCAAGACGTGTGGTTGGGTCTGTGCGGTGGTGTGATGGTGTGTGTGCACATATGCCCCCAGATGTGTATATGGGCCTGTGTGGGTGTGTGTGTGCCCATAAATCTGTATCACTTCTCAAAAAGAAGTTACACAGACTGAGAAGGAACCGGGAGAGGGGACAATGCCTGTTCCCGTGAGAGTTTTCTAGGCTGAAAGGAAAGCAAGTTTGCAACTCTTTGGGAATCCGAGCTACTTAGAGTCTGGCCTTCCCATTAATCCCAACTTTGTGTCCTAAACCTCATTTCTCCTGTTCAGGCCACACATCATCTAAACCATCCTTTTGTCCTCTGACCCTTTCTCCCCTTACTTAGTCTCTCTATCCCTCCCTCTCATAGTTAGCTAGGGATGGGGTGAGCCATTGCCAATCCTGCTTTTCCCCAGGAAGAGAGACTATCTCCCCAGAGCAGGGACCAGCTAGGCAGAGGATGGAAAAGAGAAAGGTTAGAATAAGACACCCGAGCCCCTGCTCCCGCTCCCCACCTCCTAAAATGGTTCCCACCCCAGAACTAATTTATTTTTTATTAAAGATGATTATGACAAATAAGAAACAGGCTCTTCATTGTCCTCGTGGGAACCCAGCCATTCAGGCCACCTAAGCAAGCAGTATGAGATCAGAATGAAGGGTGGGAAGGGGAACAGTACTTGGAGCCCAGGTGGAGAGAGTTTGGGCCCAGAAAGGCTAATGAATGAGCCCCAGTCACCTGAGACCAGGAGCCTTGGTCAGAGAGGGAGAGGATCCTGGCCGACCTCAGGCCCTGCAGGTTGGTCATTGACCACTAGAGGTCACCACTTCTCCCAGTTTAGTTATGGAGATGGGCGCTTGGGTCCAGAGCTGAAGAAGAAACTGCTTGGCCTATGGTGGGTTTCTTGGTAGGCTAAGTCTTTCTGTAAAGTCTCTTGGAATCTAGTAGCACTTTTGTCCCATCTGGGGCTGAGCTGAATGGAGGTTGCCTTTTCAGGGGTCCTTTTTCCTGTTCCCTTTCTTTGGCCCTGCCTTCCTGCTCCTCTCATCCTTTCTGCTATTACCCATTTCCCTATTAAGCTTTTGGTTTATCGCTCTTTATAGGGTGGGAGGAAAGGAAATGATTCACACCCCACACCCCACACCCCTCTCCCTCAGCAGAAACGGCCGGAGGAGGAGCCTGGCCCGGCTCTAGGGGATTTGGGGGTGGAGTCGAGGGTGGAGCCAAGGCAGTACTGGATGTCCTGCCAAAGATACATTCTTCAGAGATGTCTCACCCTAGTCTCCTCCCTCCTCCCTCCCCCACCCATGTCCACTCTCAAGGTAAATAGCTTGCTAGAGGTGGTGTGAGAGTGGGCAGCCTTTTCCATAACACAGATCCTCTCCCTGACCCCTACAATTCTGAGGTCTGAGTCCAGATCTCCACTTGTGGGAGCCAGACTTCTCAGGGGTCCCCATGCCTAGGAAGAGGGGAAGTGCAATAGAACTGAGCTTCTCTCCCCATTAGAAGCATCCCTCCCCCACCCCTGCACCTCTACAAGTCTGGTCGAGTAAGGCCATAAATAAAGGCCTGCAGAAACAGCTGAACTCAGTGACTACTGTTCCCTGAGCATGCACACCCAGACACCCAGACACTGGGGAGGACCCCAGAGTTGCCTGAGGAGACAGGACTTCTCTGCTCTGGCAGCTCCCTCACGTCATACTGTTGCCTTGGGAAGCAGGCTTTCCCTGGGTTGGAAGTGGCTGAGAAGGAAGACTCCGGACAACATCTTGGGAGGACAGTGCATGAGGAAGGAGGCAAAAGAAAATGGGGGGGAAGGAAAGAAACTGACTTTAGTCCAGGACGAGGAGTGAGGAAGGGGGTACAAGGAAAGCCCAGTCTTAGTGTTTCTGCTCAGTGTAAAGAGAAGGCGTCAGATGTGTTCCTCTGGTGAACCCCTAAGGGGATCAAAGACGCGGGGGGACCAGGGAAGTGGGACCTGAGCCCGCCTTGTAGATACTGAGGGCTGAAGGCAGAGCCCTGAGACCGAGGGAGGGGTGTGGTGAATAGCTGGGGCCCTCCCAGTGATTCCTGGAAGCTGAAGGCTGGGCGGTGGCCCCAGCTCAGCTGACTTCCCCGAAGTTCCTCCTCCCTCTTTGGGCCTCTCTGGGCTGTTGCCGGGCAGGTTTGGAGTTTGGCCTGAGCCTGAGAACCAATCACAGGTGGGGAATGCAGCCACAGCCCCTCTAAGGACTCCCCCAGCTTCAGTAACTCCCTTCTCTTTCTGATAGCCCCCAGCTCCCTCATAGCCTCCAGCCTCTGACTGCTCATGATGTGGGCTTTCATCTGGGGGGTTGCCCCCTTTCACCTCATTTTAAAGCTAGGATTCAGTGCAGCCCCTAAGGATTCTTTTCTCTGGTCACTCAGTATTGGGGAGGGGGGTGTCAATGTGAAAGTCTTCAGGAAGGGAAACCTGACCCCAAGCACCCCTTCTCCTGGCCCCTTAGAGGGTAGTAGTGTGGCCAGATGCCTCTTTGATGACCTCTGAAACCCTCTGCCTCCAGAGGGGAGAGAGGAAGCTGCAACCCAAGGTCAGGGAGATGTGCTGGAGGGGCCCCTAGGTTTGGTGCCCTGGGTGGAATTTAGGGAAGGACTCAGAGGAACTGGACCCCTGAGAATCGAGGTGGGGGTGGGGTGGTGAGAGGAACAATCTTGATGTGCACAAGAGAGATCAAGCGTGCAGGCCAGCAAATTGCTAGGGCTTCTCATTTCTCGGTGTTTGTTGGGGGAAGGGGATTGTGGTTCTGTGTCAGTGGACTTAGGGCTGAACTTGTGAGGTCTCAGTTCAGCTGGGTCAGAATTCCTCTCCCCTCCCCCCTCCCAGTTTCCCCAGGGTAATTACCCACCCAATTAAGCTTCAGCCTTCAGACTAAATTTAGCTTCTACACTTCCCCAACCAGGGGCCTCCCTGAGAGCAGGTGCTCACAGCTGCAGGGGTGAGTCTGAGGAGACCAGACCCACACTCACCACTCACCCAGATTCAACCTCTGCGGTTGACGAGGAGTGAAACAGAGCACAGGGCCCGGTGCTGACCTACGGCATGAGTGTCCCAACCTGAAGACACCCTCCCTCCGGAGCCCTTTAGGGGAGGATCTAGATAGACCTGGAGGGCGGCAGCAGCGCAGAGGGATGAGAGTGAGAACAAAATGCAAGAAGGTCCCTTCCAGATTCCCTCCAACCAGATCCTCTTTCATTTCCTGTTTCCCCTTCTCCCCAGTTTTACAGAGACTTCATCTGAACTTAACACCCTTCCCCCACCAGAGTAAACTGAATCAGAGACCTCTCCTCTCCTTGAAGCATGGGGAATCATGCTAAAGAGTACCTCAACAGTTTGGAGGTGGAGTGGGGGCGTGGGTTCCTGCATTCCCACCCTCTCTCCGACCAGCATCCCTCAAATCCATCATCTCTGGTTCTGAGAGTCAGGTGGGTGGGGAAGTTAGAGCGGAGGGGGCTTATCTGTCACAGGCAGATGATGAAGAGATGTCCGCTTTAAAGGGTGAGAGGCATCTTCTACAGGAAGTAGAAAGCCTCAGGAAAGTACCTAAGACTAAGTCAGTCAACAGGAGAAACAGTTTGGGTTAACCAAACTAGACAGCGCCAATCTTCAATCTGACTTTGGGCTCCTTGACCCTGGAGATCGGGGAAAGCTCTAGAGGGGGGTGTTTCATGGCTGAGGTCAGAAGGTAGAAAGGATTGGAGGGAGGAATGTGCAAAATTAGTCCAAACAAGGTATGCATGAGCCATAGCAGTCAGATGCTAGGAAACCAATCAGCCACACCAGCTGACAGGGAGGTGCAGGGATGACTAGGAGCCAGACCAGAGCACTTTCTCAGCGAGCACCGGAGAGCTGTGTTTGAATGTCCTGGGAAAGAACTTCAGTATTGGAGGAGAGATGGGTTCAATTTCAGGAATGTCCCAGGTTGAGGTTAGGATGTATGTGTGTGTGTTGTACTCCTCTGAGCCTTGCCTGAATCTTTTTAAGAGACAGCTCTACAGAACTTTGAGTGAGGAGGAAAAGAAACTAGGGGTGAGAGGGTGGAGTTACTCATAAAAAGAAGACTGTGTGTGTCCCTGTGATCCCTAGGCCAAAAGGCAAGAGGCCCTGCCCTTGATGGGAGGGGCAGAGTTAATCTGCTCTGGAACCAGACCCCCTCTTTCATCTCTTCCTCCCTCCCCTGGATACTACTGATTCTTTGTTGCCTGCCTCTTTCATGACATCATAAGACGCCTTTTTAGCTCTAGCAGAGGAGTGGGCAATCTTTTTCTCTTAAGGACCAGCCGTAAATATTTTTGGCTTTGCACGGCATAGAATCTCTGTTGCAACTACTTGACTGCTGCTGTAGCACAGAAGCAGCCCTACACAATTTGTAAACAAATGGGCATGGCTGTGTTCCAACCAAACTTTATTTATGACACTGAAATCTTAATTTCATATAATTTTAATGTCACCAAATATCTTTTTTCAACCATTTAAAAATGCAAAAACCATTTTTAGCTTTTGAGCCATACAGAAAAAGGCAATAGGGCAGATTTGGCTGGCAGGGAGTTTACTTACCCCTGGGATTTCTTCCATCTGGTTGAACTCCCACAATGCCCAGCCATGGAAAGTCCTGTTTGTGTCCCCTCTGCTTCAAAATACAGCTGTAGACCCTTTTAATTCAACATCCTATCTATTGACATCGGCTTCGTAGTGGTTTCTCCCTGGGAATTCAATGACTTGGACATGGCTGACAGAGTAAATCCTTAAGGGACTTTTCCCGAAATTCCTTAAAGCACTTTGTTTAGTGCTTTAAGGTAAAGCATTTGTATATATTCTCTCTTTGAATCTTCTCAATAATAAGATGGGGGAAGACAATTAAATCCAGTTTACAGGGGAGAAAATTAAGTCTAGTCTTTTAACTTTTAAAATTCTAATTCCTTTGATCTGCTATTCAATTTCATTCCCACAGAGCACCCTTTATCAAAATACTCAGTTCTTTGGGCCACAGTGATCTGGAAGTTGGATGGGATCAAGTGTTTTTGTTGTTGTCAAACGTCTTTCATGACTTCTCTGCATTTTAGGAAAATCCTGTCTAAATTTCATTTTTCAACTCAAAGTTTCAAGGAATTAAAAATTCTTTCAAATATATTCAGTGTTTAGGCCCCAGGAAATAATTAAAATAAATATACATGGCCTTTGTGTAAGGTACACACACTGTCATACAAACATAGGCTTATATATTACTAACTGAGTCACAGTGTTTTTCCCTAGAACAAACTTTATCAAAGTTGTATGTTAGTATGTTCTGGACTTAAAAGCAATGCAGCTGCATTTCTTTTTAAAATAACCTATTTCTGGGATTGCTTACCAAATCCTTCTTTTGTATTAGAGGTTTTCTTTCACTCAATAGTACTGTGATGGATTGACAGATCTATCCATCATGGTTCATGAGGGGGGAAAGGAAGATACAGAACCTCTATCCTGTTTCAGACCTGACCCCAACTATCAAATTTTGAAGTGAGAGAAAGGGGCAAAGAAGCAGGTAACCAACCACCCCCGCACCATTACCAAGCTCCTCTGTACAACTGTTGTTCCTTAAAGCTGAAAACAAGCCACCTCATTTCAGAACACACAGACAACCTCATTTCATTTCGACACGAAGTTGTTTCCCTCTTTCTGTTTCTCTACTTTGCCTCACAGAGGATTTCTGAGAAATGAAAAAAGTCACCTCCCACAGTCTCAGTCTGCAGTTTTGTTTTTTGGGTTTTTTTTTTTTTGTTTTTTGTTTTGTATGATGAAGAGAGACAGGAAAGGCGTACACTGGGCATACAGCATTAACCCAAAGCTTTACAAAGTAAGCAAAATGCCCTTCCCATAGCGCTTCAGCCAAAGTGGGTCCCACCTTGCCTTAGATCTGGGTGTTCAGGGTCTAGAGATGGGTGGGAACCACGGCAGGCAACCTCAGGAATAGAGGTGTGAACTGAGGATGGAATGCATGAAAGATCTGGGCATAGAGATTCAGGAATAAAATGTTTATGAAACCAATGTTTCTTAGGGAAAACCCCTACCTCCCCCCTCAACCCCAAACCTGAACACCTGAGTCATACCAGCCCTGTAGGGGTGTCTATGAAATGTGTACCAAAATTTCTGAAACCAGCTCCTCCTATTAGACTAGAAAACGAACTGTTTTTAGGGGCACAGAATTGAAGGCGTTTCTTAATCAAAATAAAGAAGAAAACTCATCTAATTCAGGTAGAAACCCAACAGTTACTCTTTTCCTCGTCTGCTTCCTTGGCTCTTTCCCAGCACACCTTGTTCCAGAATAACTTCAATAAACATACACATGTGACCACAGAGGGTGGGGGGAGGGGAGACCAAGTGGGGGTGGTGAAATTCTGAATGGAATGCAGCCCCAGCTAGCTAGGGGGCTGGGACTGAGACTTCGGGCCCTGTCTGTGGATTTATACAGGCAGGGAAGCCAAAACAATGAGCTCATGGGCAAGAATGCAGCCTGTGGGGAAGTCTGGGCAGTCAGAGCAAACTAGTTTTTTGAACCAGGATGCGAATAGCTGTAATTGAGTCTCCCATGGGAACAGGATTAGGGAGAGTGGAGCCATCATTCAGTATCTTAGGGTCCAGTTAAATAACTTTTGGGGGCTGTTCTTTATTAAATTCTGTTCTGCAGAGAGCATAGCAGTCTCGGGTCCATGTTCAAAAACCTGGTTCCTTTCCCTATGTGAACTTGGGTGGGTGAAGATGGCTGGTGAGAATGTGTGAGCGAACTCAGGTGATGCTCTTAAGACATCTTTATTCAAAGCAGGTCTGCCAATGCCAGCTCCTACACCAGGATCCAGTGATGGCTATGATCCTTAGGTTGTGTGTGTTCAGGGATACCACTTTAACAAGACAGAGGAAACGGCCAATAGAGTCTATCTTCTTTACTTCCCAGATAAACACAGTCCACCCAGCTGTGTGTATTTATACCAAATTCGGACTTCTAAGACCAAAGAGACATCTTTTTTTTTTCCTACCAGTGTTTTCCAATACTTTTATATAAGGCCCTAAATGGAAGAAACTGAAGAGATATTACCTTCACTGGCCATGTATGGTAAAGGGGAAGGAAGGCAGGGAGGGAAGATGAAATGAGAAGAAAAAAAATTATCTACACATCTCCCCCTTCTCCTACACCCCACCAGAGGTTCTTTCCCAGCTCCATGCTTTTGTGCATGTTTCCTACTCATTTTAAGGTCCAACCTCAAATGTTTTTGAAGCCTTCTTGACCACCTTCTACTTCCAGAAGTTGTCACCCTGCTTTGTCCCACCCCTTGTCTTATACTATCTTTATTATAGTATTTTGTGTACTGTATCCTAATTATTTTTGTCTATGTTATCACTCCTATTAGACTGTGAGCTTTAACTTTGTGCTACAATTGCTTTCTTTCCATGGATTTGTATGCATAAATTCTTCAGATGTATTTCCTAAAAACGAGGACATTTTCTTATATAACCACATATAATTAACACACTCAAGAAATTTAACATTGATACAGTACTGTCTAACATATTGCCCATATTAAAATTTTCCCAATTGTTCCCAAGTCCTTTATAGCTTTTTTCATCCAGGATCCAATCAAAGATCACCCTGCATTTAGTTGTCATGTTTCTTTCGAGTGTTCCCTGGTTGGTTTTTTTCCCATTCTATACATAAAAGCTTACATCTGCTAACCCCAACCTCCCACTCCACCCTAGTCTTTTTTGATTGCGTTGAGGGTAAGAATTAGTCTTTTCAAAACTCCAGCATCCAAAAGTGCATGGTGCATAGTAAGCAGTCCCCTGCCAGGTAATGGACAAATGAAGAAATTCAACAAACATTTGGCTGCCTTGAGCTCATTAAATGTCCCAGTTCATTGAAGGTTTGAAACATTCTTAATAAACTAAAGTAACCCCTGAACAGGGGAAGACGAGAGAAGGCAAAGTGGGTAAGAATACAGAAACCCAATGGCAGAGACAAGCCATGGAAATGGATACTTGGAAGGGGTAAAATCCAGAGTAGTATTCTTGGCCCAAACACATTTCCCAACAGTCAAGAACTATTATTCTATGCAGGTAAAGAAAGGAACTGCAAAAGAAAGACCAGGTATAGCATGGGAACAAAAGCCTGCCCTATTTTTTTTTTACCTCACAAGAATCATTAGTAAAGAACACAGAATTCCCTGAGAGGTCTGTTACATCTGCCTGCAAGCAGATTCCCAACTCCCAACTTTCCACATGCTTCACATAACTAAGATAACACTGTAACAACTTTGAAACTAAAGAAGAGGGACAGAGTTAAGCTTTCAAATCTTGAAACTGAGAAGCCTTTAAAGAGTGTGGGAGGGTTCCAGAAGACAAAGCTCCGTAATCATTGAAAAAGTGGGGCCAAAAAGAACTAGGATAAATTAAGACAGACTCAGCTGATCATCTTGAACCAGGAATTAATGGCCTGTGCACTGGGCATCTGGCTGGAGCCGTGCTACACACCAGTTGTACAAATTATTTCACTTTAACTTTTGTAAAACCCTCCAGCTGTCACAACTGCTTTAAGAAAAATGTTCTGAAACAGTCTGAAGCAAGAGCTAGCATTAAAGTAGCAAAACAGGAACTGAAAGAAAAAGTTTGGTTGTATCAAATGAGGGGAAGTGTTGATTATTTTGACTCCCTCAGTGACTCATGTTATTGGTTACCATTTGACCCAAGTTTTTAAGGTGTTAAACTAAGGAATATTGCCACAGAAATAGCTTCACATCACAACAGAGCAATGGGAGCAATAGTATTTGCACAGAACTTGACTCTGACCACGATTTGGGCGCTCATGATCTGTGCTACTCTCCCTCCACACCTGTTCGGGAGTTCATTTGTACGAAACAGCTTTCTTTGTAATGAGAAAAAACTGCCATCTTCTGGTAGTTAGGCTCCAGAAAGAGAGGGGCTGCCAAACAGAAATGCACAAAACCTGAAGGCGGTAAAGGGCAGAATCCTGTTTGCATGATTAGCATTTGGTGCTCAGGGCTTAAAACCAATATGCAAACCTCATATTTGCACATTTCCATGGTGATTCCGCTCCCTTTCAAGGTAGCTGAAAATAAAGACAGGATAGGGCTTCTGAAATTGACTTGCTTATTCTCACCTCCTTCTTGGGAAGAAAGGGGAAAGGTACTGAAAGATTAGTACCAACAACCTTATGGAAACTTAACTTTGGGTGTTAATTCTTCTAGCTTCTTTACTCACCTCAAAAGGTTGAGTGAGATAGGGAGATACAATAACTGCTGTAGTGAAACCTCTCACCCCCCAGTTATACCAACATTTGGTGACTAAAAGAAATTGGGATGGGGATTATGCTTTTTGTATTAAAATATACTGTTGTACTTTTGAACTACTCCAAAGTACAGCAGTAATACATGTAATTAAAAGCCCGGGACTTCCCTGCTGGTCCAGTGGTGAAGACTCTGTGCTTTCAATGTAGGGGGTGCGGGTTTGATATCTGGTCAGGGAACTAAGATCCCACATGCCATGCGGCGTGGCCAAAAAAATATTTTAAAAAAAGCCCAACAGCTCTAATTTGAATGAAAGAAGGGGTTATTCTGAATGGAACTGACCTCTGCTCTAAGGCAAATCAGCTTTATGGGGCTTTTGCTGGTTAATTCACCTATACTTGTTTGTTCAGCTGACTTCCCTCAGATGCTTGCCTAAGAGGGGGAAGGAAAACAGGCATTGATTAGAAAACACCCGTACCACACCTTGCATTTGAATAAAAGATTTATTATTTTCATCTCAGGAAAAACAGGAAGTTAGGGAAACACACTGCATTTTACAGCCCACATTAGTTTGTAGTTGGTCCTAACCCTTCCTGGCACAGATGTAAACAGCATTAGCTGTTTTAACCAGAACCAAGGTGTTCACCCCCAACAGAATGTACATAGACACTAGAGGACTGCAGGGTTTTCCCTGAGAGAAGCATCAGACAGACAGAAGTTGCTGAGAGCCATCTTTCCAGGCAGCCCCTCCCTTTCCATTTTGGAGGATTTGCCTGAACTACGCAGCTAGTCAGCACTTAAACCATGTGCCTCTTCTCCCTACAGAAATCACCCACCCTGCCCCAAAGCACTTGGGCTCCCTAAGCCCTCACAGCCTCTGACCCAAAATAGCAACTGAAGATTCTCATCTACATTTCAGCAGTCACACCTAGTAAACTGGGAAGTGGGGCCCCTAAACTCCATCGATCTACAGCTCTGTGCTTATTTCCACAACTGGCTATGGGGAGACAGGCCTTTTTAGTCACCTTAACTAGATCTTAAGATTAATTAACTATATAAAGTGCTTTTAGGTCCTTAGAGATAGACATGATATAAATAAGTGGTTTATGATCAAGAATGATAAATACACAGATAAAAATAGTTCTAGCTAGATGACCTTAAGGCTTGGAGATGGGCGGGCAAGGCAATTGTTCCCTTATTACATTCTTAGTCATTTTATTCATGCCTATTTTTGTCCGGAGTCCACATACTAAAGGTCACGTTCAGAAGCTGAAGGTTTCAAAATGACCCTGGTTCCACTATCAAAGTTTTCTCCAGTTTACTAGTAGCTTTTATATAACTCTGAGGTTTAACAGAGCCCATCAATTTCTATGATTTTAAGTGAGCATATTCAAATGCAAAAGAACCTAGAGAAAGTCACCTAAGATATCATCCCCTCTTTTGAAAATCCCTAAGGAGATTTTGAAAATTTCTCCCCAAAGACAGGATTAAGCAACAACCAATAAGATACCAGTCCACGGAAAAGGGACTCTTCTCACCTCATCACTGTTACTGTCAGCACCCATTGTACTGCCACCTCCTAAGGATAAAATTCAAGAAGGATGAAGGTCTGTGGACTCCTTGGGCGGTCACTTAGGTTCCTAGAGCCAAAAACTAAAAGGGGTAGTAAGAGTTCAGGGATGGCAAGGTAAATTTGTAGGAACTATAAATATCTGTAGAGGGAGCCGAACAAGCAGCAAATATTTCAAGGAAGGATAGAAAATAAACGGTAAGTTTGATAAAACATCAAGTCTGAAGTCCATAGAGATGCCAATGCAAAAATTTGAAACAAAGTTTGAGAATCATTAATAGAAATGAAATAAGTATTCGTTTTATTAACTCACTAGGCTTAGACCTGTGTTTAACAAGCAAGCCTAGTAATAGCACCATGGTTAGACTATAGCCTGCTTTTCCAAGCCATCATTGTACAATTTATTAAGCAAACAAGGGATCAAATGTCTCTCATCCACCCAATGTGATCTTTTTATACATACTCCTAATAAGTCCCATTTGGAACAGCTGAAAATCTTTTAGCAAAAGCTTTGAAGATGAGCTCATGAACTCAGTTAAAATTTCACCAGTTAAATTAAGACAAATGGAAGGAACTCAAATGAGTAGTTGCCCAATCAGAGCCCATTACTTCTAAGTCATCAGGCCATGTGCCCCGCCCTCCCAATAAATCCTTAAAACCTTGACTCAATTATTGAAAACCCACATGTAACAAAGTGAAAGGATTAATTTCCACTCCTCAATTTCTCAGCCCCAGGTTTAAAAAAAAAACAAAAAACAAAACCCAAACAGGTATTTAAGAAATACTTACCAAAATCAGATAGGAAAATTAAAGCCTGCATAGTTATGAATCAGAATTGTTGTACTACAACCAGGTTGCATACAATTACATCAGTTGGTTCTGTATACAATCTAGAACTGACTAGCACAAAATTTAGAATAGAAAAAGCTATAAGAAACAGGTTCCTAACTACAGAAGTTGTAAATTTCAAAAGGGTATGAAAAAGCTAATGTAATTTCAGACTTTTCTCCCTTTACACTTCAACCAGATGTTCTGTAAAAATATATACAATTTTTACAGACGATTACAAGTTTTTGTCTTAAAAACAGAATATTCCAGATGTGTAATTGAGCCTTAAATCAAGTATTCTTGGCCATGACACTAGGCTAATAAACTAGGAATCACTCAAACCAAGCCAAAGGAGAACAGGTATAAACATCCTGAGCATTGGACTTTCTATTCAAGAAGCACATCTAGGAAAGCTAATTATAGAGTATAAAGCTTCCCTTCACACTCTGTTGTACAGTGTTGAGGCTTCTAGTCATAGGTTCTATTACTTGTAGCTTAAAATCCATTTTACACATAACGCTGGCATTGTTAGTGCTTCTATTTTAACACTATAGAAGTTAATGGATTCAGTGGGCATATTTAATGAACTCTATGACTAGCCTGGCTACTGGCCACTTTCCTGTTCTAGGCAAGGTAATTAAAGTCTCTCCACCCTACCGTCTTCACTAAATCTAAAAGTCCTCCTCCGTGGCCTCCCAAAGTTTGCCTGTTACTGAAACTGAATTCCACTTCTTTCAGACAGTGACTCTTCAAGAGGGATTACTTTTCCCATGTATTTATTCCTGTTAGCCATTAAGCCCCCTGCCGCTTGCTTTTCTATGTTGCTACAGTAGAACTCCTGGAGGTTATGGCCTGCACAGCTTGAAGTCCAACTTCATAAATACATCTGATTTCACAGCAGGCGTATGTGGTTTTGGTGGCTGGAGTTGGTTAAGAGTCAATTATTGCACTTAAAAGGCTATCTTATTAGATACGCCAAACCAGCTCCTACTCCGGCAACACCTGCAAAAGCCAGCAGCACATTTCTGATGCCGCCTTCTAGGTCCTCTACATGGAAGAAGTCCACAAACCCATCCTAGAAAACAAACAAAAAAGCAGTTTCAAGTACGGGCTTCCACTGGCTTAAAAACACTATTTACAAAGAAAAGATGAATTAAAATATCTAAGGTTTATTACCCCCAAACGCAATGACGAACCAATTATTATTTACCCCCAGACTGCAAAGGAGACACATTATGCAATTAAAAGGGAGGTGGGGCACGCTCAAAAATGTATTTGCTATCACGCCCAGGTGATTCTTATTTCTTAACCAATAAAACAGCCTACAGAAAACCAGGATTTTTTTTTTTTTTTTTTTTTTTTTTTTTTTTTTGCGGTACACGGGCCTCTCTCTGTTGTGGCTTCTCCCGTTGCGGAGCACAGGCTCCGGACGCGCAGGCTCAGCGGCCATGGCTCACGGGCCCAGCCGCTCCGCGGCACGTGGGATCCTCCCGGACCGGGGCACGAACCCGTGTCCCCTGCATCGGCAGACGGACTCTCAACCACTGCGCCACCAGGGAAGCCCCAAAACCAGGATTTTTGATACAATTCACGACAATCATACCATCTCTAAGGACCAACTACTTAAATCAACATCAAGCAACCAGAGGTCCATTAGTTAGAGCCTTGAAAACCGAGTTGTGCATCTTAAAAACCTTTAGCTATCCCCTCTTTCTCTATAAAATCCTCCATTTCATTTCCACTCCAAGTCCCCTCCTCAACCTTAAAACAAACTTACCCAGCCTCTTTGTTTGACTAGCCAGTCTCGTTTTGTCCTTACGAGAACATCTGTGATGCTTTCTGCTAATGGTTCGATGCAGCTTTCTTGGTTTATACTCTTCAAGTGTTTGGCCACAAAGGCACCAAAAGAAATGAGAGTCACAATCCTGCCCCAGTTTGTTACTCCGTCACTGAAAACATGGACCATCACTCGAGACAAAGATTTGACATCGTCTTCGTTTTTGATGTCCAGTTTCCGAAGCATGCCTAAGAGGAAGAAAAGCATGCAGGTTCTCACGGCCTCTTTTGTCTAAACCAGGGCACGATTCGCCTGCCCACCCACGGAGGGGGAAATCGCTATTCGGGCTCTATAGAACTCAGGCTGATCCCACTTGAAAATTGACATCCCACCCTTTCCGGGCTTTGAGCAGAGCTGCCATTTCCAAAAGAATCAAGTGGGTGGAAACAATGACTCACGGCCAGAATATTCTGGTTTCAGAAATAGGATGAGAGTCGTTTCAACACTGACTCGTTTCGGTTTCCACCCACCAAAGGTGGGTGAGTCCAGAGAGTTGAAAAAAGGCAGCGCGGGCTTCGCGAATAACCCCCTTACCTTGGAAGGCCGTCTCGTGGTTCCGTTGCACACCGTCCCCGACCCGTCGCAGGGTCTCTAACGCCTTCCGGCTGGCGGCCCCAGACCCGCCCAGTGGCTTCGCGTCCTTGGTGCCGGTTGCCTGCTCCCGGAGGTATCGAGAGATAATCTCCAAGGACTGCCGGTACAACTCGTCCTCCTCCTCCTCTGCTGGGGGCGGCGTCGAGGGGAGTGAGCCGTCCTTGCCCGAGCCGTTACTGGCCTCGCCGACCAACTCCAGCAAAGGCAGGACGGCCGGCCGCTTCCCTAGAGGCTCCGGCTCGCACCCGTCCAGCTCCTCTTCGGGCGACATGATGGCGTCGGAGGCCGAGGATTCCATCTCTTCGGGCGGCGAGGAGCGGCGGGTGGGCGCGAAGAACAGCAGCCTGGCGGGGGTCGCGGTGACGTCGGGGCCCTCGGCGCCAATGGGCGAGGGCCGCGCGACCCTCCGGGAGTCGGGCGCGAGAGTGGCCGGGGGGCTCGGGCCGGCGCTTCCGCCAATCACCTCGCCGGCTTCCCCTCCCCCTACCTCTCGCCCGGCCGTGGCCTCCTTTCCCGCAGCCAAAAGCCGCCTCCCCGGAGCGGAGGCGCCGCTGCCGCTACCCGGTCCCAATCCGGCCCCCCCACAGTAGAGGTTGAGTCCGATTACTGCGTTTCTCTGGAGGCCGAACATCTCCAACCGCCGCCGCCGCCTACTGAGAAAAATGGGGGAGGCCTCAACTCCTATCTTGAAAAGCGGAAGTAACGAGTGAGAGAGGCGCTCCTATATCATGGTTTTAGGGCCCAGTCCTACGCAATGGCGTCAGCAACGCTTAAAAAAAAAAATTGTATCCTTAAATGGTGAAAAGGGCGGAATCTTCCGGAGGGTTGCGCACGACACCAACCGCCGGGTTAGGGCAGGGGCGGGGCCTGGGGCAGGGCGGGGCTTCCGGCTCTTCGGAGCCTCTCGCGGCCGGTTACGTAACAGCGGCTCAGGCGCTTGGGCTGGTGGGCTCGCTCTCTTGCCCCGCGCTCACCTGGGCTTGCTAATAATGGCTCTCTCTGGGCTTCCCTGATCCCTGATTTGCGAGACCCTGCTGTTGTTTTTGTGCCAGAGGTTTTTTTCCCACACCAAAGTCTTAACCATCTAGTCGCTCAGACTTTGAGGAAAGGGAATGAGTAAATTCTGCCACGGATGGGGAACAACAGTCTTAGATAATATGGATAAATAAGAGGGCACTGTTGGGGACCAGTAGTTATTTTGCACATCTTCAGCTCTTTGGAAATGGGGACGCTCCATGGACTGCCCTATAGAATCATTTTATGTAAGTTGACAAAACGAAATTTTTCTGCTCCACCTAAATTTTATTCCTGTCTCCCTGTTTGCTTTCTCCCATTCCCCATCTCTACCCTCTGGTGCTATTTACATACAAGCCTTGCTCTGTCAGCACCTCTTCTGAGACATTTGACTCTAGCGGTCAACCCCTTGAGGACAAGGATCCTGGTATATACCGTATGTATGAATTAACATTAATTGAAGCAACCTTTTTGTTAAAACACCTGTAAAGATAATAATAACTAAAATTCAAGAGCAATATATTTCAGGGACATAAGCAGGAAAGGTGAGCAAGGTTCCTATTCCCGAAAATATCAAGTTAGTAAGGAAATAGGGCATCCATACCACACAATTATGTATTTGGGCAAGACCTAGAACCATGGAGATTTATATGTGGCAGAGAGGATGGAGAGAAACATCTTGTGGCTGTAGTGAATAAGAAATGGTTTCTCTATTTAAGGAACTTCCAGTCTTGCACAGCAACTATCCATAATGTGAGATGGAATTTATGCTCTATAGGAGGCATCAACAACCTAATATTGGAGTTGAGAGGTTGGAAAATTCACTTTGGGCTAGGAGAGCTAGAGGAAGAAGACTTTATGGAAGAGGTAGCTTTTTCTGCTTTGCTTTCTAGAATGCGATTTTATCAAGGGGAGAGAGGTTGAGCAAATTTGCATGCAAAAGCATTTTCTTCTTCAGAGGCTGAAAAAAGAAATGCGTTGCAGGTTTCACCTTAATTATAGCCAGAAATCTCAAGTGCTCAGTAATCCTATTGCATTTCCTTAATCAACTCACTCTCCTGTGATCCAAGGTGACTATTGCACATCATCTCTTCTATCCTTAAGCCTGCATAATTCCCTCCTCCCTTCCTCACTCTCAGCTGTTAACTTACTTCACTGAGAAAATGGAAGCAATCAGAAGAGAAAAACTTCATGTCTCACCACCAAATCTACTAATTTACTCCTTCTGTTTCCATTCTTTCTGCTATTCCTGTGGTTAAAATGATTGAACCTTCTCTGCTATCTCAGATCAATCTCTTGTGCACTGGATCCCATCTTCTTTGCCTACTCAAGTACTTGCAGTTATCCCTTGCATCATCACTTTCTCTCTCCCTATGGAATCATTTCATTAATCAGCATACAAACTTGATATTCTCTCTCACATCTTTAGAAAGCCTTCCCTAGAGCCTAAATTCGTTTTTTTCTTTTTGGCCGCGCTGCGCGGAATGCAGGACCTTAGTTCCCCAACCAGGGATCCAACCTGTGCCCCCTGCAGTGGAAGCGCAGATTCTTAACCAGTGAACCTCCAGTGAACCTCCAGGAAAGTCCCTAGAACCTAAATTCTTTTTTTTTTTTTTTTTTTTTTTTTTTTTGCGGTACGCGGTCCTCTCACTGTTGTGGCCTCTCCCGTTGCGGAGCACAGGCTCCGGACGCGCAGGCTCAGCGGCCATGGCTCACGGGCCCAGCCGCTCCGTGGCATGTGGTATCTTCCCGGACCGGGGCACGAACCCGTGTCCCCTGCTTCGGCAGGCGGACTCTCAACCACTGTGCCACCAGGGAAGGCCTAGAACCTAAATTCTTGATGTTCCCGTTTGTAGCAAAGATCTTTAGCCTCCTTACTTTCTTTTCTCTCTTGAACCCACCCCCGTCAAGCTTTCATTCCCCCCACTCCACTGAAACCATTCTTGTCAGTGTCAGCAATGACCTCCACATGACCAAACTCCAGTGGTTAATTTGCAGTCCTCATTTTACTTGACCTCTCATTAGTATTTAACATGTATTTAATTGTTCCCTTCTTAAAACACTTTCTTCATGTGCCTTTTAGGGAAAAATACTCTCCTGGTTTTCCTTCTTCCATGTGGGCTACTCTTCAGTTTTATTCTTTTCCACTGGCTGTCCACTTGATGAGGACACTTATCGTGTTTCCCTTTGTAACCCTAGCTATGCCTGACCCATGGCAAACACTCCATTGTTGAATGGATAAATCTGAATGTTTACTAATATGGGATATACAAAAGCTAGAAAAGCGGGATGGGGTCATATTATTGAGGGCTTTGAAAGCCAGTTGAAGAGCTTAGAACTTTTCTAGGCAGTTGAGAATCTCTAAGAACTAGAGTACCATGATATATGCTCTAATTTAGGTTCATTACTCTAATTGTTGGTTTTAGAATGGATCGAGAGAGAAAGGATTGGAAGTAAATAAATTAGGAGGCTACTGCAATATGATAGGCAAGAATTAGGGACTTCCCTTGTGGCGCAGTGGATAAGACTCCACTCCCAATGCAGGGGGCCTGGGTTCATCCCTGGTCAGGGAACTAGATCCTACACGCATGCTGCAACTAAGAGTTAGCATGCCACAACTAAGAAGCCCACATGCTGCAACTAAGATCCGGCGCAACCAAATAAATAAATAAATATTTAAAAACAAAAGAATTAGTGGTGACCTGAACTCACGTGGTGGTAGTAGAAATGGAAAAAATAACATGACACTGTGGAGGCAGAGTCTACAGGGCTTGATGACTGAGAGGATGGAAGAACAGAGTGTGACATTATCATAAAACAGGCATCCATATTGTACACGATCAACAGGTAGACCACCTTCCAGACTACTATGGACTGCCCTAGAAAGCCACTACTCTCACTAGTGGGGGAAGGGATCTATGCAGCTTAGAGGCAAGGAGTCAGAATGTTTCCAGGATGTCTGGGAGGTCCTGTCCTCAGGGAATTTTACTTCACTTAGAGGGTCTTCTGATCCCTAACATTATTCAGAGTCACAGGACCCTCTGGATTTGTACACACTCCATATCAAGAATGGCTCTTGGGGCTTCCCTGGTGGCGCAGTGGTTGAGAGTCCGCCTGCCTATGCAGGGGACGCGGGTTCGTGCCCCGGTCCGGGAAGATCCCACATGCCGCGGAGCGGCTGGGCCCGTGAGCCATGGCCGCTGAGCCTGTGCGTCCGGAGCCTGTGCTCCGCAACAGGAGGGGCCACAGCAGTGAGAAGCCCGCGTATCACAAAAAAAAAAAAAAAAAAAAAATGGCTCTTGTTCTTAGGATAACTATATTGGCCACAGTCCTGAACCGGAAAAGAAAAGCATTGTTGACATCTTGATTATGTCATTCTTTCTTGTAGGCATGAATCCTTTGAAATGTCCCCAAATTGTGAGCACATTTCCTCCTTAAAATGTGCCTTTGTTTCAGAGAATTCATTTACATAATTTCTTTCAAAATAGACAAAGAAAAGGTCTTAACATAGGATCTAAGATGTACTCCAATAGCCTTTTTTTTTTAAATTTTTTTTGCCGCACCATGAGGTATGTGGGATTGATTATTTATTTATTTATTTGTGTATTTTTGGCTGCTTTGGGTCTTCGTTGCTGCACATGGGCTCTCTCTAATTGTGGCAAGTGGGGGGCTACCCTTTGTTGCGGTGCACGGGCTTCTCATTGCAGTGGCTTCTCTTGTTGTGGAGCACAGGCTTAGTTGCTCCGTGGCATGTGGGATCTTCTGGGACCAGGGATCCAACCTACGTCCCCTGCATTGGCAGATGGATTCTTAACCACTGTGCCACCAGGGAAGTCCCGGCATGTGGGATCTTAGTTCTCCGACCAAGGATCAAACCTGCCCCCTGCAGTGGAAGCACGGAGTATTAACCACTGGACAGCCAGGGAAGTCCACTCAAATAGTCTTGTTCTCCACTCTCTGGGGCCTGAAATTGGGCATACTTAATATCTCATGTTGCCTTCCCTCCTAATTAAAAATCTCTTGCTCTTGGGCTTCCCTGGTGGTGCAGTGGTTAAGAATCTGCCTGCCAATGGAGGGCACACGGGTTCAAGCCTTGGTCCCAGAAGATCCCACATGCCACGGAGCAACTAAGCCTGCGAGCCACAACTACTGAGCCTGTGTGCCACAACTAGTGAAGCCCACACGCTTAGAGCCTGTGCTCTGCAATAAGAGAAGCCGCTGCAATGAGAAGCCTGTGCACCGCAACGAAGAGTAGCCCCTGCTCACTGCAGCTAGAGAAAGCCCACGCCTGGCAACGAAGACCCAATGCAGCTAAAAATAAATAATACTAAATAAAATAAATATAAAAAAATCTTTTTAAAAATCTCTTGCTCTTATCCTTACCATCTCTCTTAATTACTCAACCCTTTTATTCTTCAGCCTAATAAAGCAGGGTTTTTGTTTTTGTTTTGTTTTGTTTTGAGGCCCTATATGTAACCCAAGTTTGGGGAGGCTTTCTACTCAACTGATAGAAATTTCCAGAACTACTGGAGCACCTTGTTCTCTTTCTCTAAACTGAGGCTAATCTTTTGCTTATAAACTATTTCTAAGGCTTCTTCATACCATACTCAATCACATTATCCTCTAATTTTTGAGGGTTGTAAAACTCCTGGGTTCTAATCAAATAAAATCACATTCACCAAGGTAATCTAGTAACCCTCAGGTGGACTTATTTGAAAATGCTCTAACATGATATTAAAAGATCATGTAGTCATCTTTTTGCCTTATTTCTAAAATGTACGTAATTTTCCCCAAACATTCCTCCCTGTGACCATAAATAATTTCTAAAGATTATTCTTGATCACACACTAAAAAGTTGATCGCATGTTTTTATGTCAAAATCATTAGTTGAACTTCTTGCTTAGTTGGACATTTCTTACATTTCTTACTGAATACCATACTCTTTCATACTGTGCCTTCAGTATCTTCCTACCTTGCCATCACAACACTGTAATCTATCATCTTTGCCTATAAGATTATAATTTCGGGCCCTAGTCTCCACAGGTAACACTAGCATAGAACTAGGGTTCAGTAGCCTTTCATAAGGTGTGACAGACATTGCTAGTTGCCTTATCCAATATTCATCCTTATTCCTTTCTGACAAACCCAGAGTTGGCATAGTGGTTCCATAATGATCGGGAACTCATATTCCTTCTGTTGTGTTGTTCTGCTATCCTCATACATACTTTTCTACCTCATGGTCCAAGACGGCTAGCTTTACCCATCTTATCTGCATTCCAACCAGTGGGAAATACAATAGAAAAGAGAAGGCAAAAGGTATCTAGCTTTCTTTATTGACACTTCCCTGAAGTTGCATACCTTTTTTTGTTAATATCCTGTTAGCTAGAAATTAGTTACATGGTCTCCTACCTGCAAGGGAGTCTTTATTCTAAGCATACAGTCTTTATTGTGAATGTCTGTGTGCCCAGCTAAAAATTGAGGGACTCTGTTACTATAGAAGAAAGGAAGCATAACCAGCAGTCTCTACCACTATGTGTAAAACTATATGGAGAATGTTATAAAATTCTATTGAAATACATTAAGCAAAACCCAATAGAGACACAAACCATATTCACATATAGGAAGACTCATAATTGTAAAAATGTCAGTTCTCCTTCAAAATGATGTATAGACTAAATGCAGTTCCAGATAAGGAAATTGATAAGTTGATCCTAAAACTTACATGTAAGACCAAAGGGCCAAGACTAGCCAAGAGGCTCTTGAAAGAAAGAAAGAAAAAAAAAGGAACAACAATGAGGGGACTAGCCATGAAAGGGGTAGTAAACTTGGTTTACTACTCAATTTTAACTTTTCTCCTCTTGGCCTGGGATATGTAACTCAGACTTCTCCTCTGTGAAGTCTGACAGTGGAGCCTGCAATTGTTCAATTCAATTTTCTGTGAAACATTGTAATAGCAAAAAACTGGAAACAATCTATATGTCCAACAACAGAATGGTTAGATAAACTGTGATACATTCATACTATGGGATCCTTACTATAGCAGCTACAAAGAGTGAGATAGCTTTACATGTGCGGATATGAAAAGGTATCTGAATCATGTTAAGTGAAAAAAGAAGATGTAGAATAACACAAACCATCTGATACCATTTATGTTTTAAAAATCCTGTACAACTACGTATTTCTACATGTAACTGTATATCCATGTAAATACATAGAAAAAAGTCTGGAAGGATACATAACTAGAGGACCAGGATTTGGGGTAATGATCAAGGAAGACTTTGCCTTTGTCTGTAGTTTTTTTGAATGAAGATTTTAATCTCTATTATTTACAAGTTTTATAAAGGAATTGTATTCATATATTATTTATAAAATCAAAATAAATCAAAACAACCCTATCTCATCCCCAAAATTACAGCTTTAGGTTTTAGTTAGTTTTAATGAGTCAATAGTGATAGGGTTAGTACTGAAGAAAATCTAAGGGGACTTAAGGCTCTCTCACAGTCCAAGTCTACAACCAGGAGGTGATGATTTATTTCTACTTGATTCAGGTCACATCTGGACCAGACTTAGAGAGGTACATTGACACAATTTGAGCTCATCTAGAAAATAGTCAGGGAGATGCCAGGAGTCCATACCATGTCAAGGAGCAATAACTGAAGGAAGGGAGAATGTTTAGACTAGTGAAATGAGATGTAGAGAGAAGTGGTCCTCAAATGAAGAGTGTTTTTTATTTTTTTTGCCAGGGGGTGGCTTTCTCTAGTTGCTTCTGCTTTCTAGTGGGGGCTACTCTTCGTTGCAGTGCATGGGCTTCTCACTGCGGTGGCTTCCCTTGTTGCAGAGCATGGACTCTAGGCACACGGGCCTCAGTAGTTGCAGCACATGGGCCCTAGAGTGCACGGCCTCCATAGTTGTGGAGCGCAGGCTCAGTAGTTGTGGCTCACGGGCTCTAGAGCGCAGGCTCAGTAGTTGTGGTGCATGGGCTTAGATGCTCCACAGCATGTGGGATCTTCCCGGACCAGGGCTCGAACCCGTGTCCACTGCATTGGCAGGCAGATTCTTAACCACTGTGCCACCAGGGAAGTTCCTGTTTTGTTTTTTATAATGAGGGTCGATTGATGTATTATTTTATTTTATTTTTTTAATTATTTATTTGGCTGTGCTGGGTCTTAGTTGCGGCATGTGGGATCTTCGTTGTGGCATGCGGGATCTAGTTCCCTGACCAAGGATGGAACCTCGACCGCCTGCATTGGGAGCGCAGAGCCTTAGCCACTGGACCACCAGAGAAGTCCCTCGAAGAGTTTTAATGAGGGTGAAGACAGTAGTAAATTCTAAGACACTGGAGTTATTCAAGAAAAAACGAAATGATCACTTGTCAGGGATGCTCTGGAAAAGATTAATTCAGGAGGAATTAGAACTAGATGATCTTCAAGGTTCCAACTAACTCTAAGAGTCTACTTTAAATTCCCTTGGTCTCAGCCAGATTTACCAAACCCCAAATCCCTAAAACTCCCTTCTTTTGAGTTGTTTTATGGTGGAGAGGATCTTAGCCTTTCAAAGGCTCTTTGGACTACAAACTGGAAGGAATAATCTCGTTCCATGAGTGCCAATTAAATGCCTCAGAGAGGGCTTCCCTGGTGGCGCAGTGGTTGGGAGTCCGTCTGCCAATGCAGGGGACACAGGTTCATGCCCCGGTCCGGGAAGATCCCACATGCCGCTGAGCAGCTGGGCCTGTGAGCTATGGCCGCTGAGCCTGCGCGTCCGGAGCCTGTGCTCTGCAACGGGAGAGGCCCGTGTACCGCAAAAAAAAAAAAAAAAAAAAATGCCTCAGAGAATATAAAGATGATAGTTGGAATGTTTAACAAGTACCAATTGAAGGGATGTAGTAAAATTAAAGTTTAATTTTGTCTCCTGACACTGAAAAATTTATTTCAGTAGGAGATGTTTCCCTCTGATCTGGATGAAAATTCCAGCATCCCCCCCTAACATTTCTTCACCTTTGGGTAACAGTCTTGTGATCACTTTAAGTAGCAGAACAGACTCTTCACCCCACAGCTAGGATCGGTATAGCCTGCAAGCTTGCCTTTGTGGAATAGTGGTAGTTGGCTTCTCCTCTACTTCCTGGATGCTGACACTGACACCTCCTAGAATGGGGCAGAAGGAAGAGGGAGGAATATTCTTGGTGGCTTCATGCTCTCCTCATGCTGATGTTGAAAGCTGACTGTCTCATGGGCATTTGTGTGGATCCATCAGAGGCTTCCCTGCTGGGCCTTTCAATGGCAATATCAGCTTCCCTTAAGTGAGATGATGCATTGTATTTCTATGGCCACCACTACCCCCTCATCTTTCTGTTTTCCAGAGGTCCATTCTACATGGAATCTTTCGTAAAGAGTCCCACTATGTGTCCAGAAAGTTCTCTTGAGCAGGATTTACCCTGGCTTCATACTTGGTTCCCAGGATTCATGTATATTTGACCCTTTGTCAGAAGGAAGTGCAGTTGCTTCCAAGATGTAGCTGTCCCATAAGGCCCCTCCTTCTAGGCTTGAGAAGAGGGAAGTACTCCCCACACCCTCTCCTCCAGATTGGATGTGGATCACAACACAGTAGTAGCTCTCTCCAAAGAAATCTCATTTGTAAACCCTATCCCCACTTTTTATACTCTTGAAATGAGGATTCAAGACTTGTGGAACTGGTCCTTTTTAATTTCCTTTAAATCTTTGCATTTCTGTCTGGTGTCTCCCTTTGGAATTTCATACCTATTATATCTTGGTACCCCAGCTGAAACATCCAGTTAATCTTAAGTGTAAAACATAATCTCCTTTATCAACCTGCTTTACATCCTTCCCCATTCCCTACCTTCGAGTCTATGTGATTTAGTCATACTTCACAGGCCAAGTCACAGGGTAGTCATCAAGTTGGTCAGACATGGTTTGGTTACACCTCCCTTTAGTGATAAAGAAGCCAAGCTAATGTCTAGGGCCCACTACAATGATCCCACTGCCCATGAGAGGGAAAGCTCAGGACTCCCTCTTGGCTCCAAACCTAATTCTCCATGAGGGTGTACCTAGGACATTGTTGTTTGGGGGGGGGGCAGCCATGGACCCTGGAGTCTGTCAATTACCAAATGACCTTAGATAAATTACCTTTTCTGAGCTTCATTAAACGTCTGTAAAATAGTCTTACCTTCTAATTCAAAATTTAATTTTAATCACATAATTAATGCATAAATACTCTCCTTATAAAAAAAGCAAAACATGAAGATGAGACTAACTTTCCTTTGGTTACCACCTTCAATCCCATTCCCCTAACTCCCTTCCAGATGTAACCACAATTCTTAGTTTAGAAATTATCTTTCCTTTTTCAATCAAATCTGTTTTAACCTGTAAAAATAGGATAGTAATATCTATTCTGTGAAATAGGACAGAGGTGAAAATGCAGGTGCATAATGTTTTCTTCTATTTTCTCAGTGTGTTGGGAGGAACTGAGACCTCCTGCAGGAACATAGGTGTACACTAAATTCAAGCTGAAGAAGAGAAATCTTACCTATTTTCAGGGTTGGAAATACCTGCCCTTTATCTGATATTAGAAAGTTCCAGGTTTTTTTGTTTATTTTTTTTTCGAAAAAAATTCAGTAGACATCATGCACAGAATCTACAGTGGGAATAAGCCCCAGCCTGTTACACCAACACAGGCAGCCTGCTCTTGGATAGGGGTCTGCTGGAGAAGGGTAGCCAGAGCCGAAGGCCCAGAGAGCACTCTGCCTCCATTATACTCTTCCATTTCAGCCAGGCAATGATTTTATGTATTGTGTCTTTTCTTTCATTTCAAACTACTGAAAGGAAGAGATCATATACCCAGATTTTCCTTCCCCAAACAGCTTTCCAGCTGAGTACAACAAAGGCAAAAAACAAAGCAATCTTCCCACACAATTCTGCTCTTCCATCATTCTACAGGACAAGGGACCCTCCCACAATAGCTTTTTTCTACTATCAGAGAGGACACACAAGCCAAGATTTCCAAAGGCACCTGTGGTTGGTTCCCAGGTGCCCCCGAGCAGGCTTTTATTTTAGCATAAGAACAAATTCCATTTAGTGAGCACGTACTTTGCCAGCCATGATACAAGTTTCTTTACATATATCCAATTTAATTCTAACAAAAGCCATATAAGGTTTGTATTATAATTATCCTCATATTACAGATTAAGGGACTGAAGTTCAAAAAGGTTAAGTAATTCTGTTTTTAAACTGTGACTTCCTGAGGCAAGGGAGATGTTTAAGAACAATACTCGTCCGTGGGAAGTGTCATCTGGGAGCAGGAATGAGAAGCATGAAAATATGGGGAGAAAAGGAGAGGTAGGACAATAGCAAATTAAAAGAAAGAAAAAATGCGTGTCCCAGTAAGAACTGCCATTCATCCCCAGTGCTCAGCCTGGGCCACACCCTAGGGTGTGTGTTTGTGTGTGTGTGTGTAAATCTTCATAGCAACCAGCTGGTTTATGTCTCTCTATGACAACATAGTCTTGCAGTGTCTAAATATGGGCACTGGTGAGGATGAGTGTGGGCTGGGGAGGGGAAGTAGGACCGCTGAGTCAAGGGGAAATTGTGCAGAAAGGGCAGATTCCTTTGGTATGCCCTCATCTCTCCCTCCCAACCCACCCTCAAGATAGGAAAGGGGCTTAAAGCCCTGCTCTCTCCTTGATTCACAGCAGTTACATGTAAGAGCTAAGCCTTGCTTACATGTTGTCTTATTTTAACCAATTATGTAAATTCCTATCCAGTGAGGGAGATCCCCTTGGTGCAAGAGGGGAAGGGTAGAAACTTTTGTTTCCCATTTTCACCCCAGGTGCCACTTTCAGGGCCACTGAGGGTAGAGAGAGGTCGGAGGATCCCATCTGATGAAGGCATGGTGGCCCCAGAGGGAAAGGTGAGGGAGAGAAACCAGGCACAAGGGTGTAGGAATAAGAATAGGCACTGCTGAGAGGATTAACTAGCCCCAGGCTTGAGCTACAAGAACCTCTTCCTTAGTCAGCACAGTGGTTCCCAACCATGGGATCCCAGGGAACATGTGGCAATGTCTGGGGACTTTTTTGATTGTCCTGACTGAGCATCTAGTGGGTAGAGCACAGAGATGCTGTTAACATCCAAAAATACACAGGACAGTTCCCATAACAAAATATCTAGTTCAAAATGTCAATAGTCCCAAGGTTGAAAGTTAGAATATTCTGGTCCTACATGAATCCTCTCCTCCGTCCATTGCAGGAGCACCAGTGATAGATCAAATTACTTGAAGAGAATACCATGGGATGCCAGCTTATTACCCTGGGCCCTGAGTTCCTCTCAAACTTCCAACTCAAGTATTTTGTTTACTCCTAACAAAAACAAATTTAAGCTGGAGTCCCAAATTTGCTGTAAAGTCAGCTTCTAGCGAAGAGGGCCTTGGGTATCAGAAAAGCTGCCTGACGGAGGCTGTGCAACTGGACAAAAGGCACGATCTCTTGGCCAGTGTTTCACTGAACTCAATGATCTCAAATGTTCCTTTAGTTCTAAACTCTGTACTTTTGGATAATTCTTGCATGTAGCTGTACACAATTTGGGTCAATGGACAAGGAAATGACTCAGAAATGTAATGGAGGGAAGTCTGAGGGTGTTTCAGACTTTCCTAATCATAAAAGGTGCTTCCGACATGGACTTTACCAGTTTTTTTTTTTGTTTTTTTTTCGGCTGCGTTGGGTCTTAGTTGTTGCACACGGGCTTTCTCTAGTTGCTGGGAGCGGGGGCTACTCTTCGTTGCAGTGCACGGGCCTCTCATTGCAGTGGCTTCTCTTGTTGCAGAGCATGGGCTCTAGGCACGCAGGCTTCAGTAGTTGCAGCATGCGGGCTCAGTAGTTGTGGCTTGCGGGCTCTAGAGCGCATGCTTAGTAGTTGTGGTGCACGGGCTTAGTTGCTCTGCGGCATGTGGGATCTTCCCGGACGAGGGCTCAAACCCGTGTCCTCTGCATTGGCAGGCGGATTCTTAACCACTGCACCACTGGGGAAGTCCCAGACATGGACTTTAATGTCAAACCAGGACTCATGATCACTGAATGATTCCAGGTCTTTCCTTTGTATATTTGAGTAGGTGGTATCTACGTGGGGTGATTAATGGTGCTGGTGAAAGACAGTTCAAGGAATCCACCTGATTCAGACTGGGTAAGAAGATAGATTAAGTTGTCTCTACCCGCCCCCCACCCCCCCAAAAAAATTTCCCCCATAGGTCTGCCTATGTTCGAATTTCTACCATGAGAGTTTTATATGCAGTTAAAAATATAAATATTTTAGCGTAAGTATCAGTTCGATGTTACTAATTGGGTTTGGAACTGTAAGGTAGGTAGGTAGCTGGCACTTGATCAAGAATGATGCTTCTTGATGGGTATGTAGCTCTAGCAGTTAATATGAATAACTTGAAAAAAGTTCTTATACTGTGTAAATTCTATTCAGTTCAATCTTTTCAATCTAAATATAATAATAAAGATTTAATAACTAAGAGTTCATATTTTGCATTAATCTCTAAGATCTACCCATGATAAATATATGTCAGAAGAAGGTTCAAAAAAAGTCCATCTAAAAACACTAAGTGCCTCTGTCACTAAACTTCCGTTTATACCAAAACTTTTCTTTTACCTGAAGAGGCCACTTTACCACAATGTGGTTATCAGTATTTAGTGCTCTCTTCCTGTCATATGTTAACGTTTTACAGAAAAGCTATCCTTGGTTGACCTTCTGAGCACTCGGCCTTTACCTGTTCTTTCTTAGTCATGTGGCTCATCTAGAAGTTTTCCAAAAGAGAGACCCAGCTTTGTGTGGGGAGTACCCTTCCAACATTGTTCTCTCACTTACAAGTCTCATTTCCCTGCTTATCCACTACTGCTGCCATTCAGAGACTGTTGAAAGAGGTCAAACTCTTTTTATTGTTTTCTGAATACTTATAGATTAATCTGAACATAAGTTAGTGAACAATTTATTCCTTCAACAAATACTTATTGAACACATATGTGCCAAACACTTGATGCTGGGGATATAGCAATGAACAAGACAAAGCCCTGGTAGGAGTTCAATAAATACTTGATAAAGGTGTGAATGAAGGACCCTCCTCCAGTTGTTCGCTTTAGTCTAGCTTACTTGTTCCTCTTTGTAATCATTGTTCAAGCTACTGTTCCATTCTCTTTCTCCTAGAATGTCTTCTCAGAGATGGAATGCTTAATCTTCCCCTCAGAACCCTGAGAGGGAGGCCTGAGGAGACTGGATTCCATAGCCCTATGGGGCCTTCAGTCAAGACTGGTACCAAACAACTTTTGAACCAAAGTTGGGAGGGAACCTTAGGCTAATTCACTGCACAAGTGGTTCCCATCTCTATAATCTTTGGACCCTGCCCCAAATACAGATCTCTCCTACTTATACTTTCATTCCTGGTCCCCTCATTTCTCTGATGCCTCACACAGAAACTCCTCTTTAGAGAATTTCCCTCAACCCACTCATTCAAATTACACTGAGGTTATCCCCAAACACAACTTTATTTGCAGACCTAGAGGGTTTTCCCCTCCTATATCAGAAAGTGGGGGAACAGAGATACTCCTGGTTCCCTAGTGTCATTTTCAGGCCCTTATTTTTCCAAGATTATTGCACGCTACCCCTCCTGCTTTGGAGTTCATCCCATCAAGCTAAACTCTCCTTCATATTCTCTGCTATTCTTGGTCACTCCCACACCAGGACTGGCAGCTGGCTTCATCTTCTCCTCCCCAGGCTTGCATAATTCTGGATTCATTTAAACACCTTGATTTACTGACCCAACACTCTAAGCCCATAATTCTTTTGTTGTTGCTGTTGTCATTTACTAAGCTAGACACTTCCATTTTCCTTTTATAAAAATAGTTAGGTCTAATAAGAGATAACAGTACAAAATCTCAGACACATGAGCCACCTACCCTGGCAGTTGGATATGGAAACTCCCTTAGTTCTTTAACTCTCCAATGATCTTTACCTTTACTCCACTTAGAAAACACCCATTCCTATTGCCCTTGTCATTATATGGAAGAGTTCCAACTCTGAAATCTTAAACTCCAACATCATTCTGACACCATGTCCTGCCTGTGCTTCCAGTTTTACCACTTTCACTTCTAAATCATCTGCTCTTTGACCTTATCAAGACTTCTCTTGACCAGAGTTTAACGTTCCTTGCCAGTCTGAATTGGGTGGCTTCCATCTTTCACCAGCACCTTCAATCCCCTTGTTCCTTTGTTAATCCTCTTCATCTGTCTACAAATCATGATCCAGGATCTATACAATAATATGTCTTCTCTGCTCTTGTACCCAGGCAGTTGGGTGTTGCTAGAGAAGACAGCAGAAATATATGGATTGATACCATTCCAATGGATGATGCATTCCAAGGATCACATATTCATGGTTTCTGTTATACCCTCAACATTGTTTCCTCTTTAGTTTTTTCTTTTTTTAATTAATGTATTTTATTTTTGGCTGTGTTGTATCTTCGTTGCTGCACGCGGGCTTTTCTCTGGATGCGGCGAGTGGGGTCTATTCTTCGTTGTGGTGAGCGGGCTTCTCGTAATACTAAATACTTAGTATTTTTTATCATCGCTCTTTCATCCTCCTCCCTTTCATCCTCTCCAACACTATGGCCACTCTTCTTAAGGCCCCTAACTCCCACTTCCCTCTCAAGTATCAACCTCACATCCTATTCCACAAAGAACAAGGAAGCTGTCAGACAAGGACTCCCATCAATTACCTACCCCTATTCACAAACAGCTGTGAGTTTACTCTTTGTTACATCTTCACCTTGAGTCTCATGCAGGATGAGGTATATATCCTCCTGCTTTAGACCAATTCCTTACTCAGCTGACTTGCTAACTCAGCACCTCACCTTGTACAGTGGCTGGCACATAGTAAGTGCTCAATAAATGTTTGCTGAACTATTGTTTAATTAACCACATCCACCTGAGCTCTTTCTTGCTCCCCAACTCCCCGTTTCTTTTTGGAACCCTGCTTTTTGGTTATCATCATTCTCTATTCAGCTTCTACTTTTACTTGTTCCTTTCACTTGGTAAATATACATGCCTATCATTCCCATCCTAAAACAACAACAGCAAGCAACAAAACCATCGCACACCACTCAGTTTTACATGCAAGATTCTACCTCTACCAATCCATTGAAACTGGTTTCAAAAAGGTTACTAACTGGCAAATCAAACGGACACCCTTTAGTTGATTTTTTTTTTTTTTTTTTTTGGCTGCGTTGGGTCTTCGTTGCTGCGCGCAGGCTTCTCATTGCAGTGGATTCTCTTGTTGCAGAGCATGGGCTCTAGGCGTGCAGGCTTCAGTAGTTGCGGCACACGGGCTCAGTAGTTGTGGCGCATGGGCTTAGTTGCTCCGTGGCATGTGGGATCCTCCCGGACCAGGGCTCGAACCCGTGTCCCCTGCATTGGCAGGCGGATTCTTAACCACTGCACCACCAGGGAAGCCCCTTTTAGTCCATTTAAAAAAAAACATTTTGTGATTTTATTCTTGCTTTTAGAATTAAAATTACCTCTAGTGATCAAATACATGCTCACTGCCAAAATCCTGAAAAGTACAGAAAGTGGACACACACACCTACACACCTTAAACCATAATCCTGGCGAACAGTTATTCACGATTTTGGCACACTGCTTTCCTGAAATTTGGGGGCACTTTTTATTACATAGGTGAGATAGTCTCGTTTTTAAACTTAACTTCTAATAGCATTTTACACTATTGACTGATTGAGTTTCTCCATTAAACTCTGTCCTTGGGCACGACATCTTCCTGATTCTCCTATTTTGTTGGGCCCTTTTCTCTATTCCCTTCAGAAGTTAGCCTTCATCAGGATCAGTTCTTCAGTCTGTCTGCTCTCTATATTTTCATGGCCATGGCTTTACTAGTACATCTTAAAAGTCTACAGAATCTGTATCTCCTATTCTGACTTTTTCTCCAACCTCTAGACTCATAAATCCAGTAACTTTCTAGTCATCTACTCTCGGATGTTCTATAGACACCTCAAATCAACTCTTCTGCAAAACTGAACTCATTGTCTTCCTTGCTAAACTTGCTCTTACAGCTGTATTCTCTCTCTGGATTATGGCATCATCATTTACCCAGCAACTCAGGCCAGAAACCTCGGAATTTTTTATTGGAGTCATCTCTTCCCGAGTCCCACCCCCATGAAGTTCTGTTGATTGTACTTCTCATATATCTCTTGAATCTGTTCACTCTTCTTCATCCTCACCATCATTACCTTCTTTATTTCCCAGTCATATCTAACCTACAGTACTGTAGCAACATACAGTCTGTCTCACTCATAACTAACCCATGGTAACAGTTTACTAAGTGTAGTACAGAATTCTCCACTTAGATGTTTCTTTGTTACTTTAAACTTATTATGTCTCAAATTGAATTCATCATCTTCCTCTTCACAATAGCCTTAACCCTTCCCAACTTTTCCATCCCATTAATAGCATCTCTAATACATCCATTTTACCCTCTCCAATCTCTTCCTGACATTGCAATCAGAAAGATTCTAAGGGGCCAATCTGATCATGTCATTTCCTTGCTCAAAATCTTTATTCAGCAGCTTCACATTGCCTCCAGAATAAAGTCTAAAGGGCCCTTTGTGATCTAACCCTTGCTTCCCTCCACCGACATCTGGCCTCATTCCTTGCATGCTATGCTACAGCTACTCTCAATTATTTTAAGTTTCCAGAATGTAATACCTCTGCATCTTTTCATACTGTTTCTTCCACCTGGAAGACCTTTCCCAATCTAATCCCTTTACCTAAGTCCTACTACTCCATCATATTTCAGCTTAGAAGCTACTTTCTGTGAAGGGATTTTCCTGACTGTTCTTCTCCCACCTGCCCAAATTAGGTGTGTATTCTGTGCTTCCAGAGCATTTTGTGCTTATCCCTATCTTAGCACTGAATCCTTGTATTCTAATAATTGTCAGTCTACCTATCTTTATTATATCCCCCAGTAGTCTGTAAGCTCCCTGGGGGCAGGAACCATATCTTAGGCACTGTTGTAGTCCCTGAAGGGCTTTTCATGCTTTATCTTGCTTAATCATCACAACAGTCATTTGTGGTGGGTACTACATCATTCCTATTTTACAAAATAAGTAAACTGAAGCAAAGAGAGTTTAAGAAACTTGTCCCAAGTTATCAAAACCAGGAAACCTGACACTAGAACCAGTCCATCACTAAATCTATTACCTTTAAATCCCTTCTCCACACAATTTGGCAGTGACCTATCTAAAACACAGAACTGACAAGATTTCTTCTTTGTAATCCCCTCAGTGTTTCCTATGCCTGCCTGCAAGCCATATCCTTGTCTACCTTCCTGGCCTGGTCTCCAGTGACTCCCCAGGACCCACTTGATACTGCTACTGCAGAATCACCACAGATTCCACAGTTTCATCCTTCTCTAAGTGTTGGTCCCTGTACAAAAATGCCCTTTCTCACCTTACCTTTCTGGAGAAATCCTGTTCCTCCTTCAGAATTTGCTCCATGATACCTTTCCTGATCACTTTTTCTTTAAAAAGATTAATTTATTTATTTATTTTTGGCTGTGTTGGGTCTTCGTTGTGGTGCACAGGCTCTTCGTTGTGGTGCGAGGGCTTCTCTCTGGTTGTGGCGTGCGAGCTCAGTGGTTGTGGCACACAGGCTTAGTTGCTCCACGGCATGTGGGATCTTAGTTCCCTGACCAGGGATCGAATCCATGTCCCCTGCATTGTAAGGCGGATTCTTTACCACTGGACCACCAGGGAAGTCCCCAGATCACTCTTTTTTGGTTTGTTTTTATGGCTGCACTATGCAGCTTGTGAGATCTTAGTTCCCCAACCAGGGATTGAACCGGCCCGGCAGTGGAAGTGCTTCCTGATCACTCTTTTCCCCATCCCATTGCAGGCAGTGGAATCCTGCCTCCACTCTTGGAAGCTTTGTGACTTGGCCAAGTTACTGATTTAGTTTTCTCATTTGTATAATGGCAAGACTAAGACTACCTACTTTGTAGAATTTTTGTGAGGACTAAATGAGATGATGTCAATTGAGTACTTAGCAATGAGCTAGGTGCAATTACTATTAAATACCTGTTCCTATTCCTCTATGTAGCTGGGCTTCTACTGCTGCAAGTTTAACACTGCATATGATTTCCTCATGTGTAGTTTCCCCACCAGAGTGGAATCTCCTTGAAAGAAGCACCCACATATCATTTATATTTTAGCACAATGCCTGGCATATTATAGGCACTTATTAACTGATAATTGAACTAGACAATTTAATACTACCCATCTTTCAAGGCCCAGTTCAATCTCCATTTCTTCCACTAATATTTACCTAATTATTCCAGCCCTCTGAATTTCCCCTTCTCAGAATTCTTTTACCACTGACATGTATTATATGTAGAAGTGTTGTCTCAATGAGGCTTCAAGTTCTTTCAGGGCAGACACCATTTCTTACACTGTTTATCTGCCCAACTGCTAATATTTCCAATCGCAAAGTTAGAGTTCAACAATTATTGGGGTTGGCCAAAAAGTTCGCTTGGGTTTTTCCGAAAGAGCTTACGGAAAAACCTGAACGAACTTTTTGGCCAACCCAATACTTGTGAATTAAAATATTGCTGCCCAGGCTTCCCTGGTGGCGCAGTGGTTGAGAGTCTGCCTGCCGATGCAGTGGACACGGGTTCATGCCCCGGTCCGGGAAGATCCCATATGCCACGGAGCGGCTGGGCCTGTGAGCCATGGCCGCTGGGCCTGCACGTCCGGAGCCTGTGCTCCGCAACGGGAGAGGCCCGCGTACTGCAAAAAATAATAATAATAATAATAAATAAATAAATAAAATAAAATAAAATATTGCTGCTCAAGCATGGGCAGCCTCATCTTATCTTTATTAGCAAGTCACCTGTCTCTAAGAAAATTCAGCTAACAACTCATCTCCTAACCCTCCTTCTCTTAGCTTGTGGGAATTCTGCTTAGAACTACATTAATTTGGAGACTTCCCTGGAGGTCCAGTGGTTAAGACTCTGCGCTTCCGCTGCAGGGGGCATGGGTTCAATCCTTGGTCAGGGAACTAAGATGCCGCATGCCACGCGGGATCTTATTTATTTGGTTGCACCGGGTCTTAGTTGCCGGAGGCAGGCTCCTTAGTTGTGGCTCGCCAGCTCCTTAGTTGCAGCATGCAAACTCTCATTGCGGCATGCAAACTCTTAGTTGCGGCATGCATGTGGGATCTAGTTCCCTGACCAGGGATCGAACCTGGGCCCCCTGCCTTGGGAGCACAGAGTCTCATCCACTGCGCCACCAGGGAAATTCCCGCCACTCGGGATCTTACATTAATTTGCTTTTATTTGTATGCCACTGTCATGTCTTAGCTTCCAAGGGAAGAAATCTTCCCTTTCCTTGTTTACCTCCCTCAAGGCCCAGTAGAGGGCACTATACACACAAGGGCTGCTAGTGTGGGTGCCACTGGCTGACTGTAGATATCGTCAATGGCAATTCTCCGGGCTATTTTTCTTTTGCCTGTGTTTTCCATGCTCGGGCCACAACAGCTTAAAATAAATGCTGCTGGACAATAAAAATGGTGACTTCCACCCTGCATATCAGATGGCTCAACTGAGAGGCTTGTCAGCACAATTATCACTCAACCATGCTGGAGGAGTAGAAGAACGCTTGAATCCACTCTTTGGAATAAAGACTTTAGAAAATACCGAGCTAAAATAATGGGCAGGAACAGCTGTTTGAAGCACTGCAGAATCAGTCTTCCCTGACTGCCTAGCCCTATAGCATGGGAGTGAAGGAAAAGGAATGGCAAGTTTTAAACTGAAACAGAAATAGGAACAAACATTTCTTAGCACCCCAGGATCCCTAATGCTATGCTTAAACCTAAGGGCCAGGGAAGCCAAGAATAATGGAAAAATCATGTAAAAGCCCAGATATTAACTCAAGCTCTTCACTAAAGTAGCACTGCCACCTTGTAAGTAACTTATTTCTATATGTCAACTTCCGTTACCTGTTTATTAAATGAAACTGCACTAACTAGATGATTCCACATCTTGAGACTTGCTGGCCTTATTCCCCAGCTGTAGCCACCTGGCAAACATAAAACTAGGGACAACATGCTCAAAAAGAAGTCATGGGACTCGTTTAAGGGGAATAAGGATGAGAAGGCTCAGAAACCCCACCACAATAAACATTCATATATCTCCTAGCTTTAAGATATAAAGTTTAGGGAAGTCCCTGGCAGTCCAGTGGTTAAGACTCCGTGTTTCCAATGCAGGGGGCGTGGGTTTGATCCCTGGTCGGGGAACTAAGATCCCATGTGCCGCGTGACCACAAAAAAAAAAAAAAAAGAAAAAAATGAAATGAAGAAATGAAGAAGTATCTAAAAACAACCCCAAAACATGGAGACCAGAGAAAAATGGCTCTAATCACTAAATAAAAATTTTAAATGTTCTCTGTATTAAAAAAAAGATACAAAGTTTATACCTTTTGAAGTATATGAACTTTTTCATATATTTTCTTCCAGTTAGACAATAAACCCACAAAGGTAGGGAATGCCTTTAATTTATTTCTCCAAACCACCTGGCTCACTTAGTGTCTAGCATGCTGTTTAGAAAGGCTGATGGTTAGGAGGCATCACAATCCGCTGGCTAAATCAGGAGAGAGCAAGTCAGTGTAACATCCCGAGTAGCTGAAAACTTATTTGGAAAGTTTCTGATTAAGAAGAATGAGTTAGATACTGAGAACAACATTCCTTCTCTAGTTTAGTACTCCTCCCCCTCAATGATAGAGATTTCTCTGGAATATCTATGTTTCCTGGACCCTGTTTATCTTCCTTGATGCATACTCATTTGAGAAGCCAATCACATTTGGGAAAATACCATGATAAATTCTCCTAATCAAACTTGGGCAAATGGGCAAGTTTCAATCTTCACACATGGTAGATTGGTGTGCGTGTGAGAGGAGACAAGTGAGTTTGTTTCTCCTTGGGTAACATTTCTTTTGTATATTACACTCACAAGTAGTTTTAAACTTTTTTCAGTGGCAGGATTCCAGTGATGGTTAGGACATCATGAGGAAAGAAGTGACTCTGCCCCCTGCTGGCCACTAGCAGAAAGGCTTGCGTTCCTTTTGGCTTATTACTAGAGATCACATTTCTCCTTCACAGACATGAGAGCTTGTGAAGGAATGGAAGACTGAAAGGGAAAAGGAAGAGCAGGCTTCCTTTTTTGCTTAGCCTGTACTGAGCTTTAGGTGTCAATAAACCATTTAGATCAAATACCGCAAACCCCTTATTTTGTGAGTCAAAACCCGAGGTGGCTGCATCTTCTGCATTAGCTACAGAAACAGTAGCTTGGACAGGAGTCAGGAAAAGTCCTGGTCTATATGCCAACGTCCCTGCTCCCTCTCCGTAAATTAGGGAAACGGGGAACCCAGACACATCCCACATGAAGGGCCCCTGTTCCTTAGAAACTTAGGGCCCCACACTGGCTTCTCCCCTTGAATGGTGTCTTCAGTCTTGTTTTCTTCCCTTTCCCCAAACCCCAATAAAACACACCAACTGCTTCAGAGTATTTCTGGGTTGGGTTTTTTTTGTGGATCTTCTTTTTTTATTTCAAACTGAAAAAGTCCCCTGGGCTCTGTGGGCCTCCCCACGCTCATGGCCCCCTTCTCCCACACTCACTGCCCTTCTTCCCGCAGCAAATCTATTTCAAGGACAGCACTTTTTTTTTTATGAATAATTGAGTTCTCAGCTTGCTCTGCAGAACCAGGGGAGCTGTCTGCATCTTTCATATTTAGACGGTCAGTTTCTTTTATCTGACACCAGGTCCCCAGCCACATCCAAGCAAACAAGGCATTCTTCTACAGAGCTGAATTAGAGCCTCTCATCTTTTGTCCATTTTACTTCCTCCTCCTCACACCCACCCCACACCAGCCACATGGTTAAGGAGGATAGTCAAGAATGTTTTTATCAACTCCAAGCCCTAATTCATATTCCCCCAAATCTCCCACTCCACCCTCCCAACCCCCCACCCCGCCCCCAGGATTTCACTGAGATATCTCCCAACAATTATTTGGAGAAAAAGGAAAAACAAAAAGGGTTCAAGGTCTTGGTGCTCAGCCCAAGGGGCTCCATGCGCTGGGACACCGACGGGCAGGGGCTTCTGCCTCTCCAGCCCGCGCCCGAGCCACCTCCTGACCCCTGGCTGCAAAAGCAGGGAGGGGCAGGAGCCAGCACAGGACCCAGGGGGGCAGCGTCTCAGGATCTGGCGGAGCCCCGGGCAGCATCATTCAACTTGGCCACTGCGGACGAACACAGAAGAAAAAGAAAACACTGTCAAGCAGTAAGGGAAAGAACCCTAAGTTCCACCCCAGTCTCTACCCCATCACTCTTCCACACTTAACAATCATTAGGGCTACCTGGCACATGTCTCAATCCTATCCAGCGAGTTGTTTAAAAAAAAAAAAAAAGAGAATTTCAGTCTTTTCCTGTCTTCAAAACAAAATGTTCTCTGTCTTTTTGGAGATACCCATGAAAACAAAAACAAAAACAAATTCTTTAGACAAGATCAAAATAACTGGAGGTTTTCAGGGGTGTAAGCTGCCTGGCTCAGAGCAGGCTTGGTTTCCGAGGCATGGCCAGAGCCGCTCGCAGCAGCGGAGACGGGCTGACGGGGGCACACGGTGGTCAGGTGGGAACTGCACGGAGGGCAGGGCCAGACAGCACACATGCTCTTCTGAGTGGACTTAAGAATCTAGGTTTAATCAAAGCAATTTGGATTTGGATTTTGAAATGACCCTTCTTTGCCATGGAAGCTATGTACTTCACGCTGTGGAAACAGGTGGCATATACAGAACGTAGCTTGCTTCTTTGTTTTCTTAGCCTTGAAGATGACCAGGTGGAGAGAGAGCAACAGTTTTTCTGATTTCCCTATTTCTTCTATTCCTTCCTAAAAACCAGACTCACTGTGGCCTCAGTCTTGAGGACTCATACGGACCGATAGAGAAAGCAGCTCAGACAGAAAAGAAAAGAATACAAAATTTGAGAAGATCGGAGATGAAGAAAACGTACAAAATTATATATATATTTATATATATAATAACATGACATATCTATGTACAACATGTCTGGGACAGTTGAGGAAACTATACAAGGATGTTCAGCATTTTCCCCTTCCCACATGGACTTTAGACTAAGGAAGACAGCATGAGGAAATGGAGCAAGAAACACAAAAATTATATACAATTACAAATGACAGCCAAGGAGTTTGGGGGCCAGGGAATCACAGGATCCTGCTCTCTCCATTCCCTCCTCACCAACATTTTCCTATCCAATCTGAATGATGGCCTGAAAAGCGAACGGCTGGTCAGGAAAGAAGTAGAGACACACCCTAACCCCCCCACATGTGCATTAGCAAGTTCATCAGTCGTTCTCATCAGGCCAGATGTGTGGTACATCATAACTGGTGAGCTGAGAGGGCAAGAGAGGATTATAGAATCTTCCCCTCCTGAACAGCTAGTTCTCACCCTGCTCTCTCTGTGATAACTAGCAGGCTGCATTCAGTAACATTCAGGCCAAACCAGTGATAACTAGATTGATGATGCTGGCCACCTGCAGCCCCTTTCCTCCATCTGGTTCACGATCAGCATTGCTAATTCTCAGAGCACAGGAGCTGGGTTACTGAGCTCTAGGAAGGCAGAGACTTCTCAGTGCTCCTTCTCTTTCTCCCTAACCACCTTCCCCAGCTTCCTCCAAGGTGATTCATCTCCTGAGAACCTGCTGCTCCAGCCCTGCAGTAGCACTAAGCCCTGGAGGCTCACTCAGTTCATCCCTTTTCTTCTTGTCTCCCTAACAATACACCTGGCAGCTGATAACATCTGAAATATGGGACTCCAAATGTGCATGACTGAGCATGTTTCTTCAGGCCCACAGCTTGGCTGCCAGAGCAGCTTTTTAGCAGCAAGGGCCCAGATTGTAGGAAAGCAGGTGAGGGCAGAGGCAAGAGCTTTCATGGCTAGCTTCTTAGAATTTTTTTTCTTGACCCTCAAGACCATGATACTTATAAGGCCCTCTTGCCTGAATTTATAACCTGCAAACCTCAACTTCTCTCCCCATGTAGTCTTCAAATAGTTCCCCTCTGTAGGCTCACCTATGGGCCTTCCTCACTTTTGGCTTTACAATGAACAGCACAGTTTTTTTCAGGATTTTAGAATCAGGATCAATCTTATCTATATTCAACTGTTTTACAGAGGAGGAAATAGAAATCCAGAGAGGTTAAATGACTTGACCAAGGTTACACGTCAATTCTGCCTAGACTGAGTGGAACTAGAACCCAGATATCTTGACTCTTAACCCAGTGTTCTTTCCACTATCCCATGATACTTTCAAAAAGCAACATGCTGGAAGAGAGAGAGAAGGTGCCCATTTTATGTGAATTACATCCTCCAATCTTTACATTGTTTAAGAACCAAGGCGTGTAAAAGACAGACTCAGTAAAGGAGGTTAAGTGGGCATTATAGTTTTAGGCAAGCAAATCAGTTTTTCTTTTTGAGGCTTCTCTGAACCTGCCATAATGGAAACATGAAGCAGTAGCAGCCCAAGGGACAAAACACTTAAAGCACAGAAAACAGATCCCATTCAGTCTACCTTTCCCAACCATGTCAGGTTAGCCTTGGGATGTTAAACCTGTTATATTATTCCCAAGGCCTAGCCTAACCAATTTTGGGATATTCTCTTCCAAAAGGAGAAGTCACATCTCCCCAGTTTCTTGTACAAAAGAAAAAGAGAGTTTGCAGCATTATCCGATCCTAGTCTCCTATTTCTGAGCCCCTACCTGGGCTACATGAGGGTGTGGAAATCTCAATTTATCCAAAGAAATGAACTCAGAGCCTCTCTTCAGCCCACATTAACTTCTCAGCAGCCCCCAGGAGAATCACAGTCATTTCTGGCTAGCAAGCTGAGAAGATATAACTAGGTGCCCATTCCATCCCTGCCTATGATATACAAAAGTCCAGTGGGTGAGGAAGGGGAGCAGAAGGGGGCCCCGGTTACCCCGCAAGCTTGCTGGTGACGAGTGAGGACTTTCTCTGGGGCAGATCCTGTGGGGTGGGGATGTGGTCACCAGTCACCAGGTTCTTGTCTGGTCCTGCACTTGGCAGCTGCTTATTCTTCATCTTGGCTTTGGCCATGTTGTAGTCTCCTGAGTCAAAGTACTTTTGCTAAGAGATAAGAGGGAGGTTTAGGTGAGTGAGGAGCTCTGGTCTTCCTCAAAAACAAGGAGACTCACATCCACTATAAACCTTCATCCACGCTCAGATCTTTCAAGTCTCTTTTGGATTAGTCTCATGCCTACAGAGCTTAGCATTAATTACATTTACTTATGTCTTCTCCCCAGTGTGTTCTGACTTTTTCAGGTATGGAAGCAGTTTCCCAGCTAGGGTGTTATTTTTGGAGTTAAGAGATAGCTCCTACATCCTCTGTACCCACATCTTTTGTAGCCCCATGAGTACAGGATGGTTCAACCAAATTACTGACTTTATTCACTAAGGCTTATGAGGACCTATTAGCCTCCAATGGGCTTGGTGCTGGGGAAACAGAAATAAGATACATAGAAGGGTCGATCTGGGGCTATCAGCAGGAGATCAACCTCAAGCTAACAACCTCAAAATTAAAAATTATTCTCTCAGACTATGAATAGAAACTGAGCTTGTTCATGAGAATGTACTCTCCTCTGACTGCAAGCACTCCCACACATGTTCCATGGCTCTGACAGCCTGCCCACGCCTGCCTTGCTTACAGCAAGGTAAACTGCAAATCAGCATCACATCATCATCTGTGACTAAGACTCAGTAACCGGGATTCTCCAGAGGGATCTGCTTCCCTCTCCATTTCATCCACATAGAGAAACACACTCCAGGTTAATGACATACAATCCCTCAGTCAGCTTTCAGTACCTCTGAGGACTGAGAAACCTGATCAGGAGCTAGATGGCTATAAAGGTAAGACTCTGCCTTGGGAGAAAGACCATTCTGGACAGGAAAAATAAGTCTCTTCAGGGAGCATAGTTAATAGTTGGTGCTAACTTCAAGGGTCTAAAGACATCTACTATTCATTTCAAGTTGAGGAAATCTGTAGGACAGATGGCTGATCTTTTTCTGAAATGACACACCCCAAAATTTAGCTCTAATCCTAAATGTGCAATCCTAAAACTCCCACCATTCAAACAGGCAAATGTCTGGAGGCTGTCAGCATTCCAGACTCTAACATCCCTCCCTCACTCCCCCAACCCCATACCCAAATGCCCCTACATTAAGCCTTAATATCCTACGTGGGAAATCAGAAGATAAGATACCATTTCAGGGATTTACACTATTCGCCTTGCTTTTTACAAGTTTCTAATTTTTCTCTACTACTGCCCCTTCATATCGGTGTTCAGTAGAACTTCCACAGATCTCATCCCTAAGGCCCCATTTGGCTCCGAAGTAAGAGGGTAAGAGATTGTGCCCCGTACCCCTTTCTGGAGTCTCTTCATGAGGAAGTCAGAGCCTCCAGGCTTTTGTCCTAGGCTTGGATATTTGGCCTTTAGCTTTGCCTCCTCGGCTCTCTCAGGGAGCATACCTTCTTTCTCCTGTGTGTCCTGGAGGAAACAAACGGGCCAACAAGATTAAACACTAAGAAGCAACTGCTTCTAATATCTGATAACTTTTATACTATTACCTTTTCCTGGAGGTCTACCCATTAGTAAACATGCCATTTCCACTCTGTTCTTAAATAAAGCTAGACTTCTGTTCAGATCCCTAAAGCTCAAGATGACTGTATTGTGAGAAGAAAAGATAAGTTGCTTCACGAAACCCAGGGAACCACCCCCGTGACCTGTGAGTGACCTATACCTAAACACAATACTTCACTCAAAGAGCAAGCGATATCTCACTCATAACAGAAGCTAAGAAAGACAGAGAAAAGAGCTAGCAGGGCTTCTGGTGATACAAAATTAGTAGGAAAGTTCCCTAGCTGTCCCTAAAACACGGTACAGGTCAAATGGGAAATCAAGGGGGATAACTGCTGAGATGTTCCCTCCTGAGCTAGTCAGCAGATAAGTCTCTCTACGGAGGAGGCTAGCTATGTAGCCATCTCCAGACATCTCCACCTTAGTAATGGGACAGCATTGCTTCCATAAACACTGTAGTAGGAAGGTGACAGGTAAACAGATTAAAATGACACTTTTTAACCTCAAGAAAATTAAGGTACAGTGGGTTCACTAGTATTTACCTACCAGTTTTGCCAAAAAATCAACACCTTCCCTAGTGACGGAAGTTTGGGGAACATGCCAAGAGCTCAATTAGCTTGCGGGGGCTCTTACTGTTGCTGTTACTCTCTGCTTGCTTTTTGTAGGCCCTGCTGCCCTTTTCTTTACTGACTTTTAAAAAAAGGACATGAAGCCAATTTGTGGCCCTTTTTAGTGGAATTACATTCCCTTCCCTTGAAAACCTGGCACAGACATAACACCAGGTGTATTTCATGAACCCGAATCCAGTACTAAATGTTATAAGTCAAATACAAACCCCCAAAGAGGGTGGCGTGTTTTCATCACAGAATTGCGGGTTAACTAAGTCCCACTACCTTGGAAGTCTGGGGGGACTATGGTGGCGTCTTTCTTGTCACGACTCTGTCGGCGTCTTTTCTAGGTTTAACTTCCACTATTCTGTTTGGAACTCTAGTCCTCTTCAATTTTGTAAGGTCCTCTTTGAAGGTGGGCAACAGACCATCTCCAGCGGTCAAAACGGGTCTCTTTGAGAAAGTTGCCGCCTTAAACTAGCCATGATAATAATTACTCTTCTCCCTTCCCCCAGTGCTGGTCCTTTTTAAACGTCTTTACCTCGACTTGTATCTTTCTGGGGATTTAGAATGCGAGCCCCAGCCTAGTGGTTCGGTCACCTTACCCCTACTAACCAATAACACACATCTCATCACGGGACCACCAACCCCTTTCATTCACCCAGTCTTTCTAAACACCCGCCCCGCGCCCAGGCTTGGCCAATTATAGCACAACTTCAATGAGTTGAGCGGTAGGCCTACTGGCCAATCAAGAAGAGAACCGCATTGATTGACAATCCACCCAGCTAACCAGCGCCAAAGCAGCAGGCCGTACTGAAGCTCACCCTGCATGACGAAAGAAGTGGCCAACCCCTGCAGAGCCCGAGACCATGGCGACCAATCCGCACTGGCGGGAGACCGTCTCCCGCCCCAACACGGTCGCCCCCAGCTCGCCCACCGCACCCCCTCCATTTCACCTGCTTCTCCTCGCCAGTCTCCTCCGCAGGGTTCTCCTCCTCTTGTTTCTGGGACATGGCGGGACCGGGACTGTGGAGTGTAGGGGACCCAGGAAGTCACCCGGAGAAGGGAAGGGGGAGGGGAAACGGGACAACCTGCGCTGCTGCCGCAGCTCCTGTCACTAGGGTTGCTCAGTCAAAATGGCGGCTCTTGCCTGTGACGTTGCGGCCGCCCCTTCCTATGGGAGCCAATGGGAGCGGGGTAGATAGGGCAATGACGTAACGACCTACCAATAGTTGCTGGCTAAATGTGGGTTCTATGGAGGCGACGGGCAAGCTGGAAGGCCAACCTGGAAAGAGAGTGACCGACAAGGACCAATTGGAAGCCCTTGGGGGATGTGAGGGGGTGGTGCTGGTAGCTCTGGCATTTTTGCTCCTTTAATGGGGTCAGACTTCCTTCGGCTCCACCGCCCCGCGCCCATTAGGCTTTGCTGAGCTTCAAATTGGAGAGCGAAATGGTGGAAACCTTTTATTTCCAGGTGAAGAGGATTAAGCTTTGCGCAGTGGTAGCAGAAAATTATCAATCACCAGAAAATAATTAAGAGGTCAGACACACTATTCCAATGTGTCACTTGGGGTGTGTAATGGAGAGACTGAGTCATCTTGCGGAACACAAATGGTTTACGTTTCATGATTTAACTCATGGACAGTTTTTTACTTGTTCACAGTCATCCCATGGAGACCTGAGCTCCTTGAAACAGTACAGGTCTAGGTACCCGGTAAACATTTAGTAAATACTTGCTAACGTATCCTGAGTCACAGTTCAATATTTTTTGAGCGTCTATTTGAAGACCGAACTGTTTTAGTTTTACAGGGGATACATATGTAGTAAGGCAGTCTCTGCCATAGAAAGTTTAGTGGGCTTGTAGGGAGGGTTTTCACAGTGTGCCAGGTGTACCTTAAATCCTCAAGATTAAATAGACACGTCTTCCTAGAGTGTTAGTCAAAAAGCACTACATTTTCATATTAAAACAGCCTAATACTAATAACACTGAAAAATTCATATTAAATTTAATTTTCCAGGCAGCCTGTTGTGACAGATAGCCTTGGGGCTGTTCATTTTCCTGTATAATTAGGTACACTTCTAATGGAAAAGTTTGAGAAGCATAGAGTACACAGATGATTATCATACAAGGCAAAATCTGGTCAGCATTGAAGTAAAAGTATTAATAAAGTGATATAGGGGTTCAAAGGAAGGTTCATATTCAGTTTAGGGTCCCCCCCACAAAAATAGACTGTGATGGAGGTGGGTATTTGAAATCAGCTTTAAAGAATTTAGGGGTTTGCCAGGTAAAGGTGAAGGAAGGGTATTCTAGGTGATGGGGTCAGCATGAAGGCTAGAAAAATAGAACCGAGTCCAGAACATGGAGGACTCTGAATGCCAGGTTAAGGAACTAATGAATAATTTAGTTATCCAGGGGAGACATTTAAGGATTTTAGGCCAGAGAGTGGCAGATCAGAACTGTTCATTAGGAAGATTAATCTAGTGGTAATGAATAAAAATCATTCAGAATTCCAAGCAGAAAGACACTGGGGGTGGACAGTCTAGCCAGGAGTCCACTGCAATACTCTGGGTAGGAGATAATTAGGATTTAAACTAGAAATGTGATAGTTTAGAATGGAAAACAGTGAACCTAATTGAGAGAGCCTGTGGCAATGTAATCTACTAGATTAGCAGCTGATTGAATATAGGGAATGAGGAGACCATGTGCCTCACGGTGACTATTTGTAGAAACAAATTCAAGAAAAGGAGTCGATTTTTAAATGGAATTGGAAGCAGACAGAAAATGAGGTGTTCGGTTTTGAAATCATTGACTTTTTAAAAGCCAGTGAGCCATTTGGTGGAGATATCCAAGCAATGAAGACTTAGGATAAATGACCTCTGAGATCTCCATAGCTGAAATTTTAGCATTCTAGGAAATATAAATCTGGAGTTTGGAATAAAAGTAGTAGCCAAATATGAATGAAATTTGGATTTCTTCACATAACTATAGGTAAAGTTGTGGAATTAGATGGGATCAACCAAGGAGAAAGTAGAAAAAAAAAGAAGTCCCAAGACAGAAACCTGGGGAAAAGTTGGCAAGGGACCCAGAGGAAAATGATCAGAGTGGTAAGAAGAGAGAAGTAACAGAGAAGTTAAAGTTGAAGAGGACAAAAGCTAATTGCAAGTGGTTAAAGAGTGAAGAGGTGGTAGCAATATTTAACAATAAAGCAAAGAAAGGAATGAGGACAATGAACAGAAGAGGAAGCAGCAGAGGACTTTCTTTTTTTGGAGAGTAGGAAAGATTTAAGCAAGTTTTAGAAAAGGGGAAGGGCTAATTGAAAGAAAAACTAAAAATATAATTAACTACTTAAAGAGGAGATAAATAATTAAAGTCTCATAGAAAACAAACTTACAGTTACCAAAGAGGAAAGAGGGGGGAGGGATAAATTAGGAGTTTGGGCCTAACATATACACACTACTATGTACAAAATAGATAACCAACAAGGAACTACTGTATAGCACAGGGAACTATACTCAATAGTTTGTAATAACCTATAAGGGAAAAGAATCTGAAAAAGAATACACACACACACACACACACACACACACATATGCATAACTGAATCACTCTGCTGTATACCTGAAACTAACACAACATGGTAAATCAACTATACTTCAATTTAAAAAAAAGTTAAAGTCTCAGAGGAGATCATTAGATCAGGAGAGAGAGAGGCAGAAAGGTTGGCTTTGGCCACTGAAAAGAAAGAATGGGAAAGGAAATGTACAGAGAGATTTTGAGGTGGCTAAACATTTAGAGAAGTCATATTGAATGGACTTGCTTTTCTGAGGTTAAGCTTTTGAGAATAAAAAGGATGATGGGTGGGATAGAAGATCTAGGAAAAATGGGGTAGAAACTGTGCCATAGAAAATGGCAATGATGCAAAACAGCAAGAAAGATCTACCTGAGATTAGATAAGAGTGAATGTGTAGTAGTCTTAATCAGCATGGCTTTGTGACTTCGGTCAGTAACTCCTGGCTGCCTTGGGATGGAGAAAACAGACAGCCTGAGTGAATTAACCAGGATGAAGGACTGGTAAAGAAGGAACAGTGGAGGGAGGACAATGAGGAAGTCTAGAATGGTTTGCCTGTTTGTTGAAATAGCTGACTGTGGCATCTAGGCTCTTTAGGAAAGACAGAATGAGATTGATGAACTGGGAGGAGTAGAAAAGAGTTGAAGAACTGGTTATGAGACAGATGAAGCTCAGATTTGGTGGGAATGACTGAGAGGCAGATGAATAGGAAGCTGCAGTGAGAGGGAAATTTCAGTTTGTATCTGGGAAGGTGGAGACATTGTAGGTTATGATGAGCTCTAGCCTATAATAATTATAATTGGTGTCAGATATGGCTATAGTAGTCACTGTTGATACAATCAAGCAAATATGAAGTCACAAAATTTGAAGTTCCAGAGCATGATAAGGAAGGTGGTTAGGACAGGGTGTCTGCGACCCATATGTTGGAATGAGCTATAGGTCACCAATACGTGTATTTAAGTATATAAGGTACCACATTGTGTGGAAGTAACTATAATATTAGGTAATGTATGATACCAAATGAGTTGTATTTATAAGTGTTTCAAAGATCATTTCTGGCTGAGCTGGTCAAGGAATGTTTTAGATGTTAGAGAACCTAAACTGGGACTATGAGGATGAATAGAAAAATTGGAGATTAGCAGGAGGGGGGAGGAAAGGAAGACAATTTAGAGGACCACCCTATCTTATAAAAGTTTAGACCCCTGACTGAGGAGAAAGTATCTATAGCAAGAGTTTCTAGAGGGAGTGAGATCCTGCTAGCCCAGCAAGACTCCTCTTTCATCCAACAAATTTCATTGAGCACTCATTACGTGTTATGTATTGTGCTGGGCATGTTACCAAACAAAACTCGGGACTGCTGTGCTTGGGATGCACAGCAAAGCCTATATACTGACACTGGGTTGTGATGAAGAAAAGTACAGTGTTTATTGCAGGGCACTACACAGGAGAATGGGTAGTTAGTGTTCAAAGGACCCAAACCTCCCTACCCCCCATGGCTTTCAGAGAAGAGTTTTAATGCCAGTGTGAGGGAGAGGGTCATATGTTGTGTGATCAGCTCCTACACAATTCTCTAATTGGTGATGGTGAGGTAACAGGGTGATGTTTTGTGAATCTGTCATCAACCTTCTGGTTCCAACTGGTCTGGGGTCTGTGTGCTAGTGGTCAGCATGCAGTTAACTTTCTCTGCCTGGTGGGGATTTTAGTATCTGAAAAAGAACTCAAGGATATGGCTCAGGATATTATCTACAGCCCTTGAGGAGGAACTAAAGGTCCTTGACTTTATGGCTAAACTATTATTTTGTCTTGCTTGACTGATCCTGTTTCTGCATTTCTCACTTTTCTTGATTAAATTTGCTCTTTGGAACTTGGGGAAGGCCTAGGAGGCTAAAGCTTTTCTATAAACAAGAGTTGAGGGACACAGCGGGATCTGTTCCTGAGAAGGCCCTGCAAGTTCCTGCTCGATTTCAGGCACCATGGATGGATGCAAAGATAAGGTCAGTCCCTGCCTTCAAGCTGTTCACAGATGAGTAAGAAGATAAGAGATGAAGATGGTTTACACCGGCGAAGACTATTAAAAGCAGCTTCTTGGAGGAGATGACATTTAAGGAAGTATAGGAATACTCAAGGTAAAAAAAAAAGGGAGTGTGGAGAAGCCCTTTTCAAGCAGAAAAAGCCTCATGTGAAAAGACATAGAGCCATAAGAAACTCCATGTTCTGGATCCTTGGTTCTCAGACTCGGTTGATTAGAAGTTCCCAGGGAACTTTATAAAAATACAGATTTCCTCAGCCCTCTTTCACCCCAGTTGAATCAGCATCTCTGGGCTGGGGCCTGGAAATCTATACTTTTAAAAAGCTCCCTAAGGAGAGACTGCAAATAAGGCTGATTTGGAACCCCTGTGGAGCAGCAAGACATGACACTGTTCAGGTTGCTGGGGTCAGGGGAGACTTGTAAGTCATGCTAAACTGTTGGGGTTTCATGAAGCCAAAGGGGGAACCTCTGATTTCAAGCAGGGAAATGGTATTGTTAGACTTGGGATTTGGAAAGATATAACTGTGGTAGTGTTGCAGCAAGAAGAGAAATGAGACTTTTCTGATAAACAAAGAAAACAAGAGGGGACTTCCCTGGTGGTCCAGTGGTTGAGAATCTGCCTTCCAGTGCAGGGGACACGGGTTCAATTCCTGGCCCGGGAACTAAGATCCCACATGCCGCGGAGCAACTAAGCCCGTGTGTCACAACTACTGAGCCTGCTCGCACTGGAGCCTGCATGCCACAACAAAGAGCCCGTGAGCCGTAACTAAGACCCGATGCAGCCAGATTAATTAATTAATTAATTTTTAAAAAAGAAAACAAGGGAACAGTGAACAGGCTAGAGAAGAAACAGACTGGCCTGAAAGAGTCAATCACTCCTAGTTTTATTTTAACTGTTACTAATCTATAGTGTCTGTAACTAGATTTGTACTTCATGAAGCTAACCTATCACTCCTTAACACTATGTGAATTACACCCTGCACTCCCCTGTAGCAAATCACCCTTTGTAGCATTTGCATTTCAGAAAGAAGGTTGCAGGCCAATAACCCAGAGACAAACGGACCCAATTACCGGGCTTGCCTGAGCCAGCTGTGACTGTTTTGAACTAACTCAGGAAGAAGAATACAAAAGCTTCATTACTAGAGCCTTATCACCTACCATAGACTATGAGCCCTGGCTATATAACCTCTCTCAGTTCCCCAGGGAGGGGGGCACAGTTCTTGAGGCGCTAGCCTGATCTGTCTTCCCTTTGCATGGCAGAGGAATAAAGCCTTCAAAGCCTTATCCTTCAAAATCTCTATCTCCGTATTTCTGTTCAGCGTCGGTGCACAGAGAGCCAAGGTTTTTTGACAACAGTAGCCATGTGGAGACTGGACTGAAGTGGAGAGGGAGACTCCAGGATTGCAGTAAATCCAGGCAAGACTTGAAAGGCCTGATCAAAGGCAGGGCCGAGTGAATGAAGAGAAGCTGAAGAGACAAATGATATTGGATGCAGGGAATGAAGGTGACGGAGAATTAAGGATGAATCCCAAATTCCTGAGTAAATGGTGGTGCCATTTACCAAAAAGCAAATAGAGGGAGAAAAGTAGATTGGAGTGAGGAAAGTGAGGAGAGAAGAGGACCTGAACTTCTTGTTTATTCCTAGTCTGTTGGTCTTTTTTCTTGTTTATATTTGAATTTTTCAGGGGAAGACCTAAATCTTTTCAGAGTATGAGAGATGAAATATCTTGGAATAACACTGTAAAATTCATCAGTGCTTAAGCAAGGTTCTACAGAAGAATGGAATATAAAAAGAATATAAAAAGTGAAACTGGGGACTTCCCTGGTGGTCCACTGGATAAGACTCCATGCTTCCAATGCAGCGGCACAGGTTCCATCCCTCATTGACCCCTGGTCGGGGAACTAAGATCCCACATGCCGCACAGCGTGGCCAGAAAACTGCAGAAATATCTGGGTTTAAGACACATGCCATTAGCACTCTCTGATGGGCCAGACTGAGAATACCAGGGAATTAACCAAGCTCAATCCTCTCCTTGTCTCTTTTAGAAAGGTATACTCTTAGGGCTGGCCTTAAGTGTAGCCTAAGAAAAGTAGCTAAATGATCAGAATAACAGTGTTAAAGATAATTTTCAAAAAAGTAAAATCATAACTCATACAAATGAGGGAACTAGTAAGATGTTAAACTGGTTCAAAAGAGAATCTGAAGACAGACACATATATAGGCAATTAAGAATGCTGAAATTGGGCTTCCCTGGTGGTGCAGTGGTTGAGAGTCCACCTGCCAATGCAGGGGACACAGATTCGTGTCCCGGTCCGGGAAGATCCCACATGCCGCAGAGCGGCTGGGCCCGTGAGCCATGGCCGCTGAGCCTGCGCGTCCGGAGCCTGTGCTCCTCAATGGGAGAGGCCACAACAGTGAGAGGCCCACGTACCGCAAAAAAAAAAAAAAAAAAAAAAAAGAATGCTGAAATTGCTAATAGATATAAAATTGGCCAATATCTACAGGGCATAAAATATTATGTTTGGAGTTACCTTTTTCACAGGGTGGAAATTGTATCTCACTGGCCAAAATTCATTTGTCTCTCTATGTATAAGAATCATTTGCACTGCCATCAGTTTTCTCAATTTACAAATTGTAAAATAGTTCAAAGACAATGAAAGCCATAGATCGATTATGCCAAAGACTCCTCTAGACAATACCCAATAATGTTTTTGCCCATTTCAAAGTTTTTTAAATGATTTCCCCCGAGAACAGAAAAGCCTCTCTTCTCATAAATATCTCACCTCTGCCATACACTGCATTGAAGTGGAAGCAGCAGCAGGACACCAATTAGGAGAGATGACAGTGGTTTGGACTAGGAGGTAGTAGCTACAGAGAAGGTTGAAAATGGCTGGATGTGGAGTTTTGAAGGTACAGCCAACAGAATTTGCTGTTATGAGAATCCAGGATAACTTCAAAGCTTTTGGCCTGAGCAGCTAGGTGAACGATGGCACCATTTACTAATATGGGGAAATATGAAAGTGGGAGGTTTAGGAGAAGAAATATAGATTTTGTTTTGGACACATTATATTCTCTAAAGACATCATTTAAAATGTGGTATTTCTTTTTTTTGAAAGAGGTTTTTAAAAAATATATCCACATTGCTTTATTTATTTATTTTTTGACACACTGGTGAGGAGAGCACTTTTTTTTTGGAGGCATCACACGGAGTGTGGAACTTCCCCGACCAGGGATTGAACCCGTGCCCCCGGCAGTGGAAGCATGGAGTCTCAACCACTGGATCACCAGGGAAGTCCAAAAATGTGGTATTTCTATACAGTGTAAAATTATTTGACAATAAAAATAAATGAAGCACTGATACATACTACAACATGGATGAACCTTGAAAACATTATGCTAAGTGAAAGAAGCAGTCACAAAAGACACATATTGTATGATTCCATTTATATGAAATGTCCAGAATAGGCAAATCTGCAGAGACAGAAAGTACATTAGTGTTTGCCTAGGACTGAGGGAAATGGGGAATGACTGCTAATGGGTATGTGTTTTTTTCTAGGGTGATGACATGTTCTAAAATTGATTGTGGTGATAGCAAGATGCTGTGAATATACTAAAAAACCATCAAATTATTCACTTTAAGTAGGTATGCTATATGGTATGTGCATTTTATATCAATAAAGCTGTTATAAAAATAGTTATCAGGGTCTTCCCTGGTGGCGCAGTGGTTGAGAGTCCACCTGCTGATGCAGGGGACACGGGTTCGTGCCCTGGTCCAGGAAGATCCCACATGCGGCGGAGCAGCTGGGCCCGTGAGCCATGGCCGCTGAGCCTGCGGGTCCGGAGCCTGTGCTCCGCAACGGGAGAGAACGCAACAGTGAGAGGCCCGCGTACTGCAAAAAAAAAAAAAAAAAAAAAAAAAAGAAAAAAATTTATCAAAATATGTAGTTATCAAAACATTATGAAGCTATTTTAATAAAGGATTTTAACCTGCTAAAAATAAAAGGAAAATTAAGTGGTCAAGGGTGCTAATCCTTCTCTGTTAACCACAGGAAACCTGCCTATTCAGACTGTCTATGTCAATGCACCATAACCAACGTAGAACAGTTTGCTAATAGCAAGCAAATAGCTTCTTGACTGCTGGGCTCCCATAAAGCAATCATTCTTAATGTGTGTGTGTGTGTGTGTGTGTGTGTGTGTGTGTGTGAAGGATTGGATTATGTTTAGCTTTAGTATACACAGCCACCAGTTTTCCAAAGTATGGAAAATCTGATCTTTGAGAATCTAATACAAGCTGTGTTTCTTCTCTCCTCAAAGTGCATGTATACACACATGCATGCATGCAAAAATATTGTACATATTTTCAGGGTGTACAGAGACCCACTGAAGCCCACCAGAGAAGTTGTTTCCATAAATTAAAGCATTGTCACAGGAATTTACAGTGGCCTTCATTTATTCAGATTTGTGTTCAGTTATGTGCCCCAAATTTATGATTTGACAATTTAAAACTCTGTAGTATGGTTGGTGGGAGTGTAAATTGGTACAACCATACTTCGGAAAACTGGTGGCACTATATACTAAAGCTAAATGTAATTCAAATCCTATAGCCCAGCAATTCCACTCCTAGGTACATATATCCAACTGAAATGCATTCTCATGTTCACCAAAACAAGTATTCACAGCAGCTCTATTTATAATTGCTCCAAACTAGAACAACCCAAATGTTCAAAATAAAATAATCAACTGTCACAAAAAATACATATTGGATGATTTCATTTATATAAAGTTCAAAAGCAAAACCAATCTACTGTATTAAAAGTCAGGATTGTAGTTAGGAGGGATATAGTGACTGGGAGAGGGCATGAAGGGGGCTTTTGGGGAGCTGGTAATGTTTTGTTTCTTGACTGGGGTGCTGGTTACATAGGAATGCTCACTATTCATTACTGAGTCATACATTTTTATTTATTTTGATTTAAGCATTTTTCTCTGGTTATGATTCCATAAAAAGTTTTAAAAGATATCTAATGTGAAGAGTAAGATGGAGGAGAGAAGTGAAAGACTGAATTAAGTCATCTAATTTTTAAAACATGAACATTTTAAAATAAAAAGTATTTGTTCAGTCTTTTAAATGTTCATAATGTTAAGAATCTAGTCAACTATTCTGTTACCTTCTCTAGTCTTCCCCTCTTTGATCATAAACATCTCTTCCTCCCTGCTCTCAAATGAAAGGAATCCAATTTAGTTTAATATAAATCAGTTTAAACTAAGTTATCTAAGACCCTTCTGGCCTCCACTTGGGAGTTAAGAAAGGCTGGAGTGACAGAGCTGGGGGAAAAAGTTTTTTAAAAAAAATTATTATTAAGGCTAACCCATAAGTATTTTGAGGTGTTGTATTATGGCTTTAAATGTCCAGAAATCTTTGAAGAAGTATTCATCTTTAGATTGGGAGTGGGATCTCAGCATCTCTGAAATATGAGAAAAACTTTGGCTTTGAATTTTTTCCCATCAAATCAGGAGAATAACATACATCTGTTGGGCTTGCATATGTGGCAGAAACATGGCGATTTGGTCAAGCAGTCCTTCTGACGGGGCAGAAGCCTCTAGATTCCTAGCTGAGTTTCTAAAGTAAGTTCAGATAAAATATGCTATTATTCTTGGGGATGTTCACTTAGTTGAGAAAAACAAAGTGGTGGGCAGAGTATTGATATTCAGGGAACAAAAATCTACACAAAACACATCTATTTGAAGAGTTCTTATGGAGTATTTGCTCCCCACCTTCCACCCAAATTGAATCTACTTTTTTACAATCTGGAATGTAAAGAAAAACTAACAGCAGTGAGTTGGGCTGCTAGAAAAATATTTCTGCCAAGAAGTGACCCTTGCTCTTCTGACTTGCATTCCATGAGAATTTTATTGCGTTCTGGGAGGGATGGCTCCCTTTCTCACTTATCAATAAGAAGTCATGTCTAGTCTGTCTCTTTCCAAATTATGTACCCACCTGGAACTCACTGAGGAGAAAAGGAAGGCAGACCAAGGCCTTGAGAAGAACTGAGGACACAGGAACAAAGATTCATGTACACATGTAATAGGTAATAGGAAAATATTAAAAATCCATTCTACTTAACTTATTTCAGCATTAAAGCAATTATTTTTATTCTTTAGGGAGTAAAACACACTTCTTAGAAATTATATGAATATATAATCTGTGCATTTTAGCTGTATGGAAAAGGAAAAGAACATTTAAAAAATCTTTCAATTAGAATTCTCTTTATAGTTTTGTTAAAATTTTTAAAAATTAATTAATTAATTACTTAATTACTTTTTGGCTGTGTTGGGTCTTCGTTTCTGTGCGAGGGCTTTCTCTAGTTGGGGCAAGCAGGGGCCACTCTACATTGCGGTGCGCGGGCCTCTCACTATCGCGGCCTCTCTTGTTGCAGAGCACAGGCTCCAGATGCGCAGGCTCAGTAGCTGTGGCTCACGGGCCTAGTTGCTTCGCGGCATGTGGGATCTTCCCAGACCAGGGCTCGAACCCGTGTGCCCTGCATCGGCAGGCAGACTCTCAACCACTGTGCCACCAGGGAAGCCCTTATCCTTCACTTTTGAAGGATAATTTTACTGGATATAGAATTCTAGATTGCTGGGTGGTTTTTTGTTTTTGTTTTACAATACTTTTTTATTTTTTATTTTTTTTAATATGTATTTATTTATTTGGCTGTGCCGGGTGTTCGTTGTGGCATGCCAGATGAGGGATTTTTAGTTGCGGCATGCAGGATCTAGTTCCCTGACCAGAGATAGAACCCAGGCCCCCTGCATTGGAAGTGCAGAATCTTAACCACTGGACCACCAGGGAAGTCCCCAACACTTTAAATATTTCACCGTACTCTCTTCTTGCATGAGTGTTTTCTGATATCAAATTTTAACAAACAGGTTATTTTGATGCACCACATTTTGAGAAACATTGTTACAAAGGATGACTTATGGGAAAACAATACTTTTTCTGAGATAAAAATAACAAGTATAAACAATCCTAGTAAACACATTTCTTATTGTCCTTTATGCTGTAGACATTATAAAAGAAGTGAAGAACAATAAGCCAATTACAAGCTCAATTATCTTTCTTTTCACACGTTGTTAACTCTGTTATAATTAGGTATGTTACCTACACTTGGAACCTAAGACTTTCAGCTCTTCAGTAAGTTCAGGTGTCACGTGCAAATAGTTATTAATAGGACAGAATATACTCATTATCTTCATGGTAATAATGGTGTAATTGGGTAACTTATTTTGCTCGAGATGGAGACACTATTCAGACTTTACATTAGCTGGTGTTCGGGTTAGACTTAACGTGCCCTGCCCTCCAGTATATATATGTTACAATTATAATATTTGTGTATGCCTTATTTTCCACACAGGATGAAACAGAGGCTGGTATCCTAGTGTAAACGGGGAGTGTTACTGGCCCTGTGTGAAAAGTTCTTATTTCCAGTTAAAATAACTGAAGTTGTAAAACTGCACAGAGATACCAGAGACAATAATTGATCTTTATTATACAGAAATGTGAAGGCCATATGCATTAAATGAAAAGGTGTTTTGCAATGAACATTATGCAGATTCAAACTGAAGACATCTTCATCTTATTGAGATACAATATAAAAATAAACACTGACCAAGAGTTGCTAGAAAGAACTCAACTTCTACTCTCCCAATCAAGCTGAAACTTTCCACAGGAAAACCTGGTTTCAATTCATGCCGAATTGTTTTCATATGGAAAGAAAAAACTAAGTCAGGTAGAGACAACCAGGTACTGGTTTTTATACTTTTAGAGAGCCAGACTGAATTGAAGCTCTACTCAGCTTCACATTTAAGTATTTGTTTCACTTTAAAATTTATATCTCTAGTCACCTAAGTGATACCTAAAGTGAAAAAAGAAAGTTAATTGAGTTGGGAATTTTGTGGAGCTAGACAGGTTTAGGGGAGAAGGTGAAAGTTACAATCATTCATTTAATTACTTCTGATCAGGAAGATTTGATATCAGGTCTGGATCATCTGTATTAGCCCTTTGATAGCTGGTTTCTCTAGTTGTCAAGAGGCAAGACCCATTAAAAGTATCAGCATAACAAATGCATGACATTAGCACAGTTTGGTGCCTATCCTCTTTATATTCCCAAATACTGGACTTTATATCAGGATGCTTTTAAGATCAAATTGCCCTTCTAAACAGGATTTTTCTTAATAAGCTCCTGTTTGCATTAATTACAGAATTAAAAAATGTTTTAGCGATTTGGTTAGACAGATGGTTGTGTTGAGACAAGACTAATGACTAGAAGGGTATCTGTGGATTAAATATAGATAAAACTACCTCCAGAACCCTTAAATATAGACAGAATCTATCAATTTATGTAGGAAGCCAAAATAGGGAACAAGAAGATTTAGAGTTTAGATATATTGTCTGGACTCAGGATGCTGCTTTATGCAATTGAAATTTATAACTCCCTAAATTCAATCAGAGTAGGGACATTTAAAGTAGTCAGGAGGAATCAGGATAGTTATGTGCTAAAGAGTGGAAATTCTGATGCCACCTCCCTTTGCAAATTGTATTGCTGACTGCTTAAAGGAGGTGGTTGAGAGATACATTTTTTTCATTTAGACTTCTGTTCTAGTGAATGATGGAGTAGGATAATGCTGAGAGAGAGTAGAGAATATATTTCTGGCTCTAGGACTGTGAGAACCAGGTAATCACATTTGGAATATTCTCATTAGGTTAGAAAAGGAAAAATGAGAAAACCACTAGCGGGACATGCATTTATATCCCAGAGACCATATGCTCCAAAAATTAGTTTTGTTTCCATTGCCCCTTATTCAAAGAGATGGTTACTTCAACAAGCTACATTACTTAGCAGAGCCTGAGAGACAGACTGAAAACATATATTTAAAATGGAAAATAAAAATTTAAAAATATGATAAATGGTTTGCTCTACATCTCATTCACATTATGTGGCTAGAGAAATCCAAATCTCACTTAGATATTCCTGCTAATGCAAAAGCACACTAGATGGAAATAAACCAAGAAATGAGAGAAAATGTTTATTTATTGGGTGGGTGTTGGTTCACCCAGTTTATTCACCTCTGGAGTGGAAGTATAGGGAAATATAAAGTCTGCTTATAATAGTCAAGGTCTATACAGGAGCCTTGAACTTGCTCTCCCCAAATAACGAGATTGATTCAAGAGAAGGAAAAAACATGATGGAAAACATCTCATCACACAAAGCTTGCTGATGGTGTCTCTGACAGTCACTGGCCAGCAAGGGAAAAGGAGAAACCCACCTGCTGGCTTTAGGATTTATTGAAGGCTGCCAGCACAGCCCAGATCATCTCTGTGGCACTGTGCTTTGTCCCCTCTACCTCAGGGTCCAGTTCCACTAGGTCCTTGGCCCGATTCATTGCCACATCATACTTGTCATCTGTCAAAGAGGAGAAGACATTCTCTAGCACATCAGAGGAGTGGGCTAGCACCAGTAGTGCTAGTGTTCGCTTGTCCATACGCTGAGGGTCATTTACCCACCGCTCTAGGACACTGTCTTGAAGCTTTTTCACTAGTCGCTGCTTCTCTGTTGTATTGGTCACTGGGTGAGTAGTCATGTCAAACAGGAGGAAATTCTGCTTCTCAGTGGTTAGAATACCCTTCTCTACTAGGTTCTTTGCAATTCTCTCTCTTACATTTCTCAGCTGGTACTGTAATTTGAAAGGGTTCCAGGTCTCACCTATGGGAAAAATAAATAGAAGGCTTGAACAACATTATAAACCAACTAGACCTAAGAAGACATCTATAGAATATTCTACCCTATAACAGTAGAATGTACATTCTTCTCAAGTGCACATGAAACATTCTCCGGGATAGACCATATGCTAGGCCATAAAACAAGCCTTAATAAATTTAAAAGGACTGAAAACATACAAAGTATGCTATCCAATCACAATGGAATTAAACTAGAAATTAATAACAGAAGGAAATTTGGGAAATTAAAAAATATGTGGAAATTAAACAACACAATCTGAAATAACCAATGAGTCAAAGAAGAAATCACAAGGAAAATTTAAAAAATACTTTTGAGTTGAATGAAAGAAACCCCACAATATACCAAAACTTATGGGATGCAGCTTAAAGCAGTACAAAGAGGGAAATTTATGATCCAAATGCTATATTAGAAAAGGAGATGTCAAATCAATAACCTAACATTCTATCTTAAAAAACTAGAAAAAGAAGATCATACTAAACCCAAAGCAAGCAGGAGAAAGGAAATAATAAAGATTAGAGAGGAAACAGAGAAAATCAATAAAATCAAAACTTGGCTCAATGAAAAGATAAAAAAAAGGACAAACCTAGAGTGACCAAGGAAAAAAGAGAGAAGACTCAAAATTACTAAAATTAGGAATGAAAGAGGAGACATTACTACCGACCTTATAAAAATAAAAAGGATTATAAGGAAATACTATGAAAAACAGGATGCCAACAAATTAGACAACCTAGAAGAATGGACAAATTCTTTGAAATACACAAATTACCTAAACCAACTCAACAAGAAAGAGAGAATTTGAATATATATATATAACAAGTAAATAGACTGAATAGTAACTTTAAAACTTCCCACAAAGAAAAGTGTGGTCAAGATGGCTTTACTGGTAATTCTACCAAACATTAATGAAGAATTAATGACAATCCTTCACAAATGCTTAAAAAAAAAGAAGAGGGGGCTCCCCTGGTGGCGCAGTGGTGGGGGTCCGCCTGCCGATGCAGGGGACGCAGGTTCGTGCCCCGGTCTGGGAGGATCCCACATGCCGCGGAGCGGCTGGGCCCGTGAGCCATGGCGGCTGAGCCTGCGCGTCCAGAGCCTGTGCTCCGCAACGGGAGAGGCCACAACAGTGAGAGGCCCGCGTACCGCGAAAAAAAAAAAAAAAGAAGAGGAAGAGGAGGGAACACTTCCTTAGTCTACACAGTAAGTATTACACTGATAGTAAAAGGAGACAAAGACTTCACAAGAAAACTATACACCAATATCCCTTATGAATATAGGTACAAAAATGCTCAACAAAATACTAGCAAACAAATCTAGCAACATATAATAAACACTATGTAGGGAATTTCCTGGTGGCCCAGTGGTTAGGACTCTATGCTTTCACTGCCAAGGGTGTGGGTTCAATCCCTGGTCAGGGATCCTGAAAGCTGTGTGGCAAGGCTGAAGGAAAAAACAAACAAAAAACAAAAAAATGGGACTTCCCTGGTGGCACAGTGGTTAAGAATCCGCCTGCCAATGCAGGGGACACAGGTTCGCGCCCTGGTCTGGGAAGATCCCACATGCTGTGGAGCAACTAAGCCCGTGTGCCACAACTACTGAGCCCGCGTGCCACAACTACTGAAGCCTGTGCACCTAGAGCCTATGCTCCGCAACAAGAGAACCCACCGCAATGAGAAGTCCGTGCACTGCAACGAAGAGAAGCCCGCGCACTGCAACGTAGAGCAGCCCCTGCTCACCACAGCCAAAGAAAGCCCACGTGCAGCAACGAAGACCCAATGCAGCCAAAAATAAAGAAAGAAAAGAAAAGAAAAGAAAAAAAAACTCTCCTAAACTATGTAATATGATCGGGGGGACTTAAACCAGAAATGCAAGGTTGCTTTAAAATATAAAAATCAAGTAATATGTCATGTCAATAGAATAAAAAGCAAAAATGAAGTGATCATCTCAATAGACACACAAAAAAGCATTTGATAAAATCCAACACCCTTACATGATAAAAACACTCCACAAGCTAGGAATAGACAGAAACTTTCTCAACTTGATAGAGGGAATTTGTGAAAAACGTACAGCTAGCATAATACTTAATGGGGAAAGACTGAATGTTGTCCTTCTAAGATCAGGGATAAGACAAGGAAGTCATTCTCATCACTCCTAGTACGGATGGTTCTAGCCAGGGTAATTAGGTAAGACAAAGAAATAAAAGGCATCCAGATTAGACAGGAACAAGTTAAACTATTTTTATTTTCAGATGACATGATCTTGTGTACAGAAAAATCTAAGAAATCTGCTTTAAAAGTATTATAGCTAATAAGTACAGCAAGGTTTCAGGATACAAGATTGATACTCAAAAATGAACCTAATTTCTATATATTAGCAATGAACAACCTGAAAAAGAAATTAAGAAAACAACTACATTTACAAGAGCATCAAAAAGAATATACTTAGGAATAAATTTAACAAAAGAAGTACAAGACATGTATACTGAAAATTACAAAATATTGTTGAAATTAAAGAAGATCTAAATAAATGAAAAGCTATCCCATGTTCATGTATTGGAACACTTAATATTATTAAGATATCACTATTCCCCAAATTGATTTACAGATTCAACACAATCGCTATCAAAATCCTAGCTTGCTTTATTGCAGAAATTGACAAGCTGATCCCAAAATTCGTATGGAAATGCAAAGGACCCAGAATGGCCAAAATAATCCTGAAAAAGGACAAAGTTGGAAGACTCACACTTCCTGATTTCAAAATTACTACAAAGCTACAACAATCGAGAAGTGTGGTACTGGCATAATGACAGACATATAGATCAGTGGAAGAGTCCAGAAATAAACCCATACATTTATGGTCAAATGATTTCTGACAATGGTACCATGACAATTCATGGGGAAACAGTCTTTTTAACAATAGCGGTAGGACAACTCTATATATATCCTCATGCAAAAGAATGACATTAGAGCCCTACCTCACATCATATAAAACAATGAATCTCAAAAAGGATAATAGACACAAATGAAAGAGCTAAAGCTATATAACTCCTAGAAGAAAACATGGGAATAAATTTTTATGATGTTGGGTTAGGTAATGGTTTCTTAGATATTATAACAAAATTACAAGCAACAAAAGAAAAAAAGATTAGTTGAAATGTATCAAAATCAAGAACTTTTATGCTTCAAAGGACACAATCAAGAAACTGAAAAGACAACCCACAAAATGGGAGAAAAATTTTGCAAATCATGTATCTGAACAGATTTGTATTTAGAACATATTTTAACAGTACAACTCAATAGTAAAAAGCAAATCCAATTTAAAAATGGGCAAAGGATCTGAATAGGCAGTTCTCCAAAGAAGATATACAAATGGCCAATAAGCACATATAAACATGCTCAACATCATTAGTCATTAGGGGATTGCAAATAAAAATCACAATGTCGTACCACTATATACTCACTAGGATGGCTAAAATAAAATTACAAAGACAGAGAATAACAAGTATTGATGAGGATGTGGAGGAACTGAAACTCTCACACACTGGCGGTGGGAATGTAAAACAGTATAGCCACTTTGAAAAACAGTCCCTATTTCTGTCCTCAAGAAATTTACAATCTAGAATGAGGTGAAAGTGGGGACACAAAAATAATATTTGAAGTGGGCCCTAAAGAAAAACTGGGTATAGTTGATAAGGGTCTTTTAAATTAATTAATTAATTAATTAATTAATGGCTGAGTTGGGTCTTTGTTGCTGTGCACAGGCTTCCTCTAGTTGCGGCAAGAGGGGGCTACTCTTTGTTGCAGTGCACAGGCTTCTCATTGCAGTGGCTTCTCTTGCTGTGGAGCACGGGCTCTAGGCGTGCGGGCTTAAGTAGTTGCAGCACGTGGGCTCAGTAGTTGTGGCTGGCAGGCTCTAGAGCTCAGGCTCAGTACTTGTGGCTCATGGGCTTAGTTTCTCCGTGGCATGTGGGATCTTCCCAGACCAGGGCTCAAACCCGTGTCCCCTGCATTGGGAGGTGGATTCTTAACCATGGTGCCACCAGGGAAGCCCGATAAGGGTCTTTTTTTTTTTTTTTTTTGCGGTATGCGGGCCTCTCACTGCTGTGGCCTCCCCCGCTGCGGAGCACAGGCTCCGGACGCGCAGGCTCCGGACGCGCAGGCTCAGCGGCCATGGCTCACGGGCCCAGCCGCTCCGCGGCACATGGGATCCTCCCAGACCGGGGCACGAACCCGCATCCCCTGCATCGGCAGGCGGACTCTCAACCACTTGCGCCACCAGGGAGGCCCCCGATAAGGGTCTTTAAAATGTTAATCACTGAGATATTACATCTGGGACAATGGGAGAGTAACAAACACCAGAAACTCATCTCTCCACCTAGACAATAATTATACTAGTAGAATCTATCCAAAAGAACTATTTTTGGAACTCTGGAGTTTCTGTGAACACTTGTAGGTTCCAGGGAAAGGCTAGGCTGGCAAATTGTGGTTAATATCAGTCAATTTCAGCCTTCAGTGCAGTAGTGACTACTCAGCCCCCAGCCCTAAGATAGGCAGCCGTGGGGAGAGCAATCTGTTGTTTTGGTGTAGCTTGCTTGAGTCAGGGTGGGCAATAAGGACGTTGTCTCTGAAATATCAGGAACAGTGTTCTGATTATGGACTGCAGCTTCTGATGGCTGACATTCAGCTAAAGGCTGCCATTGTCCCAATTCCCACCAGCTGAAGCAGCTTCCAGGGGATTTAAAAAAGCAGCTTTTTTTTTTTTTTTACATTCAAAAACAACTACATGTACACGGTATTTTAGAAAGCCACTGTGCTTGCTTAAGAAAAGGTATAACCTCAGGAAAAAACAAAAACAGCAAAGCCTGGGGGATAGGGAAAATCTGATTTCCAGAGTTACCACATTATAAGATTAAATGTCCAGTTTTCAACAACAACAACAAAAATCACAAGGCATATAGAGAAAGAAAAAGGAAAAAAAGAAAATGACATAATTTGCACTTGAGGAAGTCCAGGTGTCAAGTTTACTAGACAAAGACTTGAAAACAACTGTCTTAGAGTTGTTCCTTTATGATGCTTCCTTTAGCAAATAGCTAAAAGAAGACATGGGCAAAGACAGGAAAATGATGTATGAACAAAATTAGAATACCAGTAAAGAGACAGAAATTATAAAAAGGAACCAAAAAGAAAGTCGGGAGATTAAATACAATAACTAAAATGAAGAATACACTATATGGGTTCAAAAACAGATTTAAGCAGGCAGAAGAAAGATTAGCAAATTTGAAGATAGGACAACTGAAGTAATAAAGTCTGGGGAACAACAGTAAAAAAAGTGAATGGAGCCCTAAGGGACCTCTGAGACACCACCAAATGGACAAATATTTTCATTGTAGGAATCCCAGAGGAGAAGAGAGAGAAAAAAGGGCAGAAAAAATATTTGAAAAAATAATGGCTGAAAGCTTTCCAAATTTCATGAACGACACGAATCTACGAACTAAGAAGCTTAATGAGCTCAATGTTGACTAAAACATCTGAGACATATCATAATCAAACTATTGAAAGCCAAAGATAAATAATCTTTTTCTTAACCATTTTTTAAATTGAAGTATAGTTAATTTACAATGTTTTGTTAGTTTCAGGTACAGAGCACAGTGATTCAGTTACATGTATATACCTATATTCTTTTTTCAGATTCTTTTCCATTATAGGTTATTATAAGATTTTTTTCCATTATAGGTTATTATGATATATTGAATATAGTTCCCTGTGCTATACAGTAGGTCTTGTTGTTTATCTATTTTATATATAATGGTGTGTATATGTTAATCCCAAACTCCTAATTTATCTCCCCCACACCCTGCCTCTGCTATCCACTTTGGTAATCATAAGTTTGTTTTCTATGTCTGAGTCTATTTCTGTTTTATAAATAGTTCATTTGTATATATTTTTTAGATTCTACATATAAGTGATATCATATGATATTTGCCTTTCTCTATCTGAGTTACTTCACTTAATATGATAATCTCTAGGTCCATCCATGTTGATGCAGATGGCATTATTTCATTCTTTTTTATGGCTGAGTAATGTTCCATTATGTATATATACCACATCTTCTTTATCCATTCATCAGCTGTTGATGGACATTTAGGTTGCTTCCATGTCTTTGCTATTGTAAATAGTGCTGCTATGAACACTGGGGTGCATGTATGTTTTTGAATTAGAGTTTTCTCAGATATATGCCCAGGAATGTGATTGATGGATTATTTGGTAACTCTATTTTTAGTATTTAAGGAAACGCCATACTGTTCTCCATAGTGGCTGCACCAATTTGCAATCCTACCAACAGTGTAGGAGGGTTCCTTTTTCTCCACACCCTAGCCAGCAGTATATGTAGTTTACAAAGATAAAGAATCTTGAAAGCAGGAAGAGAGAAGTGAGTTGTCACATGCAAGGTGTCTTCAATAAGATTATCACCAGACTTCTCATCAGAAACTTTGGAGGCTAGAAGACAGCGGGCTGATATATTCAAAGAGCTGAAAGAAAAAAAATCTGTCACCTGAGAATCCTATATCCAGAAAAAGTGTCCTTCAAAAGTGAAATTAAGACTTTCCCAGATAAACAAAAACTGAGGAAGTTTGTTACCACTAGACTTGCCCTGCAAGAAATGATAAAAAGGAGTGCTGCAGGTTGAAATGAAGGGAAGCTAGAAGTAACTTGAAGCAGTATGAAGAAATAAAGATATCCAATAAAGGCTAAATACATGGACAACCATAAAAGCTAGTTTTATTTTGTAACTCCATTTTTTATTTTCTATATACTTTAAAAAACAAATGCATTAAAAAACAATTATTAATCTATATTATTGGTCACACAATTTATAAAGGTATAATCTGTGACATCAGACCAGACAGAGTGAAATGAAGCTATATAGGAACAGTTTTTGTGTTATTGAAGTTAAGTTAGTATAAATTCAAATTAGGTTGTCATTAACTTTAGGATGTTAAATGTAATCCCCATGGTACAATAAAGAAAATGTCCATAGAATATACACAAAAGAAAATGAGAGGGGAATCAAAATGTTTCACTACAAAAAATCAACCAAACATAAAGCAAGACAGTAATGCGGGAAGTACAGACAAAAATCTATAGACTATATAGTATTAGAAAACAAATAGCCAGGGCTTCCCTGGTGACGCAGTGGTTAAGAATCAGCCGGCCAATGCAGGGGACACGGGTTCAAGCCCTGGTTCGGGAAGATCCCACATGCCGTGGAGCAACTAAGCCCAGGTGCCACAACTACTGAGCCTGCACTCTAGAGCCTGCAAGCCACAACTACTGAGCCCATGTGCCACAACTACTGAAGCCCGTGGGCCTAGAGCCCATGCTCCACAAGAGAAGCCACTGCAATGAGAAGCTCCTGTGTCACAACAAAGAGTAGCCCCTGCTCGCCACAACTAAAGAAAGCCTGTGTGCAGCAATGAAGACCAAATGCAGCCAAAAATAAAATAAATAAAAAAATAAATTAATTAAAAAAATTTTTTAATTAAAAAAAAGAAAACAAATAGCAAAATGGCAGAATTGACTGTCTCCTTATCAGTAATTACTTTAAATGTAAATGGATTAAACTATTTAATAATAAGAAAAAAATTGGCAGAATGGGTTAAAAAACATGATCCAATTATATGCTGTCTATGAGAGATTCACTTTAGATCAAAGGACACAGATAGGCTGAAAGTGAATGGATGGAAAAAGATATTCCACTCAAATAGTAACCAAAAGACAGCAGGGTGGCTATACTAATTTTGGACAAAATAGATTTAAAATCATATAAGGTAAGAGAGACCGAGAAAGACATTATATATTAATAAAAGTTTCAGTACAACAAGAAGATATAACAACTATAAATATTTACACGCCTAAGAACAGACTCAAAATATATGAAGCAAAATGGGCAGAACAGTCAGAAGTAGACAGTTTTATAACACCCCACTTTCAATGAGGCTTAGATCAAGTAGACTGAAAATAATTTAAAAATAGAAGATTCAACAACATAATAAACTCACTAAGCCTAACAGACATATACAGAACACTCCACCTAACAGCAGAATACACATTCTTCTCAAGTGTACAAGGCACATTCTCCAGGACAGACCACTTGTCAGGCCATAAAATAAATCTCAATAGATTTCAAAAGATACATACAAAGTGTGTTCTCTGACCACAGTGGGATGAAATTAGAGATCAGTAAAAGAAGGAAAATGAAAATTTGCCTATATGTGTAAATTAAACAAGCTTAAACAACCAATGGGTCAAAGAAGAAATTACAAGGGAAATTAGAAAATACTTAGAAATGGAGGAAAACACAATGCACTAAAATGTATGGGATATAGTGAAAGCAGTGCTCAGAGGGAAACTTATAGCTGTAAATGCCTAAATTAAAAAAGTAAGTCTCGGGCTTCCCTGGTGGCGCAGTGGTTGAGAGTCCGCCTGCCGATGCAGGGGACACGGGTTCGTGCCCTGGGCCGGGAGGATCCCACATGCCGTGGAGCGGCTGGGCCCGTGAGCCATGGCGGCTGAGCCTGCGCGTCCAGAGCCTGTGCTCCGCAACGGGAGAGGCCACAACAGTGAGAGGCCCACGTACCGCAAAAAAAAAAAAAAAAAAAGTAAGTCTCAAATCAATCACTTAACTTTACACTTTAATGGACTAGAAAAAGAAGAGCAAAGTAAACCCAAAGCTAACAGAAGGAACGAAATAAAGATTAGAGAAGAGATGAACAAAAAGAGAGATCAGAAAAACAACAAAGAAGACCAAAGAAACAAAGAGTTGGTTTTTTGAAAAGATCAACAAAATTCACAAACCTTTAGGTAGATTGCCAAAGAAAAAGAGAAAAGCTACAAACAACTAAAATGAGAAATTAAAGTGGGGACATTACAACTGACCTTGCAGAGATTAAAAAAAGGATTATAAGAGAATACTATGAATAATGGTAAGCCAACAAATTACATAACCTAGAAGAAATGGACAAATTCCCTGAAACACTCAAATTATCTAAACTGACTGATGAAGAAATAGAAAATTTCAACAGATTTATAGCAAGTAAAAAGATGAAATCAGGGCTTCCCTGGTGGCGCAGTGGTTGAGAGTCCGCCTGCCGATGCAGGGGACACGGGTTCGTGCCCCGGTCCGGGAAGATCCCACATGCCGCGGAGCGGCTGGGCCCGTGAGCCATGGCCGCTGAGCCTGCACGTCCGGAGCCTGTGCTCCGCAACGGGAGAGGCCACAACAGTGAGAGGCCCGTGTACCGAAAAAAAAAAAAAATGAAATCAGTAATCAAAAACCTCCCCAAAAAGAAAAGTCCTGGACCAGACGGCTTCATCAGTGAATTCTACCTAACATTTAAACAAGAATTGACACAAATCCTTCTCAAAGTCTTCCAAAAAACTGAAGAGGGAACACCTAATTCATTCTGTGAGGCAAGGATTATCCTGATACTAAAGCCAGATAAAGACATCACAAGAGGACTTCACTGGTGGTACAGTGGTTAAGAATCTGCCTGTCAATGCAGGGGACATGGGTTTGAGCCCTGGTCCGGGAAGATCCCATGTGCCACGAAGCAACTAAGCCCAGCTCGTGAGCCACAACTACTGAGTCCGTGTGCCACAACTACTGATGCCTGTGCGCCTAGAGCCTGTGCTCCACAATGAGAAGCACCACAGTGAGAAGCCTGTGAATCGCAACGAAGAGTAGCCCCCACTCGACGTAACTAGAGAAAGCCCGCGCGCAGCAACAAAGACCCAATGCAGCCAAAAATAAATAATAAATTAATAAATTTTAAAAAATACATCACAAGAAAAGAAAGTTACAGACCAATAAGTCCTATGAATATAGATGCAAAATTCTTAATAAAATATTAGCAAATTGAATCCAACAGCATAAAATGATAATTCACCTTGATCAAGTAAAATTTATCCCAGGAATGTAACAGAAAATCAAATGGGCTGAGGATCTGAATAGACATATTTCTAAAGAAGACATACAAATGGCCAAAAGACACATGAAAATGTGCTCAACATCACTAATCATCAAGGAAATGCAAATCAAAACCATAGTGTAATATCACTCCACATTCGTTAAGATGGCTAATATTAAAAAGACCAAAAATAACAACTGTTGGTGAGGATATAGAGAAAAGGGAACCCTTGTGCACTGTTAGTGAAAATGTAAATTGGCCCAGTCACTACAGAAAACAGTATAGGACTTCCCTGGTGGTGCAGTGGTTGAGAATCCATCTGCCAATGCAGGGGACATGGTTTAATCCCTGGTCTGGGAAGATCCCACATGCCGCGGAGCACCTAAGCCCGTGTGCCACAACTACTGAGCCTGTGCTTTACAGGCCATGAGCCACAATTACTGAGCCTGCATGCCACAGCCACTGAAGCCCGTGCACCTAGAGCCCGTGCTCCGCAACAAGAGAAGCCACTGCAATGAGAAGTCCACGCACTGCAACGAAAAGTAGCCCCCACTCACTGCAACTAGAGAAAGCCCACGTGCAGCAATGAAGACCCAATGTAGCCAAAAAAATAAATAAAATTTAAAAAATGTTTTAATTAAAAAAAAAAGAAAACAGTATAGAGGTTTCTCAAAAACTTAAAATTACAACTACCATATAATCTAGTAATTCTACTTCTGAGTAGAATTGAAAAGATATATGCAGCCCATGTTCACTGCAGCATTATTTATAATAGCCAAGACATGGAAGCAACTTAAGTACCAATTATGGATGAATGGATAAAGAAAATGTGGTATATGTATATACACACACCACACACATACATATATGCACACATATACATACAACAGAATATTATTCAACCATAAAAAACAGGAAACTTTGCCATTCATGACAACCTGGATGGACCTTGAGGGCATTATGCTAAGTGAAGTAAGTCAGACAGAGGGACTTCCCTGGTGGTACAGTGGTGAAGACTCTGTGCTCCCAACGCAGGGGGCCTGGGTTCAATCCCTGCTCAGGGAACTAGATCCCACATGCATGCCACAACTAAGAGTTACATGCTGCAACTAAGGAGCCCTTGGGCTGCAACTAAGAAGCCTGCCTGCCACAATTAAGGAGCCTGCGAGCCGCAACTAAGGAGCCTGCGAGCTGCAACTAAGGAGCCTGCCTGCTGCAACAAAGACCCGGCACAACCAAATAAATAAATAAATATTAAAAAAATATAAAATAAAATAAATAAGTGAGGCTGAATGCCCACATAAATCTATATAAAAAAAAGTCAGACAGAGAAAGACAAATACTATTATGATCTCACTTATATGTGGAATGTAAAACAAAAATAAAAAATTCCAAAATCATAGATACAGAGAACAGATTGGTAGTTGCTAGGGGCAGGAAGCGGGAGAATGCCAGAATGGGTGAAGGAGATCAAAAGATACAAAACTCTAGTTATAAAATAAATAAATCCTGGGGATGTAATGTACAGCATGGTGACTATAGTTAGTAACACTGTATTATATATTTGAAAGATCTAAGAAAACAGATCTTAAAAGTTCTCAGGACTTCCTTGGTGGTCCAGTGGTTAAGACTCCATGCTCCCAATGCAGGGGGCCCGGGTTCGATCCTTGGTCAGAGAACTAGATCCCACATGCCACAACTAAGAGCTCACATGCCATAACTAAAAGGTCCCATATGCCGCAACGAAGATCCTGCATGCAGCAATGAAGATCCCGTGTACTGCAACTAAGACCCGGTGCAGCCAAATAAATAAATAAATAAATAAATAAATAAATATTAAAAAAAAAAGTTCTCATACAAGAAAAAAAAACTAACTATGTGTGATGATGGATACTAACTAGACTTATTGTGGTGATCATTTCATAATATGTACAAATATTGAATCAATATGATGTACACCTGAAATTAATATAATGCTTATGCCAATTATATCTCAATAAAAAGTCAAACAATGTAATACATCATTTAATAGAATGAAAAAAACCTCACATGATCATCTCACTTGACTCAGAAAAGCAACTTGAGAAAAACAAACACCATTTCATGAGAAAAACTTATAGGAAACTAGGAGTAAAAGAAAAATTCCTCAACATGATAAAGAGTATTTATGAAAACCTCAAAGCTAATAACATATTCAATGGTAAAAGGCTGAAAGATCCCCAAAGGTCAAGGAACAAGAAAGACAAGGATGCCTGCTTTCACCACTGCTATTCAACAATTTACTGGAAGTTCTGGCCAGAGCTAGTAGACAAGAAAGAAAAAATTAAAGGCATCTAAATTGTAAAGGAAAAACTAAAACTATCTCTGTTTGCAGATGACATGATCCTATACATAGAAAATCCCCCAAAGTACACAAAAAGCTACTAGAGCTAATAAACTCAGCTAAGTTGCAGGGTACAAGATGAACACACAAAAAAACAGTTGTTGGGCTTCCCTGGTGGCGCAGTGGTTGAGAGTCCACCTGCCGATGCAGGGGACACGGGTTCGTGCCCCGGTCTGGGAGGATCCCACATGCCACGGAGCGGCTGGGCCCGTGAGCCACAGCCACTGAGCTTGCGCGTCTGGAGCCTGTGCCCCACAACGGGAGATGCCACAACAGTGAGAGGCCCGCGTAATGCAAAACAAACAAACAAACAAACAAAAAACTTACTACGAAGCTACAGTAAGTAAAACAGTATGGTACTGGCATAAGGACAAACATACAGATTAATGCAATAGAATAGAGAGCCCAGAAATAAACCCTCACAGATATGGTCAACTGATTTTTCAACAAGGCTGCCAACACCATTCAAGAGGGAAAGAATAGTGTTTTTAACAAATGGTTCTGAGAAACTGCATATCCACATGCAAAAGAATGAAGCTGAACCTTTACCTTACATCATATACAAAAATTAAGTAAAAATGGATCAAAGAACCAAATTTAAGAACTAAAACTATAAAACTCTTAGAAGAAAGCACTGGGGAAAATCTTTATGACATTAGATTTGGCAAAGATTTCATGGATATGACACCAAAAGTACAGGCAACAAGTAGATAAGTTGGACTTCATCAAAATTAAGAACTTTTGTACATCAAGAGTTATTATCAGTAAAGTGAAGAGATAACTTACAGAATGAGAGAAGATATTTGCAAATTATATATCTGATAAGGGATTACTATCTAGAATATAGAAAGAGCTTCTAAAACTCAACAACAACAACAGAAGCCAATTCAAAAATGGGCAAAGGACTTGAATAGACATTTCTCCAAAGAAGATATATAAATGGTCCATGAAAAGATGCTCAACATCATTAATCATTAGGGAAATGCAAATCAAAACCACAGTGAGATACCACTTCACACCTACTAGGATGGCTATAATTAAAAACAAAACAAAACAAAAATTAGAATATAAAAAGTGTTGATGAGGACGTGGAGAAATTGCAACCTTCACACTTGGCTGGTAAGAATGTAAAAGAGTGCAGCCTCTGTAGAAAACAGTTTGGTGGTTTCTCAAAACATTGAACTATCACATACCCAGTAATTCTACTCCAAGATATACATCCAAAAGAATGGAAAGCAGTGACTTGAACAGATATATGTACAAAAATGTTCACAGCAGCATTATCCACAATAGCCAAAAGATGGAAACACCCAAGTGTCCATCAACAGATGAAATGAACAAAATGTGGTATACACATACAGTAGAATATTATTCAACCATAAAAAGGAATGAGATTTTGATGTATGCTACAAAATGAATGGACCTTGAAAACATGCTTAGTGAAATAAGCCAGACATAGAAGGAGAAATATTATATGATTCCACTTATATGAGTTACTTAGTACAGGCAAATTCATAGAGACAGAAAGTAGGTGGAATGAGGGGAGGGAGGAAGGGGGGTGTTTGCGATGATGTGAAAGCTTTGAGTGTAGAGAGAAGTGATGGTTATATAATACTGTGCCTGTATTTAATGTCACTGAATTGTACACTTATGATTAAGATAATAAATATGTACATTTACCACAATAAAAAGTTAACTATATACCCCCCAAAGTTAAAACATGTCCACACAAAAACTTGTCTATGAATGTTCATAGCAGCACTATTCATAATAGCCAAAAAGTGGAAATAACTCAAATGTCCATCAACTGATGAATAAGTAATTAAAGTTGTATAAGCATATAATGAAGTATTATTTGGCAATAAAAAGGAGTCAAATTAAAACTGGGGAAATTCTTGGGACTTCCCTGGTGGTCCGGTGGTTAAGACTCTGCACTTCCATTGCAGGGGGGCACAAGTTTGATCCTTGGTTTGGGAACTAAGATTCTGCACACTATGCAGTGTGGCCAAAAAAAAAAAGGGGGAAATTCTAATAAGATTGGTGGATTGTATCAATTTCAGTATCCTGGTTGTCATATATTAAAATTTTGAGAAATGTTACCAATGGGGGATTCTGGACAAAGCATATAAAGGGATCTTTCTGTATTATTTCTTACAACTGCATGTGAATATACAAATGTCTCAATAAGAACTTCAGTTAAAAAAATTGTTCCAGGGCTTCCCTGGTGGCGCAGTGGTTGAGAGTCCGCCTGCTGATGCAGGGGACACGGGTTTGTGCCCCGGTCTGGGAGGATCCAACATGCCACGGAGTGGCTGGGCCCGTGAGCCATGGACGCTGAGCCTGCGCGTCCGGAGCCTGTGCTCCGCAACGGAAGAGGCCACAACAGTGAGAGGCCCGCGTACCACAAAAAAAAAAAAAAAAAAAAATTGTTCCAGAAGGTGACACTGGTTGTGATCTCAAAGTGCCCTGTGGAATATTCTCCTAAAATATTATGCCTTAGGCTTGATTATTCATATTAGTTTTTGAACTTGACCTTGAGAAAAACAGGAATGAAGTGCCAATACATGCCACAACATGGATGAACCTTGAAAATATTATCCTTGGAAGTTAGTCACAAAAAACCATAAGTTGTATGATTTCATTTATATGGAATATCCAGAATAGGCAAATCTACAGAGGCAGAACGTAGATTAGTGGTTGCCTGTAGCTGGGCAGGAGGGTTGGGGAAATGTGGGGAAAACTGCTAATGAGTATGGGGTTTATTTTGGGGATGATGAAAATGTTCTAAACTTAGGTTGTGATGATGGTTGCACAACTGTGTGAATATACTAAAATCCATTTAATTGTATACTTTAAATGGGTCAACTGTATGGGATGTGAATTATACATCAACATGGTTGTTAAAAAATTTCTTGTGAGCTTATGAGGTGGACAGAGGTAAGATGAAGCTTTGGAAAACTTTATGTACTGATTAATCATGTCTTTTTTGTCCCTCATTAGTACAGTTAAACAGTGAACCATATATATCTTACGTAGCACCCTGACCTTCTATACTTCTTCTCCCAACCTTAAGAGTAGGATAAAAATGATAAAATGTGGGATTTTTAAATCATTCTGAGTCTTACCAGTGAGTAGCTCTATCCATGTTTGGACAGTTTCTGTGGGTTCAGTTGCTTTGATGTGTTTGAGAGTTTCATCCAGTAAAACATCACCCGTTGGGCTGTCTGACTTTAGTAGTACCTTTCAGAAAAGAAGAAACAAGAGACCCTGGTTGATATACTTCATTCAAATTAAAGTTATTCAATATGCTATACATATATTATTGGTTAAGTCATAGGAAATGCAAAGCAGCATAACATATTTTCTCTGTCCTCAGAAATTTAAAATCTAGTATGGGGTGATAATAGGGAGATAAAAAAAATTTGAAGTGGGCCCCAATGACAAATTGGATATAAATGATGATGGAGAAAAGATTCAATAATAACTCTTTGAGCCTGGAAAACCAACTTGTGAAACAATTAATAAAGATAGGAAAGTCAGGAAAAGTTGATGACATTTGGTTTTAACTGATATGGGATAGCTAAGTTGAAATGTCTGGACAATACTTAAGTATGTTCCTGGGGGTGGAAAAAGAAGACAGGCCTAGAAATTTGGGAGTTAATATATCATGGGGGTGATAGATGAAGCTGTAAAAGTAAATGATTTCTCCAAAAGTTATACAGAGTGATACAAACTGAGACTTAGATGTTAAGGAATGGAAAAGTAAAGGAAATAGGGTACAGCCAGAGAAGCAAGAGGATGTAATATAGCAAAGGTCAAGAACAGATGGGACTTTCCTGGTGGTCCAGTGGTTAAGAATCTACCTTCCAATGCAGGGGATGCAGGTTTGATCCGTGGTCGTGGAACTAAGATCCCACATGCTGTGGGGCAATTAAGCCCGTGCGCTGCAACTACTGAGCCCATGTGCCACAACTAGAGAGAAGCCCATGCGCCACAACTAGAGAAGCCCACACGCTGCAATGAGGATCGCGCATGCCGCAACTAAGACCCGACACAGCCAAAAAAAAAAAATAATAATAAATAAATAGAGATTTTTTAGAAAGAACAGAAAGTTTCAAGTAAGAGGTAGCCAAAAGTGTTGAACACCACATATAGGTTAAAAGAGAAAAATAAATTGAAGACTGAAAATTAGCTGGTGACACCTAAGAATGTAGTTTCAGTAGAGTGCTGAGTATGACAATGAAGTTGTGAGTGGAAAAAATGAGTAGTAAGAAAATGGAGAGGGCGGTATACCTCATAGGCTAGAGAGAACTTGCAAAATACTTGGAAGGAGGGAAATTGAATGGTTATCTGAGGATGACCAGAGTTAAGTAAAGACTGTACCTGACCCACATGTTTGCCTCTTCATATACAATACTCTATTTCATAATATTATAGGTACAGATATAGAGAGAAAAATAATCAACACCATCCTAAATGTGATTTTTCTGCATAAAAATGGAAGACAAAATCATGAATTTCTTATAACTCTTTTGACCATGGATACTTGGATTTCTTTCTCTGCTACAGGATAATTAAACCTGCCAGACAATGGGACAACTGAATAAGTGATATTTATATTGTCTCACTACTCAAATCTTCCTATTCATCCAAAGTGGACTGTTGCTATCTGCCCTTTCATAAGAGGATGTTCGCAGAGGACGCTCTACCTTTCTGTCTAGTAGTCGCTTCTTACGCATGGTGGGAGGTTCTAGATAGATTCGACCTCGCATGGCCAGCTCTATCAGGATGCCCCCTCGCAGGCCAGATGATATGCAGTCATTCCAGAAAGATGTGTAACCCTAGGAAAGGGGAAAGAGAAGAGAAAGAATGTTCTGAAAGGGATATGGACTTGCAGCAAGCACTCAAAGAATGGTCCACTTTGTTGTGTGATTCATTTCACTTCACATTACATGAACTCAAGGCAACGTATAAAATAAATGAAAAAAATCTCTTTAAGTCCCTTAATCTAACCCCCTGCCCCAAAGTATGACTTTCTGTCTAACTTCAAGGTCTTTGTGAATTCCTGTGGTTTGGCTGTTAGTTAACAATTGGCATGCCAAATTTTAATTTTTGAGAAGACTTCTGGCTTCTTTGAAATCTGTTTCCATGACACTCTAAATTTCAGAGTGGGATACAAATAAGTCAAGTAGAAAAATGTATAAATCATTTGAGCCTTTTACGCCTCCAAGACATGTATTATTTGCAAGCTATTTTGATGGGTGGTATAGTCAGCTCTGCCACTGACTAGTTAAGTGCCTTGGGTATGTTACTTAGCCTTTCTCAAGTGCAATGTCCTCATCTGTAAAATGGGGGCACTGATATCTATCTTTATAAGTTTATTGTGAGGAATAAGTGAGATATATATAAGAAACCATTTAGTATAGTACCTGGCATATCATAGGCACTTAAATGTTAGTTTCTTTTCCCTAGGAACTATAGGGAATACAAAGGTATATAGTTAATAGCCACTGTCTTAAGGAGCTGAAAATGTAGCTGGAAAGACCATGCAAACTCCAGGAAAATTTTCTGTGATAATATAAAATTTAAATAAAAGCTCAACCGAAAATGGAGTAGAAGAGAGGCATAAATCACTATAGGAAGTTTGGCTTGTTTATTTATTTTAAATTAATAAATCTATTTATTTATTTATTTATTTATTGGTTGCGTTGGGTCTTTGTTGCTGCGTGTAGGCTTTTTCTAGTTGCAGCAAGCGGGGCTACTCTTCGTTGTGGTGCGTGGGCTTCTCATTGCAGTGGCTTCTCTTGTTGTGAAGCATGGGCTCTAGGCATGTGGGCTTCAGTAGTTGTGGCACGCAGGCTCAAGTTGTGGCTTGCGGGCTCTAGAGTGCAGACTCAGTAGTTGTGGCTTGCAGGCTCTAGAGTGAAGACTCAGTAGTTGTGGCGCACGGGTTTAGTTGCTCCGAAGCATGTGGAATCTTCCCTGACCAGGGCTCGAACCCATGTCCCCTGCACTGGCAGGTGGATTCTTAACCACTGCACCACCAGGGAAGTCCCGGAAGTTTGGTTTAGATGATAGTTTTTCAAATTATAAATCACTTTTGGGCTAGAGTAGTCAGGAACTCTTATGGGACTTGAGCTGGGGTTTGAAGAATAGGTGGAATTTAGCAGAGAGGGTGGCTTTTCCAGATGAAGGAAGTCATCCAAATTTTACCTGTTCTTCAAAAGGTGTTCCAAGTAAAAGTGTCAAGGAAGGAGACCTCAAATATGTTTACAGATTTAACTCAAGAATTTAAAGAGAACTCATGAGATCAAGTTGGTTGGGCTAGGCTGTGGAAAGCCTTGATGCTCTGAACTTTTTATTGAAAGGCAATATTAAATTCTGAAGGTTCTGAACAAGGAGTTATGATTAACACAAGGAAGACCCATCAATGTTATCAGAACTGTTTAACACTCTTTAGCTATCTTTGTGTGTAGCATTCCCTCTCACTGGAGAGAAGGTGGGTGTGATGTTGGCAGATTCTAGCATGGCTTTAAAGCATCACCAAGACTAAGTCACTAGTAATAACAGTAAAGTCTAATATTTGTTGAACAGTTATTATGCAGTAGATTTGTGCTAAGCTTTTTTGCATGCATTATATGATTACATCTTCACAAGAGTCTTATAAGGGAGGTATTACTATTATCCACATTTTAAAGATGAGGAAATTAAGGCTTATGGAGGTTACGTAATATGATAAAGGTCACAAACCTAAGTGGTGGCAAAGAATTAAAAAACATCTTTTAAAAATTCCAGTTTTCCTCTTTACTGATTTGGAAGTTGTACATTCACTTTTCTTTAGGAAGTTATTTTTGAAATTTTAACATGCATGATCATTTAAAATTCATACAAGATCTAATTTATTTTTAAAACAAATAAATATATTAATCACTCTCCTAGTTTGCCAATATTTTATCTTTTTTTTAACCTCACAAATTAGACATCATTATTAGCATCATCATTATTTTATACAGGTAGCCCTTGTTTAGATTTACTCAGTTGCTTACCAAATTCTTTGCTCACCATTCCTTCGTGCATCTCAGACCTCCTTTCTGGTACCATTTTCCTTCCTCCTAAAGTAGAATTTCCTTAAATGAAAGTCTGTTGGAGACAAACTTTATTTTGTTTATGTGAAATGTCTTTATTTTACCATTGTTTTTAAAATACTTCTTCTCTGGACATAAAATTCTAGGTTGATAGTTTTCTCTTTATCACATTGAAGATATTATGCCCTCCTAACCTCCACTGTTGCAGTGAGAAATCTATCACTCTTATTGATTGTGGTAGGCGATTTGCCTTTTCCCTTTGGTCCTTTAAGGTCTTCTCTCTTGGTGTTTTGCAGTTTGACTACAACATGACTGTGTGTGAACTTATGCATCCTGTTTGGTAATATGCTTCCTATGTCTGTACGTTCATTTTTTACTTCTCAAAAATTCTCAATTCTTATAAGAATTTTGGCTTTCCTTCATTTCCTTTTTTTCTTTCTTTCAATCTTTCTTATTCTAACCTCCATGTCTTTTAATCTCTCCTTTATATTTTCCATTTCCTTTGTCTCTATATTGATTTCACAAGAGTTAGTTCATATCTGGCTTCCAATTTACTCTCTCCATTTATATTTAATATGTTAAACTATCCCTGAGATTTTGATTTCAACTATTTTTCATCTCTAAAAGTTTTATTTAGTTATTTTTCACATTTGCCTGGTCATTTGTGATCATTTCTTCTTGTTCATTTTGTGATTCTTATATTTCTTTAAAAATATCATTGATACTTCATATTGGTTGATCATTTTAATATCTAAGGTCCTTGAATGACCTATTATTTGTTATTTCTGCTGATTCTTTCTCATGTGTATTTTTCTTTGTATGTCTGATGATATTTGATTAAGAGGTCCATATTTAATTTCTTTTTCCAGGTTCATAATTTATTGTACAAATTGGGTATCACATGATGAGTTGACATTAGCTTCTTCAGGCACGGGAACGTAACAGATGAGGTACAGTTGAGAATCCGTTTATGTTGTTTTCACAGCTGGAGTTTTTTTAGACCTTAACTTAAAGTATAAAACTATCAAAGCAATACCTCTGTATGTGGCCAGTACACAATTCATTCTCCCTGTGAGAGTGTAAGAGTTGAAATATTTTTTTGATACCAGTGAATTGGTACTGGGCATCAGTTTCTGGACCTGCCATGATTTCAATCTTCCAAGACGCACAGACCCCGCTGCAGGTGTCCTTCAACTGACGAAGCTGCTCCTCTGCCCCGCCGCTAATTTTTTTTTGAAGCTACGAGATTCTGGAGGCCTAAATTAGGGTATTTTCCTCTAGAGAGGAAGATCTGCACTTGCTTCTGCTGAGAGTAAGGCATGGTGGACTGGGAGACTGCCACACAACAGGGACCACATTTAAACCTAGCTTCTCCATTTTATTTCAACCCAAAAGTTTATTCCTGACCACCTAATTCCTGAATCTCTGGACTGATCTGGTAATTTGCCCCAGAGCAATATGGTTTTCATGTTTGTTTTTTGCTCAAGTCTAGGATTTTAATTTTGGTGTTTGCTTCAGGGCCCTGAAGATTTCCTTTCCATTCCAAAGGCCCAACAATACATTAAAAATTAAGTCTTACCACTGTACTGCCAGAAGTAGAGGTCTTCTAATTCCATTTTTCCCACAGCCAGGATGATCTTTAAGCTCAAAGCTAATCATATAACTCCCTTCCCTTCTGCTTAAAAATTTTTCAAATGCTCCTCCCAGTCAAATCCAAATTTTTTAGTAATAGCACTTAAATCAGGAGGCTGCTTACTAGTCTCTCTCTGGCTTCTTTCCCCTAGAACACTATGCCCCAGCTTTCTGGAACCATTTTAAGTACTCTTAATGCATCATTTTTGCCTACTGGCCTTTGCACACACAGTTCTCTCTGTCTAGAAGAACCAATACCCTTCTTTACTCAACTCCTCCTTGTTCTTAAGGATTGAGTACAAGGGTCACATCTTCCATGTCACCTTCTCCAACATTATCTTTCCCTCCACTCCATCCTTTGGGTTAGATTCCTCACCTGGGTGTGTGTTTGTGTGTCTACTTCTCCCCTATCATTTATTATATCACATTGCAACCAACTGCTTGTCCTCAGTAGACTATAAATTCCTTAGGGAGAGAGTATATGACTGATATACAGTATTTCTCAATAAATGTTTTTTGAAAGCATATATTTATGATTGAGAGTAAATATGTTAACCTGGCAAAAGGTCAGCTTGAATCATAAGCATCCCTAGATATATCCAAATTTCCTGAGGGCCTGATCTTAGACTAAAACCTGGGATTAATTCTCTCCACTGCCCGCCTCGTGGCTACTTCAGGAGTAATACTTGTAACTCCTCTTTAAGGAGGGAGTAAGCCTTTTTTTACCCAATTAATACTTGGTTTATACAAGTTAGCTGCCTCGTTAAGGTTAAACTATAACTTTACTTTACAATATATAATATACTTAGGCATAACTTTTATATAATCCTGATGACTTTATGAATCTCAACAGGTGTGCAAACATTTCAGGCAGTATTAATGCAATCAGAGGAAAGTTTTTCTTGTTTTTTCATTTCTGCCTGACCATATAACTTCTGTTTTAGTAACAATGATGTCAGATTGTCAACAGAACTATAAATGAGAATCCCTGCAAATAAAGGAGCAATGGAGGCTTCCCTGGTGGTGCAGTGGTTAAGAATCTGCCTGCCAATGCAGGGGGCATGGGTTCGAGCCCTGGTCCGGGAAGATCCCAAATGCTGTGGAGCAACTAAGCCCGTGTGCCACAACTACTGAGCCTGTGCTCTAGAGCTCGCGAGCCACAACTACTGAGCCCACGTGCCACAACTACTGAAGCCCGCACGCCTAGAGCCTGTGCTCTGCAACAAGAGAAGCCACCACAATGAGAAGCCGGCGCACCGCTAGGAAGAGTAGCCCCCACCTGCGACAACTAGAGAAAGCCCGTGCGCAGCAATGAAGACCCAAGGCAGCCAAAAATGAATTAAAAAAAAAAAAAGAAGCAATGGAGACCAGGATGTATAAACTGTATGTTTTTCAATATCACCCTTTCCCATCATAGTATCCCATATTATATAAAACTCTTCAAATGTTTTTTAACTTTCTTTTTATTGAAACATATGCCATAATAGAAAAAAGTATAAAAATATACATGAAGAGTTTTAAAAATGATTATAACTGTAAGTCCATTTTGCTCTAAATATATGGAGCTGTCTTGGTAAATTCTCAAACCATCTATAATAAAGATGCTGTGTTAAAGGGCCACTGCTTTAGTATGCAGGATGATCTAGCACATGTATACTGAAATTCACCATTCAGTCATTAAATTTAATTACCAAAGGCTATATACATGAGGGAAAAGAGAAAAAGAAAAATTTTAGGATCTACTAAAAATACCAAAATTGCACACTACTTCATGACCAACAGAGACTATTGGAGGATTGGCAGAATGAGATCTTTGGATAGTAGATTTTTTTTGTCTTGATTTTAAACGTAATAGATGATTGTCAAAAAAAAAAAAAAAGAAAAGAAAGATCATATTTTAGAAATGTATAATTTAGAAAGTAAAAGTCTCCTATAATCTTATCATCTCCACATAACAGTTTAGTGGATATTTTCTAGATTTTACATACATAGTCTATTATATATTTATTAATATTACATACAGAAATAAGATCATACTGAGTGGCAACTTTTCCACTTAGCCATTATTTTGGATATCTTTCCACATCACTAAACACAGAGCTACCTCAATCATTGTTATGACTGCATGGTACTGCATTTTAAATTTTTTTTTTTTTTTTTTTTTGCCGTATGCGGGCCTCTCACTGTTGTGGCCCCTCCCGCTGCGGAGCACAGGCTCCGGACGCGCAGGCTCAGAGGCCATGGCTCATGGACCCAGCCGCTGCGCAGCATGTGGGATCTTCCCGGACCGGGGCACCAACCCGTGTTCCCTGCATCGGCAGGCGGACTCTCAACCACTGCGCCACCAGGGAAGCCCAGTACTGCATTTTAGATGCACTATAGTTTTATTTTAGTAAATTTAATTGTTTATTTTTGGCTGTGTTGGGTCTTCGTTGCTGCCTGTGAGCTTTCTCTAGTTGCGGTGAGCGGGGGCTACTCTTCGTTGCAGTGCACGGGCTTCTCATTGTGGTGGCTTCTCCTGTTGCGGAGCACGGGCTCAAGGCGCACGGGCTTCAGCAGTTGTGCCTTGCAGACTCTAGAGCGCAGGCTCAGCAGTTGTGGCACATGGGCTTAGCTGCTCCATGGCATGTGGGATCTTCCTGGACCATGGCTCGAACCTGTGTCCCCTGCATTGGCAGGCAGATTCTCAAAAACTGTGCCACGAGGGAAGCCCGTAAATGCCCTATAGTTTATCTACCCAAGTCCTTTCTGATGTATGTATTGGTTGCCTACAATTTTTTGCCATTATAAAAAAAATGCTATAAAGAAATATTCATTTGTATGTGTATTTCTGTTGAATAAATTCCTAGAAGAAATTTTTGAGTCAAAGATTATACATATAGAAATTTTTGATAATGCTATTTTATTCTTGTAAAAGGTTGGACAATAAAATTTCAATAAATTCAGACAGTCAACACTTTGCACTGAATTTCTGCCTAGTGAAGTATTCGTTATTCAAACTTCTTTAAAGACACACCTTAAAACAACAATGAAGGTTAAAGATTTTAAAGTTGCCTGCTTGGGGTAAAAAGAGGAAAGAAAGTAAAGAAACTTAAAGCATCATTAAAAGGAGTTTTTTAAAATATGGTTAGAAAATCCTTATGATAAATTTGAATGAAAAACAGGCAAATACATAATTGTATATTCAGGATTATCACAATTATGTAAAATACTGTCTACAAACCAACCAAAAAAGTGGTTTTCTAATTTTTCCAAATTATCTACACTGAAAAAAAAATCTTTCTCCCCGACCAAATCTGAAGATTCAACATAAAAATTGCTTCACTTTCCATGAGAGAAAGAATTTTACTGTGTCTTCTTGAAGCCTTTTCTATATGCCCAGTTCCAAAGTCTGCATGATGATCTCCAGGGTTATCAAAAATTATACAAGAAAAAAAAAGTTTTACAAGCAAAACGAATTTTATTTCATTTTTTTCCTCTAAAAATTACTTTAAGAAGAGTTAATTTACTCTTTTCCTTTGAAGTGCTCTATAAAAAGAGTGGCTTCCAGGATTTGATCTAAATTCCTCTTTTATAAATTAATGTGATTCATTCTAACACCGATTAATATTTCTATGTCCACAGAGCCAAAAGAGACATTTTGTTTATTTTTATTGGAGTCTAATTGCTTTACAATATTGAGTTAGCTTATACTGTACAGCAAAGTGAATCAGCTATACGTATACATATATCCCCTCTTTTTTGGATTTCCTTCTCATTTAGGTCACCACAGAGCACTGAGTAGAGTTCCCTGTGCTATACTATATGTCAATCCCAGTTTTCCAATTCATATCCCCACCTTCCACCTTGGTATCCATACGTTTGTTCTCTAGGTCTGTGTCTCTATTTCTGCTTTGTAAATAAGATCATCTATACCAATTTTTTCAGATTCCAAATATATGCATTAATATATGACATTTGTTTTTCTCTTTCTGACTTACTTCACTGTGTATGACAGTCACTAGGTCCATCCATGTCAAAAGAGACATTTTAGAAAAGAGATTAAGCATTAATAAAAGTTCACTCTGCTTAGTCATAATGGGGAATAAGGAACTGTGACCTCGATGTTATTCTGGTTTAACAGATGATTTCAGCATGATTGGGAAGAATGGATTATAAACCCAGACAAATGGATACAATTTCTCAAGCCATGAGAGCCAGGAATCCTAACCACTAGGCCACCAGGGAACTCCCCATGCGCCCTTTTTAAAATAAAAACCACTATCAAAAGTTCAGAAAATAAAAACAACATGGAAATGCCTTGTCAGTGAAAAGGAAATACAAAATAAAGGAAAGCAACTGGTAATCTTTGAATATTCCCACATAAGCTTTAAATCTCATTTTGGCCAGTAAAAATGTCCTCAATTTTTAATTCTAAAAAAATTTTAAATGATGGTAGCACCAAAAACAGTAACAGTAACTTACATGCCTTTCTTTTCCCACAATCTGTTACTTATGAGAAAATGGAATTTTCATTGCTACACACCATCCAAAGAAAGTTGAAAAGGGGGAGTAAAAAATCTGAAAATGTGTCTAAGGCGCTAAATCTACTTCCCTACAATTCCTCAAATGATTTAAAATAGATTTAGAAACACATAAAGGCATTTATGGTATGTTCAAACCTCAGAAGAGCCAAACTACGTGAATGCAGATATATCTTTTGTCTTCAAATAGATCTTTTCTCCCTGATTAAAAAGTAATATACATATATTTTAGAAAATATGGAAAGAAAAAAAGAATCATAAAAAATAAAATAAAAATTGCTCATAATTCTATCATCCTATTATCATTTTGGTGTATGTAAAACTAGATTTTTCTTTATATATGCAATACACATATCTTCTCTCATACCCACCAATTTTCCCATCTGCTTCTCCCCCCACCCCAGTCGTGGGGCTTCCCTTCAAAGAACAGCTTTGTGTAAATTATGGAACAGAACATATACATTATAAATTTTCATAAAATATTGGGGAGTAGAAGTAAAAGAAACTGTGAGAGAGGTAATTTCTTAATCTTTCATAACAGGGAGTCAATAGGATATTGCCTAAATTGGAATCATGTGGTTTAAGAAAACATGACCCCAACACCATTTTCTAAACGCATTTTTGGTTTAACATTTCCAAACATACACAAACTATAGAGATTATTAACCTCTATGTATCCATCATCTAGCGTCAATAGCTACCAGTACAATCTTTCATCTATACCTCTCACCCCAATTCCAGATTATTTCAGTGCAAATCCCAGCCGCTGTAACATATCATCCATAAAATATTATAATACTCTCCCCAAGAGATGAAGGAAAAAAATGCAATACTTCACACCTAAAAAAATCAATAATTCCTTAATACTATCAAAATATTCAGTAAGCATTCAAATTCCATCAATTGTTTAATGCGTTTTTAGAATACCTGGTTTGCTTGAATTAGGAGCCAAACAAGGTCCACACATAGTCTTATTTTTTTCGTAAGCTCTTTTTTAACCTTAGTGGGGCCTTTTAGTAAATGATATCTTGTGATGAAGAAAAGCAATATTCAGTTTAACCTCAATTTCCCTTTTATGTCAAATTCAAGTAACATTACACTCAACATTTTTAAAAAATGGAGTAAATCATACTACATATGCTATTTTTAAAGTAAAATGTAATAAATATAATTTTACTTAAATTTAACATAAAAAGAAAATGAACTGAAACTGAAGGAATAACTGAACTTCAAACATTTCCTTATTACATGAGATTTTCCTAAAAGACTCATTTCTAAGGTTAAGAAAATAGATTAAGAGGTTGAGTTTTTTGTCTAAAGTAAATGTTTCAATATTAGACAACATCTAATTGACTTCTTACTATAAAAAATAAAAGTTAATATTTCTCCTATGCTTTCTCCCATCTTTATTCCTTGACTTCCCAATTTTTAAATTATAAATTTATATGGCTATTATTATTTTTTATTGATATAATTGACATATAACTTTATATTAGTTTCAGGTGTACAACATGATTCTATATATGTATATATTGTGAAATGATCCTCACAATAAATCTACTTAACATCCATTATCAAACATAGTAAATTACAAATTTTTTCTTGTGATGAGAACTTTTAATATCTACTCTCTCAGCAACTTTAATATATACAATACAGTATTATTAACTATAGGTATCATGCCAAAGATTACATCTCCAGGACTTATTTATTTTATAACTGGAAGTTTGTACCTTTTTGATTACCTTCACTCATTTCACCTACCCACCAATCCCCACCTCTGGCAACCATCAATCTGTTCTATGTGTCTATGAGTTTTTTTTTTTTTAATTCTTCATATAAGTGAAATCATACAGTATCTTTTGTCTGACTTATTTCAATTCACTTTGGTTATTGAGTATTTATATGTGTCAGGCCGATTTAAACATTTTATAGAAGTAATTTAATTCTTACAATAGCACTATGAAGTCAATATTATTATCTCTATAAAATGAGTATAAGGAAATAATGTGGAAAACGAGGCCAAGTCAAATATTTAGTAAGTGGTAGACTTTGCATTTTAATGTAGCTATGTCTGCTTCCAAAGCCTGTGTTGTTTTTTTAAAAATAAATTTATTTATTTATTTTTGGCCACATTGGGTCTTCGTTGCTGCATGCAGGCTTTCTCTAGTTGCAGTGAGTGGGGGCTAATACTCTTCGTTGTGGTGCGTGGGCTTCTCATTGCAGTGGCTTCTCTTGTTGTGGAGCACGGGCTCCAGGCATGCGGGCTCAGTAGTTGTGGCGTGTAGGCTCAGTAGTTGTGGCTCGTGGGCTCTAGAGCACAGGCTCAGTAGTTGTAGCGTACAGGCTTAGTTGCCCCGCGGCATGTGGGATCTTCCTGGACCAGGGCTCGAACCCATGTCCCCTGAACTGGCAGGTGGATTCTTAACCACTGCACCACCAGGGAAGCCCCCAAAGCCTGTGTCTTTAAACACTGCCTATAAGAAAATTAGAAAATGCAGTAACTAAGCACATTGAGATGTATGATAAATGCAAGGGAATTTAGAGAATGGAAAGATCACTGTTTGATTTGTGATAGGCTTTGAAAGGAAATGTAGAATTTAAATTAAAACAAACTATGGGGACGGTAACATGGTAGGAATATGTAAAAAACAAATGTGGGGATTCTGGGAAGTTGCAGAGTAGGAAGCACCAGAAATTTGTCTTCCCACCTAGACGACAACTGTATCAGTAGAATATGTCTGACATAACTATTTCGGAACTCTGGAGGCTATTGAAGGCTTGCAACTTCCAGGGGAAGATGTGGATCATAAATTACAGTTAATTCCAGTCAATTTGAAATCTTAGTTTAGCAGAGGCTACCCATCTCCTATCCCCTCACCCCATGGCAGGCAGCCATGCATGTGTTCTTAGAGCAGCTTACATGCCCCTTACTAGGAGCTAGGATGGGCAATAAGGACTCTGTCCTCCAAATAGCAGATATCAGTGATCTGCATTCTGATCATGGAGGTGCAGACACAGAGGCCATTATTGTAACCTCCCTGGTTTGCTGCAAGCCCTTCCCCTTCTGGTGACTTCCAGGTGATTTAAAGGGCTTATGCCTTTTCCCTCCTCTTCATTTTCCTTTCCCCTCTTTTTGGAGCCAGATACCAAAGACTAGGACATTCAAAAGTAACTACATACACAAGGGAAATTAGAAGGTTGTTGTAAATGCCCAAGGAAGGCACAGGCTCAGAAAAGACTTCAGAAGACCTTAATTTTACACTTTAGGCTGATCCTCAGCACAAAAATAGCCTACAACAATTAAAAAAAAAAGCATTATACCATACACAAAAATCAACTCAAAATGGATTAAAGACTTGACCGTAACTCCTGAAACAGTAAAACTACAAGAAGAAAACAGAGGGTAAGCTCCTTGACATTGGTCTTGGCAATGTTTTTTTGGACTTGACACCAAAAGTACAAGCAACAAAAGCAAAAAAAAATCAACAAGCAGGACTACATCAAACTAAAAAGCTTCTGCACAGCAAAGGAAACCATCAATAAAATGAAAAAGCAACACATGGAATGGGAGAAAATATTTAGAAATCACATATCCAATAAGTGATTAATATCTAAAATACACAAGGAACACACATATTAATAACTCAACAGCAAAAAACCAAATAACCCAATTTAAAAATGGGCAAAGGACCGGAACAGACATTTTTCCAAAGAAAACATATAAGTGACCAACAGGTATAGGAAAAGGTGCTCAACCTCAATAATCATCAGGGAAATACAAATCAAAACCACAATAAGATAACGCTTCATACCTGTTAGGATGGTATTATCAAAAAGATAAGAGATAACAAATGCTAGCAAGAATGTGGATAAAAGGGAAACTTCGTACACTGTTGGTGGGAATGTAAAGTGGTACAGCCACTATGGAAAACAATATGGAGGTTTCTCAAGAAATTAAAAATAGAACTACCATATGATCTAACAACCTCGTTTCTGGGTGTCCATCCAAAAGAAAAAAAATCATTATTTCAAAGAGATATCTGTATTGTCATGTTTATTGCAGCATTTTTCACAGTAGCCAAAGTATAGAAACAATCTAAGTATCCATCAATGGATAAATGGATCAAGGAAAAAAAATGTTACTCAGTCTTTAAAAAGACAGAAATCCTGTCATTTGTGACAACATAAAAGAATCTGGAGGGCATTATGCCCTGGAGATATTTCACCTGGAGGTGAAATAAGCCAGAGAGAAAGACAAACATTGCATAGTATCACTTACATGTAAAATCTAAAAATACTGAGCTCCTAGAAACAGAAAGTAGAAAAATGTTTGCCAGGGACTGGGGGTGGGGGGAAATAGGGAGAGGTTGGTAAAAGGGTACAAACTTTCAGTTACACGATGAATAAGGTTTGAGGGTCTAATGTACAACGTGGTGACTATAGTTGATAACACTGTATTGCTATCTACTTTTTTTAAGTAGAGTTGATTTACAATACTGTGTTAGTTTCAGGTATACAACAAAGTGATTTGGTTAGATAGATATAGATATAGATAGATATATTCTTTTTTTCTGATTCTTTTCTATTATAGATTATTACAGATGCTGAATATAGTTCCCTGCACTGTTACAGTAAATACTTGTTTATTTTATATATGGTGATGTGTATCTGATAACACTATATTGTACAACTGAAATCTGCTAAGAGAATAGATCATAAATGTTCTTTCTCACACACACACAAAGGTAAATATATGTTAGGTGATGGATATGTTAATTAACATGATGGGGGGAATCTTATCGCAGTGTATACATATATCAAATCATCATGTCGTATACTTTAAATATTTTACAATTTTGTCAGTTATACCTAAATAAATCTGAAAAAATAAAAACAAAACAAAACAAAACCCAGCAAACTCTGGGTAAGGGGCATAATCTGATTTCCAGAGTTACCATATCATTAGATTCAAATGTCTAATTTTCAGTCAAAAAAATCATAAGACATATAAAGAAACAGTTCAGTATGCTGACTCAAAGGAAAAAAAAAATGACAGAAACTGTCCCAGAAAAATCAGACAGCAGACCTAGTAGACAAAGACTTTAAAACAACTATCTTAAAGATTCCCAAAAAACTAAAGGAAGATGTGGAGAAAGTCAGGAAAATGATGTATGAACAAAATGGAAATATCAGTAAAGAGGTAGAAAACCTAAAAAGAAACCAAAAAGGAATTCTAGAGCTGAAAGTATAATAACTGAAATTAAAAAATTTACTAGAGGGATTCAAAGGCAGATTTGAGCAGACAAAAGAATTAACAAACTTGGAGACAGGACAAATTGAAATTATTGAGTCTGAGGAACAGAAAGAAAAAAGATTGAAGAATAATGAACAGATCCTAGGGAACTGTGGGATATCAACAAAAGTGAACCAATGTACACATTTTGGGCCTTCCAGAAGAGAGAGCAAAAGGGGCAGAGAGATTATTTGAAGAAATAATGGCCAAAAACTTCCCAAGTTTGATGAAAGATATATGTATAAATATCCAAAAGCTCAATGAACTCCAAATAGGATGAACTCAAAGAGACACACACTGAGTCACATTAAAATCAAACTGTTGAAAGTCAAAGACAGAGAGATCTTGAAAGGAACAGAAGATAAGCCACTTGTCCCATACAAGAGATGCTCAATAAGATTATCAACAAATTTCTCATCAGAAACTTTGGAGGCCAGAAGACAATGAGCTGATATATTCAAAGTGCTAAAAGAGAAAAAAAAAACAACAAACCTGTCAACCAAGAATTCTATATCTGGCAAAACTATCTTTCAAAAGTGAAGGAGAGGGCTTCCCTGGTGGCGCAGTGGTTGAGAGTCCGCCTGCCGATGCAGGGGACACGGGTTCGTGCCCCGATCCCGGAAGATCCCACGTGCCGTGGAGCGGCTGGGCCCGCGAGCCATGGCCGCGGAGCCTGTGTGTCCGGAGCCTGTGCTCCGCAACGGGAGAGGCCACAGCAGTGAGAGGCCCGCGTACAGCAAAGAAAAAAAAAAAAAAAAAAAAAGTGAAGGAGAAATTAAGACATTCCCAGATAAACAAAAGCTCAGGGAGTCTTTACCACTAGGCCTGCCCTGCAAGAAATGCTAGAGAGTCCTACAGGTAGAAATGAAAGGACACTGGACAGTAACCCAAAGCAGTATGAAGAAATAAAGATGTCAGTAAAGGTAAACATATGGGCAATTACAAAAGCTAGTATTATAGTAAAAATGGCTTGTAACTCCATTTTTTGTTTTCTACATGATTTAAGAGACTAATACACTTTATTATTTTTTTTCCCAATGAGGTATATACTTTCTTTTTTTTGAGACTAATACACTTTAAAACATTTGTCTAAAAACTAGTATTAGTATAACTTTGGTTTGTTACTCTACATTCTGTTTTGTACATAATTTAAGAGACTAATGCATCATAATTAGTTTAACTTTCAGGGCACAAAATGTATAAAGATGTAATTCTGTAACATCAAGAACTAAAAGGGGTGGGATAGAGCTATACAGAAGCAGAGTTTTCCTATTTTATTCAAGTTAAGTTGGTATAAATTCAAATTAAAGTGTTCTAACTTTAGGATGTTAAATGTAGTCCCCATGGTAACAACAAAGAAAATAGTTACAGAATATATAGAAAAGGAAATGAGAAGAGAATTAAAACATTTCAGTATATTTATGTTTGGTTTGAACATAAATTCCACAATTTATTGGCCAGTTTAACTTTGACTCCCATAAAGAGAGGATAATATTTGCCTTACAGGATCAAGCAAGAGAAAGTGCAAAATGTTTTGAAAACTCTATGTTACACTAATAAAATATGAAGAGGGAGACAAAAGAGATGAAATGGCTCCCATCAAGTTTACAAGAGTCAGTGGTTACTGCCAGAAGTCCAAATTTAAGTGGGTGGGTTTTGTCTTAATATCAATACCAGATATTTCAGAAGACAACAGTGTGCAACTCGTGGTTGGGGGAGCATACAGAGAGGCAGGCTCTCAATGAAACAGCTTAAACTATATTTTCCTACTGTTAAAATAGGACATTGGTCTCCCAGTTTATTTCCTTTTGTACCAAGAGTAAATAATTCTTTGTGGTTATATGACTAGATATAATTTTTAAAAAGCAAAACAAAGTTTTTTTCTTTTTTAATAACAGCCTGTGTTAATAAAAACCACAAAACCTGACAAACCAGTCTTTCTGATACACTTGCCCTATTCACAATGGCAATACTAGTGACAAGAGATTTATTGTTCATTTTGTGCTATCAGGAAACTAAAAGACCAGGTCGTGACCTAAATTATAAATTACACTTTTAATCTTTTGATTTTAATAAAATGTTTTAGAACTGAACAACTTTCAAAGAGGAGCAATTTTCTCCCTCTATAGCTATTCATCCACAAGTTGTTTACTGACTTATTGTGACTGATTTTTTTTTAACTTACTGATTGTTCACTGAGATTTTTTTTACCAGCTTTAAAAATGTTTGCACTTCCAATCTCCCATTGCTAATAAATTACAATGAATAAATTATAACTGATGAAGGATCATTAGTAAGCTTGAAAAGCTTAGCATTAACATATTTTATATTTATAATTTAAAATGAAAGTTTTATTCAGTTTATCATTTTTATATATGTATGAATAGTGACATTGTTTGAAAGAACATAATTGGTAAGTACAAGTGTATTGTTAGCAGCACTATTCATAATGGACTCCTGAATGTCCATCTACCAGTAGAATGAATGGTCATATATTCATATAATGAAATACTATATTGCAATAAACTGAATTAAATTATATACAACAACATGGATGAATTTCAAACATATTGGACAAAAGAATACATGACAGTATTAATCCCAAAACATAAAGTTTAAAAACAGGCAAAACTAAAATATATTGTTTAGGGATATAATCACATGTTAAAACTACAGGGAGGTAGGACAGCATGTGATTAGGGAAGGGCAAAACATGATGCCTCCAGGATTCTGACAATGTTCTACTGATGGTGGTTACATGAGTGTTTGCTTTAAAATTGCTTGTTAAATTTTACATATGTGTTTTTTGTTGTTTGTTTTTGTTTTTTTTGGCGATACGCAGGCCTCTCACTGCTGTGGTCTCTCCAGTTGCGGAGCACAGGCTCCGGACGCGCAGGCTCAGTGGCCATGGCTCACGGGCCCAGGCGCTCCGCGGCATGTGGGATCTTCCTGGACCGGGGCACGAACCCGCGTCCCCTGCATCGGCAGGCAGACTCTCAACCACTGCGCCACCAGGGAAGCCCCTACATATGTGTTTTATAAACTTTTTTGAATGTGCTATATTTCACAATTTTTGAAAAGTTAAACAATAAAACACACAACTGGATGTCCAGCTCTGGTACTTGTTTCAAAACATGAGTTCATTTAAAGGAGATGGGATGCTTTTAAATATTTGTGATTTTTCTAGCTGCAAATCACTGAAATTATTACAAACATCCAGCTCATGTTCTTTTTTCCTAGAAACTGTCTCTCTTCACAGACTAACTCTTGCTTATCTTCAGAATTCAGGTTAAGAGTTATCCCCTCCCAGAAGTCTTTCCCAGTATCTCTTCTCCTTCTCTCTCCCACCTACTACTTTCCACACCCATTCAAGTTAGATGCCTTTCTTTGTTCCCTCAGTACTCAGAACACAGTTATGCATATATCGCACTGTACTCCAACAGTCCACTGACTTTCCTGACCCCCTCCTAACTTCTCCAGCCACTAGACTATAAGTAATCTCAAAAGCAGGGACTATTGTTTTTGTTCTCTTCTAATATTCAGCACTTGACATATATGAGACATTCAATGAATTTTTGGTGACTAAACAAATGAATGAAAATATATTTCCCTAATACCAATGAACAATACTTCTTGTTGATTTTTACTCCAGTGACATGAGAAATATGGCGAAAAGCTTTTATGTCACAGTGCTTAGTAAGCACTCAATAAATGGCATTATTAAGCAAGAGCTTTGCAAGGAAGGGAAGAGGGTTAAAAAACACTATCCAAATTTAAAAGATTATGGCCAAAAGTCAAAAGCATTAGTAGGTTCACTCCTATTACAGGTAACTTAATTATAAAGATTTTCATAAAGAAGAAGTTTTAAATATATTAGTAATTTAATTAAAGCATTAACTGTCCATGAATCAATACAAATATCTATATCAAAACTCTTAACAAAGGCAATAGTGACAAATAAACAGGATCTTGATTTCAACAGGAAATAAATCTATTTTATTTTGGTCAGGCTGGTGCTCAAGTTTAATTTTCTCAGTTGAGGTCAGTGTTATTGAACTGAGGTAACATCTAATTTTAAATGTATTTGAAAGGTTAGACTCTTCATCATAAAAATTTCTTGATTATTTCACAAGACAATGAAGCTTAATATTTTAAACCAGTCTCTGGCAGCTACTACTCAGAAGACTCTTAAGAAAGGATGACAGTAATATTTCACAAGCAATCTGACTATATGACCTGCTGTCATTTTTTTCTAGGCTTACAATTCTTGAAATATTAGTCTCATTATGTTATTTTCTACGTATAGACTTTTTAAAACATAATTTAAAAAATTATAGCATTAGGTTCTATACTTTAAACTTTATGAAACTCTTCAGCAAAAGTTAACTTTGAGACATTGGGATGCAAAGTTTAACATTTGGCAATTTTTTTTGACATGTCACAAATAAACCATGAAAAAACAAGAAATTACATACATATCAAAACATATACTCACAAAGAACACAGAGCAAAAATATCCTTCAATTGGATACAAAAATGAAATGGACGTTGCTGTTTTCATCAGGCTGATCCCCTTTTACTTAAAGGAAAGAATCTAAGTTTCGTCTGGCACTTAAAATCATTCCTACTCTGATCTGAGTCTAATTTGTCAATTCTGAATCTCATGGTTTTCTAAAAACACCATCTACTTCAGTCATACTGGTACTCAATTATCTCCCAAATTCATCAAGCTCATGAAACCTTTGCTCACTCATCCAGAATGTGTTCCTTTCCCTTCTTCCATTTATGTAAATCCTATCCATTCTTACAAGCCCAGCTGGTTTTACTGCCTTCTGTTCTTCCCCAGATTATTTCCACTTATGATGATCTCTCCTCCCTCTAACTTCCTCTGCTCTTACTGTTCTAACTTGGAAACACTTGCTGTTTTTTAGTTGTCGTTTACTTCTTTAAAAATCTTTTGAATTGTGAAATATAACGCACACACAGAAGAGTACACAAAAGTGAAAAGCTCAGTGATTTATCCCTAAGTGCATATCCATGAAACGTTCCCCAAGTAGAGAAATAGAAAACTGTTAGCACCCAGAAACCCCTTCATGCTCTTGTCTAATCACTAAAACTCCCCTCCTCACCTGCTCCTCACTACCCTAACAACTATGGTAATCCCCTTCTTGCTTTTCTGTATGTTTTACCACCTAAATATGCAATCCCAGATAACACAGTTTAGCTTTTTGAATTTTATATACACATAATCATACAATATGTATTCTTTTGTGTCTGGCTTCCTTTATTGAACATATATGAGAATCATACATGTTTTCTAACAATGTTCATTTTCATTCTATATAGAAAATATATTTATACTCATTTAAATAAATGAATGATTCATTTTTATCCACTCTTCTGCTGATGGAGCTTTGGGTTACTTAATTTTTAAAAAGATGTATTATTTGTTTCCCCAGCTAGAATGCAAGTTTCTTGAGGACAGGGACAATATATTATACTATTTTATATTTACCTTAGTATTTGTATAATGCTAAGCACATTAAACATTGATTAAATAAATCAACAAGTGGTTTGAGAAATAAGAAGAAAATAAGTTGAGCTGGAAATCAATGTAGTATTTTTTAGAGAAAGTTATGTAACTGGCATTTTGTAACAACTATTACTACTTTAATAAATCAGAAGGTTTGACCTCTCCTATTTATGTACGCCTAAGGATTTATCATTTCTCATTCTTTCTGAGCCAACTGAAAGCTAAAAACTTAATTTTATCAGCTATCACCAAAAATAAAATTCAAACAATTCAAAAGGTGGATATTATCTACCCATCTTTATACAGTATTTCACCAATATGTTGAATACGCACTATGATCATAGCTCTAAACAAGCTCCTTTATTTTTTTATCCTATTTCCTTAAGCTTATATTAACTATTATAAATTTAGAAACACACAAAGACAAGTCCAAAGGCAGTTTCGCTACAGAACAGGAGCAGAAATTCTAGTACCTAGGTTCAGCAGGAAATTAATCATTCCTATTCAAAACTAAAACAAACAAAACAGCTTTTTAGATACAGTATGCTCTTCTGTTTTAGTGAGTGAATGTTTCCTAGGCACCGTATAAACATCTCAAAATAGTATTTATACCACCTAATCTTCAGACCTACTCCGACTTTCTCTTAGAGAGTCGGTTTTGCTTTTTCATTTATTTGACTTTTATAAAACTAGAGCCTCATCAACTTTCTCAGCAAACAGGAAAATACACTCCCGGGCAAGATTTTATGATATATTTGCATCTTGGCCAAGTACACATGGGCATGTCTCTAACGTTAGTTTTTTTTTTTTTTTTTTTTTTTTTTGCGGTACGCGGGCCTCTCACTGTTGTGGCCTCTCCCGTTGCAGAGCACAGGCTCCGGACGCGCAGGCTCAGCGGCCATGGCTTACGGGCCCAGCCGCTCCGCGGCATGTGGGATCCTCCCAGACCGGGGCACGAACCCGTGTCCCCTGCATTAGCAGGCGGACTCTCAATGCGCCACCAGGGAAGCCCTCTAACGTTAGTTTTAATAATACACAGGCTATAACAAGTCTTGTAATTTCTGTTTAAGTTGGTAATTTGACATGACAAAAATCAGAGAAGGGAAAAGTGGTAAAGAAAAACTAAACTAAACTAAACTAAAATAAGGGTATTCTCAAGTTGAGGAGTCAATGTAGAAAAGAAGAGATATTACTAGATGTATGTAAACAATTCATTTCTAAGAACAATGATCAAAGCCACATTTAGTATTTTTTTAATATAAAGTAACATTTTAATTTGATAAGTTTTCAAAACTGAGGCCAATAATAAATATGCCTCTTTTTGTACTCACCAAAGTCTTCTTAACAAGGAAGTAGATTGTTTAAAATATTATTTGTATATCCTTTTTTTTTTTTTGGCTGCACTGCACAGCATGTGGGATCTTAGTTCCCCAACCAGGGATCAAACCCTCGCCCCCTACTTTGGAAGTGCGGAGTCTTAACCACTGGACCACCAGGGAAGCCCCTATTTGTATATTTTTATAACCTCTTCATTAGCGAAGAAAGTGATGGGAAAACACAATAAAAAGTTAAATTACGGGCCTCCCTGGTGGCGCAGTGGTTAAGAGTCCGCCTGCCGATGCAGGGGATACGGGTTCGTGCCCCGGTCTGGGAGGATCCCATATGTCGCGGAGCGGCTGGGCCCGTGAGCCATGCCCGATGGGCCTGCGCATCCGGAGCCTGTGCTCCGCAACGGGAGAGGCCACAACAGTGAGAGGCCCGCATACCGCAAAAAAAAAAAAAAAAAAAAAAAAAAAAGTTAAATTACAAGTGAAGGATAATGTATACTAAACTAGTAGAAAAGCCAAGAAAATATTTGGTTGTATCACAAGATTTGCTATCTCGACTAATTTCATTATAAAATAGATGTTCTGTTAATAAATTAGGAAAAAGGGAAAGCTGTAATTAATTTTAAAACATTTTCTAAAATAATCCTCATCAATTGTTGATATTTAACTTCTAAAAATCCACAGAATAGAGGGACTTCCCTGGTGGTCCAGTGGTTAAGACTCCTCGCTCCCAGTGCAAGGGGCCCAGGTTCCTGGTCAGGGAACTAGATCCCACAGGCCACAACTAAGGTTTTCATGCTGCAATTAAAGATCTCACATGCCCTCAATTAAAGATCCTGCAGGCGGCAACAAAGATCCCACATGCTGCAACTAAGACCCGGCACAGCCAAATAAATAAATAAATATTTTTTAAAAAAATTGCTGTTCTGCTTGTCCAAAACAACTAATAAAAATAAGAATAAAGATACACAGAATAGAATAAAAGTTATTCTTCTGTATTATAAGAAACCAACCCCTGTTTATTTTTGTAAGACAGCTAATCATACATGTTCCTTGTCTTCTCATTTAAAAGACTTTTCTCCCCAAAGCTCAAGAAGACTTCAATGTTGAGCCCTCTTTCTTAGTTTAATAAGAGGTTATTTCACCATCAATCTCACTTGGGAAACTACAAGTACAAACACTTTACACTGTGTTATATCTTCTAAAATTCTGGAGTAATTTTGTAATTAAATTATACTTCAAGTAATTATACTTCTGGATTTTACCCTCCAAGTATCAACCACCCTCCCAAACTCCCCCATCCCCTAGATGGCTGAAGCACAATTCTAAGGCCAATTTAGTATTAATGAAAATATTTTATCAGATTACTTCCTAAAAACATTCCAATATTTAAGTCTTTGAGACAGCCTAGCAAATCCAATTGCATTACCTCTTTATCTTTTAGTCCCAGGAGCAATACTTCTTCCATAAGCGTGAGGCGGATATCCTTAGAGTCTTCAGTGTCCTCATTGTCTTGACTTCTGTCTTGATTAGTGTCTTCCTCACTTTCCACCTTCTTTTCAGAGTTCTTCCCTCCTTCTGTACGACGGGCCCGGTGAGTTAAAGTGGTCATTCTTACCTGTCTCTGGAGGGGGTGATGAAAAAATATCTATACGTGTGCTTATGTAAATAAACATCTAGATATTCATACATGCATACTAAAAATGTATACAGGTAAGAAATATTTACAAACTTAAATAAAGAAAGGAAAGAGTAATGGCCAGAAAAAATTAGGTGGATAACAATATCTTTTCCAAAGTACAATAGGTTGAACTCCAGTGGAGGCATTGACAAGAAATCAAATCATTAATTCTAAAGACCAGTAGAACGGACCCACTTTTAAGCCTGCTGATTTCTTGTGCATAACCTAATCACATAATCATTGTGATTCCTTTCACAAAATGGATTCTCCCCAAGTTAAATTATATGGAACAGCAAAAAATTGTGAGCATCCAGCTCCAAAGAGCATACATTAATTTATGTGCAATTTCTATAAATATTCAAGTTCATTATAAAACATACAAAAAATAGTAAAAAAAAAATTAAGAAAAACTAAATAGAAATATATGTTCTAATATTTCCTTCCCAAACCCTAATGACTCATTTCATGCATTCACTTTTGAGATTACCAGTCTAGAGAATAACACTCAGAAGATCATGTGTAGTAATTCCATATAGCTAGAAAACTTTCATCTCTATCCCTAGGCTAGCCACCTTGCAAATACACAAACAGCTGACAACAAAAAGCACTGGTAAGAGAATGTTAAAAGATTAGCAGATTCTTTCTCAAGTACAAAAAAAATCAGAGCACAAGCCCTTTTATATCATGCACTATAGTTGTTTTAAAAATCTACAGTCAAGAGAAATTGCACTACCATGTGTGATAAACTTTAAAGTTAGCATACTTTAGATAAATCTAAATGTCAGTTTTTAAGATGAAATACAATAAATATTTTAAATCAGCAATTATTGAAAATAGCTTTTTCAAGACCAAAAGAATGCATTCAAGAGCCTCTGTGACTGGATTCCATTCTATCTTCTAGCAATATCTTCCATTACTCCCAATTATGTACTGTTAAACCATTTCTCAAACATGTCCATGCTTTCCACCTCTCTCCTTTGTACAGGCTGGAGTTCTCTCCCTTTCCCCTTCCTTTCTAAATTCTACACATTCTTCAAAGTCCTATTGAGGACCCACTGTAAAGCCTTCAGTGAATCTGCTTCTCCATTACCCCTATGTCCCATAGCCAGAATAGGTCTCTCCTCAGCTGTACTTTCACACAACTTTATTTATACTTACTTCCTTTAAAGTATTTATTATAGTCTTTCTTTTGGTATGGCTGTCTCTCAACTGTAAACTTCTTGAGGGCAGGGATATTGTCTTCTTGGATTTTTATATTTTCCATAGCAACTAGCACAATGTCTTTAACGTTGTAACTGCTCGATAAATATATACTGATTAAAATGAATACTCAGAAATACATGTAAACATTTAAAAAAGAAATACAAATGAAGTGACTTACAAAAGATTCTTTGTACAAGGCTATATTTCAAATAATTCTTGGCGGGAGGTGGGAAGAAGAGTGAAAGAGGAAGAGAAGCATGAAATAAATGCTTAAAGGCACTAACCCTATCTGGCACGGTGAATAGAGCTTATATCCTAATCCAATCCAAGAAACTTTAAATCTTCAGGGCAAAAAAATAATGGGGCATTTTCTTTAAAAAATTAATCGCCCTTGGACATTTACTAGTTAAAGACCCTATTTGAAAAAAAAACCCAAGGGCCCCAAAATTAAATAAATAAAAACCTCCCTCTCCCCACAAAATGAAACATTTGGAGGTTTTTTTTTTTTTCGACGTTAGAAAATGTATTGATATTTCCCCCGTTGCTTACCTGACGTTACTTCCTGGGTTACGGCTAAACTCAGGCTGCAGCTTGCGCTCTATTTCAGGGGGACACCTATCCCCACCCCCACCCCCCACCCCCGTCCGAGTAGGTGAAAAACTTCTCAGCCACGCAGAGAGAACAAACTTCCTAATCCTTCGATGCACAGAAGGAATAACACATCAGCTTCCTCAGGATCACTAGGCAACCTACCTTGGTTTCTTCATTGGACCAATCAGAAACCTCCAAGGTTGAGTTCAGCCAATCGGAGCTTACGAGGGGAGGCTCTCCCCCGGCCCGGCTATTGCGTTGCGATCCAGACAAACACCACCAAAAGGAGGCAGGTTTGGGCTCAACCTGACAGCTGGTCAATCCAATGAAGGAACCTTGGTAGAGAAAGGAAACAGGGCTGCGCTCCCCACCCCCATTAAATCGGCCAATCAAAGCGTTCGATGAGCTATCACCAGCTGCCGATCTACAAAGGTTTCTGTTGGTCAACCTCAGTGTAGCAGGTGTGTTACTGTAGCAGTGTATACTGTACTGTGACAATTAGGTGAGATGGGTTGGGATCCAATAAAGCTAAGAATACATAAACATTTAAAAATTGGTTGTTTTCGACAGTTAGCTTATCCCTAACTTTCCTTTTCCAGAAAAACCCGATCTGGGTCAGTTTGTGGACGTTTACTTGGTTTACATTAAACAGGATAGGCACATTTCTACCATAGCATTCATTCTAACATTCACTATTAGTGCTTGTTACTGGCAAGCCCATGGATAATGTATGTTTTTAGAATATGGCTGCTGAAAATGCAAGAGGCAAACAGACCAAGTTTTAAGCTTTCCTTTTCTAGAGCACAGAAAACAGTCAAGTCTGGAACCAGGTCCCAGGTTTCTCACTAAAAGCACAGTATCTTTCACTACCACTCAAAAGTTCTAGAAAGTGTGCTCAACTCTTGCAAAGTAACATCTACTGAAATGATCTCAAAATTAGTGCCTAAAAATTTTCTGCTATTTAAATAAAAATTAGAAGCCATGAAAGAGTCTAGATGCTGAACAATATTTTATTTATGCTGCCAAAAATGACAGACTTTAAAATCATTTTGTCTTGTAGTAAAAAATGTTAAAAAAGTTAAAGCACCAATTTTTAATTGTACATTATATATTATCATGTTAATACACTATATCAAAGTACTGAAGAACATTGTTTTAATAACATGACAGACATAGCCAGTTAAATTGTATAGTTTTAACATAAATAAAAAGTAAATTACTATCAAAATTTAATACCCAAATAAACATTATTTACTTCAAAAAATGGCTTTAGAGGACCTTAAACATTAATATATGTTAAAAGGAAGTGTCCACCAAAATGGAAGATAGATCAATATTGAGTAGATAATTAACAGAATAAATTATGACACTGGTACTTTTTATTCAAAAGTTCTCCTGAGTTTGTCTCAGATAAGATTAAGGATCACAATATGATAGTCAGCTAAGGATTAATTTTAGTGTACTAACTGCTTAAGACTACATGTAAGTTTTCAGAGGTAGGGCAAACACAACTTAAAACAGTAATATAATGTCCTTTAAATGTTGTGAAGAACTTGGCAAACATGCAGAAAAATTTTTTTATGTATTTTTCTTTGGTTCACTAAGCTTTCTTCTTTTTGGCACTGACTCTTGACTAGAAGAATCAAAGTGACGAAGGATCTGTCAAAAGAAAACAACTACTAAGAACAGATACTTTCCAGTTTAAATGTCTTTAATTTTTGAGCTTTTTCATATCTCTAAGGTCTCTTCCTTCCTTCCTTCTTTCCTTTCTTCTTTTAAAAAATTGTAACTAACATACCATTTCCTAAGATAGGATAGCTGGGTTCTCTAAAAGTAGGTAAATTTTATTATTGACATATTTATATATCCTGATGACTGCTGAAAGTATAGCCTTACAAACTATAAGGTTTTCATTAGGGATGTTGGAGTAGTTAGAAAGATAGATTTGACATTATGTTCTCAAAATAGTAAAATATTTTGAGGGGAATGAGGGGGGAGAGATTAAAAAATGAGCTGCAAATAGAGAAACATTCCACTTTGGCATCATGTAAGATTTAAATCATGTTTTGTTTTTGTATATGGTGCTTAGCAGTGCCTGATAGATTTTAGAAATTCAATGCACCCTTGAATGAATGGGAGGGTGAATTAGGAAAATTGCTAACAAGTTTCTGAGTTATCAAACTTTTATTTTTCTGGTAAAACTCACTAATGATACAAATTGGATTATGATTTTGCATAAAAAAATCAAGGCTTAATACACTGGGGGAAAAAATTAAAGAACCTAATATATCAGGTTATTCCATTCCCTTCTTAAGATATATAAATTGAAAACAGTATTAACCAACTAGTATATTTTTGAGATTACCCCTTTAACACTTGATTTCTAAAAATAATCTTAAGTTTTCAGTTATCTAATTTTAACCTACTACTAATAATAAAAATTCTGGTTGAAAAAATATAAATATTTATCTCAGAAATGACAAATACATTATCTGATTTGGTAAAATAAGGTTCCAAATATAAGACAACTGTTACAAGATTTAGGTCAGGAAAATTTTCTTTCTTCTAAGGTACTAGGAGGAGATGCTATAGTTTTAGAGAACATGTGGATTTGGTAACTTACCTTGTTTCTACTTTCTCTAGAAAGCTCAGATCAAATCTGTGGCCCAATTTTAATTCTATATAAATAAAATGGCCTGGATATTCTTGTACTCTCATTTTCTCATTCTTTTCATATTTTTCCTGACATAGATCTTTTAAAATTTTATTTTATTTTTATTTATTTTTGGCTGCATTGGGTCTTTGTTGCTGCGAATGGGCTTTCTCTAGTTGGAGTGTGCGGGCTTCTCATTGCAGTGGCTTCTCTTGTTGCAGAGCACGGGCTCTAGGCACGCGGGCTTCAGTAGTTGTGGCACACGGGCTCTAGAGTGCAGGCTCAGTAGTTGTGGCGCACGGACCTAGTTGGTCCGCGGCACGTGGGATCTTAGGTCCGCGGCATGTGGGATCTTCCCGGACCAGGGATCAAACCTGTGTCCCCTGCATTGGCAGGCGGATTCTTAACTACTGTGCCACCAGGGAAGTCCCCTGACATTGATTTTTATTTTATAAATTCCTCCAACTATTTCAAATCATTCATGGAATAAGATAGTAAATGTTTACATGGAAAAATTAATAAACTATATAGCATATTTTATTTTAAAATCACCCCATTTTTTAGAATCAAATATATTTAAACAAGATTTGGATACCAGAGCTCTGAGGTATATCCAGGAATATAATCATATTTATCATTAAATTTAATCTATAGTGATGATATTCTGATACTTGCTATTTTATTCAGCCTATATATTATTATAAGACTTACTGTTTTCGCAGATTCAAGCTGACTTCTCTTCCGATTTTCCTTAGAAGATTTTACTTGTTGATTTCCATTAGCCTCCAAAAAGATAGAATAATTACTAATTGGTTATTTCTCAAAGAACAACCAACATGCTTTTTCAACCGCAGGCAGCTATATGTGGTTTTTAAAAAAACAACTTTACTGCGATATAATTCAGATACCATACAATTCATCCATTTAAAAGTGTACAAAATTAAGTGATTTTAAGTATATTCACAGAGTTGTGCAACCATCACCACAGTCAATTTTACAGCACTTTCATCCTCCAAAAGAAATCCTATACCCTTATAGCCATCACTCCCCTATTCCCCCATCCTCCCGCCAGCATTAAGACTTTCTGTTTCTATACAAATCCCTATTCTGGACTTTCATATAAATGGAACCATATTATATATATATCTATAGATATAGATATAGATATAGATATAGATATAGTGTGTGTGTGTGTGTGTGTGTGTGTGTGTGTGTGTGTGTGACTGGGTTCTTTCACTTAACAATGATTTTAAGGTTCATCCAAGTTGTAGCACGTACTGGTACTTCATTCCTTTTTATGGCTGAATAATAATAGTCTACTGTATGAATACCACATTTTGTTTATCCATTCATCTGTTACAAACATTTAGGTTTTTTTCCCCACCTTTTGGCTATTGTGAATAATGCTACATATGCAGTTTTTAAAATGAATATTAGATGGTGACAAATTATTAGCTGTCATAGTATTATTCTTTAAAAGTACATATTTATTTTCTGATGCTTGAAATGTCCTTTTCAACGATAACTTCCTTAGTATATATATTATTAAATATTTTCATTTCCTGCCCTTTTCTAACCATAATTCAGTCATTATTCTCAAATACAGAAGTACTTTGGTGGAGTAAAGGATAGTAAAGTATACTCATCCTAAACAGAAGCTGCCTAGGAAGAACATTTTGCTGCTAGAGGTAGTAATTTTTGAAATTCTTTTATCTCTTGCTTTTCTCAGCACACTAGTTTGAACGCTGCCTTCTACCAATTCTAACTTCCCATCGAGAATGTGGAAAAAAAGGACACCTAAAAATGGCACTATCATCAGTGGTGTTCTGGTAAATGTTTAACAACCAGTTCTCTGGGAGAAAGAAATCCTGGGTTGAGGCGTTTGCTGATTTCCATGCTATGAATCTCTCATCATGTCCAGTTTCAAGCTGTCAACATGATGTCACTGAATAAAGAGTTGGAAACAAATGCTCCAGCATACCACTGTTAGAGTGTGCTATTTGTTTCCTTACATTTTACAGAATGCTTTTTCTTCACCTCTGAACCTTTGAGAGTAACTTAAGGGTCTAAATAAAATACAAATTTCTATTCAGTACAACTCATACCAAAAACTAAAATAAAGCAGTGGGTTTTTTTTTCTTAAAAAATAAGAGATTCACTTTATGTAAGATATACATAAAACAGTCATTTTTAATGTCTTATTAACAAGATAGTCCATTTACAATATAGAACACGGGAACAGTTTGGTGTTCTAGGAAATTTCCTTGGGAGTCTGGATGATAGCATCACTTCTCAAAGCCTTTCCTGGATTCCCCTTTCTATTTATTTTTTAAATAAATTTATTTATTTTTGGCTGCATTGGGTCTTCATTGCTGCACATGGGCTTTCTCTAGTTGGGGCAAGCGGGGGCTACTCTTTGTTGCGGCATGCGGGCTTTTCATTAGGGTGGCTTCTCGTTGCAGAGCACGGGTTCTAGGCGCGCGGTCTTCAGTAGTTGTGGCACGTAGGCTCTGTAGTTGTGGCTCGCGGGCTCTAGAGAGTAGGCTCAGTAGTTGTGGTGCACGGGCTTAGTTGCTCCGGGGAATGTGGGATCTTCCTGGACCAGGGCTTGAACCTGTGTCCCCTGCATTGGCAGGCGGATTCTTAGCCACTGCGCCACCAGGGAAGTCCCTCCTCTCTCTACTGTACCTTCAGTAAAATTAACCATTCTTTCCTTTGTACCTCTATGTAGCCTATTCAGACTGCTGTTATGGCCCTGTATCACTGCTTGTTGACCTCCAATTACTAGACTCTCATCTAAGAACAAGTTATACCTCCAGCACCTAGTAAAGTACCTGAAACATAGTATGTGCTTACCAAACGTTGGTCCAATAAATGAAGTATTAAAAGCAAAATAACCTCAAATATGGGGGGAAATTACAAGGTTAGAATGGAAAACAAATCTAAAGAGATGCTTTTACCATTTTATTCTGAAAGATTTTTCCACTTCTTGTTTTGCTTTCAGACACATCAAGTTCAGATGTTTTCCTGACTACCTGCTCAACCTAGAAAAGAAAATAATTACACAAAACCACATAAAATAATATAATAAAATTTTTCATAACAATAATGGGGGTCAAAAATTCAATCACATAAATTTAGGGTCTTGCTATGTTGAGTTAATGAAAACCAGTAATTTTGTGTTGATTCTTACTGTCATAAAAAGTGCAAAGGTAAAGATAGTGAAACTGGCACTGTACACAATTGACAATTCACTGAATTCAGGAAGTCCCAAATTATCACTAGGCACCACTCTTCCAGAAGATAAGAACTTCAGCCCACCCCCATTGGAGAAGGGCTGCGCAAAGGAAGGCAGACAATCATCAGTCCCATTATTTTCATGTTGATTTCATCTAAATGTTATTTCAGGATTTTACTGTGTGTAGAAAACAAAATTAAACATGTTCTGCTCCAAGGCAACAAAAATGTATTATATAGCCTATTTGTAAATACAAAGAGTGGTGGAGTTAATAATTGCTTAAGATTTTATTTAGCTCTGAAATTCTGAGATTCTCTGAACAGTATTTAGGTTCATTACTAAACAAATCAACCAATAATATACTCAAAACTTTTCAATGTATAATTCTCAAATTTTATTAATAAGCATTCTTAATACCTAATTTTCTTCTAAAAGACCTAGAATATAAGAAAATCTGAGAAATAACTAAATAAGCATATAAGCACCTGTCTTTTGAAAAAAATCAAATTAGAAGTGAGATAGAACTGTCAAATTTATACCTGAGAATGAGATATTGAAAGATCTGGACTTTCTTTAGACCTCATAGTTTCATCTTCTTCACAAACTACACCTGGTTCTGTTAAAAAAAAAAAAACTTAAAATGGTATAAGATTGAATAGGAAGTGAATTAATTTACATTTTCATTAACTCCTCACCTCCAAGTTCAGAAGATCCAGGTTTTTTCTTCTGCTCTTCCATTTTAGTTTCAATGTCAAAATTATCCTACATAATTACATGAAGGAAAAAGATGGACACATTTCAAAAAGAAACTAAAACAACTGGGTAGAATATTTACGAACAAATTTGTTTTATGTGAAGGTTAAATATAACATAACACTACAACGACCTTACACTTGCTAGAAATAAAGTGGCCCTATAATTACTATAATAAGGTAACTTATTTATCCAAAGTATAAAATCCTATTTTTTTTTTTACTTTGCAGGGTTGCTTTAAGGCAGATGATAAAAATATACAACTTTCTCAAAAATGTATGATGGTTCTAAGAACACTTAGTTCTTACTATTGTTTGAGAGCACTGAATTAGACATGGTCACACAACAAGTTACTGCTTCTGTAGCTCTGGAATTTCTGTATAGATATTAGCATAAACTCTGAATATGACCCAACCCTCTTCAGGGAGTTGGGGAAGGATAAGCACAGTTATGGTATGGTAGAAATAGCAAAGGTTTAATGTCTATAATTATTATTCCCTTTGTGACATTTGTCAAAGAGCTTTAAATATTTTAAAGAATGCTTCATAAATCCCAGCCATATTTGTTTATAAGGCAAGACTGGGATTTAGGTTTTAGGAAGAAAATTCCTTCTTCTTTGACTGAATTGGTTAAAAACTGAATTTTCTACTTGTAAGGATGTGGCCACAGAGCCTAAATCAGAATAGTCAGTCTCTATACATAAGAACTGTGGTCATAATTTAGAATAAAATGAGATGAGAGAAAATAACAAAGATGAGATTAAAGAAAAATTATATTAATGATGAAAGATTTTCTGGGAGTGAGGCTATAACAAAAAAAGCTTTTTGTATACTTCAATTCATTCATTCATTCAACCAATACTGTGAATGAATTCCGTAAATCTAAGCGTTAGGGACAGGAGGATTAAAAAGATAAGACACTTTTCCTGCCTTCCAGGAACTCCCAAGCTGCTTCAGGACACTGAATTTCCAGGTCCTGAAGAAATTCAAGCATGAGCACCTAGTAGGGGTATTGTATGGTAGAAAAGATTCCAGCATTAGTTGGGGGATTGGAGTAGTTCATTGATCTTCTTTTCTTTTTTTTTTGGTCGCGCCGCGGGATCTTAGTTCCCCAACGAGGGACTGAACCCAGGCCCTGGCAGTGAAAGCGCTGAGTCCTAAACACTGGACCACCAGGGAATTCCGTGGTTTTCAAATTACGCTCCAGACCAAGGGGTTTCCTCAGAGTCCACCATGAGGGTAGGTGAGGTGGTGAGTGGCTGGGCCTCTAGGACCATTCCCTACTTCATTCACAGTAGTTGTGCTTTTAAATTTCTGAGAATAATGTTGTTTGCATCCAGGTAAAAAGTTTTAAAACCACAAACCTTAACCTTCTTTAAGGTCCCTTCCAAACTTGAGTTTATGATTGTAATAAATATTTATAGCTATTAAAGTCCTCAGAATTGAATCAAACTTTCATTACTCTTGTTCTTCATAACTCTTTGAATATACTTACACTTATGTAATGCTCCTGTTCATCTTTGAAATCATCTTTGTCCATAAGAATTTTTTGAAGTGGTGTTTTTAATTGTTTTGGTGATAATATTGTTGAATCAATATTTTCCATTCGTTCTTTCTCAGTGGTCACTTTTACTTTGAAGGTGTGAAAAGGTGTTGGGATTTCTCCCACATTTAAGTATATAGGCTCTCCTTCAAATATCACTCCTTCACAATCACCATCCTTAAAACCAGGAGGCTGGTAATCTGGGGGTGTAACTGCAGAAAAGTAAGTATAAACTGTGCTGTTCATGAAATTGAAGAAAATACATTAATTTTTATTATTATAAAATATATGCAGATTAAAGAAATTTCAAATAGTATAGAAGGACATATAATAAAAAGTAAAAATCACTCTCCTACTATCTCCAAGTTCCTATTTTATTCCTTAAAGGTAAACTTTTTTCCCTACACTTGACTGACTACGTGACCTTGAGGAAACTACTTGTCATTCTTGATTTGGTTTCCTCATCTGTCAAGTGGGGTAAATACTAGTACCTACCTCATAGGGTCACTGTGGTTTAAAGTCTGTAAAATACTCAGAACAGAACTGGCACAGAGTTAAGTATTCAATAAATGTTAGTTATTATTGTTGATGCTTTATGTTCTTCTAGAAGATACGATGCATGTAAAGTATATAATATTTTATATATTTATATAATAAATATATAATAAATATTTACATTATATAATAAATACATGTATATCTCCTTAAAAAACACAAATGAGATCATACTCTTCTGTACCTAGCTGTTTTTAACATCACTTTTTTAAAAAAATTTATTTAATTTATTTTTATCTTTGGCTGCGTTGGGTCTTCATTGCAGTGTGCAGGCTTCTCATTGCAGTGGCTTCTCTTATTGCGGAGCACAGCACACGGGCTTCAGTAGTTGTGGAGCATGGGCTTAGGTGCTCCGTGGCATGTGGGATCTGCCCAGGCCAGGGCTCGAACCCGTGTCCCCTGCATTGGCAGGCGGATTCTTAACCACTGTGCCACCAGGGAAGCCCTTTAACATCACTTTTTAATGTTTTTTTTTTTAAGATGTTGGGGGTAGGAGTTTATTAATTAATTAATTAATTTTGCTGTGTTGGGTCTTTGTTTCTGTGTGAGGGCTTTCTCTAGTTGTGGCAAGTGGGGGCCACTCTTCATCATGGTGTGCAGGCCTCTCACTATCGTGGCCTCTCTTGTTGCGGAGCAAAGGCTCCAGACACGCAGGCTCAGTAGTTGTGGCTCAGGGGCCTAGTTGCTCCACGGCATGTGGGATCTTCCCAGACCAGGGCTTGAACCCGTGTCCCCTGCATTAGCAGGCAGATTCTCAACGACTGCGCCACCAGGGAAGCCCCTTTAATCTGTTTTTAATATTTTTTGGATAACAATTTATCAGCACATTCTTTTAAATAGCTTGCACAGCACTATTATATAGATGCACCACAATTTATTTACTCAGTTCTCCAATAAGCAACTCAAGGTTGTTTCCAGTTTGTTCCTAGTTTAACCAATACATTATGAAAATCCTCATAAACATATAACCTTGCAAGGTTGTCTAAGTATATTTCCAATATACTCTTCTAGCTACAGAATTTCTGGATTAAAGAGAATGTGCCAAATTTTGATACTGCCAAACTGTCCTCTTAAAATGTTACATGGCACCTATATACATTCCCTCAAGAGTATACAAAAATACCTGCTTACTCCCACACCCTTGTCAACAATGATTTTACAAGTCTTACTGATCTGATAACTGAAAAATGGTATCTCATTGCTTCACTTCCTTAGTTATGAATGAGGTTGAACTTCACATGGACATGTTCAGACCACTGGAGAAGTTGTGTATATTTTTTCAAATACTGATATTAAATATAAATTTTATAATTTCAAAAAATATATAACAATTTAGGTGCTTACAAACATTTGGGATGGAAACTGTTTCAATGACAAGAAAATATACAGATACCAACTGAAACAGGATGAACTGGAAATAGTACCTTCATCGTAGTAAAAAAGTTTCATGGTCAAACAAACATCATTAGGTAAAGGTTCCAGATTTTGCATTAGAATATAAATCTTGCGAATGAGAAGAATACTTGCTTTCTTGGTGTCAGCAGATGACATACTAGATTCACCGCTTTGGTTTTTACTGGAAGAGAATCGCACATTAATTTCTTTTATAGTACCCATGGCTTCTAATAACATAACTTCACATTTTACTACTTGAGATTCTTATTCCCATTAAAGCATTAAGTTGTTAAGTTAAAAATTGTGATATAATGTGTTTTAATGCCACTATTATAAAAATTAATATCACTGTTAATATTATTATAAACTAATTTACATATATTAAATTAATATGCATTTTATACAAGACGTTTAAAGGAAACAAATGATGGACTTTTATTGTATTTCTGTTTTTTAATTTTTAAAAATTTATTTGTTTTATTTTTGGCTGCACTGGGTCTTCATTGCTGTGCGCGGGCTTTTCTCTGGTTGCAGCGAGCAGGGGCTACTCTTCGTTGCGGTGGATGAGCTTCTCATTGCGGTGGGTTCTCTTGTGGAACACGGGCTCTAGGCACGCAGGCTTCAGTAGTTGTGGCACGCGGGCTCAGTAGTTGTGGCCCACAGGCTCTAGAAAGCAGGCTCAGTAGTTGCGGCGCATGGGCTTAGTTGCTCCGCGGCATGTGGGATCTTCCTGGACCAGGGATTGAACCCGTGTCCCCTGCACTGTCAGGTGGATTCTTAACCACTGCACCACCAGGGAAGCCCTTTATTGTATTTCTAATAACTTAAGCATACAGTCGCTTTCCTATTCTTTGGCTCTGTTTCACAATCAAAACAGTATATAATTAGCCACAGAATTCTGGCTTGCAGCCACTCCAAGGATATTTTGTATCCTTGATGGTTAATTGGGGATGTTTGAGAAGTTTCAGAATTATTCCTGAAGTTTAGCTATATAGTATTAATAAGTGGTAATCTGTAATACAAAAATAAAACTATAGAACAATACCTTATGAAGTCCATGATTGGTCCATTACTGGTGTACTTGAATTTAAACTGGTAACATTCTGAAATTGTCTTAAATAGAAAATACTGCAGTTATGAATCTGATATACAGTACCAGTGGCCAAGTAGCTATATATAGCTTTTGTATGACTCACCATTTATTTACTAATTTTTTCTGCATGTTAATCCCTATTCGTCCATTGAAATTTTCCAGTCCTAATAGTCAATTCCAAGGGTCTGGGATTTGGGGCTTCAGTGTTGGAGAGATAGTTATTCCCTCAGTCATTGCAATGTATGTTTTACATACCAGAGGGAAGGAACTCCTTAGCAGGCAGGTGAGAGAGGCAGCACATCTCTTCCTCCAGCAGAATGACTAAGCACAGGGCTTCAATCCTTGGTAACCACAAGCAAGTCATTTAAGCTCCCTAAGTCTCAGTTTCCCCAGCTAATAAAAGGGGTTGAAAATAGTACCTATCTCATTGGTGCCTATGAATATTTCTCAAATGGGATAATTTATATAGAGCCCTTAATAAAGTATCTGGCACACTAAGCATTCAATAAATATTAGTGCACCAGCAATGTTGCTCTTTTACTGAAAGAAAAAATGTGCAACTATAAAACATCTTCAGATGTACATTTTCTGTACATTTTCTGAACAGTTAGTTTCTGAGCAATCAAATAATTCATAGCCTTTGCCCATATGATTTTGTCACCATGGGCATATATTAAGCATTAATTGTAGGCTTAATTTGTAGTATCAAAGAAAAGATATTCCTAGCTCTCTTGAAGCTCTAATACTTTTATTGCTTTCTTTATATTCCATTGCTCACTTAGGGATGGGGTTAGCTTTCTCTTTCTTTTTTAAAAATCTGCTTCTCCATGACTGAATGAAACACGATATTGTAACAGCTATAGTGTAATGGGTAAGCACTCAGATCATGAACTGGCCTTCTTAGGTCCAAATTCTGGTTCTGCCACTATGACCTTACACAAGAAACCTTGTGTCTAGGTTTCCTCATCTATAAAGTGGAGATGATAATGATATATTACCTCATGATGGTTATAATGAATAAATGAGATAATGCACATGAAACCCCAAAGAACAGAGCCTAGGAATAGTAAGCACTCAGTAGATCTTTCCCCTTTGTTTCTTGTCCTCTGGTTTTCCCTTTCATTTATTATAACCCTTTCTTTCCTTTAATTGTCAGATGAACAGGTAGATGTGACTGGATTGGGGTGAATATTCAAAGATTAAGGATGAGTATCTTATTTTTCTCAAACTCAAACATTTTATAATTCTAAAAAAAGAATATAATTAAAAAATATTGCAAAGAACCAGAAGTCAGGAGATTTAGGTTATTTCTAATGGTTTGTCTGTGTGGCCTAGGCTCAGTCACGTAATCTCTCTTGTGGTAGGTGTATTAATCTGTTTAAAGATAACAATACAAGCCTTGTCTTACCTAAAAAAAGTCTTTATGAGGTTCAAATTTTGAAAATATATGTGAAAGTGCATTGATAAAAGCACAGTTAAAAGCACTGGATATTATTATATTATATTTTTAGGTTACTTATAGATATTAGAGGCATTATGGTTTTATTTTTGGCATTATGTTTTTTTACTAACTTAAGCATACTTACCTGAGGGTCTTCTGGATTAGTGTATACCTATTTAAAAATAATTTATAATTTAGTAAATTGTAGAGGCTAAGTATTCAAGGAGAACTAAATTGGATGTTTAGACTAAAATATTAAATGAATTCAGTAAAACAAAATACAAAATGACCCCCTCAAAATATTAGCTACTTTTCCATTGAATAGATCAGTAGTTTGTATCAAGTGACATGATCAATAGGTGGTTTTAATGTTATTTTATTAAGCAAGGCTGAATTTGACAGTCTTTAAAAAAGAATATACAATTTAAAAATACTTACAGCTAGAACAACCAATCTTAGCTGAAACATAACAAAGAACAAAAATCTTATTATTTTTTAAATTAATTAAATTTTTATTATCATAGTTTAAATATTATATGTTTCAGGTGTACAACATAGTGACTCACAATTTTTAAATGTTATACTCCATTTATAGTTATTATAAAATATTGGCTATATTCCCTGTGCTATACAATATATCCTTATAGCTTATTTATTTTATACATAGTAGTTTATAAGAATCTTATTTTTATTCTATAAAATATTTGTGCATGATAGACCATAAGAATTCTTTGTCCTATTTCAACATTTATTCCTAATAAAAATAATCTTGCATTAAATAGACTTCATATGATGCAGGTAAAGCAGTACCTCAGATATCTTTCTCTATTCCCCAAAATATCTATTTCTAGTTGACTTACTGAAGGTTGAAATTCATATCACTAACTTAAGCAAACAGGGGCATTACTGCCAGTTACAAGGAAAATATATATTGTGAAATAACACATTAAGTATTACCAATATGAGAACTGATTTTGAAAAGAGAAAAAGAGAGTTCAGGGCCCTGCTCATTTAGTAAATGGAAGAGGATTTAGAGACTATAGGAATAGAGAATCACAGGATATCATTCACTCAAGTAATCTGCCAAAATCTGAGTCATCCTTGATTTGGATCTTTTCCTTATACTCCAGAACCAATCGTCAACAAGTCCAGTCAGTTCTGCCAGATATATCCTGAATCTTCTCATTTTTCTCCTTTGCCATCCTGGTCTAAGCCACCATTATTTTTTATCAGTACTGTAGTAATGGATTAAGTGTCATTCTCCTTAATTCCATTCTTATTGTCCTTCTACAGTACATTCTCTAAATAGCAGTTCAGAGAGATTTTTCTTTTAATTTAGAATATAAATCAAATAATGTTACATTTCTACTCAAAACCTTCAAATGGCTTTTATTTACACCTAAAATAAAATCCAAACTCTTTTTTTTTTTAAGACTTTTTTTTCCTTTTTTTTTTGATTTGGACCATTTTTTAAACTCTTTATTGAATTTGTTACAATATTGCTTCTGTTTTATGTTTTGGTTTTTTGGCCCAGAGGCATGTGGGATCTTAGCTCCCTAATCAGGGATTGAACCCGCACCCGCTGTATTGGAAAGCAAAGTCTTAACCACAACCACTGGACCTCCGGGGAAGTCCCAAAATCCAAACTCTTTACCTACACAGCTCTGAATGCTCTGGCCCTGTCCATCCCCACAGGTTCATCTCCTGCCGCTCTCTTGCACTGTTCATCACACTCTAATCATTCTGGCCTTCTGTTTGTTCCTTGAACTCTCCATACTCCCCTCCAACTCTTTGCATTTGCTGCTCTGTCAGGAATATTCTCCCAAAATCAGTGCCTAGCTGGTTTCTTCTAATTCAAGTCTCAGCTTAAATATCACCCCCTCAGAGAAGCTCCTCAGACTACCCTATCTAAAGTTACCCCATCTCTCCACTTGCCACATACTTTTTCTTAAAATGTTAATGGCAGTTAACACTATTGGATGTTATCTAATTTCCTTGTTTTATTGACTATTTTCCCATTATAGAAGGGACCCTCTTTGTCTTGTTGACCATTGTTAGCTTACCCAGCTCCTACCTAGAATACATGCCTAGCACAGAGCAGGCACTCCATATTTAATGAATATTAAATACATTATGTCTTAATGAGGGAGGTTGGTGACCATGGATAAAATTTTATCTTTTTCATAATTTTTTTTAGAGTTGGACTTCTTTGTATATGTTGATACAAACATAAGCTAAGTAAGTATACAAAAAGGCTTGTCACAATTTAACCTAGACTACATGTAAATTTATTTCTGAACTCTCATGAAGAAATAATTTATTAAATTATTAGTATAAACATGATTATAGAAGGCATGTGAAACTAATGAATAAACTATTTTAAAAGACTTTTTAATTCATTAAGTTTTTGTAAGTTAATATGTGTTATTAATACAAATGAGTGTTAACAACCAAAACTTGGCAAAATTCATTAAGTATTAATTCTGTTTGCTTTAAATGAGTTGAAAATCAGTCTATAAAATATTCAAATTTTCAGCTTTGGACTGGCCTATGCCCAAGTTAGTTTAAGTTAATCTTTTACTACATGTAACAGCTGTTACATCTGTAGAATATAAACTGTAGAAAAAAAGGATAAGGAGATACCGACTTACATATTTTTTCTGTAAAGCATCATAGCATCCTAACAGCCTGAAAAATAATCAAGGATTCATTTTTAGACTGAATGCATTTCCAGAAAATAGTTCTTTTAGTAAGTCTCCATATTATCTCATTACTAAATAATACACAGTTTTATTATTAAGGCTTCATTCTTATTAACTAGCTTAAAATAATAAAACAAAACAATGTGGCAGAAATATAAAATGTCAATAGCGGATGGAAGGAAAGGAAGATAGAAAATATCTGGCAGCTATTTGTGAGGAACAATAATAGGAAAGTGAAGCCTGCTCACATGGAGCATGAAACAAAGTAAAATTTTAACGCAAAAATCCAAAGACCTGCAAAAATGGTATCCAGAGTTAAAGAGGGAATCGCTAAAACTGGGTTAAACACTTAAAGGTATCCAAGGCACAAAAAAATGTGATTTAAGAAAAAATAATTTTCTTCATTAGGTATTTCACTTACCACTTCACTAACTGTGTAGATCCTGGACAATTCTCCTCTTCTCTCAGAATTTTGACACACAGATCTAAATGCAAAAATAATGATATGAATATAGAGCTACTTAAGATTAGCAAACAACTAGAAATTTAAATGAAGATTATTTTCTTCAGCTGTGTGTTATAGGTTTATTATTAATGGCAATTAACTTCCAGATGATTGATGTTAATATAATTAAAGGAAGAAAGCTTACATGGAAACAAATAATCTTTTTATTCTTATTATAAAATGGCATCATAATGATTAGGATGCATGTTGATGGGTAGAAAAATTTTTCCATTTTAAAAGCTATAGAAACTTAGATATAACACTTTCATGCCATTGTTATCCAAGAGTCTTAGCATATTTGCTATGGACTCTTATCCCAGTAAAATACTTGTAAAAGGCCAAGAAGTTAACAGGCTATCAGACAGAGCCCTGTAAGGAAGCAACAAGTAATATAGTGGAAAGGATGAGGTCTCTCAGTCTCAGGTTCCTTATCAGAAAAATAGGAATAATATCTAACTCATAAGTCTGTAATGTGAACTAACAAGATATCATACATAACATGGTGCTTAACATATTGCCCACAGAGTTGGTGTACAATGTTAGGTATACATTATGTGTTAGGCAATAAGTTAGTATTATAGTATAAACTGGCTCTATTACTTTTACTTCTTTAAAATAACACAAGAACATACACTACCACTGTAGGAGGCTATAAATAGGATGCTTTTACTATTTACTTCATCATTATAAGAATAATGTCAGGTGATATTATACTTGAGAGATTAAGGGAAATTTTTATGATTAAGAGCTTTCAAAGGTATTGAATATACTTTTAAAAAATCACTTAGATGTCCACACAAAAACTTGTACAGGAATGTGGCATTATTTATAATAGCCAAAAAGTGGAAACAACCCAATGTTCATCAACTGATGAGTGGATAAATAAAATGTGGTATATTCATATAATGGAATATTATTTGGCCATAAAAAATGAAGTACTAATCCATGCTACAAAAGGGATGAACCTTAAAAACATTATACCAAGTGAAAGAAGCCAGTCACAAAGGACCACATATTGTATGATTTCATTTATTTGAAATGGCTAGAATAGGCAAATCCATAAAGACAGAAAGCAGATGGGTGGTTGTCTAGCACTGGGAAATGGGAGAAGTGGAGAGTGACTTAATGGGTATGGTGTTTCCTTTTAAGGTGATGAAATGTTCTAAAACTGACTGTGGTGAATATACCCAAAATCAATGAATTGTGTACTTTAAATGAGTGAATTGTTAGATATGCGAATCATAACTCAATAAAGCTGTCATTATAAAAACAAAATCTCTAAGTCAAAAATTATCATTTTAGAGCAAGCCAAAATAAAAATAACATCTTTAAAGAAAGTCTTTAAATAAACATTATATTACCATCTAGATATCTTGTTCCATAAGCACATTCTGGGAATATTCCTCTCAAATACGTGATGCAGGATATTGAAACTGCTAGAAGCCTCTTCACTAATATTAAAGACTGCTGCTCAGTTGATATCTTACTGGGAAATACCAACATACTCTAAATTCAAGGGAAATTAAAACATTTTATTTAGATTTACTAAAAATACAGTCTTCCTGAACTTAAAAGTAGATCTAATTTTTTGCATAAGCATGGTACTTTCCCAAAGAATTCTTAACCATAGCAGTTAGTAATCCCCCCAAAATCAGAGTGGCTTCTAAAATGTGAGGGTGTTTGCAGGGTAGCAGCCTAAAGGTAACATGCAAAAAGTGCTTAAGAATCGTGTTAGAAATCCCTTGCAGGTTAACTGTAACTGCATAATAGGATAGGATGGATAGGTAACACTGATTTTTCTCTTTAGTCACTGACTGGGTTTAACACAGGTAACTGTAATGCAAGATCTGTGAAGGGAAGACAATCTTATCTTTGTCTGTGGGGCATAAAAATTCATTTTCTAGGAGCGGACTGCTATTAGTGATAATTTCATCAAAGGAACCCAATAGCATTCATTGATACCTAATGTGAACTGAATTTGAACCAGCAATTTAATACAATGCATCAAGCATCCAAAAGAATTCTCCATTAATTCAACTTAGTTTAGCAAATATCTTCATTCTTAAAACATTGACTTTACTGATATCATTAAACCCTCAAAGAGTTGACTCTAACTTTCAAACATAAAAATAGGTGAGACTTCAAGAAACAGTAAAATTAGCTAAATTAAAATATATTAAAATACAAGATTGTAAAAAAAATACAAGAAATCATACCATGGGGGTTCTCTGCAATTGCGTAGTGGCCATCCTCTGATAAAGTATTTTCTTTAATTCAACCTTGTGACACAAATACAAGCTTTAACTTCAGATCTTATTTTTATCACTAATACAAGCTTTAACTTCAGATCTTATTTTTATCACTAATTTGGTTTACTATATGTAAAGTCAGAAAGCATTTTATGTGACTAAATGACAGGATTTTTTTTAACTTAAAATAGAATCTTCAAAAACAGATTCACTTTGCTATAGAACTCTTTTGAGTAAAGTGCTAATTTTAAACCATTTGATTAGCAACCCTCACATAAAAGTGTTATTAAGAAAGCTCTTTAAAAGACCTGTTTTAAAAAGCATAATCTTCTATTTTTCTTCACAGTATTCAAACATTGACAACATTGCACAGGTAGGTAATGAAAAACTACCCCTGCCAAATCCTTTAAAATAATCTTAATTTTTGTTCTAAATTTGTAGTTTCAAAATGACCAAATCAGGTAACTTTCCTCCCCTGAACTTGAGCATAGCTCTGGATATAACACATTGTCCTATTCTGTGGAACAACCATAAAAGAGCAATAGAAAATATTCTAGAGATTTTGGACTGATTTTTCTCAATTCTTTGATATTTTGAAGTAAGTTTCGATTTTTTTGGTTCCAATTTCATCTTTCTTAACCAGACAATTCATCTAGAAGACTTCACAGAAGAGTCTATTTACTGTAAACATTCAAATTTATCGTGATAATTCTAGACCAGACGTCAGAGCTCACCTATTCTCAAGAACCTCTGTGAAAAGTAGGTATACATTTTCCCCCTCTCCCGAATGTTTCACCGTTAAGACGTTAAGAAACTTAAAAGTAGGTGGGAGGTAACAGGAAAAGACATTAAAAAGCAAAAGAATAAAAGAAAAGGGAAAGAAAGTTAACAAAGAAAACAAACATGTATTATGTACCGTCTGAGGGTCCGGCGGCAGCGACCAGGAGAGAGGCACGACGTGGCACGCGCTTTGCCCAATGCGCTTGCGCCTTCCTTCAACGGTAGCCAGCGGAGGCGAGACAGTAGCCTTTTGACCTTTGGTCGGGGTCACCTTTCCCGCCAAGAGCAGCGCAAGGTGCGCTGGGAACTCCGAGAGCCTGAAGGACTCGTCTCAGCCAGAAAAGCCGCATGTCAGCCGGGGAAGGTTAACTGCATGTGCTAAGCATTCCCGATATACATAGCCGTCTTACAGTGACCAAAGTGTTCTCAACGGCCATTTAATTAGTCAGATTAATTTCTGATTGTTTTCTAACTTTTGATTTTGTTATTGGATCTACCGCATACTGCATTCACGCTTTACAGTTCCTATGTCTTCAGGAAACCAGCTGCCCTAGCAGTCTCCTACCTAGATGTTTCCACTGTGCTATGTCTGTGGGGACAGTGTTAGCTTTACTGTAATTAATGTCTCATTTAGAAGCAAAATAATAAACTCAGAGCTGGTAGGTAGTTGGAGATCGTCTAGTAATACAAACTTCTTAGTTTGCAGATTGTTATACATGCATATAAGTTGTGTTAGTAGTGTAGACATATATTAATTTCTCATAAACTTTGGTATGTCTGCATTACCAGTTAGAAAACAGCCACCCCAGATATGAAAAGATTTTCCCAGAGTCAGTTAGGAGAGGAATGAAGACCAGAACCCTGTTTTCAGGGTCAAAATTAGTGAAAATCCCCTGGTCTATTTATTTTGCTTCATATTTCCCTTACACTTAGAGTTTTGTAAATAATGAACAGAAACCTCAATTAAATAGAGTTGGGAGATCAGAATGGGGAGTTCTCATGCCCTGAGAGGGAGCAGAGTCCAATAGGAAGGACTCCAAAGAGGACTTCCCAGGACTTCTGTTGCCAGTGTCCTTGTCCCCACCGTGAGCCACAGCCACCCTCTGCCTCTGCAGGACACCCCCCAACACTAGCAGGTAGGTATGGTTCAGTCTCCCCTGGGGTCACTGCTCCTTCCCCCCGGGTCCTGATGCACACACTACTTTGTGTGTGCCCTCCAAGAGTGGAGTCTCTGTTTCCCCCAGTCCTGTCGAAGTCCTGCAGTCAAATCCCACTAGGCTTCAAAGTCTGATTCTCTAGGAATTCCTCCTCCTGTTGCCGGACCCCCAGGTTGGGAAGCCTGACGTGGGGCTCAGAACCTTCACTCCAGTGGGTGGACTTCTGTGGTATAATTGTTCCCCAGTTAGTGAGTCACCCACCCAGTGGTTATGGGATTTGATTTTATTGTGATTGCATCCCTCCTACCGTTTCATTGCGGCTTCTCCTTTGTCTTTGGATGTGGGGTATCTTTTTTGGTGAGTTCCAGTGTCTTCCTGTGGATGACTGTTCAGCAGTTAGTTGTGATGCTGGTGTTCTCGCAAGAGGGAGTCTCTTATATGTTGTTTTATTTATTTATTTATTTATTTATTTATTTATTTATTTATTTTTTTGCGGTATGCGGGCCTCTCACTGCTGTGGCCTCCCCCGTTGCGGAGCACAGGCTCCGGACGCGCAGGCTCCGGACGCGCAGGCTCAGCGGCCATGGCTCACGGGCCCAGCCGCTCCGCGGCATATGGGATCCTCCCAGACCGGGGCACGAACCCGTATCCCCTGCATCGGCAGGCGGACTCTCAACCACTTGCGCCACCAGGGAGGCCCTGTTTTTTTTAATTTAATTTAATTTATTTTTTTATACAGCAGGGTTTTTTAAATTTAATTTTATTTATTTTTTTGTACAGCAGGTCCTTATTAGTCATCAATTTTATACACATCAGTGTACACATGTCAATCCCAATCTCCCAATTTATCACACCCCCACCCCCACCCCCACCCCCCATGGCTTTCCCTCCTTGGATCCCATACGTTTGTTCTCTACATCTGTGTCTCAATTTCTGCTCTGCAAACCAGTTCATCTGTACCATTTTTCTAGTTTCCACATATATGTGTTAATATATGATATTTGTTGTTCTCTTTCTGATTTACTTCACTCTGCATGACAGTCTCTACAAATGACCCAATTTCATTCCTTTTTATGGCTGGGTAATATTCTATTGTATATATGTACCACATCTTCTTTATCCATTCATCTGTCAATGGGCATTTAGGTTGCTTCCATGACCTGGCTATTGTAAATAGTGCTGCAATGAACATTGGGGTGCATGTGTCTTTTTGAATTATGGTTTTCTCTGGGTATATGCCCAGTAGTGGGATTGCTGGATCATATGGTAGTTCTATTTTTAGTTTTTTAAGGAACCTCCATACTGTTCTCCACAGTGGCTGTATCAATTTACATTCGCACCAACAGTGCAAGAGGGTTCCCTTTTCTCCACACCCTCTCCAGCATTTGTTGTTTGTAGATTTTCTGATGATGCCCATTCTAACTGGTGTGAGGTGATACCTCATTGTAGTTTTGATTTGCATTTCTCTAATAATTAGTGATGTTGAGCAGTTTTTCATGTGCTTATTGGCCATCTGTATGTCTTCTTTGGTGAAATGTCTATTTAGCTCTTCTGCCCAGTTTTGTATTGAGTTGTCTGTTTCTTTAGTATTGAGCTGCACGAACTGTTTATATATTTTGGAGATTAATCCTTTGTTTATTTGTTTGCAAATATTTTCTCCCATTCTGAGGGTTGTCTTTTCGTCTTGTTTATGGTTTCCTTTGCTGTGCAAAAGCTTTGAAGTTTCATTAGGTCCCATTTGTTTATTTTTATTTCCATTATTCTAGGAGGTGGACCAAAAAGATCTTGCTGTGATTTATGTCAAAGAGTGTTCTTCCTGTGTCTTCCTCTAAGAGTTTTATAGTGTCTGGTCTTACATTTATGTCTTAATCCATTTTGAGTTTATTTTGTGTATGGTGTTAGGGAGTGTCCTAATTTCATTCTTTTACATGTAGCTGTCCAGTTTCCCCAGTACCACTTACTGAAGAGACTGTCTTTTCTCCATTGTATATCCTTGCCTCCTTTGTCATAGATTAGTTGACCATAGGTGCATGGGTTTATCTCTGGGCTTTCTATCCTGTTCCATTGATCTATATTTCTGTTTTTGTGCCAGTACCATATTGTCTTGGTTACTGTAGCTTTGTAGTATAGTCTGAATTCAGGGAGTCTGATTCCTCCACCTCTGCTTTTTTCCCTCAAGACTGCTTTGGCTATTCGGGGTCTGAATAGCCCCAAAGAGTCTTATATGTTTTTGATGGCATTGTCCAGTGGACTCCTAGTTCTGGAATGTTTAAGTCCTCTTGTTTCTTTACCTTTTTTTTTATCCAGTTAAAAGTTTTGTCAACTTCTATGGTGTCTCCCAGATTTTTTTTTTTTTTTTTTTTTTTGCGGTATGCGGGCCTCTCACTGTTGTGGCCTCCCCCGTTGCGGAGCACAGGCTCCGGACGCGCAGGCTCCGGACGCGCAGGCTCAGCGACCATGGCTCACGGGCCCAGCCGCTCCGTGGCATATGGGATCCTCCCAGACCGGGGCACGAACCCGTATCCCCTGCATCGGCAGGCGGACTCTCAACCACTTGCGCCACCAGGGAGGCCCGGTGTCTCCCAGATTTGTTCTTTGTTTTTGATTTGTTTGTAATTTTTTCCCTTTTTTCACAGTTACAAAATTTGTCCAAGGTTTTAACACCACACATATACTTGCTGTAGTACCTTCAAGCTAGTATTCTTCTTTTTATTTTCTTCAAATCATCCTATATACAGTTTCCAGAGTAAGACTTTTTGTTAATTTCTTTTTTGATTTAACATTTTTATTTTATTTTATTTTTTGTGTAAACTTTTTATTTTTTAAAAAAAAGGCTTTTTATTTCTGTATGTTTGAAATTACTTATGGCTAAAAATTTCTCCTTATATTAGACATACAATAAAGATTTTTGTTAAATATTTCATTATTCTACTTACTAGTTCAGAGGTTCTTCACCTGGGATCCACGGATTCCTAAAGGATCCATGGATAGAATTCAGAAAATCTGTGGATTTTTATGGGGAAGACAATAACATCTTTATTTTCATTAACCTCTAACTGAAAGCATTTCCTTCAACTCTGAACATAGTTCATAAACCACAGTAATATTAGCAATACTTGTAATTCTATCACCCAAAGAAAACTCAGATATTTTTGTATCACATTACAGTTTTTTCAGGTATCTTCAAATATCATTTATACTTGTCACTATTTCAAATTTAAGATAGTTATTAACTCTTGTTATTTAATGCATTTTTAAAGAAGCATGTTTATGGTGAACTTCCTAGGATTCTTCTCAGTGATGTAAGTTGCTGAGCCAAGTGTTATTTTAGCCATGGTTGTGCCTCCGGTTTATGTAAAACATACACACGTCACTTAACCCTGTTTGTATGAAATGTCTATATCTTGAGTATATCAAGAAAAATAAAGGTGAAAGCATTCTTGAAAAAAAAAAGAAACATGTTTATTACTATAGCACAAAGTTATATTTAAAAATTTTAATAACTGTATTTCAATATAATCAGCATCCTTTGTAATTCTATGTATTTTATTTTATGGATTTACAAACATTATTCTGAGAAGGTGTCCATAGGGTTAATGAGACTGACAAACGTTAAGAACGTATGTTTTTGTTCCATTTACAGTGCTTGAAAAATTGTGGGCAAAATAAAAATTAAAAAATAATCAACTAAACACTTTTTATTTTAACTTAATTTTATTTATTTATTTATTTAGTCTGCATTGGGTCTTCACTGTGGTGCACGGGCTTTCTCTAGCTGTGGCTAGTGGGGGCTACTCTTCGTTGTGGTGTGTGGGCTTCTCATTGCAGTGACTTCTCTTGTTGTGAGGCATGGGCTGTAGACACACAAGCTTCAGTAGTTGCGGCACGTGGGCTCAGTAGTTGTGGCACACAGGATTGGTTGCTCCGCGGCATGTGGGATCTTCCCAGACCAGGGATTGAACCTGTGTGCTCTGCGTTGGCAGGCAGATTCTTAACCACTGTGCCACCAGGGAAGTCCAACTAAATACTTTTTAACTACAATATTTCTCTACACTTTTGATGATATTCATATATTATTACCATGTTTTTATAGTGAGCAATTCTTGTTCTTTAAAATGTACTTTGTGGAAAGGGAACCAAAGATAGTAAAATTAGTTTAAGTTCAGTTTAATATGTATTAATGACATCATCCCATACATTTTTCATGTCATAGACATGAACTTATAAAATTTAAAATTCCTGATACCTCTTCAGAACCTGTCTACTAATCTAGAGCAGTTGTGAGGAATATCAATCTGAATTACTCATAAAAATATGAGTAATGGAATATTTTTAAAGAAATGCAGTTTGGTTATTTTTTCAGGTTGACTAATAATTTGTCCCCAGAAGGTACTGGCCCATTGCTAATGACTAGATAAAAATAATTTGAATTAGTATAATTATTGTTGATCATTAAAATAATTATTACAAAGCACTTGAAAATAGATTGTCTCTTTAGCATGTGTCTACTTTGACATCATTTATTTTAAAACATTTACTGAATCCTTTTATGTGAAAAGATACAATCTCAGGACATGAATAAACTAACAGTTTCTTCCATTAAACTTGCCATAGTGCGCAGTGGTGAAGAATCCACCTGCCAATGCAGGGGACATGGGTTCAAGCCCTGGGATGGGAATATCCCACGTGCTGCGGAGCAACTAAGCCTGTGCACCACAACTACTGAGCCTATGTGCCTACAGCCCATGCTCCACAACAAAGAGAAGCCGCCTCAATGGGAAGCCCACGCCCCGCAATGAAGAGTAGCCCCCCCCTTGCCGAAACTAGAGAAAGCCCACATGCAGCAACCAAGACCCAATGCAGTCATAAATAAATAAATAAATAAATGTTTTTTTTTTTAAGTTGCCATAGCATGTGATGTATCGCATTCATTGATTTGTGTATATTGAAGAATCCTTGCATCCCTGGGATAAATCCCACTTGATCATGGTATATGATCCTTTTAAAGTGTTCTTGGATTCTGTTTGCTAGTATTTTGTTCAGGATTTTTGCATCTGTGTTCATCAGTTATATTGGTCTATAATTTTCTTTTCTTGTGATGTCTTTTTCTGGTTTTGGTATCAGGGTGATGGTGGCTTCGTCAGATGACTTTGGGAGTGTTTCTCCCTCCGCAATTTTTTGGAAGAGTTTGAGAAGGATCAGTGTTAACTCTTCTCTAAATGTTTAATAGAATTCACCTGTGAAGCCATTTGGTCCTGGAATTTTGTTTGTTGGAAGATTTTTAATCACAGTTTCAATTTCATTACTTGTGATAGGTCTGTATATATATATATATATATATATATATATATATATATATATATATTTTAAGATATATATATATATATATATTTTAATGCTTTTCTTTTTTTAAAATTTATTTTATTTATTTGACTGCATTGGCTCTTTGTTGTTGTGCGCAGGCCCTCCCCAGTTGCAGTGAGTGGGGGCCATTCCTCTCTGCGGTGGGTGGGCCCCCCATTGCAGTGGCCTCCCCCGTTGTGGAGCACAGGCTCCAGGCACGTGGGCCTCAGTAGTTGTGTCACACAGGCTCAGTAGTTGTGGCACACAGGCCTAGCCGCTCCGCGGCATGGGGGATCTTCCCGGACCAGGGCTCAAACCTGTGTCCCCTGCATTAGCAGGCGGACTCTTAACTATTGCACCACCAGGGAAGCCCTGTTTATATTTTCTAATTCTTCCTGGTTCAGTCTTGGAAAACTGTACCTTTCCGAGAATTTGTCCATTTCTTCATGGTTGTCCATTTTATTGGCATATAGTAGTTTGTAGTAGTCTCTTATAATCCTTTGTATTTCTGCAGTGTCAGTTGTGATTTCTTCTTTTTCATTTCTAATTTTATTGATTTGCATCCTCTCCCTTTTTTTCCTTGAAGATTCTGGCTAAGGGTTTATCAATTTTGTTTATCTTTTTGAAGAAGCAGCTTTTAGTTTTATTGATCTTTGCTATTGTTTTCTTCATTTCTATTTCAATTATTTATTCTCTGATCTTTATGGTTTCTTTCATTCTACTGACTTTGGGTTTTCTTCTTCTTTCTCTGGTTGTTTAAGTGTAGGGTTAGATAGTTTATTTGAGATTTTTCTTGTTTCTTGAGGTGAGATTGAATTGCTATAAACTTCCCTGTTAGAACTGATTTTGCTGCATCCCATAGATTTTGGGTCATTGTGTTTTCATTGTTATTTGTTTCTATGTATTTTTTATTTCTCCTTTGATTTCTTCAGTGATCTCTTGGTTATGTAGTAGCACACTGTTTGGCCTCCATGTATTTGTGTTTTTTACAGTTTTTTTCCTGTAATTGATTTCCAATCTCATAGTGTTGTGGTCAGAAAAGATGCTTCATACAATTTCAATTTTCTTAAATTTTCTGAGGCTTGATTTGTGACACAAGATGTGATCTATCCTGGAGAATGTCCCATGTGCACTTGAGAAGAAAGTGTATTCTCCCAATTTGGGTGGAACGTTCTATAAATACCAGTTAAATCTATCTGGTCTATTGTGTCATTTAAAGCTTGTGTTTCCTTATTTATTTTCTGTTTGGATGATCTGTCCATTGGTGTAAGTGGGGTGTTAAAGTCCCCTACTATTATTGTGTTACTGTTGATTTCTCCTTTTGTGGTTGTTAGCATTTGCCTTATGTATTGAGGTGCTCCTATGTTGGGAGCATAAACATTTTTAATTGTTATATCTTCTTCTTGGATTGATCCCTTGATCATTATGTAGTGTTCCTCCTTATCCATTGTAACAGTCTTTATTTTAAAGTTTCTTTTATCTGATATGAGTATTGCTACTTAGCTTTCTTTTGATTTCTATTTGTATGGAATATCTTTTTCCATCCCTTCACTCTCAGTCTGCATGTGTCCCTAGGTCTGAAGTGGGTCTCTTGTAGACAGCATATATATGGGTCTTGTTTTTGTATCCATTCAGCCAGTCTGTATCTTTTGGTTGGGGCATTTAATCCATTTACATTCAAGGTTATTATTGATATGTATGTTCCTATTACCATTTTCTTAATTGTTTTGGGTTTGTTTGTGTGGGTCTTTATCATCTCTTGTGTTTCCAGATTAGAGAAGTTTCTTTAGCATTTGTTGTAAAGCTCATTTGGTGGTGCTGAATTCTCTTAGTTTTTGCTTGTCTGAAAAGCTTTTGATTTCTCCATCAAATCTGAATGAGATCCTTGTTGGGTAGAGTAATCTTGGTTGTAGGTTTTTCTCTTTCATCACTTTAAGTATATCCTGCCACTCCCTTCTGGCCTGCAGAGTTTCTGCTGAAAAATCAGCTGATAATGTTATGGAGATTCCTTTGTATGTTACTTTTTGTTTTATCCTTGCTGCATTTTTTTGTTTGTTTGTTTGTTTGCGGTACACGGGCCTCTCACTGTTGTGGCCTCTCCCATTGTGGAGCACAGTCTCTGGACGCGCAGGCTCCGTGGCCATGGCTCACAGGCCTAGCCGCTCCGCGGCATGTGGGATCTTCCCAGACCGGGGCACGAACCCGTGTCCCCTGAATTGGCAGGCAGACTCTCAACCACTGCGCCACCAGGGAAGCCCCTATCCTTGCTGCTTTTAATATTTTTTCTTTGAATTTAATTTTTATTAGTTTGATTAATATGTGTCTTGGTGTGTTTTTCCTAGGGTTTATCTTGTATGGGATTCTCTGTGCTTCCTGGACTTGGGTAACTATTTCCTTTCCCAGGTTAGGGAAGTTTTCACCTATAATCTCTTGAAATATTTTTCAGACCCTTTCTTTTTCTCTTCTTCTTCTGGGACCCCTATAATTCGAATGTTGGTGTGTTTAGTGTTGTCCCAGAGGTCTATGAGATTGTCTTCAATTCTTTTCATTATTTTTTCTTTATTCTGCTCCTCAGCAGTTATTTCCTCCATTTTGTCTTCCAGCTCACTTATCAATTCTTCTGCCTCAGTTATTCTGTTATTGATTCCTTCTAGTGTATTTTTCTTTTCAGTTATTGTGTTGTTCATCTCAGTTTGTTTGTTCTTTAGTTCTTCTAGATGTTTGTTAAACATTTCTTGTATTTTCTCAATCTGTGCCTCTATTTTATTTCCTAGATTCTGAGTCATCTTTACTATAATTACTCTGAATTCTTTTTCAGGTAGATTGCCTATTTCCTCTTCGTTTATTTGGTCTTGTAGGTTTTTACCTTGCTCCTTCATCTGTAACACTTTTTTTTTTTTTTTGCTGTCTCATTTTTCTTTCTTTCTTTCTTTTCTCTTTTATGAGTGGGATTGTGTTCCTCTCTTCCTGGTTGTTTGACCTGAGGCTTCCAACACTGGAGTTTGTAAGCTGTTGGGTAGAGCTGGGTCTTGGTGCTGAGATGAGGACCTCCGTCAGACCTCACTCTGATGAATAGTCCCTGGGATCTGAAGTTCTCTGTTAGTCCAGTGTTTCAGACACAGAGATCCCACCACAGGAGCTTCAGCCCCACCACAGCTCATGAAGCAAGATCCTGCAAGACATGTGGGGCAGGAAAAAAAAAAAAAAAAGAGAGAGAACAATACCAATGTAAAAACTAAAATTAGACTAGGAAACTAACAGGTATGTTAGAAAAACTATAAAAATAAAAATATAGATGAATCAAAAACCAGAAGGTAAAACAGTACCACAATAGTAAAAAAGAGGAGGAGGGGAAAATAAAGCAGGGGGGGAAGGCTTGGCTGTGGAGGGCAGGGCCTAAGCAAGGGTGAGGTTTGGGTGGTGGGTGGGGCCTATGCTTGGGACCCACAAGGCTGGAAAAGGCGCTGGGGACTGTGGGTGGTGGGGCATAGGCTCAACAGGAACAGAAGGGGCCCAGGTGTACCCCCCACCCCTGGTCTCAGAGGGTGGGGGACCTCACCTGGCAGCCCAGCAGGCTTCCTGGGCTCGAGTGGGTGGGGCAAACACCATCCACTCCTCTCCTGCTCCTCCTGGAGGGCCCCTTCTGCCTGCCTCTCCTGATCTCCTCAGCCTCCCTCTTATACCCCCAGGACCCACGCGGCCTGGAGGAGGGTTTGGAGGGAAGACCGATATCACTGATAAATATAGATGCAAAAATCCTCAACAAAATACTAACAAACAGAATCCAGTAACACATTAAAAGGATCATACACCATGATCAAGTGGGATTTATCCCAGGGATGCAAGGATTCTTCAATATATGCAAATCAATCAATATGATACACCACACTAACAAATTAAGGAATAGAAACCATAGGATCATCTCAACAGATGCAGAAAAAGCTTTTCATAAAATTCTACACGAATTTATGATAAAAACTCTCCAGAAAATGGGCATAGAGGGAACCTACCTCAACATAATAAAGGCCATATATGACAAACCCACAGCAAGCATCATACTCAATGGTGAAAAACTGAAAGCATTTCCACTAAGATCAGGAACAAGACAAGGATGTCCACTCTTGCCGCTCTTATTCAGCATAGTTTTGGAAGTCCTAGCCACAGCAATCAGAGAAGAAAAAGAAATAAAAGGAATACAAATTGGAAAAGAAATAAAACTGTCACTGTTTGCAGATGACATGATACTATACATAGAAAATCCTAAAGATGCCACCAGAAAACTACTAGAGCTAATCAATGAATTTGGTAAGGTTTCAGGATACAAAATTAATGCACAGAAATCTCTTGTATTCCTATACACTAATGATGAAAAATCTGAAAGAGAAATTAAGGAAACACTCCCATTTACCATCGCAACAAAAAGAATAAAATACCTAGGAATAAACCCACCTAAGGAAGTGAAAGACTTGTTCTCAGAAAACTATAAAACACTGATGAAAGAAATCAAAGTTAACATAAACAGATGGAGAAATATACCATGTTCTTGGATTGGAAGAGTCAGTATTGTGAAAATGACTATACTACCCAATGCAATCCCTATCAAACTATGGCATTCTTCACAGAATTCTTTGGTATTCTTCACAGAATTAGAACAAAAAGTTTTACAATTCGTACGGAAACACAAAAGACCCCGAATAGCCAAAGCAACCTTGAGAAAGAAAAACGGAATTGGAGGAATCAGTCTCCCCAACTTCAAACTAGACCACAAATCTACAGTAATCAAGACAGTATGGTACTGGCACAGAAACAGAAATATAGATCAATGGTACAGGATAGAATGCCCAGAGATAAACCCATGTACATATGGTCACCTAATTTACGACAAAGGAGGCACGAACATACAATGGAGAAAAGACAGCCTCTTCAATAAGTGGTGCTGGGAAAACTGGACAGCTATATGTAAAAGAATGAAATTAGAACACTCCCTAACACCATACACAAAAATAAACTCAATATGGATGAAAGACCTAAATGTAAGACTGGACACTATAAAACTCTTAGAGGAGGGCCTCCCTGGTGGCGCAAGTGGTTGGGAGTCCGCCTGCCGATGCAGGGGATGCGGGTTCGTGCCCCGGTCTGGGAGGATCCCATATGCCGCGGAGCGGCTGGGCCCGTGAGCCATGGCCGCTGGGCCTGCGCGTCCGGAGCCTGTGCTCCGCAGCGGGAGAGGCCACAGCAGTGAGAGGCCCACATACCGCAAAAAGAAAAAAAAAAAAAAAAAAAAAAAAACTCTTAGAGGAAAACATAGAAAAAACACTCTTTGACATAAATCACAGCAAGATCTTTTTTGACCCACCTCCTAGAGTAATGGAAATAAAAACAAAAAATAAACAAATGGGACCTCATGAAACTTAAAAGCTTTTGCACAGCAAAGGAAACCATAAACAAGACAAAAGACAACCCTCAGAATGGGAGAAAATACTTGCAAATGAAACAACAGACAAAGGATTAATCTCCAAAATATACAAACAGCTCATGGAGCTCAATATCAAGAAAACAAACAATCCAATTAAAAAATGGGTGGAAGACCTAAATAGACATTTCACCAAGGAAGACATACAGATGGCCAAAAGGCACATGAAAAGATGCTCAGCATCACTAATTATTAGAGAAATGCAATTCAAAACTACAATTAGGTATCACCTCACGCCTGTCAGATGGCCATTATCAAAAAATCTCGAAACAATAAATGCTGGAAAGGGTGTGGTGAAAAGGGAATCCTCCTGCACTGTTGGTGAGAATGTAAATTGATACAACCTCTATGGAAAACAGTATGGAGCTTCCTTTAAAAACTAAAAAGAGAACTACCATATGACCCAGCAATCCCACTACTGGGCATATACCCAGAGAAAACCATAATTCAAAAAGACACATGCACCCCAATGTTCATTGCAGCACTATTTACAATAGCCAGGACATGGAACCAACCTAAATGTCCATCAACAGATGAATGGATAAGGAAGATGTGGTACATATATAAAACAGAATATTACTCAGCCATAAAAAGAAATGAAATTGAGTTATTTGTAGTGAGGTGGATGGACCTAGAGTCTGTCATACAGAGTAAAGTAAGTCAGAAAGAGAAAAACAAATACCATATGCTAATGCATATATATGGAATATTAAAAAAATGGTACTGATGAACCTAGTTGCAGGGCAGGAATAAAGATATAGACATAGATAAGGGACTTGAGGACACGGGGTGGGAGGGGGAAGCTGGGGCGAAGTGAGAGTAGCATCGACACATATGCACTACCAAATGTAAAATAGTTAGCTAGTGGGAAGCAGCATAGCATAGGGAGATCAGCTCAGTGCTTTGCGATGTCCTAGAGGGGTGGGATAGGGAGGGTGGGAGGGAGGTTCAAGAGAATGGGAATATGGGGACATATGTATGCATATGGCTGATTCATTTTGGTGTACTACAGAAACTAACACAGTATTGTGAAGCAATGATGCTCCGTTAAAGATCTATTAAAAGAAAAAAGTTGTCATAGCATATCACCAGCATACTACAATTTATATTCTCATGATAGATTATAATAGTTACCTAAGAATAAGAAAAGAATGGTATGGGTGGCCTCGGCCTGCAGCGGCTTGAAGCAGGGTTTTAGTTCCCCGCCAGTGATTGAGGTCGGGTTGCGGCGGTGAGAGCACCAAATCCTAGGCACTAGATCAGCGGTCAGTGAAAGGTCCGGGCCCTGTGGCGTTGCAGAAAAAGAATTCTCACAAAGATGGAAAGTGGTGAAACAAGTATTTATTTGCAGAAAAAAGTGCAGTACTTGTGGATAGACACACGAGCGGGCTCAGAAAAAGTCGCTCCCTGGTGGCAGTTTAAATCACTTATATAGGGCATTCTTTCCAGGTTTCCTTTGGCCAATCATTTTGATTTGCCTGGTTCAAAGTCTGAATTTGGTATAGCTCAGGATTTTCCCATGTGTGCATGCACATCTCTTAGCCAAGATGGATTCTACCGAAGAGGCCTATGGGTAGATTTGGCCACTTGGCATCACTCTCCTTTTGACCTCCAAGGAGACTTTCTGCGCATGTGTAGTCCGGGAGGTCTCCTGACTTCAGGAATGAGAAATATGTGGTCTTTTATTTTCTGTCTGGGCAGGGCCCAGCCTCCTCTCTCAATTGTCCTGTTATTCCCATGTCGGAGTATCAGTCCACAAGGAAAGAACTCAAACCATTTGCCCCGGGGGCCCATCTGTCTCCTGACTCATGGTATTGATACAAAGTTGAAAAGGCAGTTATTTATTAAGCATCTATATGCCATCGAGGTTCAGCAGGATATCAGGGGACTTAAAAGGACAAATAAAATAAGACAATGAAAAACATGACAGATTATCTCAGGTTGACCAGTTTTTGTACAGTTATATCTATAGTACATTATTAATTTACTTAGCAAACTGTTACCCAAGATCTGCAAAGTTAAAAAAGTAGATGAATCAAACTATATTTTCTGTTAGTACAGTAAATATACATTGATCATGACACACATTTCTACTGGTTACAGCAGGTAAAATTAAATTGTGAGAAAGTGTTTCTTCTTTCTTGAATTGTTATAAAACAAAGAGGTCCTCTAGATTTCCGGGTAAGAGGGATAACTAGCAATCCCACAGTGATTTCCACTATTTCTTGCCATCCGTATATATCCTTGGTCACCAAAGTTGAGGCCCCAGCTTTAGAAAAAGAAGTAACACAAAATTACAAATGAATATAATCAAATCACATTATCAACTTTTATCTCTTAGATTGCTTTTCTCCTAAAGAGATTATATATGAAAAGCTGTAAAACCAAATTAGAACAAAATAATATAATAGTTTCCCCAGGGCTTTTAGGCAATTTTCAAAGGATGGTTTGGTAGGTTTTAATGCTATATTAATGAATAGATTTAATACCTAAGGAAAACAATATAAGGTCCATCCTAAACCTTTAAATCCTCCTATTTCTGCAGGGAAAGAGTTTTATTATCCTTTCCAAGACCCCATCTTTAACTGTTTTTGCATAATAGGGATCATAGGTGATGATTCCCTGTCAAACTTCAATTTCTTTAGAGAGTGTCAATTAAGAAAGATTTTTGAGAGACGACTATGGAAAAGGCACACGGCAGGGGATTCTCAAAAGGAGAGCTCTCAAACACCTTTTTGACCTGGAAGTGGAGCTGAGATAAGGTAAGACTTGCTCATAGTTAAAGCTGTAAAAAATGGAATATGCTACCTTGGGAAAAGATGAGCTCCCTGGCACTGGAAGTGTTCAATTAGAGATGTATATAACTTGTCAGAGATGTTGCAGGGGGAATTCATGGGTCAGATAAGGGTTAGAGGAGATCAATGGTTCCTCACTTTTTCATTTCATGGACTTTGAGAATTTCAAAAAATTTTGCAGATTGACATAAAGTTACCAGTTTTTAAGTTAGCAAGTACAGACATTAAAAAAAACAAAACCCTTTATTATCACCATCAAATTGTAAAAGAAAAGACAGTTTAACACCAAAAACAAAACTTAAGAGGACATAACCTCTAATTTAAGTATAGTCCTTTGAGACAAATAAATTTAGATTTATGAAAGATTTACCAAAATATTCTTTTTTCTCCATTTTTCACATACTAGTGAAAAAATTGACAAAATTCTTGTAAGATAAATGACTTGTGAATTTTTTTATGATTCTGAGATTTTATAATTGTAGGTGTACAAATAATTATAATATGAGGCAGAATTCATATTCTGTATGAATTGTGCTATAACTAGTATACAAATAAAAGCATGAAATACTGTGTTTGTATTTGGAGAGCATCAGGAAATTTAGTTGAAGGGAAAACTGAACATCTTTAGGGGAGTAGTGTGAAAAGAAGATAGAAAGTTGGTTTGGGGCCATATTGTGCGGAGCTTAGAACAGCAGACTGAAGAACTTGTTTAAGTCCATAGGCAGAGGGAAGCCATTGCAAACTTTTGCTCAGGACTCAAAGGAAGGTTGTGTTTCTGCGTGCAGTGGAGAAACTAAGAAATGCTGGACTACTGGAAGAAGACAAGTGGCATAATTTAAAATAACGGTGCTTCAGTAGGCCTTAAATGTTCTATGTATCAGCCATTCACTGGACTCTTCTGGTCTTATTTCTCTCTCTCTTGTACCATTTAACACAGTTGTCTACTCTCACCTCACTTCTCTCTTGGCTTTAAGATACTACTGTGTCCTGATTTTCTCTTCTCTCTCTGGTTACTCTTTCTTAAACTCTCTTATGGGCTCCTTCTTTTTTTTTTTTTGACCGCACCAAGCGTCTTATGGGATTGACCAGCAATTGAACCAGGGCCCTCAGTAGTGAAAGCGCCAAGTCCTAACCACTGGACCTCCAGGGAATTCCCTGGGCTCCTTTTTTGATTCCTTTCATTTATTGCCACTCCCCTGCTCAAAATCCTTTAATGCCTCACCAACACCTTGAGAATAAAATCCAAACTCCGCTGTCACCTCTCATCAATGGATGCAGTGTTTTTTTGATATCTGGTTTGATAAGCGAAAGCAATAATAAATTCTGACTAAGCTATTATTATTAATATCAATAGCCACCACTTATTGAGCACTTTCTCTGTGCTAAGCAGCTTAACATATATTATCTCATTTAATCATCATCCTGTGAGGTAGGTATTATCTTCTTTTTACTAAAGAGAAAAACTGGCAGAGGTAAAGTGGCTTGCCTAAAGTCACACAGATGGTTAATTGTAAATCAAGCGTTCAAATCTAGGGTTGTTTTATTCCAAAGCCTACTGTAACTTTTATACTATCTTCCTGTGAGAGAGGTAGTATGGGGAATGAAATTCAAACCAGAACATCCAGGATCTTATATAATTAGTATATTGCTATATCGTACTATATAGTTATTTCACTGCCTAAAAACAAGGTAAAACATTTTAGATAAGCTGAGTTTAGACTTAAGTTCTGGTAATGAAAGTTGAATTGAGGCTCTTAGGAGTAGTAATATGAACTCAGTCAGTGAGAGCTAGGAGTCCCAGATCCCACTCAGTATCTGGACAAGATCAATTGTCCCAAACTTTGTAGATCCCAGACCTCTTTTTTGGCGGAGTACTGCTAACCCGTCTTTTAAAAATACAGCTGATTAAAAATCTCAAGCTAAATAAATATTTGAGGACAAATTCTTGTCTTCAGAACTGTTCAAGGTCAGTTCCAAATGCTCATTTCAGTCCTTACCAAGTTGTTTATTTTTATCAACTCTATAGCCTTTTCACTCAAACTGTTCAATTCTGGGCAAGTTTCTTAACTCTCTCAGTATCAGGAGTTTCCTATTCCGTGTTATGGGGATAAAATGCCTATCTCATAGATTACCTTAAAAATTAAATGAGAAAATGTATTTAAAGTGCTTGCACAGTGTTTGTAGTAAATGCTCAACAAGTAGAGGTAGCTATTTTTGTTCTTATCCGAGTATAAGTCCATCTGATTTGACTCAAGTAGAGTCCATACCCTTTAAAAGTATGTAGTGTTTTTCTAGGGTGACCAACAGTTCCACTTTCCCTAGGATTGTCTTGGTTTTAAAAATAAAGTCCTATGGCCTGGGAAACCCCTTAGTCAGTGACAAAGCAAGATGGTTTGTCCCCCTACCTTCTCTCTGCATATTATAGACTACTAACTTATTAGATATTCTTTCTAAAATATATGCCAATTTCCTTTGTAATAAATTGCAGCCTTGAACTTCTTAGGCTGTGCCAGACACTATTCTAGGCATTAGGATTATGGAAGTAAACAAGGTAGACAAAGTCTTTTTAAAGCCTATGCATTCTATATGGGAAACATATAATAAACAAAGAAGTACATAATATGATATGATATGATAAGTACTATAAAGAAAAATAAAGAGTAAGGGGATACAGAGTGTTGGGAATCCGGGCTACATTTAAAAAATTTTTTTTACTTATTTTATTTTATTTTATTTTATTTTTTGGCCATGCCGTATGGCTTGCAGGATCTTAGTTCCCCAACCAGGGATTGAACCAGGGCCCAGCAGTGAAAGTTCAGAGTTCGAACCACTGGACCACTAGGGAAGTCCCCAGAGCTACATTTTAGATGGGGTAGTCAGGGGATGCTTATCTGAGGAAATATTTGAGCAAAAACCTAAGTAAACTGAAGGTGCAAGTGATGCAAAATTCTGGGAAAAGAGCTGGGAATAAGCTTAGTGTGTCTGGGAAACAACAACAGGCTAGTGTACCTAGATCTCAGTGAGAGAGGGGAAAGCAATTGGAGAGGTGGTTGGAGAGGCAGGCTGAAACCAGATAATGTCCTGCTTTTAACAGACGTGGGTCTTATTCTGAGTGTGAAGGAAAGCCATTAGAGGGTCTGGAGTAGAAGAGTAATAACATCTGCTTTCTGATTTTAAAAACCTCCTTCTGGCTACAGTGTAGAGGATTGACAATAGACAAAGAGAGATGGACAGTGGCTTGAACTAGAGTGGTAACAGTAGAGATATTGAGAAGTGATAAGGTTTGGGATAATTAGTGATGGTAGAAATTACAGGATTTGCTGATGGCTTAGATGTAGGCTATCATATGAAGAAAGAAGAGATGGCTCCAATGTTTTTTGGCCTGGGGTAAGTGCTATTGGCATTTACTAAGATGCGGAAAATTGGGGCAGTAGCAGGGAGTCAAGAATTCTATTTTGAACATGTTAAGTTAAAGAGACCTATAGACACACAGATGGTAGACTGCTGGACATGGAATCTGGAGCTCAGGGGAGAGATTAGGGCTAAAGATACAAAGGTGAGAGTCATCAGCACGTACCTGGTGTTTAAAACCATGAGACTAAATGAGATTACTTAAGGAGTGAGCCTAGAGAGAGGGGGAACTGAGGCCTGGGGCAGTCTAATATTTATAAGCAAGAAGTAATAAAAGGAACTAAGGAACTCAGGAGACTGAGAAGTAAGTAGAGCAGGAAGAAAACCAGGAGAATGTGGTCCCCTGAAAGTCGAATAAAGAGTGTTTCAGAAAGGAGAGAGTAATTATGTATCAAATGTTAAGGACAGGTAAGGTGAGATTTTGAAAACTGTTTAATGAGGCAAGATGGAAGTGAGTGGCAATCTATGCAAGAGTGATTTCAGTGAAGTGGTGTAATAAATACCTGTACTGAGTTATAAACCAATATGCACGTTCTTAATCTCTTTATAGAGAAATCTCTAAGGAAAACCACTAGGCTATAACTTTTTTTCTTTTTACATCTTTTTTTCAGCCTTCAATTCCATGGAGAAGAGGCAGTATGTATGAATTTAATATAAATTCCTATAATGTTTAGTATAAAACATTTACCCTAACTCTACTTTAAGATCAGGCTCAGGCTTCCTTGGTGGCGCAGTGGTTAAGAATCCACCTGCCAGACTCTGGGAGGGCTCACACCAAGGAGTACTTCCCAGAACTTCTGCTGCCAGTGCCCTTGTCCCTGCAGTGAGCCACAGCCACCCCCTGCCTCTGCAGGAGACCCTCCAACACTAGTAAGCTACAGGGCAAGCAGAAGCAAGAAGAACTACAATCCTGCAGCCTGTGGAACAAAAATCACATTCACAGAAAGATAGACAAGATGAAAAGGCAGAGGGCTATGTACCAGATGAAGGAACAAGATAAAACCCCAGAAAAACAACTAAATGAAGTGGAGATTGGCAAACTTCCAGAAAAAGAATTCAGAATAATGATAGTGAAGATGATCCAGGACTGTGGAAAAAGAATGGAGGCAAAGATTGAGAAGATGCAAGAAATGTTTAACAAAGGCCTAGAAGAATTAAAGAACAAACAAACAGAGATGAACAATACAGTAACTGAAATGAAAACTACACTAGAAGGAATCAATAGCAGAATAACTGAGGCAGAAGAACGGATAAGTGACCTGGAAGGCAGAATGGTGGAATTCACTGCTGCGGAACAGAATAAAGAAAAAAGAATGAAAAGAAATGAAGACAGCCTAAGAGACCTCTGGGACAACATTAAATGCAACAACATTCGCATTATAGGGGTCCCAGAAGGAGAAGAGAGAGAGAAAGGACCCAAGAAAATATTTGAAGAGATTATAGTTGAAAACTTCCCTAACATGGGAAAGGAAATAGCCACCCAAGTCCAGGAAGCACAGTGAGTCCCATACAGGATAAACCCAAGGAGAAACACGGCAAGACACATAGTAATCAAATTGGCAAAAATTAAAGACAAAGAAAAATTATTGAAAGCAGCAAGGGAAAAATGACAAATAACATACAAGGGAACCCCCATAACGTTAACAGCTGATTTCTCAGCAGAAACTCTACAAGCCAGAAGGGAGTGGCATGACATATTGAAAGTGATGAAGGGGAAGAAGCTACAACCAAGATTACTCTACCCGGCAAGGATCTCATTCAGATTCGAAGGAGAAATCAAAAGCTTTACAGACAAGCAAAAGCTAAGAGAATTCAGCACCACCAAACCAGCTCTACAACAACCACTAAAGGAACTTCTCTAAGTGGGAAACACAAGAGAAGAAAAGGACCTACAAAAACAAACCCAAAACAATTAAGAAAATGGTCATAGGAACATACATATCAATAATTACCTTAAACGTGAATGGATTAAATGCTCCAACCAAAAGACACAGGCTTGCTGAATGGATACAAAAACAAGAACCATCTATATGCTGTCTACAAGAGACCCACTTCAGACCTAGGGACACATACAGACTGAAAGTGAGGGGATGGAAAAAGATATTCCATGCAAATGGAAATCAAAAGAAAGCTGGAGTAGCAATACTCATATTGGATAAAATAGACTTTAAAATAAAGAACGTTACAAGAGACAAGGAAGGACACTACATAATGATCAAGGGATCAATCCAAGAAGAAAATATAACAATTATAAATATATATGCACCCAACATAGGAGCACCTCAATACATAAGACAACTGCTAACAGCTCTAAAAGAGGAAATCGACAGTAACACAATAATAGTGGGGGACTTTAACACCTCACTTACACCAATGGACAGATCATCCAAACAGAAAATAAATAAGGAAACACAAGCTTTAAATGACACAATAGACCAGGTAGATTTCATTGATATTTATAGGACATTCCATCCAAAAACAGCAGATTACACTTTCTTCTCAAGTGTGCATGGAACATTCTCCAGGATAGATCACATCTTGGGTCACCAAAGCCTCAGTAAATTTAAGAAAATTGAAATCATATCAAGTACCTTTTCTGACCACAACACTATGAGATTAGAAATGAATTACAGGGGAAAAAACATAAGAAACACAAACACATGGAGGCTAAAAAATACGTTACTAAATAACCAAGAGATCACTGAAGAAATCAAAGAGGAAATCAAAAAATACCTAGAGACAAATGACAATGAAAACACGATGATCCAAAACCTATGGGATGCATCAAGAGCACTTCTAATAGGAAAATTTATAGCTATACAAGAAACAAGAAAAACCTCAAATAAACAATCTAACCTTACACCTAAAGGAACTAGAGAAAGAAGAACAAACAAAACACAAAGATAGCAGAAGGAAAGAAATCATAAAGATCAGAGCAGAAATAAATGAAATAGAAACAAAGAAAACAATAACAAAGATCAATAAAACTAAAAGCTGGTTCTTTGAGAAGATAAACAAAATTGACAAACCATTAGCCAGACTCATCAAGAAAAAGAGGGAGAGGACTCAAATCAATAAACTTAGAAATGAAAAAGGAGAAGTTACAACAGACACCACAGAAATACAAAGCAACCTAAGACACTACTACAAGCAACTCTATGTCAATAAAATGGACAACCTGGAAGAAATGGACCAATTCTTAGAAAGGTATAACCTTCCAAGACTGAACCAGGAAGAAGTAGAAAATATGAAGAGACCAATCACAAGTAGTGAAATTGAAACTGTGATTAAAAATCTTCCAACAAACAAAAGTCCAGGACCAGATGGCTTCACAGGTGAATTCTATCAAACATTTAGAGACGAGCTAACAACCATCCTTCTCAAACTCTTCCAAAAAATTGCGGAGGAAGAAATACTCCCAAACTCATTCTATGAGGCCACCATCACCCTGTTACCAAAACCAGACAAAGATACTACAAGAAAAGAAAATTACAGACCAATATCACTGATGAATATAGATGCAGAAATCCTCAACAAAATACTAGCAAACAGAATCCAACAACACATTAAAAGGATCATACACCATGATCAAGTGGGATTTATCCCAGGGATGCAAGGATTCTTCAATATATGCAAATCAATCAATGTGATACAACATATTAACAAATTGAAGAATAAAAACCATATGATCATCTCAATAGATGCAGAAAAAGCTTTTGACAAAATTCAACACCGATTTATGAAAAAAAACTCTCCAGAAAGTGGGCATAGAGGGAACCTACCTCAACATAATAAAGGCCATATACGACAAACCCACACCAAACATCATTCTCAATGGTGAAAAACTGAAAACATTGCCTCTAAGATCAGGAACGAGACAAGGATGTCCACTCTCACCACTATTATTCAACATAGTTTTGGAAGTCCTAGCCATGGCAATCAGATAAGAAAAAGAAACAAAAGGAATACAAATTGGAAAAGAAGAAGTAAAACTGTCACTGTTTGCAGATGACATGATACTATACATAGAGAATCCTAAAGATGCCACCAGAAAACTACTAGAGCTAATCAATGAATTTGGTAAAGTTGCAGGATATAAAATTAATGCACAGAAATCTCTTGCATTCCTATACACTAATGATGAAAAATCTGAAAGAGAAATTAAGGAAACACTCCCATTTACCATTGCAACAAAAAGAATAAAATACCTAGGAATAAACCTATCTAGGGAGACAAAAGACCTGTTTGCAGAAAACTATAAGACACTGATGAAAGAAATTAAAGATGATACCAACAGATGGAGAGATATGCCATGTTCTTGGATCGGAAGAATCAATATTGTGAAAATGACTATACTACCCAAAGCAATCTACAGATTCAATGCAATCCCTATCAAATTACCAATGGCATTTTTTATGGAACTAGAACAAAAAGTCTTAAAGTTTGTATGGAGACACAAAAGACCCCGAATAGCCAAAGCAGTCTTGAGGGAAAAAAATGGAGCCGGAGGAATCAGACTCCCTGACTTCAGACTATACTACAAAGCTACAGTAACCAAGACAATATGGTACTGGCACAAAAACAGAAATATAGATCAATGGAACAGGATAGAAAGCCCAGAGATAAACCCATGCACCTATGGTCAACTAATCTATGACAAAGAAGGCAAGGATATACAATGGAGAAAAGACAGTCTCTTCAATAAGTGGTGCTGGGACAACTGGACAGCTACATGTAAAGAATGAAATTAGGACACTCCCTAACACCATACACAAAAATAAACTCAAAATGGATTAGAGACCTAAATGTAAGACTGGACACTATAAAACTCTTAGAGGAAAACATAGGAAGAACACTCTTTGACATAAATCACAGCAAGATCTTTTTTGGTCCACCTCCTAGAGTAATGGAAATAAAAACAAAAATAAACAAATGGGACCTAATGAAACTTCAAAGCTTTTGCACAGCAAAGGAAACCATAAACAAGACAAAAAGACAACCCTCAGAATGGGAGAAAATATTTGCAAACGAATCAACGGACAAAGCATTTATCTCCAAAATATATAAACAGCACATGCAGCTGTTTAAAATATTAAAAAAATATTAAAATATTAAAAAAACAAACAACCCAATCCAAAAATGGGCAGAAGACCTAAATAGATATTTCACCAAAGAAGACATAGAGATGGCCAGGAAGCACATGAAAAGCTGCTCAACATCACTAATTATTAGAGAAATGCAAATCAAAACTACAATGAGGTATCACCTCACACCAGTTAGAATGGGCATCATCAGAAAATCTACAAACAACAAATGCTGGAGAGGTTGTGGAGAAAAGGGAACCTTCTTGCACTGTTGGTGAGAATGTAAATTGATACAGCTACTATGGAGAACAGCATGGAGGTTCCTTAAAAAACTAAAAATTGAATTACCATATGATCCAGCAATCCCACTACTGGGCATATACCCAGAGAAAACCATAATTCAAAAAGACACATGCACCCCAATGTTCATTGCAGCACTATTTACAATAGTCAGGTCATGGAAGCAACCTAGATGCCCATCAACAGACGAATGGATAAAGAAGATGTGGTACATATAAACAATGGAATATTACTCAGCCATAAAAAGGAACCAAATTGGGTCATTTGTTGAGACGTGGATGGATCTAAAGACTGTCATACAGAGAGTGAAGTAAGTCAGAAAGAGAAGAACAAATACCGTATATTAACACATGTATGTGGAACCTAGAAAAATGATACAGATGAACTGGTTTGCAGAGCAGAAGTTGAGACACAGATGTAGAGAACAAATGTATGGACACCAAGGGGGGAAAGCGGCGGGGGGTGGTGGTGGTGGTGTGATGAATTGGGCGATTGGGATTGACATGTATACACTGATGTCTATAAAACTGATGGCTAATAATAACCTGCTGTATAAAAAAATAAATACAGTTCAATTTAAAAATTGAAAAAAAAAAAGAATCCACCTAGCAATGCAGGGGACACAGGTTCCAGCCCTGGTCCGGTAAGATCCCACATGCTGCCGAGCAACTAAGCCCGTGCGCCACAACTACTGAGACTGCGCTCTAGAGCCCGTGAACCACAACTACTGAGCCCACGTGCTGCAACTGCTGAAGCCCGCGCGCCTAGAGCCTGTGCTCCACAACAAGAGAGGCCACCGCAATGAGAAGCCCGCTCACCCCAATGAAGAGTAGCTCCTGCTCGCCACAACTAGAGAAAAGCCCGCGGGCAGCAACAAAGACCCAACGCAGCCAAAAAAAAAAAAAAAAAAAAAAAATCCGGCTCTCTTGAAAGATCATTCAACAGTTTTCAGTGAAGGAAAATGGAATATGTTCTTTCTTCTAACTTATATTTTAATAACTTAATGCCACTTATGGATGAAGAAGAGTCATTTCTGTACCCACCCCCAACCCAATCCATCAACTTACCGCATGACCTAGAGGCCCATCTATTTCGCAACTATTTATTTTAGAGAGTTCACCAGATATTGCTTAAAGGTGTCCTGGGTGCTTACTTAGTTTTTTGGTGTGTGTGTTTGCATGCATGGGTGTGTATGTGTGTGTGCATGCATGTGTGTGTGTGTGTGTCTTTAAGGTTCTAATGGGCACATAGTTAATACCTTTAATATTTTTTCCTCAGGCCAAAGTTGTCTCATGCCCAGTAACTGTGGAGCCTGCATTACTCATTGATCTGTATGTTAAATTAAACTCCTCCCTTTTTTTCGCAAAGACAATCTTGGCCCATCTTGTGGGCAGTCCCTTAGACTGGGGTGGCCTTCTGACAAAGTTTAGGCTCCTAAACTTTTCTAAGTACATAGCAGTTGTATCTCTAGCTCAGCTAGTTTTCTAGATTTATAGATCTGCCCATCACTGAAACATAGACTATCCAAATACTTAAGGATCTTCTCAGATAGTTTAACCTCAAAATCTCTACTGCCTAATATTTAGGGAGAAGTCCCTGAAAAATATGTAGTTCATCATTCCTCACTTAGATGATCTAGTTTTATTTCTGAATTAAGTCAAACCATCAGAGGGTTGTATAATAAGGTATTTTGCATTATTTTGGTCCCCATAAAATAATTTTTACTCAGTTATGCTTGGTATTAAATCATTTGCCTATATGCTAGACATTCTGAAAGCATTCTGTAAAACTTCTAGCTGCATTTACGGTTGGGATGTTACTAAGGGCATAGTTTTCTGCATTAGATTGTATTCTCTTTATAGAGCTTCAAAGGAGGAATAATAATAAAAATAATAACTATGATTTATTGGACATATTATGTGTCAGACACTATGTGCTAAGTGTTTTATATACATTATCTTGTTAAATCCTTATAGTAATCTTGAAACTATTATTCCCATTTTACAAATGGGAGAATTGAAAGTTAAAGATATTAAGTAACCTGCCTAAGGTCACACGGACAGTAAAGGAGCTAGGATTCTAAGCAAGTTCTGCCTGGCTTCAAAGTAAATGCTTTTACTTGCTATGCTATACTGTATTATAAAAAGAAGCTAAATACCCATGTCCAGAAAGGGAGAAAAATTCAGGGACATTGGATCAGTGTTATATATATACCAAAAAGTTTAAGTGTAAACAAAAGGAAGATAAGAAAGAAGAAGCCAAATAGAGGAGGACTCCACATTCTTTTACTTAAGGTTAACTTGGTAGCACTGGAATGACATAGAATCTAACCTTTTAAGAGATCATTAAGAGCAAGTTTGATAATATAAGAGGGTTTTGCTTGAGTCAACCTCTGTGGAGCCTGAAATTCATGACCATATCCAATCTGTCCTTGCTGGGATTTAGTGTCAGAATCGCTGTGGTCGTTCATAATTTGTCCCCTTCCTATCTCACATCTCTCTCTAACAGGCTTCTTATACTACTACCTTTATAAAAGAACATGCAGTTCCCTTAACTCATTTACTTTCTCTCAGTTCTAGACTTTGGCACATTTACCTTCGTCTGTTCTGATTGCCCTTTTTCGTCTGGTTATTTCTTTCTCATCCTTCAAGATTCAATCAAATAATCTGGCTAAAAGGCCCTCCCAGACTCCCCAGACTATGCCAGGTACTCTTATTCTGTGCTTCCACTGCAACGGATGCATACCTCCATCTTAGCATTTATTACATTCTATTGCGATGGTCTGTACATGCACACACCTGTTTCCTTGACTCTACGTACTAAACTATGAGTATCTTGAAGGATGATAGGAAGGCTGTATTTTTCATTGCCTAGCACTGTGCTTGGCACATGATAGGTACTAATATATGTTTGTTGAATCAATGTATGAACAAAGATACAAAAATGAACAAGAGACTGTTCTACCTTTGAGGAGTTTATATTTTAGTGAATGGAACATGATTTATAGAAATAGCTATAACAGAAGGTACAATTTGTTAAATGCTATAATAGAATTTATAAAGCATTGCTAAAGCTTAGAAGTTAGAGAAACAATTCTGAGTAAATGAATGGGGTATGGAAGAGAGAGCATTGAGGTAGGTTTTTTTGAAGAATGAATAGGATTTTAATGATATTTTATGGATTTTTAAGGTTTTTTATTTTAAAAGTAATAAGTGGTTTGTTAAAGACAATTTTGAAAATATGTATAGGCAGACAAAGACAACCTTTGGGTTTTTTTGTTTTGTTTTGTTTTGTTTTTTCTGTGCCGCGGGGCAGGTGGGATCCTAGATTTTTTTTTTTTTTTTTGGCCAAGCTGTGGCATGTGGGATCTTAGTTCCCTGACCAGGGATCAAACCCATGCCCCCTGCAGTGGAACAGTGGAAGTGCGGAGTCTTAACCACTGGACTGACAGGGAGGTCCCAAAGACAACCATTATTAACATTTGGTATAATTCCTTCTGGTCCTTTAGTATAACATATATCAGGGAAATGGTGTATACTATTTTAAACTTAATACTTATACTGTATATAAATGTTGTATTTATATGTATTTTTTCATTTAAACATATATTCCAAGTATTTTATTAGGTTATTAATAATGGTCTGAATAAACATAATTTCTAACACATGGACTGATTATCTCATAATTTATTTAACACTATTTCTATTGTTAGGCATTTTTGGTTGCTTACTAGTTTTCACTATTAAAGGAGAAGAATGCTACAATTTACACAAGTCAGGTGTGAAGTTTGCCCCAAATTAGGATTATTTTCTTCATATAGATTACAAGAAATGGAAATAATTGGATGAAGAATATGAACACTTAAAAAGTTCTTTATTCATATTATCCAACTGCTTTCAAGAAGGACTGTAAAACTTTACTCTTCCACCAGAATGTATAAGGGTGCCCATTTCACCACAGACAGTGGGGTTTCTGTAGGGAACAATGGGCTTTAAGGGCATTTCAGAAAGATGAAACGGCACAAGTAACAAATTAGAAATAGCTAAGTAGGGCTTCCCTGGTGGTGCAATGCCTGTCAACGCAGGGGACACGGGTTCGAGCCCTGGTCTGGGAAGATCCCACTTGCCTTGGAGCAACTAAGCCCGTGTGCCACAACTATTGAACCTGCGCTCTAGAGCCCACGAGCCACAACTACTGAGCCCTTGTGCCACACTACTGAAGCCTGCGCCTAGAGCCCATGCTCCACAACAAGAAGCCACCACAATGAGAAGCCCGTGCACCACAACAAAGAGTAGCCCCCGCTTGCCGCAACTAGAGAAAGCCCGTGCACAGCAATGAAGACCCAATGCAGCCAAAAATTAATTAATTAAATAAAGAAAATATCATTAGAAAAAATAGAAGAAAAAAGAAATAGCTAAGTGTCTCTAAACTTAAAGAATTCTGAGAAAGTAGTTTGCTGTGGCCAGAGTGTGAGTATGGGTACATGAGAATATAGTGGAAGAAAAGTGTAAAAGGCTATGTTGGAAGCTACCTAGTGGAGACCCTTGAGCGCCTGGCCAGGAGTTTGGACTTTATTTTGATGAAAATGGTAGACTGTTTAGAATTTTAACCTTGGGTTTGGATGATACATATTTTAAGAAGATACTTCCATAGCTGGGTGGGAAGAGAATCTGAATTAATGTCATTAGGAATGGAAAAGAGAAAATACATATAAAGTATGATTCAGAGGCCTAAAGGACAGGGCTGTGTGGGTTTAAGGAGAGAAGGAAGAGCCCAAGATGATACCAAGGCTTTGATGATCTGAAGATGATGATGTATTACTCAAAATAGAGAATAATTTTCCCTTGAACTTACTCTGAAATCATTTTCATGGATGGGGGATTTAGGGCAAGTTGGGATAGGGAGAGGGGGAATTTGATTTTAGATTTGTTGAGTGAGAGAGAGAGAGAGAGAGAGAGAATATGTGTGTGTGTGTGTGTGTGTATGTGTGTTGTAAGTGGAAGTAGGGCAGGTGGGTGGGGAATTTTGATTTTTAAAGTAGAGCTAAAGTTGGAAGTTGGACATAGAAGTCTGTTGCTTAGTAGAAAGGTAATTTTTAGAAATTGTGAACTGGGTATCATTCACATAATGGTGATAGATGAAGCTCAAGGGTCAGAGGAGTTTGCTTTGGCATGGCTAGAGCTAGAGTGTAAGGGACAGGTGGAAGAAAATAACCTAAGAAATGAGGCTAAAGCTGATATAGCAAAACAAGCCAGGAGAGTGATATGTCATAGATGTCATAGAACTAAATGCAGTAGAGAGTTTATAAAGCAGAGAAGTCTCTCACATTTCTGTGCCATTGCATATCCTTTTTGGGTCATTGGGCAACTTACTTCCCTCCTCCAACACATGAGCAGTTCCTTTCATCTGAAAACTTGTTGCAAGTAGTGCCTTCTCTCTGGAGCTTTAGGCAGTTAGGCATCTCCTCTATGGCCCCATAGCCATTTAGACATATTATACCATGATGTGTTGTATTTTATTGCTTAAAAATACATCTAATTCCCAAGTGGACTGTGAGCCCTTACAGGATAGGATGATTTCTCATTAATTTTTGTATTTCCAAGGCCTAGATAATGTCTGTCACATTGTAGATGCCTAGAAAATGCTTGTTAAATTAGTAAGTGCTAAGAAGAGGTTTTGAATTAAAACCCTAAAAGATATATAATCTTTAAGAAGAAACTTCAATAGAGAAGAGGATTTACAATACCTACTGTAGGGAGTAAACAAGATATATATATATGAAAGTATTGCTCCATTTAAAAAAGTTATCACCGGTCTAGACCCAAGCTGATCAGTACTGTGAATGGGTTATAAATGAACCAAGATATTAATCACCTCAACTACTTTCCCAATGGGCCATGCAAATATTATCATCTTTGTGGGCCACAACATGAAAAAGATAGGAAAGTACCTTTTTGTTTGTTTACTTATGATCTGTAGACTAGGTACTTCCAGTAAAGATTTGAGGGGGGTTATGGGTTGAATTGTGTCCCTTCCAAATTAATATGTTGGAACCCTAACCCCCAGTACTTCAGAATGTGACCTTATTTGGAAATAGAAGCAATGCAGATATAATTAGCCAAGAACAGGTCATTAGGGTGGGCCCTAATCCAATATGACCGGTCTTATAAAAAGAGAACATTGGACAGAAATACACATGCACCAGGGAGAATGTCATGTGGAAATGAAGGCAGAGATCAGGTGATGCTTCTACAAGCCAAGGAAAGCCAAAGATTGCCAGCAAAACTTCAGAAGCTGGAGGAAAGTCACAGCCCTTCTGACTTCTAGTCTCTAGAACTGTGAGACAATAAATTTCTGTTGTTTAAGCCACTCAGTTTGTGATATTTTGTTATGGGAGCCCTGGAAAACTAATACAAGGAGAAACTTGGAAACTAATACAAGGAGACACGTTTAAGTCTCATCTCTTCATATTTCCTCTTTTTTTCCCTCTGAAAGCTACATTACTTTTGTTTATGGGTTTTATGGATGTCAGCTAATTCATGTATTGAGGGGCTGTTAGGTGCCACATACTGTGATGAGGATTCAAAGACAGGACATAATCTCTGCCCCAAAGGCACATACAGAATATTGGAGTGACAGTTAGGTGAACATACAATTTAAATATAATGTGTAAAATATTCCAGTATGCATAGGATATTTTAGGAACATAGAAAAAAAGACATTTTGCCTAGCCCAAGAATTTAGGGAAAACTTTCTGGTATAGATAATGCCTGAGCTGGTTTTGAAGGGAAAGGAGGAATAAACCAAGTGAGGAGAAAGGATGTTTCAGGCAGAGGGGCCAGCATAACCAAGATATGAAGATATTAAAGGTAAAATGATATGTATGGGAACTATAACTGTGTATGTTTCAATATAACTAGAATGAAAAATGTGAGACAAGTGCCAGGAGTTGAGGCTGGCAAGGCAGGTAGGGACCAGACATAGGCAACTCATCTTTTCTACTAGGGAACATTCATCTCACAATGAATGGTACTAAGCATAAGAGGTATAAGCCCAGACTTATATTTTAGACAAACCAGATTGGAAGCAGTATAAAAGACAGATTTAAGAGTAAAGGAGACCTGGGTATACATCCAAAAAAAACAAAAACACTAATTCAAAAAGATACATGCACCCGAATGTTAATAGCAGCATTATTTATAACAGCCAAGACATGGAAACAACCTAAGTGTCCATCAACAGATGAATGGATAAAGAAGATGTGGTATATATATAATGGAATACCATTCAGCCATAAAAAAGAAGGAAAATTTTGCCATTTGCAGCAACATGGATGGACTTGGAGGACATTATGCTAAATGAAATAAGGCAGACAGAAAAATAAATACTGTACGATATTGCTTATATGTAGAATCTAAAAAATACAATAAACTAGTGAGTATAATATAAAAGAAGCAGACTCACAGATATAGAGAACAAAGTAGTGGTTACCAGTGGCAGGGTGGGGGAGTGGGCGGTACTAAGTATTGGGTGTAAGATAGGCTCAAGGGTGTATTGTACAAGCCAGGGAATATAGCCAATATTTTGTAATAACTGTAAATGTAAAGTAACCTTTAAAAATTGTGTAAAATAATTTAAATTTTTTTAATTAAAAAAGAAAAAGAAAGAGTAAAGGAGACCAGTTAGATGGTTACAGGGAGAGTCCAGGCAAGAGATGTCTCAACTAGAACAATAATAGAAGAAATGGAGAGGGGGCAAAATCAAGGACAGATATGAGGTAAAATTAGTTCGACTTGTTGCTTGATTGGGTCTGGAGGATCTAAGACAAATCCATAGTATCTAATTGGGTAACTATGTTGTGTAGCGTTGCCTTTTAGTGAGATGGGAAGTTCTGAGAAGGAACAAAATGGTAGGGAGGGCACCGGGTTCCCTGGACATGCTGAGTTTGGAGAAACTAAGATACATGGAAGTGCATGTGTCCTGATAAATAAATCTGAAGTTCAGGGCAGAGGTCAGAGCTAGAGCTAGAGATTTGAAAGCCATCAGCATATAGTTATAGCTGAAATCATAAGAATGGAATGATTGTATCCAAGAAAGATGTAGAATAAGAAGAGTAATGGGCAGAGGATGGAGCCCTGGAGGAAAGACCAATAACTGGGGGCTAAGCAGAGGAATGGGTATTCATAAAGGAGACCAACAAGGAATGATCAGAGAAGTATTGTAGAAGATAAACCATGAAAACCAAGAGCTGACCACAGAATAGGAAGTGAAGAATTCTGAGTAATTTAAAATGTCACTTTATAAGAAGCTATAAATATTCACCATTTTCAATATCATGATGACCATAATCACAAGAAAGCATTGGTTGAGGCTCCCTCAAATTCCTGATTTTACTTAAATATACGTTCAAGTGTGAGTACCTGTTTTTCACAAGCCAGTAGTCTCTCCCGTTAAGGTTACCATAGCCAATCACCAGTACACCATGATTCACAGTCTGAGTACACAAGGGATCATAGTAGACACCTGAGAATAAAATATGGGTAGAGAAAAAGAGTAAGTGATGTGTGGCAATGAAGGACATTTGAAAATGCTATTTTATTAGACTGTTTTCGGTATATGTCAGGAACATATACTCTCACATTTAAACTATTTAGAGTTCATGATTCTTTGCCATCAATGCTGTATTTCTCAGGGTTTTTTTGTTGTTGTTGTTTTGTTTGTCTGTTTGTTTGTTTAGCCAAGCTTGGCATCAGTCTAATCACAGCTCCCTCAGAAATCTTCTTTGATGAACTGACACATTTTTCTAATTATTTTTTAATTTATATTGTTGTATTTCTATGTATATATTCCTAAATTGTTTGTTCTATACATTTTCATCCTTTACTAAATTAAATGATCTTTAAGGTGAGGTTTGAAAAAAAAAAAAGATGATAACTTTCTAGTTTGTCTAATACAACGCTCTACCCTTAGTGGGCGCCCTCCTTGTACACTACTGTGTTGTACCACAGCGGCTACAGCAGCTAGGAGCTCAGGCTGTGGAGTCAGGCAGCATGGTTTCTAATTCCAGCTGACCACTTGCAGACTCTATGACTTTAGGCAAGTTAACCTAAGACTTAATTTTTTCATCTGTAAAATAGGGCTATTGTAAGGATTAAATGAGATAATGCACAGAAAGAATTTAGCATAGTACCTGGCCTGTACTCTTAGTAAATTTTGACAACTGTTACTTTACTAATTAGAACTGGGTATAAAAATATGTATATGAAATGATATGAGGCGGAGGATTCCGTTTAACCTAATCTAAGCATCCAGAGGCATAGTGATGGGGAAGAAGAATATTCTTTCTTATGGTGCAAGGGCAGTAAAAAGCACGAGGATAACATGTCTGGATTTTTACCACTTCTGTAGAGGAAGAAAGAAGAATGGCGTGCATCTATAGCAACAGACACAGGTCCTTTGTTGGCCACAGCTTCTTTTAAGGCATCTTCACTGCCGAAGGGAAGTTCAGTATACCTTGAACAAGTGGCAGCTCGATTTTTTGCATCATACTGGCACTTTTCATCCTGTGGGAAAAGGATAAATCAGATAAAGAAGTATACTTCAACTTCCTTTATAAATTGACAGTATCTTAAGTCTGGATTTCAAATATGCTTTCTTTCCTCATTTAGTCTTTTCAAGTGTCTAAGGCTGCTTCTTCCTTTTAAAGAAACATAAAATCTTCCAAACCCTAATAGTTCTATGTTTCACCAATAAAAGAGGAAATACAGAACCATTCTATTGCTTTAAATTGTATACATCTTCATATGTACAAATTTACCAGGGTAATGTCTCTCAGACTCTAACGTGGATTGTTAGGGGCATACTACATCAAGACTCGAGACTAGAGCTTTAAGATCTTTTTGATGGTATAATACCTGCAAGATGATCTGCAGTTTAGGGACTTCCCTGGTGGCACAGTGGTTAAGAATCCGCCTGTCAGTGCAGGACATGGGTTTAATCCCTGGTCCGGGAAGATCCCGCATGCCGTGGAGCAACTAAGCCCGTGAGCCACAACTACTGAGTCCGCAAGCTGCAACTACTGAAGCCTGTGCGCCTAGAACCCGTGCTCTGCAACAAGAGAAGCCACTGCAACGAGAAGCCCGCGCACCGCAATGAAGAGTAGCCCTCACTCACCGCAAATAGAGAAAGCCCACACAGCAAATAAATAAATAAATAACATAATTTTTTTTAAATGCCAGAACAAGTCTCAAAATAAAAATCTAAATATAACAAATTTTAATCAAAACATAATAAACCAGTCTTAAAAAAATGATCTGCAGTTTAAATATTGGTTTAAAAACACCATATTTCAAGTGAGAAAGGGGAGTTTACAAATTCATGTTTGTTGTGTATACAACTATGTTTTTAAAATGCTTAAAAGGAAAAAGAACTTGAAAGAAATAAACCAAAAAAATAGCGGTTAATGTAAGAAGTTTTTGAATGATTTTTTTGTCTTTTCTGAATTTTCTGTCATATGGAAGAAAAGTGTGATGAACCTGCAAGGAGGAGGAGAGCATTATTTAGCTTTTTAGTAGGTAGAAGAAAGATGGTTGATGATCTGACAATAAGGTTGAGGATAGGAGGTTGTGGGACAAAAAAGTTTAAATACCAGGCAGATATACAGAAAGAATTTTAAGGAAGGTTTGCTGAAAATCTATTTTTCTAATAATTAATTTATTTTTATTATTATTATTTTTGGCTGTGTTGGGTCTTCATTGCTGCACGTGGGCTTTCTCTAGTTGCGGCAAGCAGGGCCTACTTTTTGTTGCAGTGCATGGGCTTCTCATTGCGGTAGCTTCTCTTATTGCAGAGCATGGGCTCTAGGAGCGCGGGCTCAGTAGCTGTGGCTCGCAGGTTCCAGAGCACAGGCTCAGTAGTTGTGGCGCACGGGCTTAGTTGCTCCGCGGCATGTGGGATCTTCCTGCACCAGGGCTCAAATCCATGTCCCCTGCATTGGCAGGTGGATTCTCAACCACTGGACCATGGAGGTCCCTGAAAATCTTTTTTTTTTTTTTTGCGGTACACGGGCCTCTCACTGTTGTGGCCTCTTCTGTTGCGGAGCACAGGCTCTGGACGTGCAGGCTCAGCAGCCATGGCTCACGGGGCCCAGCCACTCCACGGCATGTGGGATCCTCCCGGACCGTGGCACGAACCCGTGTCCCCTGCATTGGCAGGCGCACTCTCAACCACTGCACCACCAGGGAAGCCCGAAAATCTATTTTTAATCATGAACTCTGCTTGCTTGTTTAAAAATCATTGTGCCACTGATAAATTAAGTAGGCTGCTGCATAAGAAAGAGAACTCTTGAGAATTTAAGAATTCTTGATGGAGGTTCATTCTCTCTCTCTCTCTCTCACACACACACACACACATACACACACACACACACACACACACACACCAAGCAGCACTGTTTCTCAAGCAATTGGCTTGGTGATAAGTTTAGTACAGTGAGTTGGAGGGATAGCATGAGGTCAAGGGGCAGCACAAAAAGTTTGCTTGTGGCACACCATGGCTTTGTAGGGATAGGAAGCTTCTGAATCGATGCCGTTGTTATCAATGATATATTGGAAAGCCTCTGTCATGAAGCCACCATTGCAGCCTTTATTCCCATATTTTTCAGTTGAGCAATCCACCAGGTTCTGTGCACTCAGAGACACCAGCTTTCCTGTTTTCAGCTTCACTTGTGCTTCCAGGGCTCCCACAGCACTGAAAGCCCAACAAGCACCACAAGAGCCCTAAAACAGAGACAAAGTCACAAGGGCAATCACAGAGTCAGTAAGGATGACTTCCATAACACAAACTGGGCAACTCCCAACACGTCAGCGCTTTCAGCAGTTCTAGGAAGAGCTCCCCCAACTACAGTTTCGTCTTCCCTTCGGCCATGGCAATGAAGACCAAATACTTGATTGTTCTCTGGGCAAGGTCTAACCTTAATAAATATTTACGAATGGCTGAGCTCAGAGCATAATTGCCATATTCAAATATATTAAGAAACAGTACTTACTGAGCATGTACCAAATCCCAGCTATTTTTACCCCATAGTAAGGGAGATAAATGCTAATAGTAAAGTGATTTTTGAGAGGAACTGGGATGATTCCCTTGACCTAAAATACTCTTCCTCCTGCCAAATAATGCCTGAAACATAAGGTTAGCATTTTTCAGACATTTTTAGCTATAGAATTTTTTTGGTCATAAGATATTTTACAGGGAAGCATAAACAAACAGAAAAACACAAAGTTGCTTTAGTTTAAAAAGGTGCAGAGTGTTCTAAGCCACATCATAATTGTTCTCTCTCTCTCCACCTCATCCCACTCTGCTCTCTAGAGGAAGGAAGCAAATTCAATTTACTTTTGGCCAAAGCAAAATCACCTGCTAAAATGCAAGCACCCAGAGAAAGTATTTCATTAAATTATTTATAGTTAACACTTAGATATGTAGTTTATTGGGTCTTCTTATACTTTTGTTTTAGGGAAGCTCCAGTAAGAAACCCAAAACTAGTTGAAAGAAAAATATCTAAGTGGAAAAGAATAAGAGATTAGCAGTATCATTCACTTCTTAATTTTTCTATTCTTCTTTGGTCACAAGCTGGAGCAGCTGCCCAGGACACTGATTCTTTTCCCTTATCCTGACCTCTAAGGTGATACATGTGTTTTATCCTTAGTTGTCCCTAACTAATTTAGGATTTTGTAGCTTTCTTTCTTTTTTCTTTACAAGCAAATTAAAGGAAATACAAAAACATAGGAACAAATTTATAAAGTCCATATATTTCTTATTCTAACAACATAAGCCTAGTCATGAATTAACTTGACCACTACAATTTACAGGCCACTCTTAGCTCTAGTTTTTCCTCTCCTTCAACCCTGAAATTCATAAGTGAGATGGAGGAATAAACTTCCTGATTGAAATTCTCTCACACACATGATACTATTTCTCAAGTAATTGGTTTGGTGGAGGGTCCAGCGCAGTTGATGGATAGCATGAACACTAAAGGTCTGTCTTAAAGACCTGTTTGCTTAATTCACAGTTTTTTCCTTAGTCTAATATTGATGGCTCTAACCTTTGATGTTCTCAGCACTGTGGGGAATACAAAAAGTATCATATGTGGTCCTGGCCCTTCAGGAGCTCACAATGTACTTGGGAAGACAAGAATAGCAAACATACTTAGAAAGGAACCTAAGGGACTATGAGATTCACTGCCAGATTAGGTAGCTAGACTCAGTATTTAAGGAAGAGAGATCTCGAACTGGGGCCTGGGATGACAATACTCACCTGGTATTTCACTTCAGTAACACACCCCTTCTCTCTCCAGTCCAGAGAATCAGGCAATTTCTGATTAGGGTTTGACTTGTAAGTGACATTTCTCTTCCATTGGCTGGGAACTCTCAGGGAACTCATCAAAGATATCACTTCTTCACTGGTCTACAAAGATATATACATAGCTCCTTTCACTTATACCCTTCTTTTCAATATCCTGATAACTGTAACTGTGAATATATTTAACAACTAAGAGAAACAAGTGGTAGCTGTGACTAACATAGGTAACTATCTGGTAGGTGAATGATCTGGGTCTCTTTAGTCTTACACTTTGCCATTAACATCACAGTTAGGCATTGGGAAGGAGAAGAAGAAGATGATAAAAACTAGGTTACAGAGAGGCGGATTTTTGGTTCAAAGCAAGGCAGAATTTTATAAAAGGGTTGTCTAAAAAGTGGACTAAACTGGTTTTCCTTGTGAGAAAGAATTATAAAAGAGATTCCTGCATTTAAGCTACTTAGGGTGTTCCTTTCCAAGGGGTACTATGACTCTTAATTTTGGCCACAGTGAAAAAGTTTTGTAGGGTAGAACAGAATCTAATAACTAATGGGAGATGATTTGTGATATTAAATACCCACACTCCCCCATTAAGAAAGCAAGTGGACCATATTAAATTATCAATTTAGACTTACATAACTATGGTAACATTCTAAAATATTTTGGGTAGCCTTTAGGTAATGCTTTCTAGAATTAATAAAAATAAAAGTAACAGTGGTCTGCGAGTTAAAAATACTCCTTTAAAGAAGGGATTTGTTAAGGAAAGTGATCACAGTAGGACCAAAGAAGGAATCTGTACAAATTCTTATGTCCTTAAATTCTGTTTTCTAATTTTATACACATACAGAAAACACTCCTTTGTTGTATACCTTCAAATTGCCTTTGGGGAGACAGAAATCCTGTTTACCCAGAGATGAAAATAGGATTATTTATAATTTACCTACCATGTCTCCCAGGTGGTTCATGCCTAGATCATATGAATGCATTCCCATTGAATGCTCCAGATTGTGAAGCATCACAGTTTTTAGATTCTTTTCCCAGATGAGACGCCGTGCTACTTCCTCATTCTAAAATATAAGGAAAAAGAACATAGTTATACTGAATCCTTCAAAAGTGTGTTCAATAATGAAAATAAACATATTATGAAGCATTCTATTAAGTGTGGATCTGTTTGGGAGCATACAAATAAATGAATATATCCAATATAACTGGTAAAATTGCACAGTAATCTTAACTCTTCCTCTTAATTGCTCTGATGGTGATTAATATCATTTTAGATATACACAATGAACTTCCTCAATTTGCTAAAAAGTTTTTTTTTAGAAATTGCAGTTTGTTGAAGTATATCCTTTGTAAATGGTAAACTCACTTAATCACTTAATTATAGGTCTTTTAAAAATATTTTCTTTTTTACCCTCACTCTTGAAAAATAGTTTAGCTGATTATAAATTTCTAGCTTTTTTTTTTTTTTTTTTTTTTTTTTTTTTTTGCTGTACGCGGGCCTCTCACTGCTGTGGCCTCTCCCGTTGCGGAGCACAGGCTCCGGACACGCAGCCTCAGCGGCCATGGCTCACGGGCCCAGCCGCTCCACGGCGTGTGGGATCTTCCCGGACCGGGGCACGAACCTGTGTCCCCTGAATTGGCAGGCGGACTCTCAACCACTGTGCCACCAGGGAAGCCTTCTAGCTCTTTTTATTCAGTTATTTGAAGATATTTCTCCATTGTCTTCTGATATCTATTATTGCAGATTAGAGGTCTGTTTAGTCTAATTGTTGTAATGTTTTTAACTTTGGTAACTTTTGCAATTTTCTTTCCCTTTGATGTTTTGCAGCTTCATTACATGTTTGTGGGTGTGGGTTTCTTTATTTTACTCTCTTGGGTACTTTAAATTGGAAAGCACTTTTGACTGGAGGACTCAGGAACATTTTTTTTCCTATTTGGAAAATTCTCAACCAGTATCTCTTCAAATATTGCTTCTCCACCATTCCATCAGATGGAGCCACAAACTCTCTTTCATCTCTTTACCTGCATTTTCATAGTTTTTCCTTTTTATTTTTGTGTGCTGCCTTCTTGATGAATGCCTCAGTACTATCTTTCAGATTGCTGATTCTATCCAGCTCTTTCCAGTCTGGAGTTTATCCCTTTTATTGAGTTCTTATTTCAATGACTATATTTTTTTCATTTCTGAGATTTCTAATTGGATTTCTAATACATTTCACAATTTCTTGTTCATTCATGCAGATGTTATTCCATTATACATAGTTTTAAAAATAATTTTGGTCCTATTATCCTAATTTTATCCAGAGTGAATTCATATTCAGACTGTTGATTTTGTTGCCCTCCAGGAGCTTCATTTACATAGAATGCAATGTACATGGTGCCTCCTAGAATCGCTGACCCTCACCTCCACCCCCAAGGCTGGAGTTTACGACAAGCCATAGCCCAATGAGCAGTCAGCAATAACTCTTTTCTGCCTCATTTCATTGAGTATTAGAACCCAGGCCTAGGCCCTGGTTCTAGGTAGTAAGTCTGGATGCAGTCCCTCTGTCTTGGAGCAAGATTTTACTGTTACCCCAGTAATGGACATGTACAGATATACTTCCAAACCACTAGAGGGAAAAAATGAAATAAAGAAAAAATAAATCTAATGAAGTATAGGAAAGAAAAAAAAAGAAGAGAACTTGGAGATACATTTTAATGGTAAGATATTAATCAAAAGTCATTTTCATTCCTCCTGATGGACTAGAATCATTAAAAAGCGAGATAATATTCATTTAACCAAATAGTGGTGCTAACTGCACATCTAGCTCTAGTTAACGTTGAAATTAAAGGTCTGGTCCTAAAGGGGAGTGGATGAGGGTGAAATTCATGAGTACTAAGAAAACAACTCAGACCATTTTTATACAAAAACCATACATCAAATAAGTAAATATATAATCCTTGCTTACAAACTCAGAAATATTATACAGTTATAGGACTTAGTTATTTGAAGCACCAGGGTTAAAATCTTAAAGTCAATCAAGAAGTATGTTTTGAAATAAAAATAAAAGTACAAACTGGGAAGTGAGAGTCAAGAAATAATATCTGCCAGTGCTTCTCTATGCCAGGGACTGAAAGAGGCCTTTTTTGTTCCTCAAACATGCACTCCTTCCCTCTTGGCCTGGGACTTTCACTCCCGTTTTCTACTTTGCTTGCTCCCTGGCTTCTATCCATTCTCTGCTCATATGTCAACTTATATGTGAAGCCTTCCCTGACCATTCTATCAGATGTATAAAATAATCACTCCCAACCCCTCACAGGCATCACACAGGACCCTTCCAACTCCCCCATTCCTTGCTTTGTTTTTCTCTACTTCTTTCCTGTCTCTCCTTTTAGGATGTAAGCTCCATGAAAACAGGAACTTTCGGATTTCCCTGGTGGCGCAGTGGTTGAGAGTCTGCCTGCCGATGCAGGGGACACGGGTTCGAGCTCTGGTCCAGGGAGATCCCACATGCTGTGGAGCAACTAAGCCCGTGCACCACAACTACTGAGCCTGAGCTCTAGAGCCCGTGAGGCACAACTACTGACCCCACATGCTACAACTACTGAAACCCGTGCGCCTAGAAGCTGTGTTCCGCAACAAGAGAAGCCACCGCAATGAGAAGCCCATGCAACGCAACGAAGAGTAGCCCCCACTCGCCACAACTAGAGAAAGCCCGTGCACATCAACAAAGACCCAACGCAGCCAAAAATAAATAAATAAAATAAATAAATTTATTTTAAAAGAACCAACAGGGCTTCCCTGGTGGCGCAGTTGTTGAGAGTCCGCCTGCCGATGTAAGGGACACAGGCTCGTGCCCCGGTCCGGGAAGATCCCACATGCCGCAGAGCGGCTGGGCCCGTGAGCCATGGCCGCTGAGCCTGCGCGTCCGGAGCCTGTGCTCCGCAATGGGAGAGGCCACAGCAGTGAGAGGCCCGCGTACCGCAAAAAAAAAAAAAAAAAAAAAAAGCCAACAGGAGCTTTATTTTGTTTCCTGTTGTATCTCTAGTACCAAGAACAGAATCTGGCAAGAGAGGAGTGTGTAACATTTATTGAAAACACTGCTTGTCACAATATGTAGGGTACTTGAGTAAAAGCAAATTGCTCAAGTGGCAGCCCATCTACCTGTTCCTTGTATTGTTTCCCATAGGTTTTCTTCCAGAGATCCCAGTGATGATCCAGAGTGGAATCTCTGTGCTGCTGTGCCATCACAGAGGAGCAGAGCAGGAGCACCCATACCAGCCATTTCATTCTGTTAAAGGAAAGGTAACAGAGGAAGAGTAGCTGTTAGCTGCATCTATTGTGACCATATTTTTTTCACAACAAAAAGTAGGAATGCAGAGCTTGTCAAAGGGACAGAATATTACAAAGCAGAATTATGCAGGAAACTTTCTGGATTATATAGTGACAGGGAGTAACTGCAGTTTTTTGTCTGAAATACCACTTCCAATTCTTAGTAGCACTTTAAAAGTGATTTTCAAAAAGTTTCCAGATATCTGGTAAGCCAAATTTACATCTAAGTTTGGGGGGATGTGGAGATGAGGAAGCAGGGATTTTACAGGATTTGACAACAAATCTAACCAAGGGAAATCCTCTTTCCTCCTTTCCAGAAAAAAAAAAAAATCCTTAAGAAGAATGCATACCTTTGAAAAATCAGTTTATCTTCATAATTTTTGAATACATGAGCTCCTCTTAACTGGTCTATCCACAACCTTCAGAGATAGTTAAAAGACAACTCCTGCGTATTGCTTTCCCATCTTTGGATCATTTTTACCTTTTAACCTTTTTTTCCCCTAAAAATCAAAATATCTATTTCAAAAGAAGAGATTAACTGCTTTTGAAAACACCACTTCTATATTTAATACAAAGAGACTTCAACAGAAATTCAGTGACTAACTCCCTCAAACTGGATTCTATTTTCTTTTCCACTTCTTTTTAATTCAAAACAGCTGGATTTTTAACCATGTAAATCTTCAAATTATATTCCAAAGAAAGCTATGTGTCCGCCTCAGGCTTTAGATGTTTAAGCAGACATTAACTTTTCAAAAATAGACTCTTTTTAGTCAAAAAAAAGAAGAGGCAAATTGAGCAACAATGATTCTTTTAGTTTACTTCCTGTAAAAAACGATGTAAAACCTGGCAGGCAGAGCAAGCTAAAAACACAAATGAAGGATTTAAGGACCAAGTAGGAGAAAAAGAACAGACAGTACGTACATGATAGAACCAGCAGGTGCTCCCATACTAAGAATGCTTGATGGTGAGCTCTCTCCAAAGATTTCAAAGGCAGCAAAGAGACTTCAGTTAAAGTGACTTTAAAAAGAAATTGGAACTTGTCACATGAGGTATCCACAATGAGGAAGTGAACTTTCATTTCAGTTTCATTTAAAATCTAACTAGATTTGCTACCTCTGGCTCTCTTGCTGCAGTTTTGGAGATAAAGCGGGTGCAGTAAACCATCAAAAAGAGCTCCCAGTAGAGGAGATCAGTAGAAAAAGCTCAGCAAAATAACACCAGTACACGTTTACCCTTTAACTTTTCATCATTTTGATTATTCACTTTACCTAGAAACAACAATTTTCAGAAGGAAAACTTTAGCTATGAAGAGATTAGGATTAAGTTCCTGAAATCCAGGCTTCCTCCATGATTTCCTAGGAAAATCCACCTTATTCTTTTTTTTTTTTTTTTTTTGGTGCCGTATGTGGCCCTCTCACTGTTGTGGCCTCTCCCGTTGCGGAGCACAGGCTCCGGACGCGCAGGCTCAGCGGCCATGGCTCACGGGCCCAGCCGCTCCGCGGCACGTGGGATCTTCCCGGACTGGGGCACGAACCCGCATCTCCTGCATCGGCAGGCGGACTCTCAACCACTGCGCCACCAGGGAAGCCCCACCTTATTCTTTTTAACACAACTCATCCATGATCTACTGTTGTCTAATTCTCACCCAGATGAGAATTCCCATTTATACATGGGTCAGTTTCTGAGCCCACCGATCTGTGTTTTTAATCTATTGCCCCTTCAATACCACACAGTTTTAATTAAAATAGCTTTGAATATGTCTCGATGTCTAATAGGGTAAGTCACCCCTGCCACTCCTATGTTTGTTCTTCTTTTTCAAAGTTGTCTTAACATTTTGTGCCTGTTAACTTTTCCATATGAGTTTTAAAAATCAGCTTATCAAGCTTCCTGAAAAATTCTGTCAGAGTTTTTATCTAAATTGATATATTTATATTAAATTACTATATGTATTATAAATAAAGTTTAACACACACACACATAGATAAATTTGTGGAGACTCAGTATCATTACAATGTTGAATATTCTTACCTGTAGCAGACATTTTCATGTTTGTAGCCATCTAGCTTTTAAAATTTTTATTTATTTATTTATTTTTTAAAAGATTTTTTATTTATTTATTTATTTATTTATTTTGCCTGCACTGGGTCTTAGTTGCGGCGTGCAGGATCTTCATTGCGGCATGTGGACTCTTAGTTGAGGCATGCAGACTCTTAGTTGCAACATGCAAACTAAGTTGTGGCATGCATGTGGGATCTAGTTCCCTGACCAAGGATTGAACCCAGGTCCCCTGCATTGGGAGCATGGAGTCTTCCCCACTGGATCACCAGGGAAGTCCCCCATCTAGTTTTTTTTTTTTTTTAAGATTTTTATTATGGAAAAAAAAAATTTTAACATCTTTATTGGAGTATAATTGCTTTACAATGTTGTGTTAGCTTATGCTGTATAACAAAGTGAATCAGCTATATGTATACATATATCCCCATATCCCCTCCCTCTTGCATCTCCCTCCCACCCCTCTAGGTGGTCACAAAGCACCAAGCTGATCTCCCGGTGCTCTGCGGCTGCTTCCAACTAGCTATCTATTTTACATTTGGTAGTGTATATATGTCCATGCCACGCTCTCACTTCATCCCAGCTTACCCTTCCCCCTCCCTGTGTCCTCAAGTCCATTCTCTACATCTGCGTCTTTATTCCTGTCCTGCCCCTAGGTTTATCAGAACCATTTTTTTTTAGATTCCATATATATGTGTTAGCATACGGTATTTGTTTTTCTCTTTCTGACTTACTTCACTCTGTATGACAGACTCTAGGTCCACCCACCTCACTACAAATAACTCAATTTCATTTCTTTTTATGGCTGAGTAATATTCCTTTGTATATATGTGCCACATCTTCTTTATCCATTCATCTGTCGATGGACATTTAGGCTGGTACCATGTCCTGGCTATTATAAATAGTGCTGCAATGAACATTGGGGTACATGTCTCTTTTTGAATTATGGTTTTCTCTGGGTATATGCCCAGTAGTGGGATTGCTGGGTCATATGGTAGTTCTATTTTTAGTTCTTTAAGGAACCTCCATACTGTTCTCCATAGTGGCTGTATCAATTTACATTCCCACCAACAGCGCAAGAAGGTTCCCTTTTCTCCATACCCTCTCCAGCATTTATTGTTTGTGGATTTTTTGATGATGGCCATTCTGACTGGTGTGAGGTGATACCTCATTGTGGTTTTGATTTGCATTTCTCTAATGATTCGTGATGTTGAGCATCTTTTCATGTTTCTTGGCAATCTGTATATTTCTTTGGAGAAATGTCTATTTAGGTCTTCCACCAATTTTTTGATTGGGTTGTTTGTTTTTTTTGATATTGAGCTCCATGAGCTGCTTGTATATTTTAGAGATTAATCCTTTGTCAGTTGCTTCATTGGCAAATATTTTCTCCCATCCTGAGGGTTGTCTTTTCATCTTGTTTATGGTTTCCTTTGCTGTGCAAAAGCTTTGAAGTTTCATTAGGTCCCACTTGTTTATTTTTGTTTTTATTTCCATTTCTCTAGGAGGTGGGTCCAAAAGGATCTTGCTGTGATTTATGTCATAGAGTGTTCTGCCTATGTTTTCCTCTAAGAGTTTTATAGTGTCTGACCTTACATTTAGGCCTTTTATCCATTTTGAGTTTATTTTTGTGTATGGTGTTAGGAAGTGTTCTAATTTCATTCTTTTACATGTAGCTGTCCAGTTTTCCCAGCACCACTTATTGAAGAGGCTGTCTTTTCTCCATTGTATATTCTTGCTTCCTTTATCAAAGATAAGTTGACCATATGTGTGTGGGTTTATCTCTGGGTTTTCTATCCTGTTCCATTGATCTATATTTCTGTTTTTGTGCCAGTACCATATTGTCTTGATTACTGTGGCTTTGTAGTATAGTCTGAAGTCAGGGAGCCTGATTCCTCCAGCTCCATTTTTCTTTCTCAAGATTGCTTTGGCTATTCGGGGTCTTTTGTGTTTCCATACAAATTGTAAAATTTTTTGTTCTAGACCTGTGAAAAGTGCCATTGGTAGTTTGACAGGGATTGCCTTGAATCTGTAGATTGCTTTGGTAGTATAGTCATTTTCACAATGTTGATTCTTCCAATCCAAGAACATGCTATATCTCTCCACCTGTTGGTATCATCTTTAATTTCTTTCATCAGTGTCTTATAGTTTTCTGCATACAGGTCTTTTGTCTTCTTAGGTAGGTTTATTCCTAGGTATTTTATTCTTTTTGTTGCAATGGTAAATGGGAGCAGTAATAGCAAAATGAACACCCGTGAGACCATTATCCTGTTTCATCAATTATCAATACGTGGCCAGTCTTGCTTTATTTACCCTCCCACTACCCAGATTATTTTGAACCAAATACTAGATATCAGATTCTTTCACATGTAAATATTCCAGTGTGTATCTGTAAAAGATAAAGACTCTGAAATAAATAAAACCCCAATACCATGATTACATCTAAAATAAATTAACAATAATTTCTTAATGTCCTCAAACATGTCAGTATTTACATTTCCCTATCTTATACATTTAAAAAAATGGTTTGTTTGAACTGAGATCCAAATAAGGTCCATACATTGCAAAACCACTGAGTTTTTCTTGTATCATTATGAATTCATGGATTTAACCAAATCTTATGTGCTTCAATTCAATGCAGTTTTATCCTTGTTGATATTCATATTGTCCCATCTTTGGTCAGTGAAAACATTCAAAGTGGTGTCTGAGTCCTGAGTCTCTGTGTTTGGCATGAAATTAATGCTCTTTAATAGATTCTTTTCTTTCTAATATGACAACCCATTGCAGGCTTATGTTGAACAGTTCCGGCCTAGAGAGCTCCCTTTGCCTTTCCATCATGTGAGGACACAGAGAAAAGACAACCATCTGTGAACCAGGAAGAGGGCCTCACCAGACACTGAATCTGCCAGTGTCTTTTTTTTTTTTTTTTTTTTTCTTTTTGTGGTATGCGGGCCTCTCACTGTTGTGGCCTCTCCCGTTGCGGAGCACAGGCTCCGGATGCGCAGGCCCAGCGGCCATGGCTCACGGGCCCAGCCGCTCCGCGGCACATGGGATCCTCCCAGACTAGGGCACGAACCCGTATCCCCTGCATTGGCAGGCGGACTCTCAACCACTGCGCCACCAGGGAGGCCCTCTGCCAGTGTCTTGATCTTAGACTTCCCAGCCTCCACAACTGTAAGAAATAAATTTCTGTCATTTATAAGCCACCCAGTTTATGGTGTTTTGTTATAGCAGCCCAAACAGACCAAGACAACTATTCTCACATAAATCTTACACTCAGAGCAGGTAGTTTTCTTCATGTTTCCAGGACATTTATGCTTATTATCCTCTGCACTCTTTACTCACTTTATTATTATAACAGTCCTAGCTAACATTTGTTGGATGCACCAATTATATGCCAGTGAGCATGCTATACTCTTCATATATTATTATTTAACCTTTACAACACTGTGAGGTAGGACAATTATTATCCTCATTTTACAGAAATTAAAGTTCTGAGAGGCTGTATAGTTTGTTCAAGAGGACAGGACTGGTTGCTGACTTGGGATTGAACCCAGTTTTAAAGTAGTACTTTCCCAACAGAATCATTTTGCTTCCCACTGTCTGGAATTTCCTTCCCTCATCACTGCCTCTTGAAATACTGCTCCTCCTTCATGGCCCATCTCAAAAGATACCTCTTTCAAAAAAACCTTTCTTTATCCCCAACGTAATGTCTCTTTTTGAGCCTCTACAGTACTTTGAGGCTCTCTTATGAAAAACTCAAAGACTCTGAGACCAGAAAAATCATCCTCTTAATTCTCTACCTAATTTATGTCTTTGTCATACAAATCTACCTGTTGGCCCCTTAAGTACAGGAGTTATGCATATCTTACTCTTCTTTGTATCCTCCACAGTATAGAATGCAATGATATAGTTAGTAGGCACTCAGTAAATATTTACTGACAAGATTTAAATTATTTCAACAGCCTTCAATCCAATCTACCTTGCAATCTCATCCTGTACATCACTGCCAAATTGTTCTCTTAAAACACATTTTTAGGGACTTCTCTGGTGGCACAGTGGTTAAGAATCCACCTGCTGATTCAGAGGACACAGGTTCAAGCCCTGGTCCAGGAAGATCCCACATGCTTCAGAGCAACTAAGTCTGTGCACCACAACTACTGAGCCTGCGCTCTAGAGCCTGCAAGCCACAACTACTGAGCCCATGTGCCACAACTACTGAAGCCCACGCACCTAGAGCCCATGCTCTGCAACAAAGAGAAGCCACTCAATGAGAAGCCCGCACACCGCAACAAAGAGTAGACCCCACCTGCGGCAACTAGTGAAAGCCTGCGCAGCAACGAAGACCCAACGCAGCCAAAAAATAAATAAATAAATAAATAAAAAACAGCACATTTGCCTCTCACTGTTGTGGCCTCTCCCGTTGCGGAGCACAGGCTCCGGACGCGCAGGCTCAGCGGCCATGGCTCACGGGCCCAGCCGCTCCGCGGCATGTGGGATCCTCCCGGACCGGGGCGCGAAGCTGTGTCCCCTTCATCGGCAGGCGGACTCTCAACCACTGCGCCACCAGGGAAGCCCAAAACACCACTTTTTATCGGGCTATTTTCTACAAACGCTCTCTGTTGCCTGATGCCTTTCCCCATAATCTGGCCCATCCTTAGGCACTTTATTCAATTTAGAGTAGATTTTTTTAAACTTTCACCCTCTGTTGTAGTCAAGCTGGTCTCATGGGCCCCCACATTGCACGGTCATTCGTGTCTTTCTGAAATGACTCTCTCTATTCCTTGGCCTCTCTACCTTGCAAGTTTTACTTCAAGTATCGCCTTTCCCAGTCTTCTCTGACTGCCTCACCATCTTCCATTTCTATATACTTTTTTAATTTAATTTTTATTTTATATTAGAGTATATTTGATTTACAGTGTTGTGTTAGTTTCAGGTGTACAGCAAAGTGATTCAGTTATACATACACATATATTCTATATACTTTTAAGAAACAAATTGCACCATGCAGTTTTGAACTTATTCTCTATTTGTATCATATAAGATGGTTTCATCTCACCAGCTGACTTGAGAATACAGGATCCTGTCTTACTTATCTTTGTATTGTTCTGTTTAATACATGTTTAGGCAAAAACAAATAAATATTTATTGGATTAATTTTCTAATTATAATCTTCTACATGTTTTATCTTCACTTCTGATTCATCACCCGTTTGGCCATGGCTTCTAAGGCTTTTAGCCTTAGGTTTCTCTGCTTCTTTTGCTCTCCTCTTCGTATATAAAAGTCTGTAAATAGTCATACTACAGTATTTAAAAACATTAGGGGAACACATCATTATATAGTCTATCCTCAGGTACACTTAGTGCATTTCATAAAATTAAAACTCATTCTGCAACATTCTAAACCTGTAAATTGAATTTTTGCACAATTAGTTTCCTTTGAAATGGGGCAAACCTGCTGTTGCAAATTTAACTAGAGATATCTGTTTTTTAAAGAGAGGAAATCTGCAGTAGTACAGTACTTAATCTTCTCTAGAATGCTGTCTCCCTTCCATCACAGATGAGGAAACATTTCCTGAATGATGTTGAAAAGGAAAGTGAAAGCCAAATAAGGAAGCCTAGTGCCTTCTCCAGGCTGTTTTTTTAAATTTTTATTATTTATTTTTATTTTTGGCTGCATTGGGTCTCCGTTGCTGTGCTCAGGCTTTCTTTGGTTATGGCGAGCGGGGGGCTACTCTTCCTTGTGGTGTGCGGGCTTCTCATTGCGGTGGCTTCTTTTGTTGGGAGCATGGGCTCTAGGCGTGCAGGCTTCAGTACTTGTGGCCTGTGGGCTCAGTAGTTGTGGCTCACAGGCTTAGTTACTACGCGGCATGTAGGATCTTCCTGGGCCAGGGCTTGAACCCGTGTCCCTTGCACTGGCAGGCAGATTCTTAACCACTGCACCACCAGGGAAATCCCCCTTCTCCAGGTTTTAAAGTCACCATCTCTCAGGCTTATGCACCCTGAAAGTTAGCTGCTTCAAGTTTCTTTGAGGAACTATCTTACTTGGTCTTAAAGAAAAGGACTCTGAATTTTAGGATGATACTGATGCTAGTTTTACTCTCTGTTAATTTACCCAAGTAACTAACTTTATGCTGGGAATTTAATAACGTACATTATTTCTATAGTTAAGATAGCTCACTTGTTACTGACCCTTTTGCCCAAGAGGTACATAAAGGTGAGATGAAGAACACCCTTAATAGAGTATAGGAGACTAGAAAATTAATTAATTATCTAGTTTACATTTTCTGAAGAAAGAAAATAGGATTCTTGAATCATTGGGAAAGATAGGAATGTTTTAATTGAAAACATACAATATTTCTAATACTTTCTGTATAGATTATCTGCTTGGTGCATTATTCTGGAAATACCTGATCCCAGTAGACATCCCCCATTATCCTGGGTGCCTCTCTCTGTCACGTGGCAATGTGTGCTCAAAGAAGGAAGGTTAATTTTACTAAGAGGTCAAAACAAGACATAACTCAGGAGTACTGGGGTGTCACAGATAAGACCCTTCCCCCAACAAATGTATAACAATTGTGACACACTTGTGTCAAAACAAGGTGACACAAGGTAAGTCACAAGAAATTTGTTAGTAATAATAAAGTGCCAAAATTTGCAAGTGACACATTTAAAAATTAGAGTAGATTAAGGTTATCTCTGTAATAACATCACTTTGATATAAGTACATTCCAGTATGCTTTCTGGGAGAGGATAGGGGGGTTTATAGATAGCTACTAGAGACTGACATTATTTTGTGAGTATACCCATGGAAATGTGTCACAAATGTGAACATCAGTCTTCTCTATAGAGGTGGAGAACACTTGAGCTAAAGCATGTCTTTAAGTGTATATTATTTGCCACCTAGCCTCCATTTCCCCTTCTTGTGGCAATAGCATCCTGATTTTAAAATGGGGAACTCCCCCCCACACACACTCATGGGATTAAGAGAGAAGCAACATTCTCCCCTAGTTCCAGTGGTACGTGTACGTCCCAAGGCTAGTCCATCAGAGCTTTGTATTCTTCTGGCTACAATGACTAGGAAAAAAATCTTTGGCTGTGGGAACTAGAAGAAGGAACTGAACCAAAGGCTACTGAGCTGTCATAGAAACTGTAGTGCCAAAGAATCCCTAAGCCTAACAGTCTATTGCCTTTCTAGGCTCCCAACTTGTACCACAGCTAAAGTTGAGTAGTCCTTCTCCAGAAAAGGCATTTACCCCATGCCAACCTCTGGCATAGCCATGGAGAATAAGGACAAGCAAGACCATCTATCTAGCAGGAAAAAACAGGGGCCATGGTGGCAATAAGGAAGATTCCCACAGAGAACAAATTTGGAGGTTCCCAGTTGGCTGGCCAAGAAACTCACTCCAACCCCAGGGAGGGAGGCTTCTGTATTCCTGCCTAGTTGGTATAATGTATGCTATGGATCAGTGATAACTGTGTACTATTTTTTCATCCATTCTCCTCTTTCCAGAATTAGACTTTCACTGTAGTTATACTATTTCTTCTTCTCCATCATTTTTAACATAGCTTAGATATAGATAACTTAAGTTTTAGGTTGCCAGACCTCAAGGGGCCATATCCAAACTTTACGAGGAAGACTATATATATCGGCTGAACACAGTAACCAGATAAGGCCCTGGGCTGTCTCACTGGGGAGGGGACTTTGGTAAGCACTTTTTAATGTAGGTATGAACATTTTTTTTTTTTTTTTTTTTTGCGGTACACGGGCCTCTCACTGTTGTGGTCTCTCCCGTTGTGGAGCACAGGCTCCAGACCCACAGGCTCAGCGGCCATGGCTCATGGGCCTAGCCGCTCCGCGGCATGTGGGATCTTCCCAGACCGGGGCACGAACCCGTGTCCCCTGCATCGGCAGGCAGACTCTCAACCACTGCGCCACTAGGGAAGCCCCCTTTTTAGCTATTTTTATGTATACAATTAAGTGGCATTAAGTACATTCATAATATTGTATAATTATTGCCACAGTCTATTTCCAGAACTTCTTTTTTTTTTAAATAGACTTTATTTTTTAGAATAGTTCTAGGTTCACAGCAAAATTGAGCTGAAAGTACAAAGAGTTCCAATATACTCTTCGACCCCACATACTCATAACCTCCCTCATTTAGAAATTGTTCATTATTCCAAACAGAAAATTTACACCCTTTAAAAAATAACTCCCCATTTTGCCCACCGCCCCCAGCTCCTGGTAATACCTCTAGTCTATTCTACTTTCTGTCTCTGTGAGTTAGTCTATTTTAAATGCCTCATGTAAGCGGAATCATTTGTCCTTTTGTGTTTGGCTTATTTCACTTATGTTTGCACTGTTCTTCCATGTTGTAGTATGTATCAACACTTCATTCCTTTTTAAGGCTGAATAATATTCCATTGTGTGTATATAGCACATTTTGTTAATCCATTCATCTGGTGATGAACACTTTGATTGTTTCTACCTTTTGGCTATTGTGAATTATGCTGCTAAGAACATTGGTGTACAAGTATCTGTCTGAGTCCATGTTTTCAATACTTTTTGATGTATATCTAGGAGTGAAATTGCTAGATCAATATTGTAATTTTATAGGGAATTCCCGGGTGGTCCATTGATTAGGACACCATGCTCTCCTGCCAAAGGCCAGGGTTCAATCCCTGGTTGGAGAATTGGATCCCACAAGCCCAGCAGCATGGCAAAAAAAAAAAAAAAAGGTAATTCTATGTTTAACTTTTTGGGGAACCTTCAAAACCACAACAGTTGCACCACTTTATGTTCCCACCAGCAATGTACCAGAGTTCCAATTTTTCCACATCCTTCCCACACTTGCTATTGTTTGCTTTTTTTGTAATAGCCACCATAATGAGTGTGAAGTGATATCTCATCGTGGTTTTGATTTGCATTTCTCTAAAGGATAGTGATGAGCATAGTTTCACGTGCTTATTGACTATTTGTCCATCTTTGGAGAAAAGTCTGTTCAAATCCTTTGCCCATTTTTGCATTGGGTTTTTTGAGTTGTAGCTCTTTATATATTCTGGATATTACTTTTAAAATCAGATATATGATTTGCAGACATTTTCTCTTATTTTGTGGGCTGTCTTTTGACTCTCTTGAGTCACTTTAAGTGTCTCACTTGAGACACTTTAATGCACAAAAGTTCTAAATTTTGATGAAGTCCAATTTATTTTGTTGTTGCTTGTACTTGTGGTGTCATGTCTAAGACAAGATCTATGTTTTTTCCTAAGAGTTTTATAGTTTTAACTCTTATATTTAGTTTTTTTAAACCATTTTGAATTAATTTTTATATATGGTGTGAGGTACCATTCCAACTTCATTCTTTTACATGTTGTCATCCAGCTGTCCCAGCACCATTTGTTGAAAAGACTATTCTTTTCCCTGTCAAATTATCTTGGCACCCTTGTTGAAACTCAACTGAACATAAATAAAAGAGTTTATTTCTGTATTCTTAATTCTATTCCATTGATCTATAAACCTATCCTTATGGCAGTAATACACGGTCTTGGTTACTACTGTTGGTTTGTAGTAAGTTTTGAAATTGGGAAGTATATTCTTTTTCAAGAACTTTATTCTTTCAACTCTATTCTTTTTCAAGATTGTTTTGGCTATTGTGGATCCCTTTAATGTTCATATGAATTTTAGGGTCAGCATGTCAATTTCTACAAAGAAGCCAGCCAGGATTTTTTTTTATCCAATAGTATGCATTTTATGACAATAACAGGTACAGACTGGGCACCCTAGGGCTCTCTTTATATCCTAAAGAAAATGAGCATTTACATTATTCATGGGCTGTACTGAATTTAAAAAAGATCAGTTGTACACTCACCCCTTAGACAGGATAAACTGTCCTGGGGTGTACAGCTTTAACACCTTCATTAAAGTTGTTTGCAAAAGGAACAGAGAACTAAACAAAACAAAACATTTTTCCTTGGGAGTGGAGAGTCATTTGCTATTATAACCAGCAAATACCATTTATTAAGTCAAAAATGGAAGGGGGCGGGACCACAAACACTATTTGAGCAAGCTGACCAACACACATTACAGTTTTAAAAATGAAGGTTAGGGCTTCCCTGGTGGCGCAGTGGTTGGCGGTCCGCCTGCCGATGCAGGGGACACGGGTTCGTGCCCCGGTTTGGGAGGATCCCACATGCCACGGAGCGGCTGGGCCCATGAGCCATGGCCGCTGGGCCTGCGCGTCTGGAGCCTGTGCTCCACAACGGGAGAGACCACAACAGTGAGAGGCCCGTGTACCGCAAAAAAAAAAAAAAAAAAAAAAAAAAGAAGGTTATATACTATATGTTATAAGTCCCAACAAAGAGTGTCAAAATGACATCTATTTCTTTGCTTGCTTTGTGATCATACCTCTTGGAGGTGTTACGGGTCTTGTGGCATCCGGCTTCTTTTTCTCTGCAGGCTTTAAAACCTGAAAAGAACACATTAGTGTTTCAACCACACTCATCATGGCACCCGCATCGTCAAACTCTCCACAATAATTGGGTGCAGAAAACAGAGTGACCAACTGCCTCTTTGCAAAAAATTCATATCCACCTTCAACCACCAAATGGGCTCTACATGTAAGATCTAAATCATGCTTATGGAGAAATTTTGCAACCACTTCTGCACCAAATGTGAAGAACACTCCTCTGTCATTTTCACCCCAGCCTAAGACACCTTTATTGGCATCAGACCACAAAAGATCACAAGGAAGACCTTGATCTTGTACATCAGTTGGTCAAATAATTCTCTGAATCTGCTCCATAGATTGAAGATCTGGTAATAAACCTCCATGACAGCAGAATATTTTCTCATGCACCAAGGCTGCTATCCATAAACAGTTAAAGCAGTCTGTGAAAGTTTTCCATAGTTTAATATTATATCTTCTTTTACATTCATCATAAAATCCATAAATTCTATTGATGCTGGCACATTCATGGTTTCCTCTAAGAAGAAAAAATTCTCGGAATATTTGATTTTGTAAGCCAGTAAGAGGCAGAGAGTCTCCAATGAGACTTTCCCCTGTCCACATAGTCCCCAGGAAACAGGTAATTGCTTTCTGGCGGGAAACCACCATACTCAAAAAGGTGAAGCAACTCATAGTATTGCCCATGGATATCACCACATATTCTGAGTGGTGCTTCAAGTTCTAGTAGGATAGGCTGACTGAGAAAGACGTCTCCAGACTTTAAGCACAGTTCATTCACACTTCATTCTCCTGTAGCTACATATTCTTACCAGGCTTGGACCCTCTCACTTTCAGCAGCCTTTGGATGATGCTGTCGATGTTGAGTATATCTGTATCCGCCATCGCCTTCCCACCGCTGACCCTGCAGCAGCAGCGCAGCCGCCGCCTCGCGCCCGGGATTCACACCTCCTTTCCCACGCCACAAGCACAGAGATGGTGGTGGCAGCGGTGGCAGAAGCCACGGCTGGATCCGCCCCCTGCGCAATCGCCCCGCTCCCTGCTTCATCCTTATTTCCCCAGAGGAACCACGAGAGCGAAGCCAGCTAGGATTTTGATAGGGATTGTTTTGAACCTATAGATCAATTTGGCAGAGTATTGACATCTTAATATTATCTTGTAGTCCATGAACATGCAATGTCTTTCCATTTTTTTAGGTCTTATGAATTTCTTTCCAACAGTGTTTTGTAGTTTTCAGAGTATAAGTTTTGCGCTTCTTTTTTTCTTTTTTTTTATTGAGGTATAATTGACATACAACATTACGTTAGTTTCAGGTGTACAAAGTAATGATTCAACATCTGTATGGATTGCAAAATTATTACCACAATAAATCTAGTTAACATCTATCACCACACACAGTTTCAGAATTTTTTTTCTAGTGATGAAAACTTTTAAGATCTACTTCCTTAGCAACTTCCAAATATGCAATACAGTATTATTAACTATAGTTGTCATCCTGTACATTACATCCCCATGAGGCAGGAGATAGATGGGCTCCAGATTAGACATTTACAACTGGCCGCCTATTTACATTTCTTGGGGCGAGAAAAAGACGAGCTTCAGGTTGGACACTCACAACTAGCCTCCTGTTTGCATTTCCTGAGACAGGAGGTAGGTGGGCTCCAGGTTAGGCATTTACAATCAGCCTCCTGTTTGCCCTCCAAAATGGAAGTAACAACAGAAACAGGGTAAATAGCCAGGCTTTGTCTCTTGTGGACACCTTAAGATAACAGTCATGGCACTAACAAAGAGGGGCAAAACCTCGCTTGAGTAAAGGATCAAAAGTCTCAGCTTCCCCCATCTCGTTGGGGCAAGGGAGACACTATACATGTGCAGAAAGGCTCCTTGGGGGGTCAAAAGTCCGGGGACAACGCCAGGCCATAATGAGTCTTGCTTCTCCCAGATGCCTTTTCATCGAGATCCATCTAGGCTGAGAGGTATGTGTGCACCTAGGGGGAGGGTCCTGAAACAAATAAGCCAGGGGAGACAAAAACAAGATGATTGGCCAGAAGGAAGACAAAGACCCCGAAGAACTGCCCTATATAAATGACATAATAGCCTCTTTACTGCGCTCCTCCTCATTAGGGAGGATGCCCACACCCTTTCTCTCCGGGTGTGTATCTCTGCCTTGCTTCTATCTTAACTAAACAAACTGTTTCTCTGTGTTCTCTCCCACTTGTTGTTGTGCTATGTCTCTAATAATAAACTTTGTACCTATTTTTACAGTTTTTTTACCTCCGTGAGAAATGCATTTTTCACTGGGGGCAAGAGCCAGAGAAAAATAGCTTCTAGCCTCTAGCCCTTGCTGGTCTGGTGGCTAGGATTCCCCGTTTTCATCCAGGCTACCCAGGTTCAATTCCTGGGCAGGGAATTAAGTTCTCACTTTGCGCCACCACTCACTGCTGCCTCTCTGAGATCACCCATGACTTATTTATTTTATAACTGAAGTTTGTTGCACTTCTTCAAATTTGTTCCTAAGTATTTTATTCCTTTTGATGCTATAGTAAATGGAATTGCCTTAATTTCATTTTCAGTTTGTTCTGCTACTGTATAGAGATCAAATTGATTTTTGTATAGTGATCTTGTACCCTGCAACTTTGCTGAGCTCATTTATTAGTTCTAATAATTTTTCAGTTAATTCCTTAGAATTTTCTGTTATCTACAAAAGCACAGCATCTTTGCTCTGTTAAATCCACATGTAGAGTCTCAGGTGTAAACAAAAAGAACAAAGAGTGTCGCTCATTATCCCATTACACAAAGGGTTAAATGGTAACCCAGTGCAGTGGCTTTCCCACCAACAGTGCTCCCTGAGGGGAATTCAGGATGGGAAAAATAGGATGAAACATTCTGTGCTTAACAGAGAGTTAAGATGCATACCTAAGGAAGAACTTCAATGTCCCCAGATTCTTGCATCTTCCATGTATAGAAAAGCACTAAAATAATTAACTTGAGAAATCTGTTCTTTGTGATTTGCAGTAATCTTTTACCAAGATGTATGCTTGACTACATGTATTTTCCAGCCAAAAAAAAAATCATATACATATTGGCTCCTCCCCCTAGCTCTTTGGAGCAGTCCCCTCAGAGCTACTGAGAGGCTATTTCCCAGGCTATAGTCCTCAGTAAGTTCCCTGAATAAAACTTAACTCACAACTTTTACCTTGTGTGTTTTTCTTTATGTCGACACAGGAAAGCAGACCTTAGGCTATAAATGTCCAGAGGTGAAGAATTAGATTCCTGAAGTCCGTGGACAAACTTAGTTTGTAAGTATTATGAAGGCTGTCATTGACTCATAAAGGCTTTTCAAGGGCATTAGAGCCTGAAGGTTCAGCAAAAAGGATATGTACTGTAAAAAAATAAAATTGCCCAGGAGTATTATAATACCTATGCCACTAAAAGTTAATGGGCTGGACTTTCCTGGTGGTGCAGTGCTTAAGAATCCGGCTGCAGTGCAGGGGACACGGGTTCAACCCCTGGTCCGGGAAGATCCCACGTGCTGCAGAGCAACAAAGCCCGTACACCACAACTACTGAGCCTGCGCTCTAGAGCCTAAAAGCCACAACTACTGAGCCCGTGTGCCACAACTACTGAAGTCCGTGTGCCTAGAGCCCATGCTCTGCAACAAGAGAAGCCACAGCAATGAGAAGCCCACAGACCACTAGAGAAAGCCCACGTGCAGCAAGGAAGACCCAAAGCAGCCAAAACTAAATAAAGAAAATTAAATTTAAAAAAGTTACTGGGCTGTCACTTGTAAGTTTTCATTTACTCCTCACAACATCTATGAAGGATAATGAGAAATAGAGTATATTGTGGTAGCTAAGAGCACTAGGACCTTGGATTCAGAAAGAGCAAGCAATCGGCCAAATCCAGAGCATAAGAGAGTCTACTGGACAAAGGACCTGGCTTCTCTATAAAATCAATTACAAGGGAAAAAAAAGTATGTGTGTCTGGGGGGAGTGTAGGGTGAGGAGGTGACTGTCAAAGAATACAGTAGACTTAACAACTAAATGCGATATGTAAAACTGTTTGGATACTAATTTGAGTAAACGAACAGTAAAAAGACACCTTAAACAATTGGAGAGGCTTTTAAATGGACTAAATATTAAATGATATTGAGAAATAATTATTAATTTTGTTGGATGTGCTAATGGCATGGTGCTTATATTAAAAAATTTCTCACTCAGAGATGTATAATGAGGGATTACACATGATCCCTCATTATATGAGTAAAGTAATATCTGGCATTTGCTTTAAAATACTGAAAAAAAATGAGGAGGGATAGATGAAACAAGACTGGAAAATGTTGATAACTGTTAACACTGGATGATGGGTATGTGGCACTTCACTCTACTACTCTCTCTCACCTTTCATATATATGTTTAAAATATTCTATAACCAAGTTAAAAATAAAAATAAATAATAAAATATATAAAAAGAGAGAGAAAAACAAAAAAGACCTGTTCTGCTTCCTGGCTCAGCCTGTTACTAGCTAGGTTACCTTGGGGAAGCTATTTGATATCTGTAAAATGGCAATAATAAGGATACGTAAAGCATTTAACACAGTATGGGCTGCATAGTTAAGCTCAATAAATGTTAGCTAATGTTGTTATTATGAAAGAAATAAAAAATATGTAATAACAGATTTGATTTATGGTAATTTTACAACTTCTTTGTGTCAAAATATCAATCATTAATTACAGTATAATTTGTAACTGAGAACACTGGAAACAATATAGATGTTCATTTATTGGAGTTTAAATAAATTATATACATTTTTATAAGGGAATTTCATGCATCTATAAAAAATAATCATATTTCTAAGTCAAGACCTATCAATTCTATCACTTAGCATCATTTTGGAGATATTACATAATGCAAACAGAAAAGAAAGAAATTAGAGGTAAAAATGAGAAAGAAAAAGGTAAAATTTACCTCTGTGGATGATATGCTTACATACTCAAAAAAAAAAAAAAATCAAAAGAATCAACTGAGAAATGTATAAACCAAAAGAGAATTCAAGGTAAGGTAGCTGAGTACAAAAACTAATATAATAGAAACCAATAGCTTTCAAATATACATCCAATTAGAAATTATATTGGAAAAGACCCCATTTAAACTGCAAAAATAATAAAAGATAAACTCCTTAGAAAAGAGGTTAGCAAGAAATGGGCAATATCTATAAGAAGGGCACAAAAGAATACTTGACAAAATATAAAGGCACCTCTTATTCTTAGATAGGAAGGTTCAATAGTATAAAGAGGTCAATTTTCCCTAATTAAAGATATAAATTTAATGTCATCCAAATAAAAATACCAGCAGAATTTTAGACAACTTGACAAGCTAATTCAATAGATCACATGGAAAAAAATAAAAAGCAAGAATCTTCAGGAAAAAATCTGAAAAAAGAGAGTAATAAGGGGAAGACTAACCTGACTAGATATTAAAACATTATAAACGTGTGATACTGGCCAAGGATAGATATACATATTGATGTACCAGAATAGAAAATCTAGAAATAAACCCAAATACATACAGGAATGAAATAAATTTGTTGCCCACATATCCATACAAAAGGAAGTTCTAAGGGATGTTCTTTAGGCAGAAAGACAAAAAAAAAATCAAAATAATAGAAATGTGTAAATTTGCCTAGTTGGAAGTCAGACATCTCTCAAGCTTGTCTTTGGTCCTTACAAAGCTCAACAAAAACTACTTGCAGATTATCGAATGTGGTCTCTCATGCCTACACATTTCAGTATACTGTTCTTTGTGTCTGAATGCCATTTTACATCTCCCAATCTGCCAAACCCATACCCAAGCTTCAAAAAAGTTCAAGAGTCATTCTGTCTTTATGTATTCTTTCTTTGAGAAGAAATAGAGTATGTGCGGTGTCTCCTAAATGTTGATTTTCCAATTTCTTGCATCTCCATTTTGTTCTTCATCTGTTATTTGTTCTTTACACCACTACCAGAGGAATATCGCTAAAATATAGATCTGATAGTGTCTTTCTTCTACTAAAAAAATATTTGCTGCCCACTAAATGCCTGAGTGTCTATAAAATAAAATATGAACTTCTAGGGACATGAGAGGCTTTCAAGGTCTTCCAGGACTCACCTCCAACCTACTTTCTGTCCTCAGCTCTACCATGTATATGTGTTTGCACCCTATATTTAGAGCCACTGCAGCCCTTACCATTCACACACACAGCTCTCTTGGTGCCTTTGTTCACCCAGAACCTTCAGCCTGATATGCCACCCTCCCTCCCCTAACCCTACTCCTCACCCCCAACCCAAATCTCTCCAATCCCTCATCCACCCCAATCCCTAGTCTTCTCTGCTCACTGAGATTTTTCAAAGCTATTTTCAATGAAACCACATCTAAAATCGATTAAGAATGACTCATTCCTGAGCTTCCATAATTCATGTTTATTTTATTATGGTTGATATTATTAATAATATTGATATCAGTTGTTTATATGTCTGTCACTAGTCTATAACATTTATAGAAGTCAGGGCCATGTCTTACTAATTTGTTTTATCCTGGTAGCTTTAAATACACTGCTTACCACATGGTAATAAATACTGACACACAAAAATAAATAATTTTTGCACAGCAAGAAATAAAGTAGGGCCTGACACATGGTAAGCATTCAGTAAATGTGAACTCTTTCTAGTGGTAATAACAGATGCTCAATAAACATTCTGTGAAAAATGGCAAAACCAGCTGTGCTGATTTATTATTAGCCAGCTAAGTTCTTTTAGAATTGATACTGCTTGGGAATCATTATAAAGTTTCAATTTCCTCTTTTGGTGACAGCAAAATTTTAGGTTCCAGAACCTCAGAAAGGGCCTTAAGATATTTTTCAAGTCTTAGGTTCATGTGTCACTTAATCTGGTCCCCATACAGATAGAATTAAGTATTGAAATATTTTTATATCCATTTAATCCCTGAAACTTAGTATAATTCTTTTTTTTACACTTTTCTGTTTTTAATACATGAAAGATTTACAAAATCATAATTAGTCTCCTTCAGCAGCTAGTGTGGCCAAGACAAATCACATCAAAAGTACTTGTCAACTTACTTCCTGTAGACTAGAGGATAAACAAGTCTCTCTCTCTTTTTTTTTTAACTTCTCTTTTTTTTTAACTTTTCAAGATAAATAAAGTATATATTATTAGGACTTTTCACAGCCAAAAGTCAATTTTTCACTTCCATTCCACGTGGAAATTTTTGCTGTGGCTTATTTGTTTTCACAGCTGTATGATATTCCATAGCATATCTGTTTCACAATATATTCATCCATTTTTCTCTTGCTGGACATTTAGATTGTTCTAGGTTCTTTTCCTCTTTCAAATGATTCTGCAATGTATTCTTCTGTGTGTCTCCTTATGCACATGTGGGAAAGTCTCTAAAGATGGGTAAGTACTTCCTCATTTTGTTTTTAAAAATATATATATTTATTTATTTGTTTGTTTGTTTTTTTGGCTGCTTTGGGTTTTCATTGCAACGCCCTGGCTTTCTCTATGAGATCAGGCATCTTTTCCTGTATTCATTAGCTTTTTAGATTTCTCCTGTGGATTGCCTGTTTGTATCTTTCACCTAATTTTCTATGATTTGTTTTTATCTCATCAATCTGTAGTTTGTTTGTTTTTACATATACATTCTAGATATTAGTCTTCTGTTATTTATAGGCTATGTCTGCTCAGGTCCTCCAAGAAGCAGACACCAAGAGGGAATTAGAAGTACAAGACAGTTACTGGGGGTCAATGCTTCTGAAGGGTAATGGGAAAAGGAACAGGAGTGGTTGGGAAGAATCTTTAGACCCCAGTGCAGCTCTTGATACCGTCTTATTGTGGCTTCTCCTTTGCCTTTGGATGTGGGGTATCTTTTTTGGTGAGTTCCACTGTCTTCCTGTCGATGACTGTTCAGCAGTTAGTTGTGATTCTGGTGCTCTCGCAAGAGGGAGTGAGCGCACGTCCTTCTACTCCGCAATCTTGAACCAGTCTCTTAGTACAATTCTTTATACTGAGTAAGCATTTTAAAAATGTTGGTTGTAATGTAAAAGTATGAGATTAGATCACTCCCTAATACCATACACAAAAATAAGCTCAAAATGGATTAAAGACCTAAATGTAAGGCCAGACACTATCAAACTCTTAGAGGAAAACATAGGCAGAACACTCTATGACATAAATCACAGCAAGATCCTTTTGGACCCACCTCCTAGAGAAATGGAAATAAAAACAAAAATAAACAAATGGGACCTAATGAAACTTCAAAGCTTTTGCACAGCAAAGGAAACCATAAACAAGACCAAAAGACAACCCTCAGAAAGGGAGAAAATATTTGCAAATGAAGCAACTGACAAAGGATTAATCTCTAAAATTTATAAGCAGCTCATGCAGCTCAATAACAAAAAAACAAACCACCCAATCCAAAAATGGGCAGAAGACCTAAATAGACATTTCTCCAAAGAAGATATACAGACTGCCAACAAACACATGAAAGAAGGCTCAACATCATTAATCATTAGAGAAATGCAAATCTAAACTACAATGAGATATCATCTCACACCAGTCAGAATGGCCATCATCAAAAAATCTAGAAACAATAAATGCTGGAGAGGGTGTGGAAAAAAGGGAACACTCTTGCACTGCTGGTGGGAATGTGAATTGGTACAGCCACTATGGAGAACAGTATGGAGGTTCCTTAAAGAACTACAAATAGAACTACCATATGACCCAGCAATCCCACTACTGGGCAGATACCCTGAGAAAACCATAATTCAAAAAGAGTCATGTACCAAAATGTTCATTGCAGCTCTATTCACAATAGCCCAGAGATGGAAACAACCTAAGTGTCCATCATCGGATGAATGGATAAAGAAGATGTGGCACATATATACAATGGAATATTACTCAGCCATAAAAAGAAACGAAATTGAGCTATTTGTAATGAGGTGGATGGACCTAGAGTCTGTCATACAGAGTGAAGTAAGTCAGAAAGAGAAAGACAAATACCATATGCTAATACATATATATGGAATTTAAGAAAAAAAAATGTCATGAGGAACCTAGGGGTAAGACAGGAATAAAGACACAGACCTACTAGAGAATGGACTTGAGGATATGAGGAGGGGGAAGGGTAAGCTGGGACAAAGCGAGAGAGTGGCATGGACATATGTACACTACCAAACGTAAAATAGATAGCTAGTGGGAAGCAGCCGCATAGCACAGGGAGATCAGCTCGGTGCTTTGTGACCACCTAGAGGGGTGGGATAGGGAGGGTGGGAGGGAGGGAGATGCAAGAGGGAAGAGATATGGGAACATATGTATATGTATAACTGATTCACTTTGTTATAAAGCAGAAACTAACACACACACATTGTAAAGCAATTATACTCCAATAAAGATGTAAAAAGAAAAAAATGTTTGTTGTAAATGTCCATCAACAGATGAATGGATAAAGAAGAAGTGGCACATATATACAATGGAATATTACTCAGCCATAGAAAGAAATGAAATTGAGTTATTTGTAGTGAGGTGGATGGACCTAGAGTGTGTCAGACAGAGTGAAGTCAGAAAGAGAAAAACAAATACCATATGCTAACACATATATATGGAATCTAAGAAAAAAAAATGTTCATCCCACTGATGAACCTGCAGGGCAGGAATAAAAACGTAGACATAGAGAATGGACTTGAGGACACAGCGGGAGAAGGGGAAGCTGGGGTGAAGTGAGAGTAGCATCTACATATATACACTACCAAACGTAAAATAGTTAGCTAGTGGGAAGCAGCAGCATAGCACAGGGAGATCAGCTTGGTGCTTTGTGACTGCCTAGAGGGGTGGGATAGGGAGGGTGGGAGGGAGGCTCAAAAGGGAGGGGATATGGGGATATATGTATGCATATGGCTGATTCACTTTGTTGTACAACAGAAACTAACACAGTATTGTGAAGCAATTATACTCCAATAAAGATCTATTAAAAAATAATTAAAATGTTGGTTGAAGGGATGAACAAATAAATGAATTAGGACAAACTGTTTATGCAACAGAATCTCCAGACAAACTGTGAGCACATCACATATAAGGAATATGTTTTGTTCATCTTTTTGTCTCCAGCACCTAGCATGGTATCTGACACAAAATGAATGTTTACTAAATAGCTATTTATTAAATTAGAGATAAGTGATAAGTACAGTTTACTTTATAAATGCAAAGAAGGAAAAACAAAACACATTTGTTGTATCATGTAACCTTGTACCAAAGATTTATGAATAGATTTATTAATGGGGTGGAATTTCTACCTTGAAGATATAGAAGTAAATGTGGAGACTGAGAAGTCAGGTCACCTTAGTCCTCTAGAGTGGTTAAAGCTAACTAGTCCCTGTGAATGAGAATCTAGTCTAGCTGAAGATCTCTAGCCTCTATTTACACAACATTGGCCCCAGGACAACACAGTCAGGGCAGGCTGTGGTCACATCTCTTAGCCTAAGAATGCATACCTGTTAGGGAAATTTCCTATTTCTAATGAAAAAATAAAGACCTTGGGTGGAGAGAAGAAAAGTAGTAGGAGTGTCACTTGAAGCACAAACAAACATGGAAACTGAACAGACAATCTCTGTATCATTACATCTTCTTCAAGAAAGGCACACCAATTCCCTTCCAAGGTATATCAGTATGTTGCACCATTGTGGAAGGAATGGAAGAGCAGGATGGGGTTGGCTGGCCGAAGTCACATCTTGGGGAAGCTGGCCAGGTTGGCAATGCCACAAGCGTTGTTCTTGTTCCGGGCCATGAGGATATAGCCTTTGTTTCCCCAGTTTTCTCCCCAGCTGTAGGACCAAGCAAGGAAAATACTTAGTACCCTCAGTTTATTCAATAAAACATTTACTGAGTATTGTACCTGAGTATAGGTACCGATGTGTTACAAAAATGAATAAGACAGTTTTTACCTTTAAACAGTTTAAAGTCAAGAAATGGAGGCATAGTGCTATAGGAGAAATATCTTCTGACCAAGGGGATCAAAAAGGGCTTAACAAAAAAGGTGGCATTTGAGCTGAGCCCAAAGGCGGATAGAATTTGGACCTGTGGAAATGGAAGCCAGCAGGGGAGTGTGAAATGAGTAACAGAGGCAGGAAAGCATGGGACATGTGTTAGGATCATGTAGCTGAAATACAGGGTGCTTGACAGGGTGTAGTGGGAGATCAGGTTGAGTGATCTTTACTGCCAGGCTAAAGAGTTTGACTCTCTGGCCCATGATAGTAGAGGAGACACTGCAGTTTTCTGATTGGGAGAGTAAAATCATTCAACTTGTGTTTTATGAAGAGTAATCTTGAAAATGTGAGTCTAGAGCATAAGAAAGAGGCAAGAGAGGCTGAAGCTGGTGATCTTGGTTTCATAGAAGAAATGAATGAAGCTATGAGAATTGATGAGATTGCTAAGGAGACGAGTGGAGAGACTGGAAGATTAGATACAGGTAGAAAAAGACAGAGACAGAGACAGACAGAGAGAGGGAAGATTGGTCTATACATCTTCCTAAATTGTTTTCATGAGTTTTTTGTCCTTTCTCCCCAACCAGAAAATTCACCAGTTACCCGGTACATTTTACTTAAGACTTTTACCCTACCACCGTTCCCTTCTCCAGGGGTCCCCAATGATCCTGATCCTGCCTAGGTGTGTCCTTTATTCTTCCCAGCTCTCTTGGCACTTGATCAAGAAAGGACAGGGTAAGTGCTTGGGCTGGGAGTCGAGAAAGGGAGAACACAAGACAGAAGCTGTGGGAGAAGGAACATCCTCTTAGAAAGGTGCTCAGGTTCACTCTTAATTGGAACTGTGATATAAAAAATTGCTTCAGGCTTGAAGCAACTCGCAGCCTTACATTCTATCCTGCCAGCCCTCCAGGGAGCAAACACAACTTGGTTATACTACTGCATTGGCCTGTGCACTCCCCAGAGTCTAGGACCCCTGCTCTTTGGAGGGCACCAAGGACAGAAAATTTAATCAGTGCTACTGCTAGGCTGGTGTTGACCAATGAGGAAAGAAATAGAATAACTACCCTAAATCTGCCCCCCTACAAAGTCACAAAGGGCTAAAGAGAAATGGGGAGCCAACTACTAATAATGTGTAGTTTTATTTGTTCCCAATAATAGAGAGGGAAACACTAATTTTTGTTGTTGTTGCTCATATCTACTTTCTGAAAAGAATTTCTCTTCACAGACTTCAAAATCTTTGGCCAGTTCTTATATATGTCTATCCTAAGTGTATCTGGAAGGGCAAAAAGCTGCACAAGAGGATACTAAACTTTTACTTTGTTTATACTGTACCCTACTGCTTATAGACAGACTGATGATGGAAACCTCTGTAAAAAATCAATCACATTAGAGAGAAAAGAAAGAAAAAACTATAATTCCAAAGTTCCTGCTGGTTCTTGGTGTTACTTTATGTTCTCATTTAGCTAGGTCTGTCTTTCTTAGGGGGCTATGAGATCACTGAAAACAGACACCTGCTCATGTGTTTGTGACTAAGCACCTTGGACATATGGCAGCTGCCCAACACATACCTTTAGTATTCTTGTCTGGTCATTAAATGTTAGAATTAATAGCCTCTGATTGGGAAGGTAGAATTGAAACATCTGAGAAAACTTCCTCTTGATTTAAGAGAAAGAAAGGAATATTGGGAAGTTGGAGTTGAGGGTGAGTGTTAAGAGGATGACATGTAGCGTTCCCATCATTACCTGTTTTTAATTATCCAGTGCTTGTTTCCCTTCTGGATCCCGTATCCCACTGCCAAAACTGCATGGTTCAGATTATCGCTATTGCAGTTTTCATCGTAATACACACCTAGGAAACAAACTATCAAGGTGAAGCTTTCTGCAATCCAAGGGTCGCCCTGTGAGGTCTCCCACTCTAGGAGACCCTCTGTAGAATCCCATCCCAGTCAGGAGGGCTTACGACAGAGATGCTCTGTGCTGTGGCAGCTGTTTCTCCCTGGCAGACTCAGTCTTTATGGAAACAAGTACTGAAAATGCTCAGTACCCTTTGAGAAGCTGCCCAGCCCACGTCATAAGAGACGGTTGATTGTGCTCCATAGGAACAGTGCCTTACCTTTTCTGTAAAACTGGAAGGAGGTCAGGCTTGCATCAATGGCCACAGAGACGGGTCCCACTCGGGCCACTGCCCTCTTCAGAGCTTTTTCATTTCCCTCAGGGATCTCTCTGTACCCTCTGCACTTAGCTGCCTTGCCTGTTGGGTTGTACATACAACTTTCATCCTGGAAAAAACAGGTTGAAATAGGACTAGGACTAAGCAACAGGCAGTGAATCAGTGAGTGAGGAGTTCTGCCAATGTTTTGGGTGATGTCAGTGCACTAACAGGGGCAGCAGACTAGAGTCTCTAGAAAGGGTCTGTTCTCTGCTCACCATTTTAGAAACTATAAAAAAAAAGAATATGAAAAGTGGATACCTTGTACCATACACAAAAATCAGCTCCAGGTGGTTTTAAAACATAAATGTGAAAGGAAACACTGTAAAACTTAAAAAAGAGAATATTTTTTAATTTCTACCTCAGGGTAGAGAAAGATTTCTGAAATAAGATTTTTTTAAAAGCACAAATCATCTTCTGGCAATGTAGTATGTGTGATCCTCAGGAGGCAGGGAGGCAGCAGCTGCTGTGTGGGGAGGAGGCCAATGCCAAGCCCCAGCTAGAGGGAGGACATTGGCCCCATGCACATATAACAGGCAAAGGGTTCTGGCTGGACCCTTGCGCTCTCATGAGATAAAAGCACATAACATGACACTAAAACAAATTAATAAAGAACTTAGCAATTCAGCCTGTGAATTTCCAGTGTTATGTTTTGCAGGTCTAGTTAACGATGATATGTTTCATTGTCAAGCCACAATTATGGAATCTAATGGGAACCCATATCAAGGCGGTGTATTCTTTTTGGCAGTTCATTTTCCTACAGACTACCCCTTCAAAACCCTGAAGTTGCATCTACAAGAATACATTGTCTAAATATTAACAATAATGGCAGCAGTTGACATGATATTCTAAGATTACAGTAGTCTCCTGTCTTAATAATTTCTCAAGATTCCTTTGTTATCTGCCATATGATCCAAACTCTTGATGCCTCCTAGTGCCAAAAATTGCATAGATCTACAAGTAAAATAAAATATCTAAGGAATGGATTTGGAAGGATACCACGTGATGATACTTTAAAGTAAAAATAACCTGCATTATGGCTGGAATGAACTTAAATTACTGTATTATCTGGCTGCTGCCCTATCAGATCTCTTCTTTTTTTTAATTTTGTTTTTCTTTACCTCCTTCCATTCATTTACACGTTCATATAAGAAGTTCTTTCAGTTTTGGACAATAACTGCTTTTAAAAACTGTAAAGTAGAAAAGAGAACAGTTGTCCAAGATTCAGAATGTTAAAAATGGAACACATGTTTTATATGGCTAATTCTTCATTTTAATTATTATGAGACCAAAATCATTGCACATTTCTCTAAAATGCTGACGAGATCATTTGAGGGGGTAGGAGAACAGAGATTATAAGTCAATTGCTCCTTCTATTCCAAAATAGGGTTTCAAATGTTATGTAATTTTCCTTTAAATTATTCAGAGTTTCTGAGTTATTAGTTAAACTGTCTCTCAACAGACTGGTTAATATAGTACTGAATAAATGATGCAAGCTGTCAATGGATAAGTGATCAACTACTAGCTCTAATAATATTTAAGTTATGTTTTTAATATAGTTAGACAACCCTTTAAATTGGTTGCCTGGATTAATCAATATGAAAAAAGTTATAAGCGGCATGTGGGATCTTCCTGGACCGGGGCACAAACCCTTGTCCCCTGCAGCGGCAGGCGGACTCTCAACCACTGCGCCACCAGGGAAGCCCAGGATTTATTTAATTTTTTTGATGTCAAGTGACAACAAAAAGTTGTCAGAAGAATATTTGACAGTTTACAAAAGAATATTTTACCATGCCCAGGTTATCTCACTGACTGGCCTGATGTACTCAGAATTCAAAAGCTAACCTTTTAGGACAGCTTCAGTGTGCTGTGCATTACGGCAGCAGCCCCAGGGTCAGATATGGACTGGGGACCCAGCAGTTCTGAGAACTGTACACAGAGTAAAGAAAAAGCTTTCCACACACAACCTCCAACTTCTCTGACTTATTTACCTGACAGCTAAAAAACCATAACATGGAATACTAATGGCATGACATTTATGAAATGCAGTAGTTTTGATGTGGCCAATGTCACAATGATGTGCTGAAGTGACATTACTATGTAGGTTGCTGAATATCCAGTAAAATGGATCTGTTCAGTCATTTACATTAATGAGCATTTTGTTGCAGGAGGTACCATTTCAGATGACTAAACACGAATAAATAAAACTCGTTGTTACTGGATTTTTTAAAGGCACAAATTGCAAAAGAAAAAAACTAATAATTTTTCTACACTAAAATTAAGAACATTTCTGGATTGAAAGACGTCATAAAGAGAATGAAAAGAAAAACAGACTCACAACACACATAGTATTAGTATCCAAATATCTTTTTTAAATTCCTAAAAATCAGTAAAAAAGAGAGCACAACCTAAAGATGGGAAAAGATATAAACAGTCAATTCACTGAAGAAGAAATGCAAATGGCCAGATAAGCATACGAATGAAGAGATGAATCAATAGGATTTCTTATACTGTGCAGGTGGGAAATACAAATTTTTCCAAACACTTTGGTAAACAATTTGACATTATCTAGTAAAGAGGAAGATGCACATACCCCAAGACTCAGACAATTCTATTCCTAGATATTATATTCTAGTAAAGAAATTCTTGTACAAGTGCATAGAAGACATGCCTGGGAATGTTTGCAGCAGATAAACAGATCCAATAGATAGATCTTGGCTCTGCTACATAACTAAAGGTGTGAGTTTGAATATGCTATTTTATCTCTTTAAGTGTCAATGTCCTCACCTATAAAGTGAGGATAAGGGTACTTTACAGGGCTTTTATGAGAATTAAATGAGAACATGCACTAAGTACATGGCTTAGCACATGGTAGCCATCATTTGTATTACTCAGACTTGTTATCCCTGCTTCAAAGGCTCTTATTGCAAAGGCCCCATATTATATTATCTATCAACCCCATGTATATAAAAAGCCCTCAGATCTTCTTCCTTTTAGATAAGAAAGATCTTCCTATTACTAAAGGACCTTATAGGAGGAAGTGAGTTGATCTCTAAAACTGCAATAAATATGAAGCAACTTGCTTTTTCTCTCATTTTATACGTTAGCATGTTAACTTACATAATTTGCTTAAATGTTCCCCAAACCCACACTGAGATCATACAAATTAAGGCCAAGTGATTCATGAAATTAGCATGGTGGGCCTGGAGATTTGTGATAGGAGTGGAGGAGTTGAGCAGAGAGTTACAGAGACTGACTCAGAGATCTATGGGGTAACCTGTCCTCTGTTTTTTCTTCAGGGCAGAGAGGCAGATAGGAACCATGGTAGCCTAAGCTCCCCAAATTCTCCCAGACTGTGGGAATCTTCTTGGCCTTCTGTGGGAAATTATCCCATCAAGAAGGCTGGATAGGGTAACAGAAAACAAGATTTCTAGACTTCTTTCCGGTACAAAATGTCATGCTGGGGAAGGAGGAGCCATTACAGAGCTGTATGACTGCATGGGACAGTCTCACCTGTCCAACATATGGGTAGGCATCTTCAGAGTCAATGCCCCGGTTCTTCTGCACATACTGGAAGGCATTGGTCATGTAGCCCCCTCCACAGCCATCATTCTCAGACACACAGTCCACCAGGTTCTGTGGACTCAGATTTAAGAGTTTGCCAGTTTTCTTCTTGAGTTGGCCCTCCAGGGCACCCACAGAGCTAAAAGCCCAACAGGAACCACACTGACCCTGAGAGGCATAACAGAGAAACTATCAGTCATTGCTGTTCACACTTTTTGTTTCTTCCTTCTACCTGCCTGGTGAAATTCCATATGTTTTATAAATTCCAGCACCTGTCCCCTTTGCTGTGAAGTCTTCCTATTTCCCTTCATTTAACCTTTGTTGCAGTGTTCTATTGCTATTGTTGCTATTGATAACTGTGGTTACTATTGTTACCATTAGCTGTAGTAAAGCAGAGTACAGCTCTTCCTCCAATGAATCCATCATAAATTGAAAACATAGTAAGTCAAAAATGCACTTAATACCCCTAACCTACTGAACATCAAAACTTAGCCTAGCCTACCTTAAATGTGCTCAGTACACTTACGTTAGCCTTCAGTTGGGTAAAACCATCTAACACAAAGCCTATTTTATAATAAAGTGTTGCATATCTCATGTAATTTATTGAATACTGTACTGAAAGTGAAAAACAGACTGGTTGTAAGTGTATTGGTTGTTTACCCTCGTGATCATGTGGCTGACTGGGAGCAGTGGCTCTCTACCACAGGCCAACATCAAGAAAAGGTTTCGTACCACATATCCTAGCCTGGGAAAAGATCAAAATTCAAAATTTGAAGTACAGTTTCTATGGAATGCCTATCACTTTCACATCATCATGAAGTCAAAAAATCATAAGGTGAACCATCAGAAGTTGGGGACCATCTATACTGGTTTTGTAACGCACTAGATTTGTAACCTTGGGTAAATTACTAAACCTCTCTGTACCTCACTTTCTTTATGTGAAAATTGTGGATAATAACAATATACTTAATGGAATTATGAGAATTTAAAAAGTTAATTCATGTAAAGGATGAATTATTATGTGTAATAATAATAATCTCTCAAAAAGTGCTAGCTATTATTATTAGTGTTTGTTCAGCTAGATTATACATTTTTCTTTCTTTCCTGTTCTATTTTTTAAGACTGGGGATTTCTTGAGGACACAGGTTATATCTTAGTCATCTTGAATCTCTACTGCCTAGCACTATATCTGGTAGGTTCTGAAAAAAATGTGTTTCTTGAATGAATGTTAAATCAAGTGTTCATCTGGTGGATAAGATCAGCCTTGTTAAGGTTGTGGGAAAACTTACATTCTCATGCTGGTAAGAATGTAAGATCGTACAAACTTTTTTGGAAAGGATTCTGTGACCTACTGATTCCAATTTTGGGATTTGTTTTGCATAAATATTTGTATATATTCACAAAAATATATGCACACAGGTGCTTACAGCAACACTTTGTAGAAAAGAAAAAACAGAAATAACCTAAATGTACAAAAACAGATGATGAGTTAAATAACAGAATAGACTTTACTCTCTTAGCAGGGGGAGAGGTAACTTAATTCTTTGCCCTCTTTTCCTGATGCCCTCCTACCTTAAGAACAAAGAAGCAGAAGAAGGGAGAGGTCATGCCAGTTTCCATACCCACACCCAAGAGGAAGGAGGGTACCTGGTTTTTGACAGGAGTAACATATCCCTTCTTCCGATAATCAACAGAGTCTGGGCTGCCTTCCCAGTCTGGGATATAGAGGGTGTCATTACTGCGGGAATGAGAGGGGGGTATTTTGAGTCCAGTCATCTTCTGAACCACTTCTTCACTGGTCTGGGACGAAGAAGAAAGAGGCCAGGCATAAGCAGGGAACCAAGACAAACAGGGCAGGCAGACCAGGAGCAAGGGATCAACTCACCATATCCCCCAAATGGTTCATGGCCAGTTCATATGTATGGACACCAAGAGAGGCCTCAAGATTATGGATGGAAATATGCTTCAGGTTTTTTTCCCAAATTAAACGCCGAGAGATTTCATCCACCTAAACAGAGAATAGTCAGTATTGGCATAGACTGTGTCCTGTGTACAAAGTTATCTACATAATACTGTGGAGGTTTCTAGAAGAGATTAAATTTACAATCATAGAGGGTTTACAATCCAGTTGGGGAACTGACCATGGGATTATTAAGAGCATGCAAAAGAAATATATAAAACAAATAATAGAATGCAAAGCTCTGGAGAGACATATAGGGAAAAAATTGCTTATGGATTAATAGCATTAATCTGAGGCGGCTTCCCAAAAGAGAAATATAAGACAGTTATGAAGAAAAGGAAGGACTTGATGGAGGGTGAATTGAGGAGTAGTAATGGAAAGTATATGTTAACAGTTAGGGACCAGGGGCAGGTTTGCTTTGGTTGTAGTGGTTAAAGTATTGGGGTTGAAGAAGGGAGTCTGGAAGCTAGGATTAGATGTCTCAGGTTCCAACCCTCCCACCATGTTCCCCTCCAGGTTCCCAGGCACCTTGCCGTTATACTGCTTTCTGTAGGTCTTCTTCCATAGCTCCCACTGGGTGTTCAGCATCTCCTCGGGGTACAGAGCAAGGCTCACCACAGGCAGCAGTAGTAGAACCTTGAGCCCCCACATCCTGGAGAAGGGGATAATTAGGGGACACTCTTCTATTTGCCCAGAGGTTCCTAACCCGGCTTGGGATGAGGAAATAGCTGGAACCATATTCTCAGACAGGTGGTTCTTAACCTTTGGTACTCATAGACTCCCATGACAAGCTAATAAAAATTTTCAACCCACTTTAGGCCCTCTTACCAGAAAAATGAAGCACACACAATAATTCTGGGGAGTTCATGAACCCAAAGTTAAGAACGCCTTCCTCTGGACCACGAGGCAGAGGAAAACTAGGCTTTACAAGGAAGGTAGACAGGGATTGAGGATGACTTCCATATGATAAAAACAGTGATAGTCAGGAGGGTTCTGGGTTTGGGTGGGATGCTGATACATCTGGTTACAAGTATTTTGACCTAGGGAGATCCCACACACACACACACATATACACATACACACAGATACACTTGAACAGATAACCAGCAATGGGGTAGAAAATGGACAATCAGGATGGGACAACACCTGTCTGCTCCAGTGTCCCCAGCAGACTTGGAGGAGATAGACAAGGTAAGTGCAGGGTGGGATGAGTGGGGCCGGAGAATACACAAAGGAGTGATTTTCAGCTAAGTTTTGTTTCCTGATCATTTCTTCAAGGCATTCTTTTGTTTCTTGCCTAAATTCTGATACTTCTCCTGATCTTGCCAGGAGAGGACAAGGGAAAAGCTGACAGCATTTCCTATTCTCGAACTATGAGTTGTTTACTGTCTCCTCAGTCTTCTTATGCATTTCTTCCTCCTTTCTCTTCCTGCTCCTTCCTCAGGCAGGAAACTGTCCTAATCTCAACCAGCTGCTGTGGGCAGGAATGTTTTTCTTTCTTTTTCTGACCCAAAACCCCACAAAACCTCTGTGACTGCCTCACAGGACAAAAAGCCTCAGAACCAAAGTTTGTTAGAAGAAAGTAAGACAGAAAAGCAATGTTCTGTGATTATTAGATACACAGCTTTTCAGAAGTTTACTCTAGCTTCATTCACTTCTCGCAGTGTCTTGCTAATTTCATGTCCTCCATTTTAAGAGCAAGTTAGTCTGCATCAAGTCACACAGCTTGCATAAATTTTGAATTTATAGTCCATTTTTGTGTAATCTTTGCAAACTGGCAAAATGTCCAGGAGGACGTTTAATATCTGGAGTGTTAAGGGCTTTGGGATGTCTCAAACAGTAGGAAGACCTTACTGAGCTACCACCTCCCTGCACCACTCCTCCCTGCTAGTGAGTTAACCCTTTTGGTACCTGCCCACCCCCCCGCACCCCCCCCCAAAAAAATATCAACCCTGAGAGGTCACTCCTTGAGGGATGGGGAAAGGATGCCCTATATTCTTTGCTTTCACTAATAACCATGTATATATATACACAAACCATAAAAGGAGTCCTAAAGATTTCCAGGCAGATTTTACTTAGCCAGGAAATAACCTAAGAAGGGCATCACTGTTTTCATCTGCAAAGCCTATAAAGTTCATTTTGATCCCCAAGTCACTACATTCCTAATATTCCTAAAAATGGAGAACTGAAAGGAATGAGAAGCTACAAGATCTAGGAAGTTGAAAATGTTACCTGCTGATGGGGATCTGTTCTCTGGGCTGTCTCGGCAGAGAAGTGTGGATAATGTGGGCGGATGGCTAGGGGTGCTGGATTTATTCCACCAGGATTGCGGAAGTCAACTCTAGCTGTTGGCTGGAAAATTTGGATGGGGAGGGCAGTGGAGATAGAAATGCTAAGAGAGGGGGATTAGGGAGGAGGGAAGGAGGCAGCAGGTTTGTATCGTTTCTGCGTGCGCATATGGAGCATGTGTGCCAGGGCAGAGAGTTGTTAGGTATTTAGTTTCACGTGGCTGCCTGCCTTTGAGAGCAGACAAAAAAAAAAGACCTCAATACATATTATCCAAGTTGCAGCTTACCTTCTCTCTCGTGGACAAAATATTATTTATTATACTGGGGGATTACAACTTTCCCAGCCCCTTTCCTGTTATTATTCATCTCTCCAACTTTGAAACCTGTTTTCCAATATGTCTGACCCTCACATGAGGGATGAGGAAATGAACACAAAAGGCTAGAAAAAAGTATGTAAGGGAAGTCACAGGCTCCAAAATCATTTGTATTTTATAAACTTGTTGACTAAAAGTTGTCATTGCTTCCAGGCAGGGGAATATCTTTCCCAGACTAACATGGTTTTGCTGAGGAAGGATACGTCCAGAAAAGTCCAGATGAAACCAGTTCTAAAAGTAACCATAAACAGTATCCCTGGTTATTTATGACAGCACTTGAATCAATGCCATAAGCACTGACAAATTCACATGTGACTTCTTTGTTGCTAAAACTCTCAGATGGTGGGATGCCTGATGAACATTATCTGTCTCAATTATTAAAATCCCCGATCCAGGTCCAGTCATATGAGCTTCACCAAATGCTTCCCTCAACATCCAGGCATGTGACAGATCATAAGAATCTAGTCCCTAAACCACAACCCCAAACATTTTCTTCCATAAACAGATGTGTGCGAAGAGGAAAAGGGGTCCTGGGAACAAAAAGGATAACACATGGGACCTAGAGTCAGTTTCTAGCTGATTACACACACAGACCCTCAAGAACACAGGCTTATGCTTATGGGTTTTTAAAATTTCCTAATGAAACACATTGTCCTAGAGGGAAACTAGGTCTAGACCTGAATAGTTTAAATTTCCGCATCCCTGATTCCTTTAAATCCAGAAGTGCCCTATTGGTCTCAAGTCCCAACTTTCCCCCTCTCCCAAGGACTTGGGCAATCCCCCACCCCCCACCCCATGGTCAGATGTCTCTGATGATTTTACTCAGAATGAGTCAAGATCAGGAGGACAACCAAGGAATGCTGAGTGATCAGAGCCCTATGATTTCTGATTCCTGAAATTATAGACATACTGTGCTTTTATGTTTGTATATTTGAAGCACAAGCTATGGATTCAACTAGTTGTGGGTGTTTGTTGTTTATGAGCTGGGAAGGAATAATAAAGCCGCAATCAAGATCACACAACACAGGAAAGTTTACAAAAGGAAAAAATATTTTGTTTTAAAATCTTTGCTACATGTCATTATTTTTGCCACTGTAAGGCTCAGCACAGATGCCAGCAGTACAGAAATGGCCAACAAGGAAAAAAAAAGACAATCAAAAATAAAACCCTGAAGGAAAAGCAGAAACAAAACCCCCAGAGCATCTTCTCCCGCCCCTCCCCTTCCCCAGAAGCCCTATAATAACTGTACAATATTATAGTCCTGATCACATTTAAAAACAGCTGATTATTAAAAAACAAGGATTTCATTGGAAACTCAACTTTTTGGTTTCTTAAACTGTGATATAAATATATACGTATATTGTATGTGTGCACATAGAATAAAAAAATAAACTGTCTCCTTTTCCACTCCACTACCTGGCACCAGATTGGAGACAAAAGGGAGGGAAACCTAATGACATTCTTCAGCCTCTCCAAGGCCACCTATGTTCCTCAGTCCCCTATGGCTACATTTAGTATGTCTTCTCCTTATTCAATCTTGCACTTAAGATACTGGCCTGAGCCAAACAAACAAAAAAAAGGCCGATACACATGGCTGTTACCTGAGGAAGGGAAAGAGTGAGAGTAGTAACCTGTATCCGCGTTTATATGGCTATAATTAATTGCTAAGTGACCCTGTCGGGATGGGAGTCCAGGTCCCATCTATTACATGGATTTATTACACTTGTACTATAAAGCAAAATCCAATCTCAAGATTGGAAAGGGAGCAAAGAGGAAAGAACTATAGGCCCAGAAGAGACCTAAATCTCCGTTTCTTGCAGACTGGATACTTTGAGAATGGTATGAAAGAGGTTACTTTGCAAAAAGGCTTGGTATTTGGTTTAAACTCCACCAGTGAGGATTTTCACTGGGACTGCTAATCCAAGAAGCTGAGTTTCCATGCATATATAACCTCTACAGAACACACATCATATGTGATTCTGACAGAAAAATGCAGCATTATCCTTATGGCCAAGTAGGGGGTTTCTAAAAGTGTTTATCTTGCCAGCCTACTTCTGTAATGTTTGCAGATCTTCCATATAAGGTGAGAGCACCAAAAGCAGGAATGACCCAGCTTTATCACTGTATGTGTTCGACGACAGACCAACGATTTCAATAGAAGACTTTATATATTTGCTTATAGTTGCCTATTGGCTGGGCATAGATATAAGTGCAGCAAAGATATTTATTTAAATATTCTTTGGCTGCAATACTAAGTGGAAAATACCTGGAAGAGTTAACTCCTTAGGACTCTTTAAAAAACACAAAGACAAAATCTGGGACAAATTTTGCATAACTCCCCAACAGGGAGAAAGAAACACAGAAATAAATGTGCACGTGCTCATGCACACACATGTGCACATGCATGCACGCATGCACGCACACACACACACTCTTTCCTTCTCTCACACTTCCTTACACGTTTCTTTCCAGAGGAATTGCTCACAGGCAGCAGAAAGAGCCTATGTTCACTTCCTAAAGCCCCATGTATACCTACCATGCTTCATGGTCCTCAAACATGAGGACATTTCTCCCCTCCTCCACCTTATTGAGAATTTCTTTCCAGAAATAAGCCATAGTATCCAAGGCAAAGAGTGGATGCCAGGTTCTCTAACCTGCCCCTTGACCCAGCATAAATCATCTCTGCACAAAATTTCTGGTCAGGAGACATAAGGAAAGGCATTCTTAACCTTATCCAGTCTCAATTTTTCAAAGGGTCCCCAAAGCCTTGAGGATTCACTCCATTTCTTCTATAAATGTTATCTCAGAGAGAAACAAGGAAGACAAGGGAAAGGTCAGAAGGAAAAGGGGGTATACATCAGGGGTGAGGGAAGGGAAGGGAGAGGAACTTTTATTCTGTTTATAGTAAGATTTGGATTTTAAAAACAAATGGTGATCTTTTTTTTTCTCCCCCACCCCTTATCCTCACCCCAATAGTTCTATTCTGAAAAGGAGGGAAACATAGTCAGATCAGGAAATTCTTCATTGTTGTAACTGTTGCTCTGGTCTCCCAGCATGGACAGCATCTCCTAATAAGTGAAAAAGAATAAGTTTGGGTCACACACCTTGATCCTTTACATTTATCAAGCTGCCTCCCAACATTCCCCTGAACTGTCATCTCTGGCCCCAGAGAGTTTCTGCTGTGCTGAGTTCTCTTAGCCTTCCTTACTCCCAGCAACACTGACTCCTTTAGATGACCTTTTTTCCTAGTTCCTTCTCTGTCTTTCTCCTACAGTTCCACATTTTCCCTCTTTTCTAGACCTCAGTATTTTCAAAAGGAGAAAAATCTGCTTGTCACATTTCATAAAACCCCCCTCTGGATACATATGGAGTCTCTCTTATCCTATTATGTTTTCCACCAAAACCTTGTTTTGCCTTCTTTCGACCTGTGTTTTAAACTAAGCTCCTCCTTTGTCCCACCTGAGATTACTCCACTGACTCTTGCAGTCCCCTCAGGATGTATGTAAATAGACCTTTAGAGCTGTATTCAGTATTTTTATACCTAAAGTACTATCAAGTGGGCACATGGTTCTCCGTGAATGGGCCAAAATTACTTTTTTTGATGTCTTCACATGGCGCTTCACATCACTAACGATGGTCTGGTTAAAGGCTGTGCAGCACACTAAGTTCACAATCTTTTCAATTAATGACATCTATTCCTATATGTCTTTTCTTCTCTTCTTACTAACCTCAGTCAAACACCTGAATCCATGCATGCTTTCTTCTGTCTCTCCTCCCTGACTCTCTCCCAGTTTCTGGTTTTCTGAAGTCTGTTCACCCTCTCACCTGGAAGACCTCTGGCTGGCCAGGTTGCTGTGCTGATGGCTGTTGAACATGTTGCTCATTAGAACTTGAACGATGATGAGGCTGCTGGCCCTGCCACTGTGGCCAGACACCCACACCCTCTGCTGTCCGTGTCTGGAATTGTCCTGCAGTCTGTCCAGTCTCAGGAGCTAAAAATACAGCAAGGAAGAATAAACAACTTCAATCTGCTAGCTCCACTAGAGAGGAGAAACTAGTATATTATCACATGCAAATCATTGATTTTACCTAGATACTTTCTGCCCTTCTTTCTGCAAGTCAATGCCTCTTCTATTTCAAACCCTGGTCTCAGATTCACTTTTCTTCTCTAGGTACCCTTTCCAAAGAGTCCTTTGCTCATTCAGACTATACTTGCATATTATTAAATTTATAATACTTTACATGCTTTTTGTTATATGTGCTAAAGTCTTTTTCATGTGGGTATGTTTTATATTCCAAATGGACTGTCACCTTGCATCTTCCTATAATTAAGTCAGTACAGCTGTGACAAAAGCAAGCCATTTTAACTACGAAATTCTTTCTCTTTTTTTTAAAATGAATTTATTTATTTTATTTATTTATTTTTGGCTGCGTTGGGTCTTCATTGCTGCGCGCGGGCTTTCTCCAGTTGTGACGAGCGGGGGCTACTCTTCGTTGTGGTGCACGGGCTTCTCATTGCAGTGGCTTCTCTTTGCTGTGGAGCACGGGCTCTGAGCACGTGGGCTAAGTAGTTGTGGCTTGCGGGCTCTAGAGCGCAGGCTCAGTAGTTGTGGCGCACAGGATTAGTTGCTCCGCGGCATGTGGGATCTTCCTGGACCAGGGCTCAAACCCGTGTCCCCTGCATTGGCAGGGGGACTCTTAACCACTGCGCCACCAGGGAAGCCCAAAATCCTTCCTCTTTAGTGGTGTGATTTTTCTCCTTCTAGTCTGAACTCACCAAAGTTGGATCCACGATTGGTGAGACTTGGGTAGGCAGCGGCACCAGGTGATGCAGTGGAAGCTCCAGGGAGGGACATGGGGTTGAAGGAGGATGGAGTCTGAAAGTTGCCTACACCAAATTGGGAAGAACGAGTCTTGGCTGTAGCCTGGGTAGCCACCTGCTAAAAGAAAGAAAGGGGTAGAGAGCAAATGGAACATTAACATTATTGCACAGGCCATTCCTGTGAGAGTTAACGTTACCTCTGTCAATCACTGGATTCTTTTTGTGGCTTTTTGTTTTGTTCTTTTTTTTGCAGTATGCGGGCCTCTCACTGTTGTGGCCTCTCCCATTGTGGAACACAGGCTCCAGATGTGCAGGCCCAGCGGTCATGGCTCACGGGTCCAACCGCTCCGCGGCATGTGGGATCCTCCCGGACCGGGGCACGAACCCGTGTCCCCTGCATCGGCAGGTGGACTCTCAACCACTGCGCCACCAGGGAAGCCCTCACTGGATTCTTTTGAGCCAAGCTCATTACTTATATGCCATTGTATATTTCTTCCAATTAAATCCCCATGTCCCTTGGCGCTATTTTTAGACACTTGTGATAAATTGCAAAAAACAAAGAACCATGGGATTAGTAACAGTACACGTTTAGAGTTGTGAAAATTAAACGAAAATGACTTAAATGAAAGCATTTTATAAACTGTAAAGTTATATATAAAAACTAGAGGTATTAATAATAGTATAGCATTATATATAGAGAAAAAACACTTTGTATCATTTTATTTAGTCTGGACCACATTTGTTTGTTCCTAATGATGGTTTTTTTTTTGGTAACTAAACATTTTTCTCACTACAATAGTAATGCATATGCACTGTGGGATATTTTCAAAAGGAAGGAAAATAAAAAGGAAATAATCATCCATAATTCTACCACCAAAGACCCATGGTTAACATTTTTGGATAACTTCTTCCAGTTTTTATTTTCCTATGCATTTGTTATACAATGACGTCATACTGCATATAACAATTCTGGAGCTTACTTCTGGTTTTGGCTTTTTTATTCAAGATATTACTTATGCAATATAAGTATATATCAACATATGACAGGACATTAGCTTTAGCCTTAACATATATTTTAATATATACACATATATACTATATGAGGATTTTTCAACACAATATATATATTTTTTGGTAAACAGATATCACTGTGTATAAATTAGTGATTAATTTTCTCCTTTGTTCCTGTATTTTGTAGCCCTAACCAAAGTGGAAACGTCTCAGAATTTACTCCAAAACAAATCTGAAACTGAAACCTGTTCAAGATGTTTATGAGCAATTTTGATTTAAGGTGAATGTGAAGACCATGGACTCTGAGATGTTTGTATTATCTATGGTTTTTAATTATCTAGCTGCTCCCAATAAAGATAAAAATTGGAAGGAAGGGGATGGGGGGGGTGGAAAGAAGATGTCTAAGACAGACAGCAATAATTTTACATATGTAGAAAAGCCTAACCAAACAAACAAAAAATACACAAGGGACAGACAGATGAGAAGGTTTACCTGGGCAGAGAAGCCTGGGCGGGTGCTAGGGGTCCAAGCTGGGGCTGCTCCCTGGGTAGGATTGGAGTGGCGAGAAATCTGGGCCAACATCTGCCCTGCAGAAGCTGATGGCTGGACAATGGTTACAGGAGGGGCCAGACCACTATTTCTACGAGTGAACAAATAGTGAGGTAAGGATTAAAAAGGTGCATTTATCACAGAATCTAGGAATCACAGGACAATCTAGTGCTATACCTAGATTCCCTTGACTCCCTGGGGTTAAGGAAAACTTGATAACAGAATTTGGAAAAGACGAGAAAGACTGACAGTCACACACTGATCAGGACACACAGAGATGGAACCTAGAACATGGCAACAGGACAGGTGCAAAGAAAAAGGAGGAAGAAAAGCAAGCTTGTCTCATCCCAGGCCTACAAGTTCCACTGCTTTGTCTGAAATAACCAGAGAAAGTTAGGGAAGAATAAAACTTGGATTCAGTAACTGAATCCCTCAGTTGCCAGGTAAAGTAGCACACACATATGGGGCTCACCTGAAATTCTCTGCCGGCCGGGAGGTAGGAGGGAATGTGTTGCCCTGGGAGAATAACTGTTGGGTGGCAGGGACAGTGCTGGAGGAGATGCCTTTACTCTGATCTGTGGACCAAAAGGAGTTGGGGGAGGGCCAGTCAAGGGGCTGTAGTATATTAGTTCAGCAAGTTCCTATTTACTCATGAGGTATTAGGATTAAATGGAAATATACTGGGACACTACTGATTGGGCAATTGTAGGCCCATCAGTAAGTGATGATAATGAGAATTTAAAATGAGAATAAGGAAGAAACATACCCGTATTGATGTTGGAGTAGATTTCTGAAAATCTTGGATCTCTATCTTGGGCAAATAGACCCTCTGACTTCTCGAGGGGCTTGTTGTGTTCTGGCCCTGTGGTTGTCACAGGCTGAACAGAAACCTGTGGAAATACAATGATAAAAATAAGAAGAAGATAAGAAAAAAAAATAAGAAAAAATAAGAAGGTTTAACATGACAACTCAATAACCCTAAAATTCATGTAAAGATACATATATACTCTAACTGGCTCTTAGGGATACTTCTTAAGGAAATGCTCACCATCCTTCAAAGAAGACACACTAACCTGGGAATGATTGTAGCTGGCTAGTCCATCTCTTCCTGGTACCACATCCAATTCTGTTTGCTGTTGCTGCTGCCTATATGTTAAAGGCAAGTAAAGAGAGAAACGGGAAAAGAGATTTTTAAAAAGAATCTGGGGAAAGGGCTTAAAACAAACAAATAAACAAAAAAGTGGGACTGTATACGGCCACCACCCCAGGCTAGTCACTGCTCAATAAATGATTCTTTGACCATTTCTCACCTGGGTGCCAGCTGCCCTGAGCCCATCTCCAGGGATAAATTAGCTGTGGGACCTAGCTGTGGCCTCTGGATTGTGTTGGGCAGTGTAGGCCGTGGTTCCTGGCTAGAGTTCCTAGGAAAATGAAGAGTAGAGAGAACAAAGAAAAAAAAAGTATCTGACTCTGTTTGTACATAAGACATTATAGATTCACCTGTACATGGGGTAATCACTGATAAATTCCCCTTTCAAGTCCAATCCTACGATAACCTGTAACTTCAGATTCAGCAAATAATTCACACTACAGAAAACACGGTACAAATAGAAACTATGTCCTATGGAACAAGAGTTCATCCTGTTTGGGCTCTAACTCCTTCCAGGTATTCAATACCTAGTCGTTGTGGATGTGTGTATGTATATGTTGTATATCCATATATTGTGTTTTAAAAAAAGCATAAGTAAAAAACTGAAAGTACACAATGAAACATTAACAAAGACTATTTCTGGATAGTGAGAATTTTTTTCCTTCTCTTTACTATTTTCAATACTTTCCGAACTTTCTACAAAGAGTATTTATTACAAAATAAAATATTAAGAATCAACTAAAACTTACTGTAGTGGGAAAAACTTGTAGTATGCAAAAATGGGGAAAGCCATTATTTCCAGGAACAACTTCTTAAAAAGACTTAAACATTTCAAAATTTAAGCAAAACAGAAACACAAAACAGTTGTTGTTCTGTAATATAAAGACACAAAATCAAAAACCCAAAAAACTACAATGACCTGAGTCTTAAGTTAATGAAAATTTCTAACTGAATCCACTCTGTTATACTAAAATTAATTAGCAAAGAACTAAACTTTACAAGCCCTAAAAGTTGAATTGGAGGACAGAGACTCAATGTTGTCACCGATATTATTCACACTTGCTAATTATTTATAATCAGATCTTCACACGTGGGTTTAAGGCCAATTCTACACAGATAGATTAAATGGAAAAGAAGTACCTTGACAACCGACACCCACTAGGATGGGTACAATAAAAAAAGACAGCAAGAATATGGAGAAGCTGGAACTCTCATACATTGCTGATGAGAATGTAAAATGGTACAGCAGCTTTGGAAAACAGTTTGGGAGTTCCTCAAAAGATTAAACATAGAGTCACCATGTGACCCAGCAATTTTACTCCTAGGTATATACCAAAGAGAATAAAAACATATCCACACAGGGCTTCCCTGGTGGCGCAGTGGTTGAGAGTCCGCCTGCCGATGCAGGGGACACAGGTTCGTGCCCCGGTCCGGGAAGATCCCACATGCCGCAGAGCGGCTATGCCCGTGAGCCATGGCTGCTGAGTCAACGCGTCTGGAGCCTGTGCTCCGCAATGGGAGAGGCCACAACAGTGAGAGGCCCGCGTACCGCAAAAAAAAAACCCAACATATCCACACAAAAACTAGTACACAAATGTTCATAGCAGCAGTCTTAGTAGCCAGAAAGTGTAAACAACTCAATATCCATCGACTGTTGAATGGATAAACAAAATGTGGTATACCAATACAAAGCAATATTATTTGGCAATAAAAAGAAATGAAGGGGCCTCCCTGGTGGCACAGTGGTTGAGAGTCCGCCTGCCGATGCAGGGGATACGGGTTCGTGCCCCGGTCTGGGAGGATCCCATGTGCCGCGGAGCGGCTGGGCCCGTGGGCCATGGCCGTTGGGCCTGCGCGTCCGGAGCCTGTGCTCCGCAGCGGGAGAGGCCACAGCAGTGAGAGGCCCGCGTACCACAAAAAAAAAAAAAAAAAAAAAAAAAAAGAAATGAAGTATAGATACATGCTACAACATGGATGATCCTTAAAATATTATACTAAGTGAAAGAGGCCAGTCAGAAAAGAACCATATATTATATGTTTCCATTTATAAGAACAGGCGAGACACAGAATAGAATAGTTGTTACATAGGGCTTGGGGAGGATGACCGTTAATTAGTACAGGATTTCTCTGGAGGTAATAGTTTTTTTGTGTGTGTGGTAATACATGCACAACCCTGTGACATACTTAAGAAACTGTACACTTTAAATGAGTAAACTGTATGGTATATGAAATCTATTTTAATAAAATTGTTTCTTACAAAGCTGAGAAAGTTCAAAGGGAAAAGAATCAAGGAACAGAGAAACAGAAGCTAACAAAAGAGTGAATATAGCTATGCTCTAAAGCAAACTATGGTCTGTGGGCCAAATCCAGTCCATTGCCTGTTTTTGTAAATAAAAGTTTACTGGAACACAGCCATCTTTATTCATTTCATTTGTCTAGAACTGTTTTCATGCTATAACAGCAGAATTGAGAAGCTGCAATAGAGACTGTATGCCCCACAATGTTAAAATATTTAGTATCTGGTCTTTTACAGAAAGTTTGCAGATACTTGCTCTAGAAAAATTTCCTGTCAGACTAGAGTGATAAACTGGTGTATAAAACAAAATCCTTTCTAAAAAGGTTGAAACATAAAGTTGAAATACAGTTGACCCTTGAACAACACAAGGGTTAGGGGCACCAATGCTCTGAGCAGTCAAAAATCTGAGTATAACTTATAGTCGACCCTCCGTATATGCAGCTCACGTAGTACTGTAGCATTTACTACTGAAAAAAATCTGCATATAAGTGGACCCACACAGTTCAAACTCATGTTGTTCAAAGGTCAACTGACCAAACCCTTCACATTTCAGAATCTAGTCTCTAAGCTACTGTTTGTTAAAATTTTACTCTACCTGTATAAATCAACTATACTCTAGTAAAAAATTAAATTAAAAAAAATTTTTACTCTACCTGGATGAACTACCCCAAATCCTAAGAAGTTGGAAGATGAAGAAATAATGGTGTTTACTACTAGAAAAGTAGAAGAGGAGGTAACCTGATAAGGCTAAGCAGACTTGGCCCGTGAGAAATCCCAACATTGGAAAAGGTCTTTATGGTACATACTTCACATTTGTGTTGGTACAGATGATGTACTCAATTTCATCTGAGTAAGGGTTCTGGAAAGTAAAAGAGCTGGTTCTCATCCAGAGCCATTCTCGGTTCTTAGACCGAAACCGGAACATGACAGATAGCACCTGGCCTTTTAACTTCACCACCTGAAAAAGTTTTCATGCTATCAGTTGAAACCCACAAAAAATTTCCTTTAGACATTTACAACCTTAAGATCCTTGTGTCACTGTCCTTGAAGTAACAGTCTCTAGCAATGTTACTAACAAAACATTTTATTGTTTTGGGGAGTAAAAGTAAGTGACTAAACAATAAGGAGATATATTTATCATGTTTCTTCTCAGAGTCCCAAGCTATCTAACCACTCTTGTCAATATCAAACAGGAGTAACAATTATTCCAGGAGAGAAAAGACTACCTTTCCCCACTTCCTCTGGAAAGTCCCTTAAAGGATATGGGAACAGATGTATATGTATAACTGATTCACTTTGTTATAAAGCAGAAACTAATACACCATTGTGAAGCAATTATACTCCAATAAAGTTGTAAAAAAAAAAACCAAAAAACAAATAAAAACCAAGTCCCTTAAAGATACACTGATCTAGCAAATTAACTAGGAGTTTATAAGTTTAATGACACTGAACATAGCTTATATGCTGCCCCTCAATCCTAGCTTTTTCTGCCAAGCCTGAGAATTTCTGTTTTCATAGCACCCATGAAGGTTTCTATAAATAAAACTAAGTTGGCTTTAGTTTTGTTTTGCTTTTATTTTTTAAAAGAAAGCAATTTTAGATCATTTTAGTTTCTAATCTCAAAGAACAGAAAATAATCTTTTGAACCCCCTCCTTAACAGTAAAAAAAAATAATATTAGCAGCTAACATTTATTTGGTACTTACTATATGTCAAGGACTAGGCTATGTGTTTTTTTCTTTTTTTTATGAACAACATTTATTTAACATTATAAACAAGAAATGACATATGAACATCTACATTTAAACAATAATAAGTAGTCTTTAATACATGTGCTCACTGTATAATATATGCACAATGAACATCATTACATTTGTATACAAACTAAGTACTGGATTTGAAACCTGATTATTACTGTACATATCCATGCCAATGAAGTATAAGCCCAGTAATTCAAAATACCTACACTTTAAATTGCTTTTTAAGAAAAAGTTAAGTGATAACATTTGTGTTTAAGTTGTGTTTAAGTTAAGTGGCAGTAACTGCTGACATTACAATCTGACTGAGAAATAATTGTAACAGAAAACGGGACATACTTCACTTAGCAATAATAAAATGGCACAGTTAAAATACATAAATAAAACTTAAAAAAATCAAATGTGAAACAAAGCATGACACGAACCAAAATGGGAAAAAAAAAGAGAAAAACAACCTTCATTAGCAACTAAATTTATGTACTGAAAAGCAAAAAGAAATACAAATCCATGTAGACATAAGAAACATCAAAATCTAGAAATCAGCAACCAGTAAGCAGCAACTAGACTGCACATTAAAAAGTACCTTTGCTTCTGTACTCTAGTATCATAGCAGCAACTGATGTCAGAATAAAAACCATGAGATTACAGAGTGTATATATGGCCCATTGCTTTGGAATAAACATTTTTCTAGAAGCGATAAAGTGATACTCTGTGGCCCAAAGCGTCAGAATTATGAATTTCATGGATTTAAAGTATACTGTACAACATCTTCTCGCACTGCCAGAAGTCCATGTCCTCAGCTTTGAATGGTTTCAACAGAAGTCAGAATAGCTTTCCTAAGACTACAGTACAAGAAAAAAAAAAAAAAAAGACTACCCATACATGGAATGTGCATGGATGGAACAGGTGATGCTGAGGAATTAGAGAGACAGAGAGACTTTTTACTGCCATTGTCTGATTTCCTCTAGAAGTTGGCCTTTGTGCTTTAAATGCTTTATCTTATATACCCATTGTATCAATAAAAACACTATTGAGGCTTAAAGAGGAAAACTAACCAGTCTAATACAAAGTAAGAGCTACTATCTAAAGCCAAGTCTGTCCTGAAATTAAATTCGCCAGATGTTTTCAGGATCTAGGGCCTGAAAATAAGAGTTTGCTTACAATTAAGAGCCAACTTTCACTTATCTATAAAAGAACCGTGAAATGAATTTTTCAACTACTATCCACTGTTCAGTGAAGTGTAGAATATTTTAAATACTTTAAAGACAGCCCCTTGGATATAAGACACTGAGTAGCCAAAGTCAAACAAAAATACCTTGAACATTATCCATAGTTTCAAAGTACTGGTCCTTTTCTGTTTCTTAAAAATACAGGTTAAGTACTAAAGAACATAAAACTGCAGGGTCTGCCACAGTACTCGATTAATCAGCAGTCAATAAATATTTGTGGAATGAATGTAGTAATAGATATTAGATTAAAATACTATTCCAATCCAAACCAGGAAAAAAAGTTACCTGTTGGAAGCTGTCTCTTAGAAGCTGCTGGTCTTCAGGATGACAGAATTCTACAATATTCTTTCCTAAGAGTTCCTAAAAGAGAAAAAGAAGAGTAAAATTGACACTTTTATGATCATCTAACTTTCCTGAGCCATTAGCAGGGGACTTGGATTTCATTTCTCTTGCTTTTACCCTAGGATTATGGATAAGAGTGGCGGGGGGTGGGGAAAGACAATCAAAAAAAGACGGAATCTGCTAAACAACTGACCTCTAGAGCATTCTTCTTTTTCAGGATATTGTACATTTATTTTAACTGAATTTTTTACAGATTTGAGGTATAATTTAGATAAACTCACTCATTCTAAATGAACTTTATAATTCTAATTTGATGACCTATAATAAATTTACACAGTTATACAACCATTACCACAATTCAGTTTTAGAACATGTCCACTGCACCCAAAAGTTCCCTTCTGCCCGTTTGTAGTCAATCCCTGCTCCTAATCCCTTGGCCAACCACTGATCTGCTTCTGCTTCTTCAGTTTTGCCTTTTCTATACAAATGGAATCATACAGTAGGTACTCTTTTGTGTCTGGCTTCTTTCATTTAACACAACATTTTTGTGTTCATCTATGAAGTTCATCTATGTTGTTCCATGTATCAACAGTATATCCCTTTTATTGCTCATAAGTATTCTAACATGGATATACCACAGTGCGTATCCATTCACTAGTTAATGGACATTCCACTTTTTGGCTATTATGAATAATACAGATATGAACATCTGTGTATAAATCTTTGTGTGAACATATGTTTTCATTTCTCTTGGGTAAATACTTAGGAGTGGAATTGCTAATTTGTAGCAATTAGGTAAGTGTATGTTTAACTTTTTAAGAAACTGCCAAAATGGTTTTCCGAAGTAGTTATACCATTTTACTTATCTACTAACAATGTATGAAGGTTCTGTTTCTCCATGTTCTTACCAATACTTTTTGATGATAGCCATTCTAATGGGCATATAGTGGTATCTCATTGTGGCTTTAATCTGTACTTTCCTAATGACAAGCAACTATTTATATGTCATTCATATTGCTTCTTTGGTGAAATGTCTATTCAAATCTTGTGCCCCTTTTTTACTGGCCGGTTGTCTTAATGAGTTCTGAGAGTTCCTTAGTCTGGATACAAATCCTTTTTCAGTTATATGATTTACAAATATTTTCTCCCAATTTGTGGCTGGTCTTTTCACTTTCTTAATGATGCCCTTTTAAAAGGGCAAATTTTAACTTTTATGAAACCCAACTTACCAAATTTTTTCTTTTGTGAATCATGCTTTTAGTGTCATATAAAAAATCTTTGCCTAGGGAATTCCCTGGCAGTCCAGTCATTAGGACTCGGCACTTTCACTGCTGTGGCCTGGGTTCAATCCCTGGTGGGGGAATTAAGATCCTGCAAGCTGCACAACATGGCCAAAAAAAAAAATCTTTGCCTAACTCAAGATCACAAAGATTTTATCCTATTTTCTTCTAGAAGTTTTATAACTTTGGCACTTACACCTTTATATCTTAGAGTTGATTTCTGTGTACAGTGTGAGGTAAGAGTCTAAGTTCTTTTTGTTTTGTTTTGCCTATGAGTATACAACTGTTCCGTCACCATCTATCGGAAAAGCTTCTTTTCCCCTTGAATTGTCTTGGCATCTTTGTTGAAAATCAGTTGACCATAAATGTGAGAACAGACTCGATTCTCAACTACTGATCTATGTAACTATTCCTACACCAACACCACACTGTGTTGGTAACAACAGCTTTACAACAGGTGTTGCATCAGGTAGTGTAAATGCTGACTTTGTTCTCCTTTTTCAAGATCTCTTTTTCACCAACCTCTTTACAGAAGTCCCTCCTGGCAGCTATAATTTTGAAAGTTTATGTAATGACTTGTTTCTCAATTCAGACATAGTTACCTGGTCTGCTGAATGAGATATCTAAATAAATCATAATAACTGGTGCTAAATTTGCATACTTTATGGGTTACTATGCAACTAGATGATTATATGAATTATCTAAAGGTGGCCAAATCACTATAACTAGTTAAAATGAGCACTCTTGCATCATTATCTGTATTAATATCACTAACAAAAAAGAAATACATATCTGTACCTGCTGCTCCAGCCTGGTTTCACAAGCCATATTTTTCTAGATCAGATGATAACCTTGGTAGGAAGCTGAATTATATTTAGCTATCAACAGACTAGGAACACCTCTTTTTCTGAGTTGGGGCTGACATGTTTTGGCTATCTCTGGAATTATATGATTGAATAATCTCAGCACAGCAAAGGGAAAACAGAAGCCTAAATATCAGTGGTATAATAGCTCCAGCTCCTCACCTGTGGTTGGTAGCCAACAGTAGCCACACAGCGATGATCCACAAAAGTGAAGATTCCCTCAATATTGTGTCGAGAGATGAACTCTGTTGGCTGACAAACATTACTCATGTCTGTACAGTTGGGAGAACTAGTTACCTGAAGGAAAGAGATAAAAATGAGATAAAATGACACCATTCTTTACAGATGTATTTCCCATCAGGTTTCCAATTTTAGGAATTTCTAAACTTTCACAACCCATCCAAAAAGGAAAAAGTGATCATTACAGATAGGGCATGAGGCCTAGCTCCACTCCTACACAAGTACTCTTCACGAACTTTGTAAAGAAAGGTAATAATTCATTCAACCTAAAACCCACTTACTTTCATTTAGCTAGGTGGTATTCACTATTCAGATTGGAAAATTATACTCCCAAGTAACCAAGAAACATCTGTTTTTATAAGGAGAATCAAAATAATTCCAATTCTCTACTGTTAGTCATGTAATGAAAAATGAAAAGATCTCTCTTCTATTGTATAGGAGCAAAAGAAATTAGTTGGAAATAGAAAATCCAGCATTGCAAAGCTAAACGTATGAAAGAGGAAAAGATCTCTCTCTCTCACTCTCTTCAGCTTCTGCTAAATCCAAGAGAAGCAATGTTAACTATGAAGACCATATTCCTCAAAATATTCGGAGTTTTTCAGAATTCTTCATTTGTATTCAGAGAGTAAAAGAAAAAATAACATGAACACATCCTGAAGGAGATTTTCTCCCACTGAAAATGGGTGATATAGATGTGGAAAATTCATACTTGCCTGTAGTCTGCCAATAGCCACTAGGCAAAACTTGCTCCCCTGGCCAGCCTCTGGGTCATCATCTGGGAGGGAGACACCTTCAGGAAGGTGAAGTTAAAAGGTTTAACAGGTATCTCAAACTCAATTGCCTTCAAAAGTCAGATATGTAAAGATTTAAAACACATGTAGATATGAAGAGACTAGGTATGAAACAATACAGACTGCTGAAAGATAAGAATAAAGGTAAACAACCCAAAGAACTTATCATATATATCAGGTACTATTTTAAGTACTTTTATATATATTAATTCATATATTATACTCACATTAATTATAATAAACTGCAGACTACAGGTCCCACTCAAAGTATTCTAAAAGACTATGCTGGCCAAACCAAATACATATGAAGTCAGCCATTTACTCTGTGACCATATCACAGGCAGAGAACGGATGTCTTGCCTAACCTGTGACTTTCAAAGTAAGCAAACAACCAAAAATGAAATTAAACCAAACACCAATAGTTATTTATGTCCTTTGGAAAAGAGACAAGCTAGTGTTTCAATGTTTATGTGGAAAAGGAAGAAGGATGCATTTTCCCTCTACTCTTTGCATATTTTTCTTCTTTTTACCAAGAAAAATAGTATTTCTTTGAGAGCTACACAGGAGTATAAAAGACCATGTATATCTCAAATGCATGGTTTATACAGTATATAAACTAAAAAGTTCAAACTTCATTATGACTTAAAATTAATTTTTCTTAATTACATTTAACTACCATTTATTGGGTGCCTACCATATGCCAGGCACTAGGCTGGGCGCTTTCCTTACATTAAATCTAATCCTCACAATAACTCTATATGGGTTATATTATCTCTAAATTATAGATGAGAAAATTGAGGGGGTTTTTTTCCCATACAAGTCAAGCAACTTACCCTAAGTTATACCACTAATAAATAATAATGCCAGAATCAAACCCAGGTTTTTCCAAATTCAAAGTTTAACCTTTACCAAAATACACCACCTTGCCTCTCTTAGTTTCTATCTCCCTACAACCCCCACTTCGCAGGCACACCTAGCTAGCAGGGAGGTAATAAAATTGCTACGATTTGGAAATTCTGACAAGCCAGGTTAAAAGGTTGATCCTTGTACCCCAACCACTTTTCTCACATTCCCTTTTTGACTTCAAGTTCTAGTAAAATTAATCTGCTCACATCCTGATTTAAAGTCTTTGCAGAGAATATCCCCTTTACAAGTTACTACAATCAAGCCATTTCCCCCTTCTCCATCCAAGTCTTGCTCCTACTTTAGAAAACTTTCCCAAATCAACTGCATTCAATGTCAACTGCTTCTTTGCACACGAATACTTAGATACAGGTATTCAGTATACATTACTATTTGGACATTTAAAAACTACATTCTGTGACACAGCCATCACCAAGTCATTTTCAAGTCTGAGTAATCCATCTCCCTAACTGGAATATAAGATCCATAAAGGAAGGGAAGGAGTCCACTTTTTCTTTCCTATTACAGTTTAAACCAAAGTACATTTCATATACTACAGGTACATGATAAATATTAGCTAACTTTCTTGGACTCTGTGAGGAACTTGCTGCACCCAGGAAGAAGTCACTGTTCAACTTTCCTACCTGCTGGGGGCCAGGCCTTGATATAGCCTGTGCAGTGGACCACCACGAAATGAGGTTCCCCATCCTTCACAGAGCCAAGTCCATTCCTAGAAAAATTACAGGTGTGAGGAGAAAACCCTACCCAGTAACATTTAAAAGGCCATGCTGGCTTAGTACCTTTAACTTTATAGGCTCTTGGGTGTTTATAAAACAGGACGACTGTACTTGGACCTTTCCCACCCAAAAGTGACCAGCATATTTTTTACCTTTGCCAAAGTAAAGCAACTGAAAGGTACTGCAGCAGGAAGAAAGTATCAATAGGTAAAGTGGTAGCCTAACTTTCTTAAACAGGATGAGCAAAAGCTTTAGAAGTTCAGGAAAATATTGCCATAAAAAAAGTAACTGGGAAGTGAGGGATGAGGGTGAGGGCTGCTGAAGGAAGTACATAGTAAAATAGTTGAAAATGTGACGATCTCTAAAGGTACTTGGCCATCCCTTTGGGTTTTTTTTTTACAGCTTAGGATCTCACCTGCATCTGTTTCTTACAAAGCTCAGTCTATTCATGGAGACTGGGTCCACAGAGCTATTGCCACACCTGTTTCAATGAACAGAGAGATTAAAAGCAATTAAGTTGCACTATCATTCATACAACTCAACAAAAAAACAAACAACCCAATGGAAAAATGGGCGGAAGACTTAAAGAGACATTTCTCCAAAGAAGAAATACAGATGGCCAATAGGCGCATGAAAAGATGCTCAACATCGCTAATTATTAGAGAAATGCAAATCAAAACTACAATGAAGTACCACTTCATGCCGGTCAGAGTGGCCATCATTAAAATGTCTACAAATAACAAATGGCGGAGAGGGTATGGAGAAAAGGGAACCCTCCTACACTGTTGGTGGGAACGTATGTTGGTGCAGCCACTGTGGGAAACAGTATGGAGGTTCCTCAGAAAACTAAAAATAGAATTACCATATGATCTAGCAATCCCACTCCTGGGAATATACCCAGACAAAACTATAATTCAAAAAGGTATTATAGGGCCTCCCTGGTGGCGCAGTGGTTGAGAGTCCACCTGCCGATGCAGGGGACACGGGTTCGTGCCCCGGTCTGGGAAGATCCCACGTACCGCGGAGCGGCTGGGCCTGTGAGCCATGGCCGCTGAGCCTGCGCGTCCGGAGCCTGTGCTCCGCAACGGGAGAGGCCACAGCAGTGAGAGGCCCGCATACCACCAAAACAAAACAAAACAAAAAAAAGGTATTATACATGCACCCCTATGTTCACAGCAGCACTTTTCACAATAGCCAAGACATGGAAACAACCTAAATGTCCACTGAAAGAATGGATAAAGAAGATGTGGTACATATATACAATGGAATACTACCCAGCCACAAAAAAGAACAAGATGCCATTTGCAGCAACATGGATGCAACTAGAGATCATTATATTAAGTGAAGTAAAACAGAAAGAGAAAGACAAATACCATATGGTATCACCTATACGTGGAATCTAAAATATGACACAAATGAACCTATCTATGAAACAGAAACAGAATCAGGGACATAGAGAACAGACTGGAGGTTGCCAAGGGGGAGGGAGGTAGGAGAGGACTGGATTGGGAGTCTGGGATTAGCAGATGCAAACTGGTATATGTAGAATGGATAAACAACAAGGCCCTACTGTATAGCACAGGGAACTATTTTCAATATCCTGTGATAAACTATAATGGAAAAGAATATGAAAATATATATATATATATGTATAACTGTGTCACTATGCTGCACAGCAGTAATTAACACAACACTGTAATTCAACTATACTTCAATAAAAAAATTAATTTAAAAAAAAAGTTGCACTACACTATCAAACAAGCTTCCATCAGTTAACAGCCAGATGACAGGCTCTGAATACAACTTGACACAGAAAATTGGTAACAATGCTCCTAACAAGGAAGGATAAAGAAGTCAGGTTTGGTATTTCTAAAACTTGTAACTGTCTCAGAGTTTTAAGTCAAAATGTTCTACATGCTCTGCAAATGCAGAGATTCTCTACATCAGGGGTTAGTATACTTTTTCTGTAAATGACCAGACAGTAAATATTTTCAGCTTTGTGGGCCATACAATCTGTTGCAACTAGTCAGTTCTGCTATTATAGCACAAAAGCAGCTACAGACAGTATGCGAATAAATGGGCATGGCTATGTTCTAATAAAGATTTATTTACAAACAAAGAGTGTGGTTTGTTGACTCCAGCACTATGCTGCAACACAATCTATTTGTTATATTTCGTTATTATTTATCTTGCTCCTGCCTATGTCTCTGCATTAGCCATGTCCACATGTTGCAACACTCTCCCATCCTCTCTTTCTTTCACTTCTTTAATAATAATAAATAAAATTTACACAGAATTTTACATGTGTCATGCACTATTTTAAGCATCTTTACATATATTTATTCATCTAATCCTTATAACAACTTTATGAGGTTGATATAACTCCCAATATTAGATGAAGAAATAAAAACACAAAGCAGGGGGACCCTCCCTGGTGGTCCAGTGGTTAAGAATCTGCCTTCCAATGCAGGAGACGCAGGTTCGATCCCTTGTCAGGGAACTAATATCCCAGATGCTGTGGAGCAACTAAGCCTGTGAGCCACAACTACTGAGACCACCCGCTCTGGAGCCCACGCACCACAACCAGAGAGCCCACACGTCACAACTACTGAGCCCATGTGCTCTGGAGCCTGCACACCGCAACTAGAGAGAAGCCCACGTGCTGCAACGAAGAGCCCATGCGCTGCAACTAAGACCCGACGCAGCCAAAAATAAATAAATAAATAAATAATTTTTTTAAAAAAGCAAACACAAAGCAGTCATTTAATCTGCTCAGGGTCTCAGAAGATAAGTGATAAATCCAGTAGTCTGGGTCCAGAAACTACTCTAAACCACTAAGCCACATAATATTCAATTCTTTAAAAAATTTATTTATTTATTTATTTTGCGGTATGCGGGCCTCTCACTGTTGTGGCCTCTCCCGTTGCGGAGCACAGGCTCCGGATGCGCAGGCTCAGCGGCCGTGGCTCACGGGCCCAGCCGCTCCACGGCATGTGGGATCTTCCCGGACTGGGGCACAAACCCGTGTCCCCTGCATCGGCAGGCGGACTCTCAACCACTGTGCCACCAAGGAAGCCCCTAATGATGGGCTATTTATTTATTTTTTTTGCGGTGCGTGGGTCTCTCACTGTTGTGGCCTTGGGGCACGAACCCGTGTCCCCTGCATCGAGGGGCGGACTCTGAACCACTGCGCCACCAGGGAAGCCTCAATTTTTAAACTCCCCCAGGAAACCTTTCTTAATATCCTATTCATCATTTCTAAGAAGTATCCTCTCGTACAATGTAGTCAATTTCCATTATACAATCTGAATTTATTTTGTGACTTTAAGAGGTGTTTTCTCTAGCTGTGAAGAAAAGTATCACCATCCTTTCTTCAGAATCCTAAAATGTATAGTATATAATTTATTAATGCTAAATATTAAGTGAAAGACATAATAAAGTCTTAAATTTCTACAAAAAAAGGAGGGGTGCAGAAATGGTCTGAGTACATGGATGTTGCCTCGTGATATACTGGGAAAAAACATAGGTATTGGCGTCCGACTAGTATGGATTAAAATAAAACCCTGTATCAAACATTATCTATGTAATCCTGGGAAGTCAATTTCTTTGAGTCTTTTTTTTTTTTAATCAGCAAAATAGTAACCATGAATTCTACCCTATTGGGCAGTTGTGGGAAATGAGATGACAGACATAAAGCACCTATCATAATGTTTGGCATAGGAGGAGTTCAGTAAATGTTAGTTTCCTTAACACTTTATTCTGTGTTACAACTCACGTGGGTCTTGAGAGCTAAATTTAATCTAATTGGAGCTTGGATTTAGAAGTTTAACTCCTCTGACCAGAAATCAAACCCTCAGCTCTTAATTCTTCCTATGGCAAATCACAATCCTCATCCTGACACTCACCTCATACGGCAAATAAAAGATCTCCTTGAGCCCATACACATCCTCATGGAAGACTGCTGACCTTCCTTTTTCACTGTTCCAGTCTTCAGATCAAGGATACGGCCTGAAGAAGGATGTGAAGAACAGTCTGGAGTACATTCTTGTGTATGGGGAAGAGGGAGAGAGAGATACTGGAGGCAAAGATAAGTAAGTAGCCTATTCATGCTCTCCAATCTCCTTGCTTATAAGAGAATAAGCCAAGTAGGAGACAGATTTTTTTCAAGACTAAAACACCTCAGTTCCCATCAGTGAATCTTACTCTTCCGTTCAAAGCACTGGAAATAACTTTGTGCAAGGCAAGACAGGAGTAGAAGTAGGTAAAGTTGGCAAGCAAGAGCAAGGCTATATCCTTAAGTCTGATTATTTTTATAAACACGCATGCATGTGCATATGCACGCACACACACACACGGAGTGAATGTCACTGGTTTAATAACAAATAATTTTATATGCTACAGAAATCTGTCTCATGCTAAAACTGTTCCTCCCTTTATTATACAGAAGCCAGTGGGAACTTTTGGGAAAAGGAAGAACTAGGAAAATGAAACCCATAAAAACATAAATGAAAGCTAAATACCAACATTAATATGACCATAATGGATTTTATTTTAATTACCAGTTTTAATCTGCTTCCACATTAAAATTTTTTCTAGATCGCTTAGGAGCAGATGTGACTTGTTTCCTTCAGCCAAACTAGGGCAAAAGGACTGAATAACATTAAATGGGGGGGGGGGTGGAGGTGGGGGCAAAAACAAGACAGAAAGATAGTATAAATACAAAAGAAAAACACCTTATACACTGATAATCATCCCCCTCTAAAATAAAAATCTACTATCATAGAACCTAATAACAAGCCAAAGCCAAGCACAACTGGATAGAAAAAATACCAGGTATTTACCCATACAAATGAGACAGAAAATGGATAATTTCATTCTTCTGGAATGGCTGGAGGGGTGGGGGTGGGGGTTATTGTAGGCTTGGCCTTTACTGTGTATTTACACTAATATTAAGATCAAAGTAAACTTTTTATGAGCACTGTAACTAATGAAACATTTTCTAAAGATGAGCTACAAAATATATTACCTGCATGTGGATAAAAAGAACAGATTATATTCATTAAAGGAGAAAATTCTAAAAGTTTTGCCAGATTCAATCAAAAAATTTAAGAGTTAAAACACCTCTTCTATCTCAGAAAAAAAAAGAAGAAAGAATTTGGCATTCATTTTCCATCCACATTAACTCATACCTGTCAGGGCATTTTCCGAAGTGGAAAGCTGCTCACGAAGTTTGTCCACATCATCTGGGTGCACCTGATCATAGAGTGTGCTACCAAACCATTCAGACTGCGGCTGGTTCAAAACAGGGGTCACTGAGTCAGAGACATATACCACCCGGCCTGTCTCACATGAGACAATAAACAGAAAGCCATCTGCTGCCTCCAAGATCAAATGTTTCAGTTCCTGCCCAAGGAAGAGAAATATAAGTTAATACTGAACTCTTCTAAAAAACCAAATATTATTCATGGAAAGAAGTAAGACACTTCAGGCCATATGTATCTCTCCATAAGTAATTGCTGGCTTCTGTCTAATCCACAGGCACAGCTTTGCAACCTAAATGTAACTACCCTCACGGACAGAAGAGTTTTTTCCAATAGGTATTTCCTCAATGTGTCTATGTCACTATCCACCTCCTCCTCTTTACCTCAGAACTCAAGACAGGGAATAAAAAGGCTTACCATTAACAATACTTGAGTTCTTGGGCTTCCCTGGTGGCACAGTGGTTAAGAATCCGCCTGCCAATGCAGGGGACATGGGTTCAAGCCCTGGCCTGGGCAGTTCCCACATGCCGTGGAGCCACGAAGCCCATGCGCCACAACTACTGACCCTGCACTCTAGAGCCCGCTCGCCACAACTACTGAAGCCCCCATGCCTAGAGCCCATGATCCGCCACAAGAAAAGCCACCACAATGAGAAGCCTGCGCACCGCAACTAAGAGTGGCCCCCACTCGCCACAACTAGAGAAAGCCCGTGCACAGCAATGAAGACCCAACACAGCCAAAAATAAATAAAATAAATAAATAAATTTTAAAAAATTATTTTTTAAATAAATAATTGAGTTCTTGATCTCACTCTCTCTGGTCTCTTTTTAGGATCTTGCTCTATAAATACTGGCGTTTTTCTCTCTTTCCCCTCAGATCTTTTTTTAAAAAATTAATTAATTTATTTATGTATTTATTTTTGGCTGTGTTGCGTCCTTGTTGCTGTGCGCAGGCTTTCTCTAGTTGTGGCGAGCGGGGGCCACCCTTTGTTGCAGTGCGTGGGCTTCTCATTGCGCTGGCTTCTCTTGTTGCGGAGCACAGGCTCTTGGCGCACAGGCTTCAGTCGTTGTGGGTCACGGGCTCTAGAGTGCAGGCTCAGTAGTTGTGGCGCATGGGCTTAGTTGCTCCGCCGTATGTGGGATCTTCCTGGACGAGGGCTCAAACCTGTGTCCCCTGCACTGGCAGGTGGATTCTTAACCACTGCGCCATGAGGGAAGTCCCTCCCCTCAGATCTTAAACATGATCAAGTTTTCTCAATTCTATACAAAACTTCCCTCAACTTTGCCCAATTCATCTTTCAGCGCCAAGCTTAAATTAAGAGTAGGGTTACACTCACTGGCTCTACTCTCTTACTTTTCACTTATTTCTCAAACCCACTGCAATCTTCACTCTAAACCACTACATTCATGTTTTTTCAGGTTACTAATGTATTCCTAACTGCCAACTCAAGTCCCCTTTCCTGAGTCCATATCATTTTACTCAATCTCACTGCATATCTGATAGTGTTGTTCATTTTATCCTTTAAATATTATTTCTCCCTAGCTTCTATGGCACTGCACTCCAACTTATACTTCCTTTCCAAATGTGCCTTCTCTGCTTCACGTTCCCTTTCCTTTGTTCAAGTCTCAAGTGTAGGCATTTCCAAGGTTCTATCTTAAGTTCTCTTCTCTATTCCATACTCTCTTCCTGAGAAATCATATCCACTCCTCCACTAAGAAATGATACCCAAATCTATATGCCTAGACTTGCCTAAAGTCTATCAAGCATCTCCAAATAGACATTTTACCAGCAATTCAATTTCAACATCTCAAAACCTGTCATTTCCCCCTTCAAAAATAATCCTCTGTGCTCTTCTAGCATTCCCTTTCTTGATTAACAGTAACCCCTTCCTCTCAGGATACAGGCCTCAAAACTCTAACTCCTTTTTCTCACACTCCAGGGATAACTCAGTTTTATCAATTTTATTTTCAAATACAACGTCACTGTCCTAGTCATCTCATGCCAAGACAAATGGTCTTCCTGCTTTCACTGGCTCCAATCCATCCTTAAAATGCTACCACATTTTTTATAGCTCCCCATTGCCTAAAAATTAAAATCTATATTATTTAACATAACACCTAAATATTCCATCATCAGGTCCCAGTCTACTTTCCTATTACCATCTCCCAAGGCATGCTAAACTACCTGATTTTCCTTAAATAACCTGATTATTCTCACTATGCTTTTGATCAAGTTATTTCCAATATTTACAACATTATTCCCCTATTCTTTGCTTTCCATACTTGCACTTCTACAGGACTTATTACTGCACCTCCTTCTGATACAGAACTGATTCTGTGTTTATATTATGATTGATTTACTTACATGTCTGTTTCTACCAGTGACTATCTCTTACCATGCTTTACATTTCTAATAGCACAAAGCACCTGGTTAGCTTACAAAATGTGCATTACTGGAGTTTGTTGAATCAATATCTGTATGTGTTCTGTTAGAACAAATTAGCTATTTCATTGTACATATATATAAAATCTGTGCTATATGTACTTTCATATAGACCATCCTATTTGGAAAATTCTTATTGCTTTCTTCCAAATTATATTCTTTCTTTCCTTCTAATCCTCTGAATAAAAGCATGGCATCACAGGTCAATTTTTTCTTCCCTATATTTGCTATATTTTACAAATTTTTCTGCAATAACCAGGTGTTACTTTTAATAAAACACAACATGGCTTCCTTACTCTTTGAAGTTTTTGCTGACTGTTCTCACTCAGGCCTGGCCATTCTATTCACTTTAGCTATCCCTCTAGTATGTATGTATATGTATATATATATATATATATATATATATACACACACACACACATACACATACACACACACACACACACATTAATCCTATATAAATTATTAATAAGTTTTTTAAGGCATTTCTTCTCCGTACCCATTTTCCTATCATTTTTCACTTATGTGTGTATCCTACCACTCACATATTCATATTCAGACTGAGTTCCTGAAAGGCTGGAAATGTTTTTGCCTTCTCTATTTTTCTCATAGTTCATCAAATGTAACAGAGCACATCTCTAAGCAACAACAACTTTCTATTAGACTCCTTGTATCACTAAAACTGGAAGCTGCTTGAAGAATAAAAAATAGTTTCCTTCCATCCTCTATAACCCTAAAGCCAAGGAAAAGGACTGGTTCATGGACACAGTCATTTCTTCTCCCTGTGATTCCACTGTTCTTTATGAGTACAGTTCTAAAGTACCTATAAGTTTTGCTAAATAGCTTTCACAATTCTTCTCTACTTCTCACTGCTCCAAAGCTAATAAATGGTATAGTCAGGGATCAAAACTCACTTTCCCATGGTCTGAATATTTCCTTCAGAGCGGAATTCTTGTGCTTTAAAGAATCTACAGGGGGCTTCCCTGGTGGCGCAGTGGTTGAGAGTCCACCTGCCGATGCAGGGGACACAGGTTCGTGCCCCGGTCCGGGAGAATCCCACATGCCGCAGAGCGACTAGGCCCGTGAGCCACAGCCGCTGAGCCTGCGCGTCTGGAGCCTGTGCTCCGCATCGGGAGAGGCCACAACAGTGAGAGGCCCGCGTACCACAAAAAAAAAAAAAAGAATCTACAGGGACTTCCTTAGTGGCACAGTGGTTAAGAATCTGCCTGCCAATGCAGGGGACACGGGTTTGAGCCCTGGTCCGGGAAGATCCCATATGCTGCGGAGCAACTAAGCCCATGTGCCACAACTACTGAGCCTGTTCTCTAGAGCCCACAAACCACAACTAGTGAGCCCGCAAGCCACAACTACCAAAGCTCGCGCGCCTAGAGCCCGTGCTCCACAACAAGAGAAGCCACCGCAATGAGAAGAAGCCTGCGCACCACAACTAAGAGTAGTCCCCGCTCACCGCAACTAGAAAAAGCCTGCACGCAGCAACAAAGACCCAAAGCAGTCGAAAAATAAAATAAATAAATAAATAAATAAGAAACTACAGACTCAGCTCTGCTCTGACTCCCAATATAATGCGCTATTCAGGATTATGGTCATCTACCCCAAAAGGATCAAAACCTTCAAAAGATTCTAGACTCTCTTAGCTGTGCTTCCCAGAGACCTGATCAGTGAGGAAAGACGGCTTGTAGGTGCCATCAGTGGATGTGTTGCCAGTTCCTCGCAAGGACTTCATGTGAGAAACCGCCATGCGTAAGATGGTTAGCTTGTCTGGTTTTCGAGCCAGGGCACTACAGGTGGGTACCATGTCTGACAGTTCTGTTATGTAGGCTGTCATCTTGTTCCGTCGGCGCCGTTCAATTTCACTATGGTTTTCCCTGCATGGAGAGAGAGAGAGGAGAAGCCCCATCCAGGTGGTCACATCTGGCCATTTGGGAGCCGGGAGAGAGATATGAATACCAAGTGAGCTGCTGAAGAAATACGGTATTTAGATTTAGTGATGCTTGAGTCTCAGAAGTTAAAGTAAGGTTTGCCAAACTTCTCATGCAGAGCAAGTATGGAATAGAAACTAATATGGCAGACAGGGTACAAGCAGATACCAGTAATTCTAACTCCTGGAAACTTCACTTCCTATGTAAATTACCACTCCCTCAGAACAAAATGTGTTTTAAGAAATGACAGTCTTGGGAAGCAGCCACATAGCACAGGGAGATCACCTCAGTGCTTTGTGACCACCTAGAGGGGTGGGATAGGGAGGGTGGGAGGGATGGAGACACAAGAGGGAAGAGATACGGGGATATATGTATATGTATAGCTGAATCACTTTGTTATAAAGCAGAAACTAACACACCATTGTAAAGCAATTATACTCCAATAAAGATGTTAGAAAAAGAAGAAATGACAGTCTTAAAAAATGTTGAAAGCAGCTTGGCTGATTTCATGTGTACCAATTCAACTTTTTAAAGGCTGAAAACATAAAATGACCCAATTTTTTCCAACACAAGTATGTTGCTCAACAGCTGATACAAGAATTGATAGTATAGATTCCCTTGGTCTATAAAATGCTGTTTGTTCTAAGAATCTCTTATTCTCAACACTAGAGAGCAGAATTGGAAGTTTTACTTGTCCCACTAATGCACAAAGCCCTACCTTCTCTATCTGGGTTTGGTGCCAGTACACTGAGCTCATGAGATTTGTAAGATATCATCTACTAGAGGTCCCTTATGGGTGCCCAATTTGGGACAAAGTGAACTGGAGAACAGGAGTGAAGTGGACAGGAAGATGTTTAAAGGCCTGAAAACATACAATCTGGATCTCACCAGGGTAAGTGGAACATATCTCCAATACTGACTTCCTCAGAATCAGAGTATCATTGTTAAAAATAATAATCCAGTAGTTTTCAAACTGGATTTCTGAAAAGCCTAATAGTTCCTCAGTGTCTTCTATGGGACTGCTTCAAGGAGAGACCCAAACAACATGCTACATTTCTGTTTTTACTTGAGCAGCTTTGCTTTTGTCTTTTTTATTGACTTCTATTACCACTTAAGGATTCTATTGGAACAAAAGTTCTCTGCCAAAACAAAAAGAACACAACAAATCTAACATAAATCTTCTTTATGATAAGAGCAAACTAAGGTCAAGCAGTTAATCGACTCTTCTAAGGGCTGCCCTCATTCCCAATGAATGCAATGTTCTTCCCACCATACCACACCAATCAGGTTTATGAAGAGTGAAAGAGTTCGTAGGAGGCCTAAGTTGAAATGGCAGCAAAATGAGCTTGCGGCTCAGCTGAAAGAGGAAATGGTAGGTAAGAGGGGGGAAGTAATAAAAACTGGTACTGGTATTAGTGATCTACCTCCTACTGAATCATCCCAAATCACAGAGACCAAAAAACAGGAAAATTTGGGCACAACATTTCTTCCACAGTATTTCTACATTATCAACAACAGTCTCCAAAGAGAACTCCATAGAGTCTCCTTTACTGAAAAGGTCTCACAACATAGATTCACATTTAGTTACTTTGCCTGAGAAACATAAAATTCTAAGCTCAAACATAAAGCACCCATTTTCCTAGTATCTGACAGATTTCTGACACTGAATTCCATAAGGCTGATCTTTTAAATAGCCACATCTAGGCTGCTAAGCTTTTCTGGGAAACACAAAAGGTTCAATCACCAAAGCAACACCAGTACTGCCGTGACAAAGTAATCTAGGCTGTGAGCCTACATAGGAAAATAAGGGTGAGTCTTCTAGAGAGGTGTGGAGTAAATACTGAGGCCTAAAGACTGGGAACTAATTGCAAACACAGATATATTTATTGGTTTTCTGATAAAGGAATATTTCCCTGCTAAAGCACCAAATGGCACAGCTGCACTGTTTCTGAAAGCTTTTTATTCTGTGAAACTTAGTGCTAAGATAAAAAGAGAAATCTATAAAAACTAATAGCAATTTCTTTAATTCCTAAGTAAAGTTCCTTCAACCACCCACTTTCTGATGGGGGAAGCCAAAGTTCCTGTTACACACAAACTTCTAAAAATCCCGTCCTCTCTTGCCACAGACAAGGAAAAACACGAAGAGAAAGGGGAAGAAAAGAGCAGAATAAGAAAAAGGATAGAAAAAGCAGCATGATCTGCTTCATCATGCCAAAAGACACTGTTCTCCTACCTGGCGAGTCTCTCCTTATCCGCAGAGCTCTGCTCATCATCCGACCTAAAAACAGAATTAACGAACTAAGCTAAAAGTAAAATAAAAAGAAAGAAGGGAGGGAGGGAGGAAGGGAAGAAAGAAAGAAAGAGGAAGAAAGGAAGGGAGGGAGGAAGGGAAGGAGAGAGGGAAGGGACAGAGAAAAAAGGGAAGGGAAGGGAAGGAAAGAAAAGAAATAGAACAAAACAGATGCAGAGAAGAGAGGGGAAAATGGAAATATGGACAAGAACCTTGCCTGTAACTCTAGAAAGCCATCTGTTAGGATTAAGAAAAAGTAACTTACAGGACAAAGGTTAACATAAAAGCAAGGCCAATATTCATTATAAATTAACATAATCTGAGCACAGTAAGCCAATCATTCTCTGTAGAAACCAAAGATATACAGTTTGAACAAGAAACAAACATGGGAATACCATTCTTACACACTGCTCCCAATCTGAAAAAAAAATGATATCCACATATGCTATTCTATAATGAAAAAAAATCAAACAGTATATCATGATAAGAATGTCAAACAAGTGATCACAATCTTTCTATAACACACATACAGCACACATGCACTCACAGACAAAAGAACCAAACAGCTTCACTGGAGAAATTACATAAATAAAACTAAGAGCTAAGTTTCTGATATATCCCCTATCAATGATTTGATCCTAAAGTAGTAAATTTCTATTCAGTCACTTTCCCATTTCTCTGCAATAAAGCCATAACATTGCTAGATCCTAATACCAACTCCCCCTTCCCTGGAGGGGGCTACAAAGATTATCACTGAATTTCTCTGGATAACTAAAATACTATAAGGGTTGGTGACAACTGAAGAAACAAGGTGTTGGTGGGCCAGTTTATCAGTAATCAATTCCATCTTAAATATATATATAAATATAAAGAGATTAACAACAAATGGAGTAAGAAAAAAAGTCTAAGTATGACATAACAGGCTGAAAGACTAGCTACTAAAAATGACAAGTATAATGACTTTATCAATATATGGGAAAGTTTCTAAAAAATGGCCAGCAGGAAAAAAAAAAGAGACAAAAAATAACATAGTAATGATAAGAACCATGTGAAAACTTATGCATACTGACCAGAAGAGAAAGAAAACAGTGATATTAAGTGAAGTTTCATGTTCATTGGGTTGTTATAATTCCTTAACAAACTACAAGTCTTTTTTTCAAAAAGTTGGGAAAATTCATTTAAGCTTCTGAAGGCCCTCTAACTGAATTCCAAAGGAGGATATGTGAGGTGAACTAGCTTAACAAATCATATCTTAAAGAAATGAGTTCTGGGAATTCCCTGAAGTCCAGTGGTTAGGACTCTGCACTTTCACTGCTGAGGGCACAGGTTCAACCCCTGGTCAGCGAACTAAGATCCCACAAGCTACACAGTGTGGCCAAAAAGAAAAAAAAAAAAAAGAAAAAGAAATGAGTTCTTTTGTTTGAAATATCTAAAATTCCTATTACTACTCCTACCCCTACAGATCCATAATCCCTTACCCACTCTAATATTTCCGAGTGAAATACATGAATGTATGTATATTCACATTAAGCAAGACAAATGAAGGCTAAAACAGTTCAGGTCATGTTTTCATAGCTTTTAGGAATTTCAGTCAAGAGACTGTGAATCTGTACCACCACTACTATTTGATGGCTTCACTTTCCAATGCAGCTTTTGAAAAACTACTCCCCAAATCCCTAATATTAACTTCTCATTTTAGAGATGGTTCACATCCTAAAATGTTTACAAGTATCTACTTCGATAAACAAATTCTTCAAAAACCTCTTAAATTCACTCCTTTCCTACTGTCATTGCCACCATTCTAGCCCAGGCCCTCACGATTTTATCACTGTCTTATTATTTCAATAGCCTCCTATCTACCTCCCTGACTACAGTGCTTCTGTTTAATCAGTCCTATATACTGCTACTAGAGAAAAATCCCATATGCATTTTATATATTAGCATATCATTCAAAGCTTATGATGGCATCTCACTGCTTCAGAGTAGTTTTAAACTACTCTGACTGATATTTCTTAGCCCTCTACATCAATTGTTCTCAATGTATGGGCCCCAGACCAGCAATATCAGCAATGAATAAATAGTAAATGCTTATTAGTTAAGCACTGGATTTGGGATTATTCACTTTTCTGAGGTGGCTGCAAACTCGATTTTTAAAAAACAAATAATTTACCACTTAATAATATATAGAATAAACTTTCTAAAAATAAACCAATATTTGACTTGAGAAGGATGTGTTTAATAAAGCAAAGTATTTTTCATCCTCTTGACAGATAAACATATTTTTTTCAATAAAAGCTCCAGTCTTCACATAAATCATTTCTTTGCTGTTATTTTTAAAAGAATAAAACCATTATCTATACAGATTTTGAAGATCCACTTAATAATAAATGCAACAAAGAAATTCATATTGTTTGTGTTTCTGTGGACACTGTATATAGCTATCTATCACATACATAAAAACACTGGCTAAAATATACCATTAGTTTGAAGCCGTAAGTCTGAAGCCCTGTTACCCGAACGTAAACAACAAGTATAATACTAAGTTTCACCAGCTTTCAAAAGAAGAAACAGACTGGATAGAGAAATTAACTCTCACTGAGATAAAATTAAAACTCAGTATTTTTGAATCGCCTGGTCCCACGACAAGGACCAAGATGCTCTACTACATTACCTGGCAAACCGCTCCTTATCATTAGACATCTGATCATCATCACACCTGAAGGAGAAAAAAAGGGGCTTAGTCCAAGGCATTACACTTGTTATATCTATTTCACTCTGAAAGGAAAACTAGAAAGGGGTAAAAAATATTCAACAACAAAAAAAAGCCAATGAAAAGGCATCACAAAACAATAGAGCTAATAACAGCTTCCCACAGAACTTAAAAACCCATGATTATTATTTGTCAGGTTTCTAATGTGTCCTTTACTCTTACTTAACAGACATTCCAAAAAAAGATGATGATCTCATGAGGGCACAGCTGACTACCCTGTCAACACCACTGAGGTTAGGGTTGTTTTGTTTTTGTTTTTCATTAATTATGGCAAAAAGCGTATAACACAAAATTTACCATCTTAACCATTTTTAAGTGTACAATTCAGTGGTGCTAACTACAATATATTCACACTTGTACAAAATATCTCTAGAACTTTTTCATCTTGAAAAACTGAAATTCTATAGCTACTGAACACCATCCTCCCACTCTCCCAGCCCCCATCCCACGCCCAGCTCCTGGCAACCACCATTCTACTTTCTGTCTCTCTGATTTCGGCTACTTTAGATCCTCATATAAGTGAAATCGTACAGTATTTATCTTTTTGTGACTGGCTCATTTCATTTAGTATAATGTCCTCAAGGTTCACCCACATTGTACTATGTGATAGAATTTCCTTCTTTTTTAAGGCTGAATAATATTCCACTAGCTGTATATACCACACTTCTTTATCTATTCATTTGTCAATGGATATTCGGGGTGCTTCCACCTCTCAGCTACTGTGAAAAATCGGGCAGTGAACATGAGTGTGCAAATATCTCTCCAAGATCCTGCTTTCAATTCTTTTGGATATATAACCAGAAGTGGCACTGCTGGATCATATGATAATTCTGTTTTTAATGTTTCAAGGAACCTCCATACTGTTTTCCAAAGTGGCCACACCATTTTACATTCCCACCCACAGTACACAAGAGTTCCAATTCCCCCATATCCTCAGCAACACTTGTTATTTTCTGGGTTTTTTCATGGTGGCCAGCCTAATGGCCTACTCATTGTGGTGTTTTTTTTTTTTTTTTTTGCGGTATGCAGGCCTCCCACCGCTGTGGCCTCTCCCGTCGCGGAGCACAGGCTCCGGACACGCAGGCTCAGCAGCCACGGCTCACGGGCCCAGCCGCTCCGCGGCACGTGGGATCCTCCCGGACCGGGGCACGAACCCGCGTCCCCTGCATCGGCAGGCGGACTCTCAACCACCGCGCCACCAGGGAAGGCCCCTCATTGTGGTTTTGATTTACATTTCTCTGATTAGTGATCATGAGCATCTTTCCATATGCTTTTTGGCCATTTGTGTATCTTCTTTGGAGAAATGTCTATTAAAAGTCCTTTGCCCATTTTTTAATCAGGTTGTTTTTTTGTTATTGAGTTGCAGGAGTTCTTCAAGTATCATGGAAATTAACCCCTTAACAGATATATGACTGGCAAATACTTTCTTCCATTCCATGGGTTACCTTTTCACTCTGTTTCCTTTGATGTGCAAAAGTTTCTAAGAGTCTTAAATTATGACTTAAACAAAGAACTTTATCTCTTTGACTAAGGAAACACAATCCATTCATCTCAACAACTTCTACTTAATAAGCTGATAAATCCTGTTTGCTACTACAGAAACCGAAAGGAGGATGTGTTGAAGGAGGAAAACCTAACTCTGAAAACATTACTCTACTCTCTGGATGATCTAAATTTTCCTCTTCTCACTCACTGTCACAGGGTATAGCAAAGACCTATCAACTTTGGGCAGAAAGAGCTTTTGGGAGATATGTAAGACTCACAAAATTTGCAGTTAAACCAGTTATTAAATTACAGCCAGGGCTTCCCTGATGGCACAGTGGTTGAGAATCCGCTTGCCAATGCAGGCAACATGGGTTCAAGCTGTGGTCCGGGAAGATCCCACATGCCACGGAGCAACTAAGCCTGTGCGCCACAACTACTGAGCCTGCGCTCTAGAGCCCGTGAGCCACAACTACTGAAGCCCACATGCCTAGAGCCCATGCTCCAAAACAAGAGAAGCCACCTCAATGAGAAGCCCAACGAAGAGTAGCCCCTGCTCGCCGCAACTAGAGAAAAGCCCGCGAGCAGCCATAAATAAATAAATTAATAAATTAATTAATTAATTACAGCCAGAATTTATACTGTTCCTTCACAGGCTATAAATGCTCAACTAATTTGATCCCAAGAATTTTCAAATTTTTTGAAAATAACTGGAAAGCAGAAGTAGAACAATGGGCAAACATGGAATTTGGGCTCAAGGACAAATGGTTTCTAAGACATAAAATATACTATAGATCAGATGCTACAAACTTTTAATGAAAACAGTGATCTAAGCTGAAAAAAGAGACCTATAATTTACATATTAATTTTGTTTGTTTGTTTGTTTTAATTTACTTTTGGCTGCATTGGGTCTTCGTTGCTGTGCACAGGCCTTCTCTAGTTGCGGCGAGCAGGGGCTACTTTTCGTTGCAGTGTGTGGGCTTCTCACTGTGGTGGCTTCTCTTGTCGCGGAGCATGGGCTCTAAGCGCACAGGCTTCAGTAGTTGTGGCACATGGGCTCAGTAGCTGCAATGCACAGGCTTAGTTGCTCCGCGGCATGTGGGATTTTCCCGGACCAGGGCTCGAACCCATGTCCCCTGCATTGGCAGGTGGATTCTTAACCACTGCACTACCAGGGAAGTCCTTTCATATTAATTTTGAATCTCAAGAGTGAATCATCCAGATATTTACTACTCAAAGTGTGGTCAGTGGACCAGAAGTAGCAGCAACACTTAGGAATCTATTAGAATGCAGAATCTTGGATACTACCACAGACCTAATGAATTATAATCTCTATCTTATCAAGAACCCCTGGTGGATTTGTACATGCATTTGTTTGAATTTGAGACGCATTATTTTAGATACTAGCAACTCTGATATTGTACCTAGAATTTCAAAGACTTTATATTCTTTTTTTTTTTTTTTTTTTTTTTTTTGCGGTACGCGGGCCTCTCACTGTTGTGGCCTCTCCCGTTGCGGAGCACAGGCTCCGGACGCGCAGCCTCAGTGGCCATGGCTCACGGGCCCAGCCGCTCCGCGGCATGTGGGATCTTCCCAGACCGGGGCACGAACCCGTGTCCCCTGCATCGGCAGGTGGACTCTCAACCACTGCGCCACTAGGGAAGCCCAAGACTTTATATTCTTAAAAATTATTTTATAGATGTTGTCTGGAGAATATAACAAAATGACACTTGGGACTTCACTGGTTGCACAGTGGTTAAGAATCCACCTGCCAACGCAGGGGACACAGGTTCGAGCCCTGGTCCCAGAAGATCTCACATGCCGCAGAGCAACTAAGCCTGTGTGCCACAACTACCGAGCCTGCACTCTAGAGCCCACGAGCCACAACTATCAGTAGTTAGTTAGTTAGTAGAGCCCGTGTGCCACAACTACTGAAGCCTGCATGCCTATAGCGTTATATATAGCCTATATCTCTCTGTTGTCTGTGCTCTGCAACGAGAAGCATGCACACCACAATGAAGAGTAGCCCTCGCTCGCTGCAACTAGAGAAAGCCCACTCACAGCAATGAAGACCCAATGCAGCCAAAAATAAATAAATTAAAAAAATAAATTTTTTAAAAAAATGACACTTGAACAAAGTGATGAAAAGAGGTAATAAATTACAGCTTTCATCCACCAAGGAGATTTAATATTGATTTACAGATACAACGCAAATAAGACTTTCACTCATTGACCAAAGTGGAGAATTCCAATTAAAAAAAAAAAATGTACTGGGAATTCCCTGGCGGTCCAATGGTTAGGACTCCACACTTCCACTGCAGGAGACATGGGTTCGATCCCTGGTTGGGGAACTAAGATCCCACAAGCCGCAAGGCCAAAAAAAAAAGTACTGATGGTCAAATAAAAAAAATTGGTGATGCCTCACTTGGGCATAATGACCTACTTGGTAAGATGAATTATGAAAACCTTTTTTTATGGTTGGGGAAAAGACAAATAAACCTTTTTAAATTTGCATATAGTTTGTGACTACCAGATTTTATGGAAATGGAAGCAATGACTCAGGGATAGAGCTAACTGATAGATATAAATAAGACTAGTGGTTACCTCTATCTCATTCATATGCACAACACAGTTCCACTAACAGTATTTATCATTATAATTAGGCATTCCTAATTGGAGGAATTCCCAATGGAACTGTATGGAAAAAGTCTATTCTTGAACAGAAATTGAAATCTCTACCCCTCTTCACATTTGTTGACACTCATTAAGTCTCAAGAGCTCTCTTGGAGAATTGCTTTCTCCAATATTTTGCAACTATCCCTTTATGGTGGCCAAGTCATGGTTGTTGTTTTCAAGAATATATGGCAGTGTTCTGCGACTAGGCAGTAGCTAGAAACACAAGCTTTCACTTTAAACATTGCAAAAACGACAACAATAATAAAAAAAGATACACAGATAGATGTAACTGACTAAACTAAGCATTATAAAACTAAACAATGGCAAGCAATTTACAATATGGGCATCCTCTGTGTAAAAACAAAAACTGAGGAGACAATGAGTGTGTGTATGTGCACACATATGTGCATTTAAATACACTTACATATGCACTGAATATTTCTGGAAGGATACTTAATAAACTGGAAACTATAATTGTCTAAGGGGAAGGATTCTGAAGGTCTGAAGTGAAGGAAGATGTACTTTCATTACATATGACTTTGCACCGTTTAAAAATTTTGCAATATAATGTTTATATTTCTTTTAAGAACTTAGTTAATAAAACAAACAAATAATGAAGCCTGGGAGCTCACATAATAAAATAAATTGTTTAAACAATAGGGCTCCTTGGGCTTCCCTGGTGGCGCAGTGGTTGAGAGTCCGCCTGCCGATGCAGGGGACACCGGTTCGTGCCCCGGTCCGGGAGGATCCCACATGCCGCGGAGCGGCTGGGCCCGTGAGCCATGGACGCTGAGCCTGCACGTCCAGAGCCTGTGCTCCGCAATGGGAGAGGCCACAACAGTGAGAGGCCCGCGTACCGCAAAAAAAAAAGGGCTCCTTTATTTATTTCTCAAATATTTGTTATTCTGCAATGTAGATGCTACCTAGGTAATATTTTCAAATTTGAAAAGAAAAAAGGCAGGTTGCAGTCAAGGTTATCTTCCATTCTTTGACTCTTACTGCTTTCCTTACTTAAAAACAAAGCCAAGGGCTTCCCTGGTGGCGCAGTGGTTGAGAGTCCACCTGCCGATGCAGGGGACACGGGTTTGTGCCCCAGTCCGGGAAGATCCCACATGCCGCGGAGCGGCTGGGCCCGTGAGCCATGGCCGCTGAGCCTGCGCGTCCGGAGCCTGTGCTCCGCAACGGGAGAGGCCACAACAGTGAGAGACCCACGTACCGCAAAAAACAGACAAACAAAAAAACAAAGCCAAGTAACTGGTCTTAAGCAAAAATTAAAATTTCCCCTTTCTGAAAGAACTTCATCAATATACTGAAAAGTCCATTTTCAGTTCTCCAGAAGATTCACTACTCAAAGATACAAATTCCAATTCCTGCTCTGTAGGAGAAGTCAATTAGTATTAGAGGGCATGAAAGATTAGTACATTAATGACCCCCAAACTAATTACACCTTGCAGTATTCACTACCTGGTATAGCGCCATCCTGTACTGAATCAGGACTCGGACATACGACTTGCTTTAGCCAATGGGACAACAGCAAATGTCAATCCAAAGCAATAGCTTGATAAGCATTTAGACTGGGACCTGCCCTTTGGATTGCAGCCATCACCATGTAAAGACACTCAGTCTGCCCTCCTTAAGGAAAAAAGACCACAAAGAAAGAGATACCCAGCCTTATCAGCTGAGTCCAGTTCCCAGCTGACAAGGCAGCTGAATGCAGTCTTATGAGTGAGTCTAGGCAAGATCAGCAGAATAACCATCTAACCAATCCACAGAATTGTGAGAAATAATAAATCATTGTTCTTTTTAAGCCACACAACAACAGATAACTGATACAGAGGGTCTTGTAAATTCTCTGCTCTCCCCTCATTGAGCTCTTTCCTCTGAAGCTATTACCAGAATGCTTGAAAATTTTATGGGGTATAATGTAATAGGTAAGTTTAGTGTTAGGATAAAGCACTCTCCTTAGGCCTAAAGACAAAAATATTATGAGTCAGAAATTTAAAGATAATGAAATAATTTTTAATATCAGAAATCTAGAGAAAGTTTTTTAAGATCTTACCTCAAAAATTTACTGTTCCCTTCTCCATCATCATCAAAATCCAATCTGGGGAAAGCCAACAAAAAATATTATAAGCCTATTGAAAATGCAGAACATTAAAAAAATTAAAATTCTAAATCCACAAGCTATCTGAACACCCACTCAGATGGAAGAAGGAAAAGAGGAAGTGGAATAAGTAAAGGTATATACCTCTTCCTTTGTACCAAACTGGGCAAAGAAATTGGCCAATCAAAAAGGAATACTGGGCCTTCCCTGGTGGCGCAGTGGTTGAGAGTCCGCCTGCCAATGCAGGGGACACGGGTTCGTGCCCCGGCCCGGGAAGATCCCACATGCCACAGAGCAGCTGGGCCCGTGAGCCATGGCCGCTGAGCCTGTGTGTCCGGAGCCTGTGCTCCACAACGGGAGAGGCCACAACAGTGAGAGGCCCGCGTACCACAAAAATAAATAAAAAAGGAATTCCTATTGCTACCTTTCATTTTCCTAGGGTAGCAATCCACCTTTGCCAAAGTTTTACATCACAGTACAACCTCTACAAAAGGAGCAGGATCAACTCAAAAACACAAGAAATAATTAATATGAATAATTCAGGTCCGTTTTTCATTTCTATAGTCTGCTTTAGGCTATGTTAAGCTCTCTGAAACATCTCTCAAAACAGTGATGTTCCATAGGGACTGATTTTAAGACCTCTGGAGGTTGGCTGGTTGGTTGGTTGGTTGTTTTTTGGCTGCGCTGCACAGCTTGTGGGATCTTAGTTCCCAAGGGACTGAACCCAGGATTGAACCCGTGCCCTCAGCAGTGAAACTGCAGAGTTCTAACCACTGAACCAACAGGGAATTCCCCGAAGGTTGTTAAATAATGTTTCTCTCCTTCATTCACCTAATGAACATGTAATATATGCTACATTCCGGATACTGTGCTAGATGAGGTGAAAACAAAAGACTTGCCCTCAAGGGATTCTTTGCCTAGACAAATAAAATATACAAGTGAGAATGAGAAAGCGTCATATGGAGAGCACAATCAATAAGCTTTAAATGTTTAGTAAAAGCAGAGGTGACTTTCATTTCAAGGGATTAGGCAAGATTATAAGTAACAAGATAGGCCAATCTCCTATTAATCTCTATACTCGATTAAACTAAAACATTACTCATGCTACCACCTTAACCCAATGATCTTGGCATCTCTACTAGTGTGATAACCTGATGTTATGGGCCTCTAAATGGGTTATATATGAAGTACACAGCATCAACCCTGAAAGTGTCCATTCCTCTTCCTCTCTGTAGCCCCAGATCACCTATCAAAGTCTACCTATTTACCCAATAACTCCATTTCTAAGAATCTATCCTAAAGAAATAACTCAGAGAAAAAAATTTATGTACAAAGATATTCATTAAGCATTATATATAACAGCAAATCTTCAAAACAGTTTAAGTGTCCCAAAATAGCAATTAAGTACATCCCCTCTATGTAAGTATTTTAAATTATGTTTCTATAGCATATGTAACAATACGGAAAAAAGGTTATTGGATACAATTAGGTGAAAAGATCAGGCTATATAAACCTACATAATTATATGATTATAACTATTTAAAGAAATCTACATATAGAATAAAGAATGAAGTAATTACACTAAAAAAACTGATGTGAGATGACTTTGGGTAGTAGGATTATTGCTTTTAGTCTTCTTTCTATATTTTCCAATCTTTCTTTTAAAAAATGTATATTTCTTTTAATATATTTTCCTGATTATCAATAAAACATACTCACTTCAGAAAATCTAGAAATAACTAAAAACAAAAGAAAAAATAAATCACCCATAATCCCATCACCCATACATCTGATGAGTATCCTTTCAGTTTTTTGCTATGCACACGTTATTTATATAGTTTTTTCTGATAGAGTTGGTATATTACATACACTGTAACCTTTTTTTTATTTTATTCTTTTTTAAAAATATTTTTATTTATTTATTTATTTATTTATTTATTTATTTATTTATTTGCTGCGTTGGGTCTTCCGTTGCTGTGTGCCTTTCTCTAGTTGCGGTGAGCGGGGCCTACTCTTCGTTGTGGTGCGAGGGCTTCTCATTGTGGTGGCTTCTCTTGTTGCAGAGCACAGGCTCTAGCGCACAGGCTGCAGTAGTTGTGGCACACGGGCTTCAGTTGTTGTGGCTTGTGGGCTCTAGAGTGCAGGCTCAGTAGTTGTGGCACTCGGGCTTAGTTGCTCCGTGGTATGTGGGATCTTCCGGACCACGGCTTGAACCCGTGTCCCCTGCATTGGCAGGCGGATTCTTAACCACTGCACTACCAGGGAAGCCCCTGTAACCTCTTTTCTCAATATACTGTAAACTTTTTTCTGTACCAATACATATTTGTCACTTCTAATAGCTGTACGTTTTCAATGCAACTTTATCAATCCCCTAATTTTGATAATACTGCTTCTAATTGTTTGCTGTTATATATGACCATAACACTGTGTTTAAAAGTAGACAATAAAGCTAACCTCCCAAGGTTCACATCACAGGTCTTCCACTTACTAGCTTTAAAACCTTGGGTAAGTTACTTATTCACCATATACCTCAGTAAATGAGTTAAAATGTATAAAGCTCTTGGAGACATAGCAAGTCTTAGTATGTTACTCATGTTAACACCTTAACCCATGGATCACTCTTTCATTACTACTGGTAAGAGGAAACTTAAAGACTAGTTATAACACTAGCTACATAATTATTAAAAGCAAAAGAAAGAAAAAAAATTCAATACTTTAATACTTTAAAAAATTGGTAAAATACTACCCATTCTTCCAGGCCTTTCTAAAGCAATCTCTTTCCTGAAGCCTTTCCCAATTTCTACCAACCAATGGTGGTATTTCCATACACTGAAACACACAGCAGTGTATTTGTTCCTTTCTTAGCAAACCTGGCATATTCTATCTTGAATTATATTTATGCATGTAATGATTATCCCTTTCAGAACATAAGCAACTAAAAGACGAAGACTGTGCCTTATTTACCTTTGTATCCTAGTAGCAATCGGCACAATGACTTACGCTAATGAGGCATCTAATAAATAATTTTGGAACTGAATGGACTCTAGGTTCCAAACAAGGCAACATGTCAATAACTTAAAGGAGACATATTCTACAGTTCAGCATTCTCTAAATTCAGAAAAGTAAAAAGCTTACCAGGGACTTCCCTGGTGGCACAGCAGTTAAGAATCCACCTGCCAATGCAGGGGACATAGGTTCGATCCCTGGTCTGGGAAGATCCCACATGCTGTGGAGCAACTAAGCCCGTGCACCACAACTACTGAGCCTGCACTCTAGGGCCCGCAAGCCACCACTACGGAGCCTGAGCACCACAACTACTGAAGCCCGCGTACCCTAGAGCCCTTGCGCCGCAACTATTAAGCCCGTGTGCTGCAACTACTGATGCTTAAGCACCTACAGCCCGTGCTCCGCAACAAAAGAAGCCACCGCAATGAGAAGCCCATGCACCGCTATGAAGAGTAGCCCCTGCCTGCCACAAGTAGAGAAAGCCCAGGTGCAGCAGCAAAGACCCAACGCAGCCAAGAAAAAAAAAGGCCTACCAAAAAAATTTTGAGAATGCAGATACAAAGCTTAATAAAAGCAGTGAAATTTTCTCAGCAAAGGTGAAATCTTTCGGCTTAGCCAGAGTCCTTTACCTCTTAGAGATTTTAGTTTTAAAAAAACAAAACAAAACTGCTTGTAAGAAACTAAGATAAAAACATCAATTCCATACAAAGAAAAATCCAGGGACTAAAGAAAGTTATCTGATCGGAGTGTAGTAAGTAGCCAGAAGAAGTGAGAGGGTTAGGAATAGATGGTTCAGCGACTAACAAAATCAGGCTGGTTTAAAGGAGAGACGTTTGTAACATACTACACTCAAACTCACCCTGGTCGCCGCTTAATAGCCCTCTGGACAATGGCTCCTCCACCTTGAATCCCAGGCCCAGGGTTTCCAGAGGCAATGGCTGGACCCAGTGATGGTACATCTGATGTCATTTCTGTCAGAGAAAAACAGAAATACAGATTTTAAAAAGATTGTTCTTGCTTATCATCATCATCAAACTGGCTAGAAGAAAGGCTCAAGCTATGGATAAAATCTCAGGAGTTTGCTAGAAAACCCAAATGCTCACGTCCAGACTGCTTTTCTTGAATTCTTACCCTGGGAAAAGATTTCCCTACACTTCAATTCCCCTAACTTCATACAGTTTGGAAAAGGTAGCACTATATTCTATAGCCTTATCTTTTAAAAGCTGGTAATAGTGACATAATATTAATCTAAAACACACACACAAATTGGTTTACATACTTCACTAATGCAACAAATATATATAACTTAGCTCCTCTGATTTATTTTTTTTGGAAAATACAAAAAAAAAACAAAATTATAAAAATCACCTAAATTCTAATACTCAAAAAAAATTATATAGAGAAGGGACTTCCCTGGTGGTCCAGTGGTAAAGATTGCGCTCCCAGTGCAGGGGGCCTGGGTTCGATCCCTGGTCAGGGAACTAGATCCCACGTGCTGCAATGAAGACCCAGTGCAGCCAAATAAATATATAAATGTGTTTTTTTTTAAGTTGAGCTCATTTTATTTCTTATTTTTCCCTCAGATTATATACACCTATCTCTCTGATCAAAAACAGGCACATTTGGTCATGGCTAATTATGTTCCAGAAAGCCTGCTACAATTTTTGCTCCCACTAACAGGATATGAGAGTACCTACTTCCCTCACCAGGACTGGATATTATACTTTTTAATTTCACCAAACCTGACAGGTAAAAATGGTACAGTATTTGTTTTAATTCTTGTACCTTTTTACATTCGTCATCTGAAATCAATGAGTTGACTCTTCATATCTTTAATACTTTTATACTGAATATTTTTTTCTAATGAATTTGTAAGATCTATCAGTATATAAAGGATATTAAAGGATATTAATATATGCCTGTTATGTATTACAAATATTTTTTCATCACTTACCTTAGCCTTTAAATATATAACATTTCACAATTTTATGCTGTAAAATTTATCAGTGTTTTCCTAAATAATTCCGGGATTTCTGTCTTACTTAGGAAAGCTCCCCACCCTCGAGATTATTTCTATATTTTCTTATAATACTTTTGTGTTTCACATTTAGATTTTTAATCCATCTGGAATTTACTACTTATGCTTACCTGGCATAAGGCAGGACTCTGATTATTTTCTTAAACATGGTTAGATAATTATTCTAATATCATTTATGGGATAATCCATCCTTTCCTCACTTATTGGAAATGACTCCTTTACTACTTTACTTTTACTTTACTACTTTACTTTACTTTTAGTTGTCTACAAATAATTGATCTCTTTCTATACTTTTATTCTGTATTAATATATTTTCCAGCTCCTGTGTCAATACTGAACACGTTTGATAACGACAGCTTTATAGTACATTTGAATTATCTAATAGGAAAGTCCTCCATTCTCCATTAATTTACTTTACAAAATATTCTTATTAAATGTCATATACTACTTCTGCTTCAGCCAAAAATAAATAAATAAAATTAAAAAAAAATTTTTTAATTAAAAAAAAGTTTAAGAGATGAGTGGGAAATCAACACATTCTCTGATGATGGAAAACTAAGGAGGATTTGTCATGAGCAGAACTACCCTAAAAGAATAGCTAAACAGGGACTTCCCTGGTGGTCCAGGGGTTAAGAATCCACCTTCCGGGCTTCCCTGGTGGCGCAGTGGTTGAGAGTCTGCCTGCCAATGCAGGGGACACGGGTTTGAGTCCTGGTCCGGGAAGATCCCACATGCCGCAGAGCAACTGGGCCCGTGAGCCACGGCTACTGAGCCTGTGCGTCTGGAGCCTGTGCTCCGCAACAAGACAGGCCGCAACAGTGAGAGGCCCGCACACCACGATGAAGAGTGGCCCCCGCTTACCACAACTAGAGAAAGCCCTCGCACAGAAACGAAGACCCAACACAGCCATAAATAAATAAATAAATAAAGCAAAACTGTCAAAAAAAAAAAAAAAAGAATCCACCTTCCAATGCAGAGGACACGGGTTCGATCCCTGGTCAGGGAACTAAGATCCCACACACTGCGGGGCAACTAAGCCTGCACGCTGCAACTTCTAAGCATGCAGGCCACAACTAGAGAGCCCGTGTGCTGCAAACTACAGAGCCCACGCGCTCTGGAGCCCGCACGCCACAACTACAGAGCCCACATGCTCTGCAACACACGTGCCACAACTACAGAGAAGCTTGCACACCACAACGAGGAGTCCGCACCGCAGGGGAGGATCCTGCATGCCGCCAACAAAGATCCCACATACCTCAACTAAGACTCAACACAGCCAAAAATAAAATAAATAAGTATTAAAAAAAACTTAAAAGAAAAAAAAGAAAATTAGCAAAGATATAGAAGTTCTCAATGATACCTCAATCAACAGGGTCCAATTAACATTTATAAAAACACTACACCCAACAACAGCAGATATACATTCTTTTCAAGTGTCCCCAGAACATATACCAAGATAGACCATATCCTGGGCCTTTAAACAAACCTCAACACATATAAAAGAACTGCTGGAATTCCCTGGTGGTCCAGTGGTTAAAAATCCGCCTTCCAATGCAGGGGAATGCGGGTTCGATCCCTGGTTGGGGAACTAAGATCCCACATGCCACGGGGCAACCAAAACTGCGAGCCACAACTGGAGAGAAGCCTGCGTGCCACAACTACTGAGCCCGCATGCTCTTGAGCCCGCAACTAGAGAGAAGCCCACAATGAAGAGCCCACACACTGCAAGGAAGACCCAGTGCAGCCAAAAATTTAAAAAACAAATAAATAAATAAAATAATCATAGATTGGATTCTCCAACCACAGTGGAATCAAACTATTTAGAAATCAGTAACAGAAAGATAACAGGAAAATCTCCATTCACTCGGACATTAAATAACACATTTCTAAATAATCAGTCAAAGAGGAAGTCTCAAAGGGAATAAAAAGTACAGTGAAGGGCTTCCCTGGTGGCGCAGTGGTTGAGAGTCCGCCTGCCGATGCAGGGGACACGGGTTCGTGCCCCGATCCCGGAAGATCCCACATGCCGCGGAGCGGCTGGGCCCGCGAGCCATGGCCGCGGAGCCTGTGTGTCCGGAGCCTGTGCTCCGCAACGGGAGAGGCCACAGCAGTGAGAGGCCCGCGTACAGCAAAAAAAAAAAAAAAAAAGTACAGTGAACTAAAATTAAAATGAGGGACTTCCCTGGTGGCGCAGTGGTTAAGAATCCGCCTGCCAATGCAGGGGACACAGGTTCAAGCCCTGGTCCGGGAAGATCCCACATGTTGCGGAGCAACTAAGCCTGTGCACCACAACTACTGAGCCTGCGCTCTACAGCCCGCAAGCCACAACTACTGAGCCCACCCACGTGCCACAACTAGTGAAGCCCGTGTGCCTAGAGCCCATGCTCCACAACACGAGAAGCCACTGCAATGAAAAGCTCATGCACTACAACGAAGAGCAGCCCCCACTCGCTGCAACTAGAGAAAGCCCATGCACAGCAATGAAGACCCAACACAGCCAAAAATAAATAAATAAATAAATTTATTTAAAAAAAATTTTTAATGAAATTACAAGATGGTAAAATTTGTGGGACACCCCAAAAGCTACAGTCATTAAAATGCTATATTAGAAAAGAGGAAAAGTCAAATAAATCATCTAAACGTCCACCTCAAGAACCTAGGATAAATAAATAAATAAATAAACAAACAAACAAACCCAAAGCAAGCAAAAGGAAGGAAATAATGGAAAACACAAAATAATAAAATTTTAAAACAGAAAAACAATTTAAAAATAAAACAAAGAATTCTTTAAATAGATCAATAAAATTGACAAACCTCTAGCAAGACAAACAACACACAAACTACCAAAACCAGGAAAAAAAAAAAACAGGGATATCACTAGAGACCCTGAAGAAATCTAAGAGATAATTAGGAATACTAAAACTTACACACATAAATTTGACAACTTAGACCAAAAGGATCAATTCCTTAAAAAATACAAACTAAAACAACTGTCCAAACACAAAATAGTTGATATGAATGGCCTCATACCTATTAGAAAACTGAATTCATAATTTAAGCACTCTCAACAACAAAAAAAATTCTAGGTCTAGCTGATTTCACTGGAGAATGCTACCAAACATTTAAAGAACTAACAGCAATGCTACACAATCTCCTCCAGAAACTATTTGAGGAAGGGGACACTTACCAATTCATCTTTTGAAGCTAGTATTACCCTGATACAAAAACCAGACAAAGACAGTAGAAAAACAAAACAAAAACTAGAGATCAATGTTCCTCATGAATATAGATGCAAAAACCCTTAACAAAATATTAGTAAATAAAATTTAGCAATTTTAGCAAACAGAATTTAGCAATAGCAAAAGAACTATACAACGTGACCATATGTGTTTTATTCAAGGGAAGTAAACTGGTTCAATACTTAAAATCAATCAACGTATTAATTGGCTAAGAAGAAAAATAACATGATCATATCAGCCTATGCATAAAAAGTGTTTGCTAAAATTCAATACCCATTCTGATAAAAACATAGAAAAAATAAAATAAAGTGAAACGTCCTTACCTTGATAAAAGTATCTACAAAAAGAAAGAAAAAAAAACTACTGCTAATATTATACTTAATGGTGAAAGACAATGTTTTCTCCCTAAGATTTGGGAACTAGGAAAAAATGTTCACTCTCATCACTTATTTAAACATAGTGTGGGAAGTTCTAGCCTGTGCAAAAGTGCAGGAAAAGGAAATAGAAGGCATACAGATCAGAAAGGAAAAAATAAAACTGTCCCCATTTGCAGATTACATGATTGTCTTTGCAGAAAATCCTAAGGAATCTACCAAAACAACAAAAAAACCATCCTAGAACAAATAAGTGAATTCAACAAAGTTGCAGTATACAAAATAAATATACAAAAATCAATTGTGTTTCTATATACTAGCAATTAACACAAGGGCATCAAAATTTAAAATATAAAACCAGTCATAACCACTTCAAAAAAGAAAAAATATTTAAGTGTAAATCTATCAAACAGGCACAAGATTTGTATGCTGAAAGAATCAAAGACCTAAATAAATGGAGAGACATACCATGTTCATGGATTGGAAGACTCAACAAAAGATGTCAATTCTCTTCAAACTGATAAACAGGTTTAATGCAATTCCTATCAAAATTCTACCCAGATGTTTTTGAAGATATAAACATGACAATTCTAGAGACTTCCCTGGTGACACAGTGGTTAAGAGTCTGCCTGCCAATGCAGGGGACACAGGTTCGATCCCTGGACTGGGAAGATCCCACATGGTGCAGAGCAACTAAGCCTGCAAGCCACAACTACTGAGCCCACGTGCCTCAACTACTGAAGCCCGCATGCCTAGAACCCGTGCTCCACAACAAGAGAAACCACCGCAATGAGAAGCCTGCGCACTGCAATGAAGAGTAGCCCCTGTTCGCCGCAACTAGAGAAAGCCCGCACACAGCAACGAAGACCCAACGCAGACAAAAATAAAAATAAATAAAAACTAACTGTATTAAAAAAATGTTTTTAACTAAAAATTTTTTTTTAAAAAATTAAACATGAGCATTCTAAAATTTATACAGGAAGGTAAGGAAACTATAATAGCTAAAACAAAGAAAAAGTGGGAGAAAAGTGTCTACCTGAAAGACTTCTAATATAGCTACAGCAATTAAGACTGTGTGGCCCTGGCAAAGGGACAGACACTTAGATCGATGGAACCCAGAAATAAGCCCAAATGATTTTGACAAAAGTGCAAAAGCAATTCAATGGAAGAAAGATAGCCTTTTCAACAAGTGGTGCTAGAGCAACTAGACATCCATAGGCAAAAAAATGAACCTTGACCCCTTATACAAAAATTAATCAAAATGGATCATGGACTTATATGTAAAGTGTAAAACTATGTAACTTTTAGGAAAAAAACACAGGAGATGGACTTCCCTGGTGGCGCAGTGGTTAAGAATCCACCTGCCAGTGCAGGGGACACGGGTTCGAGCCCTGGTCTGGGAAGATCCCACATGCTGCAGAGCAATTAAGCCCGTGTGCCACAACTACTGAACCTGCGCTCTAGAGCCCGTGAGCCACAACTACTGAGTCCACGTGCCACAACTACTGAAGCCTGTGCACCTAGAGCCTGTGCTCTGCAACAAGAGAAGCCACCGAATAAGAAGCCCCCGCACGGCAATGAAGAGTAGCCCCCACTTGCCGGAACTAGAGAAAGCCCACGCGCAGCAATGAAGACCCAACACAGCCAAAAATAAATAAGTAAAAATAAATTTTTTAAAAAATAGGAGAAAATCTGCAGGATCTAGGGGCTAGTCAAAGAGTTCTCAGACTTGGTACCATAAGCATGATCCATGAAAGGAAAAACTGGTAAATTGGACATCACTGAAATGAAAAACTTTTGCTCTGTAAAAGACTGTGAGAGGATCAAAAGACAAGTTACAGAGTGGGGAAAAACATTGCAACAAAGGACAAAGGACTTGTATCTAGAATATAAAAAGAACTCTCAAAACTCAACAGTAAAAAAGCAAACAGTCTTGAACAGACATTTTTCCAAAGAAGATACACAAATGGTAAATAAGCATATGAAAAGATGTTCAACGGCATTAGCCAAGAGGGAAATGCAAATTAAAGCCACAATAAGATGCACTACATACCTATCATAATGGCTAAAAAATAATAATAATAAATACCAAATGCTGGGAAGGATACAGAAAACGATCACTTACACATTGTTGGTGAGAATATAATATAGTGCAGTCACTTCGGGAAACAGTACGGGGGGTTTCTTTAAAAACTAAACATGCAATTAACATACAATCCAGCACTGCACTTGTGGGTATATATCCCAGAAAAATGAAGACTTAACATTTACACAAAAACTGGTACACAAATATTTAGAGTGCTTTTATCTGTAATAGCCAAAAACTGGAGAAAAAATCCAGATGTCCTTCAAGTAAATGGTTAAACTGATATATATATCCCTACTCAGCAACAAAAAGAAGTGAACTACTGATACACACAACAACCTGGATGAATCTCCAGAGTATAACGGCGAATGAAAAAAGCTGACTGCAAAAGGCTACACACTGTACAACTCCATTTATAGAACATTCTTGAAATAACAAAATTATAGAAATAGACAACAGGTTAGTAGCTGCTGGGGATTAAGGAGAGGGTGTAAGTATGAGGAAAGTGGGTGTTGCTTTAAAAGGGCACCACAAGGGACCCTTGCGATGATAGAAATATTCTGTATCTTGACTGTACCAATGTCAATATCCTGGTCATGATATTACACTATAGTTTTGCAAGGTACAACCACTGGGGGAAACTGGGCTAAGGGTAGGGGATCTCTGTATTATTTCTCATAACTGAATATGAATATAAAATCATCACAAAAGAAAAAGTTTAATTTAAAAGTTTTTTTTTTTTTTTGCGGTATGCGGGCCTCTCACTGTTGTGGCCTCCCCCGTTGCGGAGCACAGGCTCCGGACGCGCAGGCTCAGCGGCCATGGCTCACGGGCCCAGCCGCTCCGCGGCATATGGGATCCTCCCAGACCGGGGCACGAACCCGTATCCCCTGCATCGGCAGGCGGACTCTCAACCACTTGCGCCACCAGGGAGGCCCTAATTTAAAAGTTTTAAAAACCTTTTAGTGTCATATACTTCATCCTCCTTTTGAATTTAAAATCTATATAAAGTTCTAACAACAAAAAAACGCTTGAGGTTAATTCAATTACATTAAATTTATATAATAATTTTGAGGGACCAGTAGCATGATATTGCATTTCATCATCAAGGAATATTATTCAGACATTTTCTAATGCTCTTTAATAAAATTTTACAGTTTTCTTCACATAAGTCTTACATCTTTCTTGTTATATTATTTTTAGGTATTTTATAGCTCTTAATATGATTGTAAATGAAATCTTTTCCATTTCAACTTCTAACTGGTTATTGCTAGAATAAGAGAAAGCTATTGACTTCAGTGTGTTTATATTGTACTCAAATAACTTCACTAAATTACCTTATCTAAAAGCATTTAGTTTATTTGACTTTTAAATTAATTAATTAATTATTTTTTTTTTTGGCTGCATTGGGTCTTCGTTGCACACGGGCTTTCTCTAGTTGTGTCGAGCAGGAGCTACTCTTCATTGCGGTGTGTGGGCTTCTCATTGCGGTGGCTTCTCTTGTTGCAGAGCACAGGCTCTAGGCGTGCGGGCTTCAGTAGTTGTAGCACATGGGCTCAGTAGTTGTGGCTCGCAGGCTCTCAAGCACAGGCTCAGTAGTTGTGGTGCACAGGCTTAGTTGCTCCGCGGCATGTGGGATCTTCCCAGACCAGGGCTCGAACCCGTGTCCCCTGTACTGGCAGGTGGATTCTTCACCACTGTGCCACCAGGGAAGTCCCTATTGGACTTTCTTAATATACAATCACATTATCTGCAAGGAATGATTATTTTACCTTTCTTTACTCAATATTTACACTAGTATTTAGTTTCCTTCCTTTACTGCATTATTGCAAGGGTTCTTAATCTGTGGGTCAGTGGATAAAATCCACTGGTAAACTTGGATGAAGAACAATTTTCTTCCTTTACTTTCATTAATCTCTAGCTGAAATTTAGCATTTCCTTCAATCATTAAAGTACAGTAAAACACCGTAGTTTTAGCAGTATCTGTGATTTTGTCATCAATAAAATCAGGTATCACATGACAGTTATTACGGATATCTAGAATTACTGTTACATTCAATACTACTTTGAGAATATGGCAATTATTAGACGTGTCACTACATCTTATTTATTGTTAATAAAGAAGAAACATTAATTTTTGTATTATAAATTTGTAATTTTTTATATTTTGATAACTATATTTTTAATAGAATTGATTTTTCAAAATACTATGTAGTGTTATTTACACTCTGAACAACATTCTGTGGGTTCAACAGGGAGAGCAAGCTGCACGCCAGGGTGATCTGGGGGCCTAGGGACCTGCCCCACCAGCTCACCAGAGTTTCCTCCCATGTGCAAGTCTTTCTGCCCCTCACCAGGGTCTCCAACTTGGCCCAGACAAGAGGAGGTTTTTATTTAGGAGTGGATGCAACACAAAAAGTGTGATAAGAACTTTTGAAGCCTTGAAGCAAAAGTGTTACTCCTTGGCTTTACAGTGAGTGCATGGATAATCAGTGATAATAATAACTAATTTTTTTCTAAGCCCTCACTGTGTGCCAGGCACTGTGCTGGGCAATTTGTGTGCCTCTCATTTATTCCCACAATGACCCAATGAGGTTGAAGAAGGGTTCAACAGATGTCACCAGTCATAGGGGTCCACGTGATACAAAAGGTTAAGAATCTCTTTATTTATTCACTTTTTTTTTTTTGGCCACGCCATGCAGCTTGTGGGATCTTAGTTCCCTGACCAGGGACTGAACCCAGGCCCACGGCAGTGACAGCAAAGCACCAAGTCTTAACCACTGGAGCACCCAGGAATTCCCATATTCTGATTTAATAGTCTTTTTTTTTAAAATCAGGAATGGATTTTTAAAAATTAGAAACGAATGTTTTTATAAAGCATTTATTGATACAGTCATTTTTCCCCCTTTAGTTTGTTAATGACACAAGTATATAGGTTTTCTCAGGGTGACCGATCCTTGAGTTCCTGGAATAAATCTTGCTCAATAAATTGTAGTGGGCTGAAGATTGTAAAAATGCATGTCCACAGAAACTCAGAATGTGATCTTACTTGGAAATAGGGTCTCTGAAGATATAATTAGTGAAGACGGAGATCATATTGAATTAGGATGGGCTCTAAATCCAATGACCGCTGTTTTTATAAAAGTAATGAGACAGACATTTGGATACAGAGAATGGAGTGATGTGTCTACAAGCTAGAAAAGAGGGAACCTAACCAGCCAATGTCTTCATTTCGGACACTGAGTCTCCAGAGCTGCAAGAGAATAAATTTCTGTTGTTTTAAGCCCTCTAGTTTGCAGTAATTTGTCACTACAGGCCTGAGGACCTAATATAATAATGATGTATGATTCTTTTAACATACTCTGGATTTAACTTACTAAGATTAGCTCCTTTTAAATGGAAGAGGAACTTAGTGTGATGTTAAGTGTAGCACAGTTAAGGAGTATTCTTAGTGTACTGAACTCAAGCACCTTCTATTAAAATCATAACTTGACAGAAATTACAGAAAAATAGTAAATATTTTAGTCAGTCAGCACAGTCTCCCAAATTTATAGAAAAGCTACTTCTCGGGACTTCCCTCATGGTCCAGTGGTTAAGACTCCGCACTCCTAAGGCAGGGGGCCCAGGTTTGATCCCTGGTCAGGGAACTAGATCCCGCATGCCGCACCTAAAGATCCTGCATGCTGCAAAAAAGATCCTGCACACGGCAACGAAGATCCCGCGTGCTGCAACTAAGACGCAGCACAGCCAAATAAATAAATAAATAAAATTTAAAAAAGCTACTTCTGAATGTGACTTCCTTTCCTGAAATAGGAGAAATAATATAAAACTAAGTCATATAAAACACGAATGAGGAAAACAGAAATGATAAAGGAAGCATTAGAAGTTGAATAGATAATGAAATGTTCAAAAAGAAATGTTGGTAACAATAATTCATCATATTCCTACCTTGTATAAAATATAAACCACTTTGGATGTGTTTTCTTTTTTTCATAAACCTATTTATTTACTCATTTTTATTTCTGGCTGCGTTGTGTCTTTGCTGCTACACGCGGGCCCTCTCCAGTTGTGGGGAGCAGAGACCACTCTTCGCTGTGGTGCACGGGCCTCTCATTGCTGTGGCCTATCCCGCTGCAGAGCACCGGCTCTAGGTGCAGGGGCTCAGTAGTTGTGGCTCTCAGGCTCTAGAGCGCAGGCTCAGCAGTCGTGGCACACAGGCCCAGCTGCTCCGCAGCATGTGGGATCCTCCCGGCCCAGGGATCGAACCCATGTACCCTGCACCGGCAGGCAGACTCCCAATCACTGTGCCACCAGGGAAGTCCTGGATGTGTTTTTTTGTGGGTTTTTTTTTGCGGTATGCGGGCCTCTCACCGTTGTGGCCTCTCCCGTTGTGGAGCACAGGCTCCGGATGCGCAGGCTCAGCGGCCATGGCTCACGGGCCCAGCCACTCCACGGCATGTGGGATCTTCCCGGACCGGGGCACGAACCCGTGTCCCCTACATCGGCAGGCAGACTCTCAACCACCGCGCCACCAGGGAAGCCCCTGGCTGTGTTTTTTAGTATTTTACTTATTATTCCTAAAACCTACCTCCAAATTATATTTATAATAAACTGCATCTAAACTCAAAATACAAAACCTCTTTTATGCATGTCTTTTGTTACATGCCCAAGCATTATAACTGCCTTTAATACTGGATAAAGAGAGTACTCAAATACTCACCATTAAAATGTTGATGCATCACAAAGCTACAGTAATCAAAATAGTGTGACACTGGCATAAAGACAGACACATAGACCAACAGAATAGAATACAGAGCCCAGAAATAAACCCTCACATATACGGTCAAATGATTTTCAACAAAAGTGTCACAACCGTTCAATGGGGAAAGGATAATCTTTTCAACAAATCGTGCTGGGAAAACTGGATACCTGCATGTTAAAAAAAATGAAGTTGTATCCTTCCTTACATTACCTCATATACAAAAATTAACTCAAAGTGGATCAAAGATCTAAATGTGAGAGCGAAAACTATGCAACTCATAGAAGAAAACAGGGAAAAAGCTTCATGGCACTGGATGTGGCAATTTCTTGGATATATCAAAAGCACAAGCAACAAAAGTAAAAAATAGATAAATTGGACTTCATCGAAATTAGAAACTTTGTGCATCAAAGAACACTGTATCAACAGAGTAAAAAGGCAACCCACAGAATGGGAGAAAACAGTTGTGATCCATATATGTGATGAGATTAAAATCCAGAATACATAAAGAACTCCTATGACTCAACAACAACAAAAAAAGACAACCTAATTAAAAAATGGACAAATGACTTGAACATATGTTTCTCCAAAGAAAATATAAAAATAGCCAAAAAGCACATGGAAAGATGCCTAACATCACTAATCATTAGAGAAACGCAAATCAAAACTACACTGAGATATCACCTCACACCCATTAGGATGGACACCATGAAAAAGAAAAATAATAATAATATGTGTTAACAAGGATGTGAGGAAATTGAAACTCTTGTACACTTTTGGTAGGAATGTAAAAGCTGCAGTCACTATTGAGAATAGTATGAAAATTCCTCAAAAAATTAAAACTAGAATGAATATATAATCCAGCAATTCCACTTCTGGGCATATACTAAAAAGAATTGAGGGGCTTCCCTGGTGGCGCAGTGGTTGAGAGTCCGCCTGCCGATGCAGGGGACATGGGTTCATGCCCCGGACCGGGAAGATCCCACATGCCGCGGAGCGGTTGGGCCCGTGAGCCATGGCCGCTGAGCCTGCGCGTCTGGAGCCTGTGCTCCGCAACGGGAGAGGCCACAACAGTGAGAGGCCCGCGTACCGCAAAAAAAAAAAAAAAAAAGAATTGAAATTTGAAAGCAGGGTCTTGAAGAGACACTTGTACAACACCCATGTTCAAAGCAGCATTAGTCACAATAGCCAAGAGGAAGAAGCAACCCAGTGTTGATCAAGATGAATGGATTTTTAAATACGTAGCATATACATACAATGGAATACTATTCAGCCTTTAAAAAGAAGGAAATTCTGCAATATGCTACAACATGGATGAACCTTGAAAATATTATGCTAAGTGAAATAATCCAGTCACAAAAAGACAAATACTACAGGATTCCACTTATATAAGGTACCTAGAATAGTCAGATTCATAGAGTGTAGAATGGCGGCGTGGGCTGGAGGGACTGGGGAACAGGAAGTAATTGTTTAATAGGTACAGAGTTTTAATTTTGCAAGATGAAAAAGTTCTGGAAGTGGATGGTGGTGACGGCTGCATAACAATGTGACTATACTAATGCCACTGACCTGTACACTTAAAAAGAATATGAAAAAGAATGTACATATATAGGTATAACTGAGTCATTTTGCTATACATCAGTAATTAACACAACATTGTAATTCAGCTATACTTCAATTAAAAATAAATTTTAGGGGCTTCCCTGGTGGCGCAGTGGATAGGAGTCTGCCTGACAATGCAGGAGACAAGGGTTTGTTCCCTGGTCCAGGAGGATCCCACACGCCGCAGAGCAACTAAGCCCGTGCGCCACAACTACTGAGCCTGCGCTTGAGAGCCCATGAGCCGCAACTACTGAGCCCGTGTGCCTAGAGCCCGGGCTCCACAACAGGAGAGGTCACCGTGATGGATGGCCCGCGCACCACAACAAAGAGTGGCCCCCGCTTGCTGCAACTAGAGAAAGCCCGTGTGCAGCAATGAAGACCCAACACAGCCAAAAAGAAAGAAAGAAAATAAAAATTGTTTTTAAATTGTTAATAAATAAATAAATTTTTAAAAAGTTAAAAAGGCAAATTTTATGTGTATTTTGCCACAATAAAAAAATTTCAATATATAAAAAAATTTTTGAGGTGGATCTGTATCATTGAAATGGAAAGTTATTCACCATATATGATTATGGAAAAATAAGCTACAGAAAATTATATATAATATAATCCTTTATAAAGTTAATATGCATAACAAAAGCCTGGAAGAATTCATTTCTATTTAGTGCATGCCTATTATATGCCAGGCATTGTTGCAGGCCCTAGAGATAGAACAATAAATAAAAGAGACAAAAATCCTAACTTTTTTTTACATGTTAGTAGAAGAGAAAGATAAATTGAGAAATGATTAAAATATAAAATGGGTTGATAATATGAAACTGACATTTTATAGGTAAAAATGGATAGTCATTTCATTTGATTTGACCTAACAATATGTTATATAGTGATAAATGTGGAGAAAAATAAACTAGGGGAGTCAACGCAGAAATACATAAAGGTTCCAGCAATTTTAGATACTGAGGGAAGACCTCGCTGAAAAGGTTAACATTTAAGGAAAGGTCAGAAGGAGGTAAAGGAACAAACCATGCAGGTATCTGGGAGAAATGCATTCCAGGCAGAGTGCAAAGACCCAGAGGTGAGAGCATGCCTAAGTTCTAGAAATGGTGTGGATGACATCATGGCTAGAATGGAGTGAGCAAATGTTACACAATAAACTATTAACAGTGGTTATCTATGGGATGGCATTTAGAGACTCCTATATTTGATTTTCTACATATCCATTTCATTTTCTCTTTTACATTAAACATATATTACTTTTACAATCAGAAAATGCGTGATCCCAATTTTTTAAAAAGAAAATTTATGTGCATGTGTCTATGTGTGTGGCATGCGTTGAAAATCTGAGAGAACACAGCTCAAACTCTAAAGTGAGATAAATCTAGATTCCAATCCTAGGGTTACCACTTACTACGTATGACCTTGGGCAAATTATTTAATCTCTCAGGGTTTATCTGTAAAATGTAGCTAATAACAGTACCTACCTTTGGGGAAGATTAAATTAGATAATGCATGTGAATAGTGCCTGACACATTGTAAAGTACGCCTTAAACAGTAGCTTTGTAAAAATATATCAAACACCAATTTTTTAACTGGTTTTGCCATTACTAGTTTTTACATTACAAAAGTAATATATTAAAATATGGATATACAGAAAATCAGATATAGATGTCTCTAAAAATACTCAAACAATACAGAAGCAAACAGTCAAAAGTAAAATCCTCCACACATATACCCCAACTTCCCCCATGGGAAAATGCTGTTAACATTTTGATATGAATCCTTCTAGACCTTTTTCTATACACCATATATTACAGGGTTTTAGCAATTTTTATATAACAAAGGAGAGGGACCATATTATATTTATTCTGAAACTTTTATTTTTTTCCAATTAACAATGTATCTTGGAAGGTATATCATGTCCATAAATACTGTTAGCTCATTCTTTTTAAGTTATACAGTATTTCATCGTACAAATGTACACATTTATGACATTCAAACTATCACTATCATAAATAATGTTTCAATGAATATCCTGTATATCTTTAAGCAAAGATGCCAGTATTACCTACAACTAAAAAATTTCTAAAAATGACTCGCTGGATCTAAAGGAGCATATTTAAAACTGCCCATTACCCTCCAAGAAGGTCATACCAGTTAAGAACCTCACCAATGGAATCAAATTATCCATACCTCCAACAGCACTGGACCTTAGCAATCTTCAAATTTTTACTAATTTTCCAGGTATAAAATGATTATCATTGTTGGTTTGATGTGGATTTCTCTATCATTAGTAAAACTGAGTTTACCTTATATGTTATTACTATTAACTTTTTCTAGTTAAATTTTAAATAGCTAATATATGTAACTTTCCTAAGAAAAAACAAAATTTTCCCATAAAAAATAAATTCCATACTTTCAATAATAGGTTTTTATGGGATCTAAAGGTTAGAGAAATTTAGAGAAAAAAAGATAATTGAGATGGTTTAAATTAAGGTCTGACACACTCCCTAGCACAGAGAAGGTACTCAACAGGAAGGAAAAACTAAAGGAAATAAAGCTACCAGCCAGCCAGCCAGCCAGCCAGGAAGTTTCAGAAAAGTAGGTCAAGCTGGACCTCAGAAAAACTAAAGAAGAGGGAAAAGGCACACATAGACAAAAGAACATGAGCAAATCATAAAGGGAGGTATGAACATAGCTGTGAGGAGGTGTAGGGAAACAGGCCTAAAAAGAGCATAGAGTCTGTATTCAGGAGAAAATATAAGATGTCAAATTCTAGCCAGCTGTAAGAAGGCCTTGAATGCCAAGATGAAATCTTAAATCTGATTCAATAAGCAACTGAAAGACAAAATATATTGTTAAGTGAGAGTGACAAGAAGAAAATATAAATTAAAAGATTAATTTGACAGATTTAAAATTTGAATAGAAGCAAGGAAACTAGACTAATCAAAAATGAGGTGGGGGTGTAGAAGGCAGGGCAAATGAAAGCTAAAATAAAAAGGATTAGTTTGATATCTGTTTAAGCAGCAGGTGGATTCCCAGATCCTCTCCCTGTCCCTTCCAGCAGGGAAAATGCCCCTCCACCACCCAGTCAAAAAACTGATTTATTCTCTGGAGAGTGTAAACCAGAGGTCCTCTGGACTGGGGAACACCAGGCAAATTTGAAAGTGAGGTTACAATACTGAAAACAGGGAAACTAACAGCAATGTATGCAAAATGGACATGTCCTTTTGTACTGCTTCTTTCCTGTATTCCATGTTTCCTCTTTCTTGGTTTACTCTCACCTATTGGTAAAGTTCATCCCCTAGTAAGTTTCTGAGAAAGAGTGTAAGGGAGACCTTGGGTATGTGAAAATATCTTTCTTCCACTTCACTAATTGATAGTTTGCCTAGGTATGGAATTCTAAGTTGGAGATTACTTTCGCTCAGAATTTTGAAGGCATTGCTCCATTGTCATCTATCTTCCAGCGTCACTACTGAGAAGCAAAACTAATCTGATTCCTTCTTATTTTTAACTGACCAATTTTCTTCTCTCTGGAGCTTATAGGGTACTCTGTATCTGATGCTGAAATTTCATAATAATGTGCCTTGAGTGGGTGAGTTTTTCATTCATTGTTCTGGCTCCTTCAATTCGAAAACTCTTGCCTTTTACTTCTGGGACATTTTATTTAATCGAAAGTTAAAAGTTTGGTTAAAAGAAATAAAAATGGATGTCGTTGGGGAGAAGGAGCTGAGAGAAGGGGGTAGAGGACTGCTGTTTTTATAACAAATCATGCAACACTAAGTCATTAAATATATGCATGGGTAATTTTTATTAAAATAATTTTTTACATATATATGTTTAAATAAATCTGTTTTAAGAGTCACAGATATAGAAAACAAACTTATGGTTACCAAGGGGGAAAGGGGGAGAGGGATAATTTGGGAGATTGGGATTGACATATACACACTACTATATATAAAACAGATAACTAATTAAGAACCTACTGTATAGCACAGGGAACTATACTCAATACTCTGTAATGACTTATATGGGAAAAGAATCTAAAAATGAGTAGATATACATATATGTATAACTGATACACTTTGCTGTACAGCAGAAACTAACACAACATTGTAAATCAACTATAATCCAATAAAAATCAATTTTAAAAAATTAATAAATACATCTATTTTGGGTATATATTTTATATGGTTAAAATGTTTCATATGTTTTAATATCCTTGTATGTTTAAAAATGCTTTTTGTGTGTGTGTGTGGTATGCGGGCCTCTCACTGCTGTGGCCTCTCCCACTGCAGAGCACAGGCTCCGGATGCGCAGGCTCAGCAGCCATGGCTCACGGGCCCAGCTGCTCCGCGGCACGTGGGATCTTCCCGAACAGGGGCACAAACCCGTGTCCTCTGCACCGGCAGGTGGACTCTCAACCACTGTGCCACCAGGGAAGCCCAAAAATGCTTTTTTTTAATGCAAAAAAAAACAAGACGTGATAACAAATCAGATAAATACATAAAAGAATCCAAACACATCTAATTGCTTAACCTGGGGAACTGGAAAAACTGCAATAGTCACAAAAGATACAGAAAAGTTAGGAAGGTCAGCAGATCTGAAGGAAATACTGGTGACCATATATATATATATATATATATATATATATATATATATATATAAATAAAACATGTTACAGTTATTCAAATAGATTTTTTTTTAAATAGATGAAAATACAGGAAAAGAAGCTTATGTGAGAAGACAGGAATAAAAATTTTAGAGAGTCTTCAATATATAAAAGATAAATGAGGGAAGGAGATACAGTAGTTACCAAATAAATGTTTAATTGAGGCAGGTAGGTGGGCAAATAGAAATGAAGGAAGTTGACTGGCTTACTAATTAATTAATCAATTAAGAGTTCCAGTCCCAGGAGTGAGACTAGAAAAGGAGAAGCATAATGAGCATAAAAAGAAAATGAGCAGGCCTAAGGAACAAAGAAGGAAGAGTCAGTGAGAAAGAACAAGCAATGCAGTGACTCTGAAGCCAAATTCAATAAGTTCATCAAAAAGGGACAATTATGGGGTATGAAGAACTAGGAGAAGGATTCCAGTAAGAGTTAAGGATTCCAGTAAAAGTTATTTAAAGAGGTGAAAAACAACTATGAAGAAAGAATACAAGAAGTTATAGAAAAGATCTTAGGAACTGCAACACTCTTCCAGCAACTTTTTCAGCACCTTGCACTCACTTCTCCATCCAAGCAACTGTGCCATCCTGACTGTCGAATGCAGTATTTCACCTTCTTCATCTACTAAAAAAGACAATACCCCATCCTCCTCCTCCTCAAAAAGTATCCATTGTGCCACATCTCTGTAGGAAGTGACTTTAAGTCACAATGGAGAAAGTCTTATAACTTAGTAATTAAGAATACTGACTGTCTGAAAACCACAAATAATAAATGCTGGTGAGGATGTGGAAAAATAGGAACCCTCAGACACTGTTAGTGGAAATGTAAAATGGCGTAGCCACTATGCAAAACTGTATGGAGGTTTCCCAAAAAAGACTAAAAATTAAAGTACCATATGACCCAGCAATCCCACTCGGGGAAATTTATCCAAAAAAAAAAAAGAAAACACTAATTTGAAAAGATACTTGTACTCCAATGTTCACGGCAGCATTATTTACAATTGCCAAGATATGGAAGCAACCTACGTGTCCATCAACAGACAAATGGATAAAGAAGATGTAGTACATATAAACAAAGGAATACTACTCAGCCATAAAAAAGAATGAAATTTTGCCATTTGCAAAAACATGGATGGACTTGGAGGGTATTATGTTAAGTGAAATAAGTCAAACAGAGAAAGACAAACAGGGTATATCACTTACATGTGGAATCTAAAAAATAAAACATACTCCTGAATGTAAGAAACAAGAAACAGACTCACAGATATAGAAAACAAACTAGTGGTTACTAGTAGGGAGAAGGAAGAGGGGAGGGACAAGATAAGTGTAGGGGATTAAGAGCTACAAACTACTATATATAAAATAAATAAGCTACAAGGATCTATAATACAACAAAGGGCATACAGCCAATATTTAATAATAACTATAAATGGAATATAACCTTTAAAATTGTGAGTCACTATGTTGTACACCTGAAACATATAATATTGTACATCAACTATATTTTAATTTAAAAAAAGAAAAAAAAACTCCTATAAAAAAATTTTGACTGTGTAGATGGACTGCCAGCAATCAAAATGTCTCTACACACCCCCCCAAAAAAACTGTCTCTACCCCCTACTAGCTATGTGATTTCAGACAAACTAATTATTCACTCTGTGCCTTAGTTTCCTCATCTGAAAACAAGAATATTAATATATACCACATAGGAGTCTTGTAAAGATTAAAAGAGACTTCCCTGGTGGTCCAACGATTAAGAATCCGCCTTCCAATGCAGGGGACCCAGGTTCGACCCCTGGTCAGGCAACTAAGATCCCACATGCCTTAGGGCAACTAAGTCCGCACACCACAACTACTGAGCCTCCATACCACAACTAGAGAGTCTACATGCCACAACTATTGAGCCCGTGTGCTCTGGAGTCTGTGCACCACAACTAAGACCAGATGCAGCTAAAATTAAATAAATAAATAATTTTTTAAAGGAAAAGATTAAATGAGATAAATATATGAATATTAAGTGAGGTAATATATTTAGAACAATATCTGGCATATAATTATTGTTAGCTATTATAAATTAATTCATGATGTTAATAGCTTAATTAGTGTTATCCTTTCAAAGGTATTTTCATATTAACAGTGCATAAAGATATGAACCTCCAATGCCACGTTTTACAACATTCATTTATTCAACAAACATTTACTGAACTGTAGTCCTACATACTAGGCACCCCTGAGAGCAGTAGGGTGCTGTGGTGAACAAGGGAGTTAAAGGTCCTACTCTCATGGAACTTAAATTCTAATTAAGTTGTTAAAGTCATAAACTTCGTTTGTCTACTCAACTAGAGAAAATGTGAAGGGAAGAATACAAAACGAAGAAATGATGAAAAGAGATGCAAATTTAGAGAATTTATTTGGAAACTAAGAGATGGTTTCTAACATACAGAATAGCCAACAAAACAGGAAAGTGTAGCCTGGCATATAGTAAGAACTTAATAGATGTTTAATAAATGTACCAGTTCCTCTCTCTAGGTTTGTTTTCTTACATGTAAAATGATAGGAGTTATCTTGAATCCAACTCCAATATTCGTTGATGTCTACTTATTGAAATCATCACGGCATATTAGGCAGCATTCTTAAAAACAGATGGCTGTACAGGCAGGGCCTATCATTGGGTGTGGATCATGGGCCCAAATAGACTCCACTGAGCTCAGGCCTCGCATTTCACAAGAGCTTTAAATGTATTCCTTTACTGTTACATCTAAATAAGATCAGCTATACAACCACAGAGACACTGGATAGCACTGACAGAAATGTCACCCTTGCACCTCTATACAGGACTATACCACCAGGGAATTAACATTTAAAATGAATATTGTAAATAGCCTGAAGGGAAAAAAAAAAAAGATGGTTCCAAAGACAGTTTCTACAATTAAGGATTCAAATTTTACTAGTTTTGAAATTAAATATGCCCAAAATGTCATAACCTAAGTAAAATCAAGGAAAAAGTGTTTAGTTTCCTTGAGTGTTGCAATTTAGTTTTTTGAAGATCAACCACCACTTGGTACTGTGGAAATCCCTATTGTTACTGCCTTAGAAGAAAGTCATCCATAGCAGACAACCACAAAAGACTTTCACAAAACATCCATGAAACAACATATTCTCATCTGTTAGTGGATTGTTTGAGTAGAGGAGTAGGGCTGGAATGCAGAAAACTAAAGTGAGAGACCACTATTTCAAAACAACAAGAAAACTAGAGTTCCAAGAATGCAGAAGTATCTACTTCTTAATTTCTAAAAAAACAGAAAAGATTCAGTTTGGTGGCACAATTCGAACAGCATAAAAAGTATATGGATTAAGGTTCTTTTTCAAAAATGTTAATTGTATTTCAATTGCTGAATTAGTAAACTATGTTTAAACAATTTTGAAAGAGGTTTTTGCAATAGAATATAATTTTTAAAGTATCTTGGCATCGTAATTTTATACTGCATAAATTCCTATTTTCCCGTATCTGAAAAAGGTTAAGTAAAGGTAATGGGTAAGAATTCTGCTAATTGATGCTTTAAAAACTATAATTTATGGAGGTAAAAATTATGTGAAAAAAAAAAGTTTTCCTAAGTGTCAGCCTTACAAACCCAAACAAGTGTTCCTTCCTTTGCCTTCTACCCATTCTCTACCCACAATAAATGGTATCTAATACCACACAAAGAGGTCCCTGGGAAAGAGAACACCAGAATTAAGGGAGGAGAAAACTGCACTCCTAAAAATTCATTCACATCTCTGGTTTGAATACTGAATTATAAATCAAATAGCTAATCTGTTCCCAAACAGTGCCTTAGCCGATGCTATTTTACATTTACATTACATTACATTTACATTACAAATCACACATGCAATTTTTTAAATGTTTCTCAAAAAGTATTCCGTAGACAAGAAAGATATAGCCTAAGACTTCAAGGACCACCTACCCACTCGCTTCTACTTGCCACTGGTAAGTAGAATTAGTGAAAAAATAATAGAATGTGAAGAATTATCAATTATGCAGAAAAAAGCCACCACCACATTAGAATTATTACTTCAACATAACTCTTAGATTGTGGAGTATAAACTATATCTTACTCTTCTTTTGATCCAGCACCATGTTAAGACATAGAGAAAAAGGAACCAGGTCCCCTGCAAGACCCTGAAGGGACACCAACAGTCTCTAAATCAAACTCTAAATACAACTAAAATGATCATCAAGTATTGTTATTAACACTAAGGATTAACTTAAATGAAGCTTAGAAGAGTTAAATAATTATTACCAAAATTCTTTGCAGACATATGTGAGGACAGAACAAACAAGAACCATAGGGAAACTTAACTAGCAAAATGACAAAGCAGAAAAAACTCAAAGAAATCAGTCTGATGTCCCTAGTCCCTAAAATGACTCTAAGGAGAAAAGGTTTGACCGTGCAACAAAGAATTCTGACCTGAAAACCATTTACTTTATTTTCGCTGAGCACAGTTCATTTCCACCCTGTGTCCCTATATTTATGGTCCTCATTTCCCAAAATGGAACAGGCTATCAAAAACTCCACAATGCAGCTATGATCTCTGCCTTTTGATACAAAGGGGCAAAAAGAGAACTGAAGGAAGAAAATGCACTTTCTAATTTAATTATCATGTGTTAAACTTGGGATCAATAACTTGGGAGAGATGGGAGAATTATCCAACATCAAAAAAGAACCCTAGGGCTTCCCTGGTGGCGCAGTGGTTGAGAGTCCGCCTGCCGATGCAGGGGACACGGGTTCGTGTCCCGGTCCGGGAAGATCCCACATGCCACGGAGCGGCTAGGCCCGTGAGCCATGGCTGCTGAGTCTGTGCGTCCGGAGCTCCGCAACGGGAGAGGCTACAACCGGGAGAGGCTACAACAGTGAGAGGCCCGCGTACCGAAAAAAAAAAAAAAAAAAAAAGAACCCTAAAAACTGCAGAAGCAGGTTGCCAAAGGGCAATAAACAAAGTAACTGTTTCATCATAAGCAAGGATTCTGCACAAACGAATGTTATTTTCTGCTTACAGTTTTAAGTTGATATTGATCAGCTAATGAAAATGGGTCAAGAGATTGTCATTCTGGTTACTGTTGTTTAAAAAACAAAACAAAATAAAGCAACCCCACCCACACTGCTGGGAAAAAAGCTTCTGACATATGCACTAAACTTGTTTACCCAGGCCACCTCTTAATAAGAGAAATGCTTTGCAACTTGACTAGGGTTATATAAGTATTTTGCAACGTGTTATCAGTTTAAAATCTTGTTTATTTACTCCGTAGTTAACAGGTTATTTTACTTCAAGGTCAGGTCTGCCATAATAATAGCATCTTTCCGATTTTATTCCATCACTCAGCACTTCCTGCAATGCAATTTTAGCTATTAACTTTATCTCCTTTTCCTCTTAAAAAATTTAAAAGATTTAAAATATGATATTGACATGTGACAAACTAACTTCTTTAAATAGGTCTGTTCCCCGAAACACGGTAGGAAAGACAGTAAATTTCAGTGATTCAATTGTAATAGCAAAACCTGAGTACTGTAAAATACTACTGCCTTTCAGAGACACGAAAAAAATCCAATTTAAGTTTTAACAAGGGAACAGCAGTGAATCCTTCCCACTACCATATTTTCAAGTTATTCACCCCCACCTCTCGCTTCTTTTTTAAGGCTATCAAAGATAAGGATTTCTGGGAAATAGCCAAGGTCAGCAAAGTAAACTAGGATCCCTTCAATGAAATACTTCCTAGGGAGAAATAACTGTAATGTACTGGAAAAAGGACTGGGACTAGGAATTTGAAGACCTGATCTGTCTAGACCTGCTGCTGCACTACACCCCATTCCATCTTTTAGACATGACTGACTAGATTTTTAACGTTCAATCTCCCACGTTAGAAGAGATGTTCATTGAGAAATAGCATGAACTGAACTTTTCTTAAAGAATGGGAACTGCCTTGTCCCACCTAACAAGATTTAAATCTGGGTCCTGGATGCTTGCTGTTGGCAAGATCTATCCTGTAACTCAAACATTACACAAACCTCTGCCTTCGGCAGCTAATGACACTAGAGGCACCTCTTAATACATAAACGCAAGTTTCAAAGGATAGCCCTCGGATGGGGGGGAGGAGGTACAGCTTCTTTTTTTTAAGAAACTGAGTATGAATTAAATTTTTTTAATTTAAAATCTAAACGTTTGGAAGTAACACCTCAGCTAAACAGCAACGTGGTCCTATGAGTCCCAACTACCTTTAAAGTAAAACGAGCCACACTGCCCACAGTTATTTGGCATCAAGCAGGTCCACAGTGGGCAGAAGGCTGAAAGAGGACCACATCGCACACCAGAAAGCCGCCACAAGAGTGGAGGCGGGCCAGCCCCGCACGGACAGCTGCTCGAACAGAACTCGGGGCAAGGAATCCCCAACTCCCACCCGCCTGCTCCCTCCCTCCACCTCGGGTCTCCCCTGTTCCCCAGGGGCGGGCCCCTCCCCCAGGTTACTCCCTCCCCCACCGCCCCGCAGCCACCCCCGCGCTTCCCAGCGCCCTCAGCCCCAACTACGGCCCCTCAGCGATGGGTCTACCCTGTTGCCAAACCCTTCAGCCCCTCCTCCTTGAGAGGCACCCCAGTCCTCCGTCTCCTCACCGGGGTTAGCAGTAGTCGCCGCCATAGCTGTAGATGCCACCGCCGCCGCACCCCCCCCCAGTGGGAGGAGCCACCGCCAAGGAACCGGGGGGAGGGGGAGGGGAGAGCCACTCCCCAGACGCGGCGCCGTACTGCCGCCAATGCTACCGCGGAATCCAAGATGGCGGCTGCAGCAACCGCCCCCCGCCCCACCGTCCCCAGCCCCTACGACGGAGAGACCCGCCCCTAGAGGGGGCGGGGTCATCACCAAGGCCAGCCTCCTCGGGAAAACTGACCAATAGAATCGCAAAGCGACCAGAAGCGGGGCTGGCCACGGAGCCCCCAGCCAGTCCAGTGGAGGAGGGAGGGCGAGGAAGAAGTCCAGCTGTCTCTCTAATTCCGCCTCTTCTACCTTAGAGGTCAGCGATCGAGTGACGTCAGTGAAAAATAATTTTACTAAAAAGCTTCGCTGGGTGGTGGATTCGCCTGGTTGGCGACTCTGCAGATGATTTGTTTTGTAAATCTTCTTTAGGTGACCTACTGCTTAAACTTCACTTAGTGATTTGTAATCCTTTCTAGTTTTTTCCTCTTTTAAGGACCTTTGTCCCTGGTGGGAAAAAGTTCAGCAAGTTTTGAATGCCTGCTATAGAACTGGTAGTGTAAGAGGATCTGGGCGCTTATGTCTGGTAGGGGAGATACCGACAGCCAAAACAGGAGGCAATGTATTTTGATTAAGAGTGGGATGACTTCCTTTGATCAACGATAGGGTCATAGTGACAGGTTTTTAGTAGAGAAGTGGCAAGATGATTGCACAGATTTATTTTCTAATAATAGGAAGCATTGAACACTTCGAGCCAGGCACTGTCCACACTGCTTTATAAGTACTTATTTAATCCTCATAACAACACTGTGAGGTAGATTCTATTATTTACATTTTGCAGATAAGGAAACAGAAGCAAAGAGGTTAAGCAAGGGACACCCAGCTGGTAAGTAGTGTTGCAGGAGGCAAACTGAAGAAGGCTGACTCTGGGAATATATTCCACCCATCCTCCTGTTTTAGCACTACAGTGTACTACCTTTTCACACATCTTTCACAAATTGTCTAACATAAATTTATTCTAATTTTAACAGAAATCCCATTATGCTATTGAGCATCTTTGAATTCTTGTAGGTTGTATATGTACTACAAAGATTACACAGATCCATTTCTCTCATTTAGTTATCAGTATAGTTTATCTCAGCCAAGGTATTTTAATATAATTCATATATTATTGTTTACATTTGTTAAAATTAAAATTTTCTTTGTTACCATTTTGTTGTGTTATATTTCCAGTTCACCAAAAAGAGAAAAATCATTCACTCAAATGAAGTACATTGAAGCATTAGAAGTAGTGGTGAAAAAAGGTAACAAGTACTTCAATTCAAATTATGTATTAAAGGTAGCTAGCTATTAAACAAGACTGCAGTGCAGATATAGAATATGAATTATTATGTGGCTTTAAATGTGGTAAGTTGATCCAAGCAAGAAAAAATAAACAAGTAAACAGTAAATAGGAAGTACAACTATGAAGATCTAAAAATTGGATTTTATTGGGCTAACATCCATTTGTCCCTTGCCCACTACACCTCGACTGTTAGGAAATATTGTCAATGACTTGGAAAGCCATCAAAGCCTTCAAGTCAGTTTTGACCCAAATACAATAACCTCATCGCCAAGAAATGTATTTTTCTGGAATAAAAGCAATGTTTTCCAGAATGAAATAGATGAACTTGTGGATAAAAAAAGATCAAGTTACATCCCTCATTTTTAAAGAAAATGGTAAAGGTCACTTTGTTTCAGAGATAACTTGTGCAACTAGCTACACAGTTAATAATAAATATTTTGCTTGGAGAAAGTATAACAAGCTATTGGCAAAAATCCCTAATCAAATATCAATATCATACAAAATCATGGTATACAACATGAAAGGGCAGTATCACCCTGTACTTGCTAAACAGACGTTTATCTTATGAGTGGATGCACTGATGCACACAATATGAATCATTTCACAGTGTATATGTGGTACACAAGGAAAGATGCCCAGAAATTTCCTGTTTGGTTTATCATTAAAAATTCAGGTTATAGAAGAAGACATTTTCATTTAGAAAAATTTTCACTTAAAAAATTATTTTGTGAGGTATGAGAAAACCTGAAAAAGGTAGCTTATGATCAAAACTGATGGGGTTGGGCTTCCCTGGTGGCGCAGTGGTTGAGAGTCCGCCTGCCGATGCAGGGGACACGGGTTCGTGCCCCGGTCTGGGAAGATCCCACATGCCGCGGAGCGGCTGGGCCCGTGAGCCATGGCCGCTGAGCCAGCGCGTCCGGAGCCTGCGCGTCCGGAGCCTGCGCGTCCGGAGCCTGTGCTCCGCAACGGGAGAGGCCGCAGCGGTGAGAGGCCCGCTTACCCCCCGCCAAAAAAAAAACAAAAACAAAACTGATGGGGTTGTAGCTTTGGGTGTACAAAGGATATTATTCCTACAATAAGTGAAATGTCAGTCCACTTCGTGTTTTATTCAGAGAACATTGGTAGTCAAACAATATTTCTCCTGATTCTTATTTAACATATAACAAAGTAGTGTAAACTGTAAACGTATTTCTATGTATATAGTAATAGCAGCCAGTAAGCATAATCATTGAGAAGAAACAGGCAAATGTTAGAACACTGGTTTTTCCACAATAAAGTATGGAGGCCAGTAATGGGGAAGGTGCTCTCACAAGTTTCTAAATAAGGGCTGGAGTAAAAATCCCTTCTTTACTATACAGATAATGCTAACAAAAACTATTTTAATTTTTCCAAGTAGGCTTGTTCAAATGGCTTATCTGAGCAACATTTTCATTATTTTTATTAACCTGAATTATTACTTCAAATTCTAAATGCCATGATTTTTAATGTTAAGAACAAAGTATCAAGATTTTTCGGGACTTTCCTGGTGGTGCAGTGGTTAAGAATCCGCCTGCCAATGCAGGGGACATGGGTTCAAGCTCTAGTGCAGGAAGATCCCACATGCTGTGGAGCAACTAAGCCTGTGTGCCACAACTACTGAGCCTGCGCTCTAGAGCCCCGAGCCACAACTACTGAAACCCACACGCCTAGAGCCTGTGCTCTGCAACAAGAGAAGCCACCGCAATGAGAAGCCCATGCACTGCAAGGAAGAGTACCACACCCTCTCTGCAACTGGAGAAAGCCTGTGCGCAGCAACAGAGACCTGACGCAGCCAAAAATAAATTAATTAATTTTTTTTAAAAAAGAACAAAGTATCAGGATTTTGTAAGAAAACCAGACTTTTATGCAAATGCCTTTACTGCCAGGAGTTTATTATTTCCCAATACATGATAATTTTCTTTCTTATTAAGAGAAAAAAATGGATGACACATTATTCAACATATTTTCAACCACATCCAAATGTTGCAACTGTACGGAAAAAATGCTTTTCAGAGCTGAATGCAATCCATGCAATTGAATACAACTCCTACTCTTTCCCAACTTGAAATCTTTAATTTTTTAGGTTGCCATATGCTCTTCTACTTAGGATCTAACACTACTAAAAAGTGTCTTCAATTAGAAACTCCCCATGACGCTAGATCCATGCTAGATTCAACTGTTCAGAATTATCTAGTAGCCACCAAACACTCATTGCAATATCTGACAAGCTCATTGTGCATTTAGATTTTCTAATTTTAGTAGAAATAAAAATTAAGAAGTCTATTGTGAAACCTGCCCTATTGCACGTGTATTCAGCTTGCCAATATTAAACAGTTACCATTACTACTATTAAATTTTTAACTATCACAAGTTTTTTGGTAAGTTCATGGTAAGCCAGTTTTTTTAATTACTTAAAATGGTGGTCTGCAGATACATCAGTTTTACTTAGTCTTTCCAAATAGAGTTGCTAGATTTAGCTAATAAAAATATAAGCTGGCCAGTCAGTTTGAATTTCAGATAAACAACAAATAATTTTTTAGTATCAGTGTGTTCTAAATATTGCATGTGACATATTTATAATTAAAAATATTCATCTTTTATCTGGAAATACTACTTCTCAAAGTTAAAATTTTAAAGAACACTGATCCAGGTTATTTTGGGGAGGGGAGAGACTAGAAGCAGGAAATACACTTAGATGGATTCTACTTTTGCAGAAATCCAGGGGAGAAATTACAAGGACTTGACATAGGTCAATGGAACTGAAAAGAAAATGATTGCCACAAATACTGTTGTGACCGAATAATCAACAAGGCCTACCATGTAATTGTAGATGGAATGAATGGAAGCTGTGATGTCAAAGAAGTCTTTTGGGTGATATCAATGACAGAGACAGATGCTAACTGGAAGTTCAGATTTGTTCAGTTGAAGTTCAATTGTTGGATTGCTTGGTGGGAAAACCAGGTAAAAATGCTTATTAAGCATATGGAATTACACAACATCTGTGCAAAAGAGAGGATAGGACCTAGACCTAAATTTGTGCATCAGCAACAAGAGACTTGTGGTTGCAGGAATGACAGCACAAAAACTAAAACAGGTAAGAAAAAGGACACAAAGAACACCTCAAGAAATGCCTGTTACAGTCAAAAATAAATCAATGACGTTAGAACACTCCTTCACACCCTACACAAAAATAAACTTAAAATGGCTTAAAGACTTAAATATATTTAATAAGACATGACACCATAAAACTCCTAGAAGAGAACATAGGCAAAACATTCTCTGATGTAAATTGTAGCAACATTTTCTTATGTCAGTCTCCCAAGGCAATAGAAATACAAGCAAAAATAAACAAATGGGACCTAATCAAACTTATAAGCTTTTGCACAGAAAAGGAAACCATAAACAAAATGAAACAACAACCTATGGAATGGTAGCAAATATTTGCAAACAATGAGACCAACAAGGGCTTAATTTCCAAAATATACGAACAGCTCATACAACTCAATAACAAAAAAGAACCCAACCAAAAATGGGCAGAAGGGCTTCCCTGGTGGCGCAGTGTTGAGAGTCTGCCTGCCGAAGCAGGGGACGCAGGTTCGTGCCCTGGTCCGGGAAGATCCCACATGCCGCAGAGCAGCTGGGCCCGTGAGCCATGGCCGCTGAGCCTGCGCGTCCGGAGCCTGTGCTCCGCAACGGGAGAGGCCACAACAGTGAGAGGCCTGCATACCGCAAAAAAATTAAAAAAAAATGGGCAGAAGACCTAAATTCACATTTCTCCAAAGAAGACATGCAGATGGCCAACAGACACATGAAAATATCCTCAACTTCGGTAATTATTAGAGAAATGCAAATCAAACCTACAATGAGGTATCACATCACACCAGTCAGAATGGCCATCATTAAAAAGTCTACAAATAATAAATGCTGGAGAGGGTGTGGAGAAAAGGAAACCCTCCTACATTGTTGTTGGGAATGTAAATTGGTACAGCCATATGGAAAACAGTACGGGGGTTCCTTAAAAAGCTAAAAATAGAGTTACCATATGATCCAGTAATCCCACTCCTGGGCATATAACCAGACAAAGCTATAATTCGAGAAGATACATGCATCCCAATGTTCATAGCAGCACTATTTACAATAGCCAAGACATGGAAGCAACCTAAATGTCCATCAACAGATGAATGAACAAAGAACATGTGGTACATATATACAATGGAATACTACTCGGTCATAAAAAAAGAATGAAATAATACCATTTGCAGCAACACGAATGAACCTAGTGGTTATCATACTGAGGTAATTCAGAAAGAGAAAGACAAATATCATATGATAACACATATACGTGGAATCTAAGATGTGATACAAGTGAACTTATTTACAAAACAGACTCACAGACATAGAAAACAAACTTATGATTACCAAAGGGGAAAGGGAGGAGAGATAAATTAGGAGTTTGAGAGTAGCAGATACAAACTATTATATATAAAATAGATAAACAACAAGGTCCCACTGTATAGCACAGGGAACTCTATTCAATATCCTGTAATAAACCATATTGGAAAAGAATATGAGAAAGAATATATATATATGTATGTATAGCAGAATCACTTTGCTGTACATCAGAAACTAATACAACATTGTAAATCAACTGTACTTCAATTTAAAAAAAAAAGAAATGCCTGTTTCAGGTTATGGAAGAAGGAAGAGGCAACCTGGAAAGAACAGGGCAATGGAAGCCAAAGGAATTTCAAGATAAAAGAGTTTGAGCAACAGCATCATATGTTCAGAGATGAGGATGAACAAACCTAAGGGAAGTAGAAGGAGTGAAACCCATATTTCAGATGAGTGAGACGTGATTAGAAAGTGAGTAAATACAGGCAGGTTGTTAACATACACCAATTTCTCAAGAAATATGGCAATTAAGAGAATATACTCAAACAGTTTGGGGTGAGGCATAGGGTAGGGGTAGAGATATAAAACTATGTCTATAGACTAAGCTTGTGGAAAGGGGCAAATGAAAAATACAATTAAAAAATGCAATAAAATATATGTGCTCAAGAAAACAAGTAAGACTGATCTTAGTAGGGACCAGGAGATAGGTTGGGCTGCGTGCAGAAAAACCAAGGCACCCTTTTACTGAAAATATATAAACATTTTGAACTAGAAGAAAGAGAAATTGACAACTCATATGCAATGGCTTCAATTCTCAAAGAGAAATAATAGCTGAAACTTCCACTGAGAATAAGAGGTAGAATTGGTGTTGGTTGTAGCTGTACAGCTGTAGGCAATTGGTTAGGAAGTGTATGGATAAAAAAGTATGAATACAAAGATTGTCAAATGCTCTGAGGGCCCAAAGTGAGAAGGCATATATTTTCGTGAAACTATGGAGCATTGTTATTACTTTCTCTGCCAATACTCAGAAGCCTGAGGAAAGAAAGGAAACAGAGCAATTTACCCAGAATTGGAGAAATGACTGACAAATTAGATCAGTATCTTGGGAATGGAAGATTCTAGAGCTGCAGAAGAAGTACAGTTTACAAGTGTGTGGAAGGGAGTGAGACTGCTCAGGGAAACAAGAGAAGCCAGAAAGAGGTTATTGGGCTGAGAAAAGAGGTTGAATTCTGGAAGCTGATATTGATAAAGAGCAGATTCAAAAATGAGAAATTGGGATTCCCTGGTGGCGCAGTGGTTAAGAATACACCTGCTAATGCAGGGGACATGGGTTTGAGCCCTGGTCCGGGAGGATCCCACATGCCGCGGAGCAGCTAAGCCCGTGTGCCATAACTACTGAGCCCACAAGCCACAACTACTGAAGCCCGTGCACCTAGAGCTGTGCTCCACAACGAGAAGCCACTGCAATGAGAAGCCCGAGCACTGCAACGAAGCGCTCATCGCAACTAGAGAAAGCCCGCGCGCAGCAATGAAGACCCAAAAACAAATAAATAAATAAATTTATAACAAAAAAATATGAGGGATTGGGAGTGGTAGAGGATAGGAACTAGGAAAAGCACAAATCAAAAAAAGTTATAAGTAAAAATATATTTTAATTATATGTGTATGCATATATATAAGAATATAGGGCCTCCCTGGTGGCGCAGTGGTTGAGAGTCCGCCTGCCGATGCAGGGGATACGGGTTCGTGCCCCGGTCTGGGAGGATCCCATATGCCGCGGAGCGGCTGGGCCCGTGAGCCATGGCCGCTGGGCCTGCGCATCCGGAGCCTGCGCATCCGGAGCCTGTGCTCCGCAACGGGGGAGGCCACAACAGTGAGAGGCCCGCATACCACAAAAAAAAAAAAAAAAAAAAAAGAATATATAAGAATACATATATTCTTCAAATCAGTAAGTGAAAGGTGAATAGCCCAGTTAAAAGAAGGGAAAGGATAGGTAACAGGAAATCTACAAAAGATGTTCAAACAATAGAACTTCAAATACCATAGTCTTTAGGGAAATGCAAGTTTCTAAGAAACTAAGGTATTATTTTTGCCTGTTAGATGGACAAGTATTTCAGAGATTGAAAGTAATCTATATTGGTGACACTGTTAAAAAAACAAGAATGAAGCATAAATTGCTATAACATTTTTAGTGTGTAATTTGGCAATACCTATTAAAATTCTGGATGTTCATATCCTGTAACCCAGCATTTATATTTCTAATATATTGAGGAATGTATGCCACAAAATATTTCCACAAGTACCCAGAGATATATGTACAGGATATCCATTGCAATGTTGGAATAATAATAAGAAATTCGAGGGACTTCCCTGGTGGCGCAGCAGTTAAGAATCCACCTGCCAATGCAGGGGACACGGGTTCAAGCCCTGGTCCGGGAAGATCCCTCAGAGCAAGATGCCACGGAGCAACTAAGCCTGCGCATCACAATTACTGAGCCTGCGCTCTAGAGCCTGTGAGCCACAAGTACTGAAGCCTGCATTCCACAAGTACTAAAGCCCACGCGCCTAGAGCCCGTGCTCCGCAACAAGAGAAGCCACCGCAATGAGAAGCCCACACACAGCAACAAAGAGTAGCCCCGGTCACCACAACTAGAGAAAGTCTGTGCGCAGCAACGAAGACCCAATGCAGCCAAAAACAAATAAATAAATTAATTAAAAAAAAATTTTGAGACAGCCCAAATGCCTATTTATAGAGAAAATGGACCATGGGATATCTATGTAATGGAGTACCTGCATGCTCAGCAGCCATTAAAAAGAATGAAATGGATTTATATGTATTAAAATGGAAAGATGTCCAAGATATACTGTTAAATGAAAAAGCATAAAATAAGTATTATTTTGTAAATAATAATAAATTATGGTAAATATAGAAATTGAAGCTGGAGAAATCCACCAAACTGTTAACAGTATATCTCTAGAGAGTGGGATTAATAGGAGATTTCTATCTTTTGGTGTGTATGTCTGTAATGTTTGAATGTACTATGACTTTACATTACATTTATAATCATGCAAAACAGAAAGATATAACAATTTTGTTTTAAGGTCCATCACTAAATAGATGGTACCTATTATAGTGAGTGGTTTTGTTTCAGGCTTTAGTTTTTCCTGGAAAGAAAGAGATAATACCCTTACCTTCCCTCAGTTCCTTCAAACAATTTGAAATGGTACGGGCAAGGGCAAGAGAAATTTGGAAACTGAAAATATTTTTAAATTGCTATAATTAGTGTTACCTGGGAAAATAAAAGTTTGAGGGCTGGGACTACACTTCATTCTCCATTCTGTCCTCAGGATCCAGCACAGTGATTGACACACAGTAGGCATTCAGTAAATATTTACTAAATATAGCACATCTTTCAGGAGAGTTACTTTTTTAAGGTATGATGATAGTTTAAAATTTTGTCTAATTGAAACAAATTAATTTTGACTAGATAATATGCCCATGGTACAATATAAGCCACCCAATTCTCACCTTGAAACACTGGAGTGCGTCTCTCCAGAAAGATTCTGTATACTTATAAGCATACACATACACCAACACACACACACACACACACACATGCACACACATCCTATGGAAGTTTTTTTAATGAACCAAATAAAACCTAAGAGGAAATAGTAGTAAATTTTGCATTTGAAGTATATGTACATGTATAATAACTAATGCTAAGTGAAATAGTTTTGACTTTTCTGATCCAAATGTCCTAAGTAAATTCTTTTTGAGGAAAAGGGGAGATTTTAGAGCTTCACTGATCTTGTTGGCAAGTAATTCTCAAACTTGAGCATACATTGCAGGTAACCAGAAGGGCTGGTTAAAACACAGGTGTCGACACCTCCAAAGTTCCTGATTCATTAAAGCTGGAATGGGGGTTCAAGAATTCACATTTCTAACAATTTCTCAGGTGATGCTACTAGTGCAGAGAATCATCGCAGAGACCAAAAAAGCTGGCTACTGACCCAACTTCTACCACCCATGTGATCCTACTTAAAAGGTATTACTTGAGCCATTAACCTTGGCTGCCCCAGCCCTAGCAGAGTTGTGGAAATATACTTCTACTGATCTAGGCTCCAATTTAATCTAGTGGGATCATTTTCTCACTCACTATGGGAGTGTCTGAAACTTGATCCTGTTTTAGTTGAACTATTCATGATGCTTCTGAGTTCAGTGTGGGAGTGGGGAAGAGAGAGAGTCACCAACCACTCTCCCTTTGTAAGAAGGGGTTGATGAAAAGAGGAGAGGCTGCCAAGAGATGTGCTTGAGTAGGAGGAGACTGCCCTACCAACAGCCAGCCTTGGATATCAGTCTCTCAAAAGGTAAGTAACTACCTGTATTGCCTTCCTGGTAACGTTTTTATGGGAATAATTCCAACAATTCTTCTGAATTTAATAACACCTTTCTACAAGCTTGGGGAATACTAGGGAAATGACTGAGGGAAGTAAAGAGATTTTTTCCTTAGAGATTTTTTGAAAAGCGAAATTTTCATTTGAGAGGGGATGTCTTGGGCACAGTCGTGTTTGAGGCAAATTAGGGGGAACTTCTGTTAGTCCTATTAGCTAGAGGAAGTCTTTGATTTTAGGGATTATCGTTAAGAAAGCTTCATTATTGTATTTCTTCACCGTCACCTCTCCCTTCAGACTAAACTTATGGCCATGAAAGAATCTAGGTCTTTTTAAGTTTTGGGTTTTTTGGGTTTTGGGTTTTTTTTTAAAGAAATATAGCAAGAGGGAAGAGATATGGGAACATATGTATATGTGTAACTGATTCACTTTGTTATAAAGCAGAAACTAACACACCATTGTAAAGCAATTATACTCCAATAAAAATGTTAAAAAAAAAAAAGAAATATAGGGCACTACAGACGGGAAAAATTAAGTGACTTGGAAAGAAAACACAAGGAAAGGAGAAGGTGATTGATCTTTCTGGAAAGTGTTAAGTGAAAGAGGGACTGACATTGCTATAGATTTGTAAGTAAGTATGGTTATTCTGTTTCTTACTTTAGCAAGACCAAATTTTACATAAACCAATAGATTCAGGCCCTACCTCTTTTTCCCTATGCTAGTCCCGAGCAGTGCTGCTATTCAACCCAAACAAAACAGGAACTTAAGTGCTACTTTAAAAAATTCTAGGGCAGTTCTTCTCTTTGGAAAACAGATCTTGAATTTACCACTTTATCTGTCATTTGTATCTGTCAAGAAAAGCTATTTTATCTAAGAGTTTTCAGAAGAATGGAAACTGAATATCCAAGTCTCCAATAATTTATTGTGATCTTTTCCCATTCTAAAAACTTTAAACCTAATTTTGTATTAAAAATCTTGTTTTTTTCTTAAAGAGAGACCTCCAACTTGTATAAACTTCAGACCCTATAAAATCTGGATCAGATCCTTACATTTGAAAATAAGAGCCAAGAACATACATGTCATACTTGAAACCAAAACAACATCATCCTTTTTCTTTTCTCTTCTCAATAAGAATGTGTTTTACTTTTTAAGGGAGAGAGAGGAAAGATAGCCTAACAGGGGCAAAATTAGTTTGTTGAAATTTGGCAGCTATGAGTGAGAAGTTTGAATAAGTAAACTAGAGACCTTTGATTCAAAGTTCAGGAATTCAGATTCAATTAGAGGAGAAGAAGAATCAAAGATAACTTGATGTTTTCAAATTTCCAGACATTGAAGGTTGTCCGTCCCTCTGTAGCATACAAGGCTGTTTGCAAACCGCCCCCTCCATGAAATTCTCTCATCTCTTCTAGTTTTCCTACTTGTAACTATTCCATGTGGTTCCTTAACCTCTTTCCTCCACCATAAGTTCAGACATTCCCTTGTTTCTAATTCTCCTTTGACCATCTCATCTACTCCTGTGATTCAACTATCCTGTCCTTGGGTGACTATCAGCTCTAAAGATCTCGCTCTTCTTTACGCCTAAACTTCAGTCCCATGTTTTTGCCGCCTGAGCATATGCCACACCAGTACCTTTAAATTCACCCTACCCCCAGGGGCTTTGCAAGAATGACTAGAAGGCTGATGCGACAAGATTACTTTTTTTTTTTTTTTTTTTTTTGTGGTACGCGGGCCTCTCACTGTTGTGGCCTCTCCCGTTGCGGAGCACAGGCTCCGGCTGCGCAGGCTCAGCGGCCATGGCTCACGGGCCCAGCCGCTCCGCGGCATATGGGATCCTCCCAGACCGGGGCACGAACCCGTATCCCCTGCATCGGCAGGCGGACTCTCAACCACTGCGCCACCAGGGAGGCCCCGACAAGATTACTTTTAAAGGTTCCTTCCAACTCTGAGATTCTATGATTTTATACCTTTCATTTTCATGTATTGTCAGCTCCAACATACTGAATTAAGCAGTATTTCCCCAAAAGTTCCCATGCTTCCTTGTCTCTATCACTGTTCCTTCATTTGGAGTGTATTTTCCTTACTCCAGATTGAGCTTGACCATCACCTGTAGAAAGACTTCTATGACTAATCCTACCCCAGCTGAGTTTGTTAATCAGACAAGGGTCATCCTGTCCATTCTCATCACCCAAGAGAAGCAGTGTTCCTTCTGACACTGGAGTCTCTACATCAACAAACATTTCCTACTAGGTGTGGGCACTGTGTTAATCTATGTTGCGAGAAGTCATAAAAAAAATAAAACCCAAAACTCTGAGATTTTTGCCCTCTAGAATCTCATATTAATGGAAGAATTTCAGGTTGTTGTCTCATGCACCCTCCACATTCCTGCCAGTCTAATATTTCTAAAACCACCATCTAATGGTATAATTTCCATTCTTGAAAGCTTTTAATGGCTCCCCACTGATTACAAAGTTGAGTCCAGAGTCTTTAAAGTGACATATAAGGCCCCTAGGATACTGCTTCTGCCCATTCGGTGGGAGAATACATCTCAAATACTTACTGAACACTTACTGTTTCTCAAACATACTATGCTGTCCTCCCTTAAACTTTCATGTTTGTACTTGAAATATCTTCTCTCCTGCTTCTCCCCTTTCCCACTTTTATCAGCTTGGTAAGCTCCTACTCATTCTCAGGGCTCAATTCAATTCAGGTATTTGCCTCTTCAGTGAAACCTTCCTGATTCTTCCCTTTGGGTTCCTTTCACACTTTTATCAGTGATTGCTTTGGAATTATTTATTTTCATTCAGGAGGGATATATTTTTGTTTATTTTTCTCTTTAACTTTATAAAATGGAGATGGTTTACATAGTATATAAAATCACAGCTAGAAACCTGTAGTAAGGAGAATAAATGATAGAAACACAAGTCTCTTGAAATGCAATAATGGAGAGAACTTGGAAAATTAATGAACTATCCAGACTGTAAAGGGTCTAGTGAGATATGTAAGTACCAGGGTAAAATAATATGGCCTTTTTGAGGGACTGTAATGATGAATAAAGAGAAGGTACATGCCTGAAAATGTAATGAGATATTAAAGAAATATATCTAGAAAGTAACATCTGAGGTATATACAAATGGATAAAGACACAGGCATGGTATTAAAACTGCAATGAAAATGCTTTTCTCACTACAACTCAATTATCAGCAAGTACATATTGAATACCTAGTAAGTGCCAGGATGCATTTCCCATTCCAGTTACAAAAATTCAAGAGAAGAGCTTTGGCCCAGCTTGGATGTCTACCCCAGACTGTTGAACTGTGGCAGCCAGCATGGTGGAGCCATGTCAGAACACGGCAGCTCTCACAATAGCCTTATGGATGGACAGGAGGGGAAGTGTGGGCGACACCATTTCATAGAGGCCCACTAACTTCTGTTCTGGCATTTATCATTTTAATACCAGTGTCATAGTTGTATGGATATGTCACCTCCCATACCAGACTGTAAGTTTCCTAAAGACAGAAATCAGGCCTTGTTATATATCTATTTATGCCCACAGAACCTAGTTTTTGTGCTTTACTTATTAAATGGTAAATGGTGCATTGAAAGTAAATTGAAAGTTGATAGAGTTCATATAGTAATAGAGACAGATCTGTTTGCAATCTCTAGTTCCCAAACCACGCAAGTCTGTAGGTAAAATAAAGTGACAAGAGCAACGATAAAGGAGAATTTCTTGACTCTCCCATACCCTAGGACTGAGGTTTGAGTGAACTCAGGGGAAGTGAGTCAAAAAACACTTTGCCTCATAGAGACTGTATTGTCAGAATATTACCTCTGCTCTGACTCTAGCTAAACCCACAACCTAGACTATCTCTTCCCTTAGGATGAATTTTTCACCAGGGAAATTTCTAGTTAGAAATAAACCAGATATCTGGAAGACCAATTCCCAACCATCATAAAGACTTGTTTTTTTTGTTTGTTTTAAAGATTTAATTTTATTTATTTTTGGCTATGTTGGGTCTTCGTTGCTACGCCGGGCTTTCTCTAGTTTGTGGCGAGCAGGGGCTACTCTTCATTGCCATGCGTGGGCTTCTCCTTGTGGTGGCTTCCCTTGTTACGGAGCATGGGCTCTAGGTGCACGGGCTTCAGTAGCTGTGGCACGTGGGCTCAGTAGTTGTGGCTCGCGGGCAGTAGAGCGCAGGCTCAGTAGTTGTGGTGCACAGGCTTAGTTGCTCCGCGGCAATGTGGGATCTTCCCAGAACAGGGCTCAAAGCCGCGTTCCTCGCATTGGCAGGCAGATTCTTATCCGCTGCACCACCGGGGAAGTCCCAAGACTTGTTTTGACCCTTAAATTCTGGGACACACACAGGCTAAGCTTAAACTGGAATCCTTTCTTCAAGTCATATCATATATTGAATATCTATTACATGTCTAGCACCAAATGAACTGTATGTAACCCAGAGTAGTTGTCAGCACTTTGAACTGTGGAACTTCTTAGCCTCCCCTCTCTGCTGCTGTTACACACTATCAATACTGCATAACTGTGATATGGGAAGAGTTTGCTCTAGAACTCCACTTGAATGAAAAAGTAAAACAGCATTGACTTCCAGACACTCCATAGCAAGAGAAAAGGTGCAAGAAATGAGGAACATAGTAAACCCAGGGAGGATAATAATAGCAAACACTTATATAGCAGTTGTTAAGTGCCAGGCACTATGCTGTGTTCTACATACACTTATTTATTTAATTTCAACATATGCGTCATAGGATTATTGTATTATTATCCCCATTTTACAGATGAGGAAACCAAGCCTCTAAAAAGTTAAGCAACTTGCTCAGGATCACCAAGCTTTATTAAAACCAGGATCCAAATCCAGAGGGACTGACTACAGAATTCATGTTCTCCACTACCATGTTATATTTCATGACTGCCATTGAATTGTTATCATTGGAGGTTGACTTATCTGGAAGGAAAGCCCTTTGCCCCTCCAAAACCAAGAATTGCACGGACAAGCAAGAGTTTCCAATGAGCTCTCTCTAAGCTGTTCCTTCTTTGGCTCTTCAGAGGACACCCCCACAAACACATAGTGATCTCTGGAGCCAATGAGTTCTGTATGCCAAAGAACTTTGGATTTCTGATAATATACTTGCAGTGCAGGAAAATTGTTCTTTTCCCTGCCTTCATCAAGCCTAATACTTTTTAAAATATTTATTTATTTATTTTGGCTGCGCCAGGTCTTAGTTGCTGCACACAGGATCTTCGTTGTGGCATGCAGGATCCTTAGTTGTGGCATGTGGACTTCTTAGTTGCAGCATGCAGGATCTAGTTCCCCGACCAGGAATCAAACCCATGATTTGATTTTGGGAGCGGGGAGTTTTACCCACTGGACCACCAGGGAGTCCTTGATACGTTCAAAAGAAGATATGTAACATATTAGTTATGAAACATAGTAATACATGAACTGTTATGAACCCATTACCCGGTTTAAAACATTTAACATTACCATTTCAGTGTATCTACCTGTGTGTTCTTTCCTTTAAATCATCTTCCTGCCTCCCTCCCAGAAGTGATAATTATCCTGAATTTTCTATATCACTCCTTTGCTTTTTCTTTTTTTTTTTTGGTTGCACACCCAGGCCACAGCAGTGAAAGCACCAAGTCTCAACCACTGGACTGCCAGAGAATTCCCTCCTTTGCTTTTTCAAAAATAGATTTATCACATAAGTATGCATCCCTAAATAGTGTATTGTTATTGTAAATAGTGTTTTATTTTGAGATTTATAAAAATAATATAATAATGTATGCAATCTTCTGTAATTTGCTTCTTTCACTCACTAATATGTTTCTAAGAGTCACCCATATTATTGGATGCAACTCTAGTTCGTTCACTCATTCTTTGCACTGCTTTATAATATTCGATTGTGACTATGCCATAATTTTTGTGATAATTCTCCAGGCTGTGGTCATTTGAGTTGTTTGGTTTTTGCTTGTATGTACAATGCCACAATAGCATTCTTTTATATTTCTCCTGGTATATACACGGGAGTGGAATTGTTGGTTTGTGGAGAATATGTATATTCAACTTTACGAGGTAATGCTAAATGGTTTTCTACAGGAGATTTTTATCAGTTTGTACTTCGATACCACTGATCGGCAGTGTATAAGAACTTTGGATGAGTTGCATCCTTGCCAACACTTTGTATTATCAGACTTCTTAATGTCTACCAATCTAGTGGATAAAAAATTAATATCTGTATTTCAATGATTACTAGTGAACTTGAACACCTTTTCATATATTTTTGTACCTTTCATGTTTCTTTTTTTTTAATGCCAGTTCATGTCTTTTGCTAATTTTCCTATTATTTGTCCTTTACTTATTCAGTTGGAGGAGTTATTTTTCTAACTTTGGATACTAATCCTTTGTTAGAAATATGTTTCTCCGAATTTTTGATTTGTGTTTTTACTTACTTTATCGTGTCTGTGGTGATCAGGAGTTCTTAACTCTGAAGTTAAACTTATCCATCTTTTAAAATATATGTTGTACCATTTGTGTCTGGTTTAAGAGATCTTTTCCTATCCTGAGGTCATAAAAACATTCTGTATTTTCTTCTAAACGTTTTAAAGTTTGCTCTTGACCATAGATGTGTTTTTTTAAATGGATATCCTGTTTTCCAGTATCACTTATTAAATAGTCCATTCTTTTTCTGCAGTCAAAAATGCCCATTCTGGGCCTCCCTGGTGGCGCAAGTGGTTGAGAGTCCGCCTGCCGATGCAGGGGATACGGGTTCGTGCCCCGGTCTGGGAGGATCCCATATGCCGCGGAGCGGCTGGGCCCGTGAGCCATGGCCGCTGAGCCTGCGCGTCCGGAGCCTGTGCTCCACAACGGGGGAGGCCACAACAGTGAGAGGCCCGCATACCGCAAAAAAAAAAAAAAAAAAAAAAAAAAAAAATGCCCATTCTGTTATAACTCAAGTTTCCCTAAATGTGCAATTTGCTTCTGGGCTTTCTAGTCTGCTCAAATGGTCTGTTATCTACACATGCACATATACCCCATGTCAAAAATACTATAGCTCTGTAATAAACCTTAATAACCGATATGGGAAATCTCCCCACCCTATTCTTTTTCTTTAGAATGTCTTTTTAATTCTTGGGCCTGTGAGCTCCCATGTACAATTAAGAAAATCAGTTTGTCAGTTTTCTCAAAAAACCCTGATGGGATTTTGGTGGAGTTACACTGCCTCTAAAGGTTAATTTGGGGAGAGTTGGAATTAAAGCTCTACCATGTTGAATCCATAAATATGGCATATCTCTCTATTTACTTAGGTGTTTTTAATGACTTTCAGTAAAGTTTGATAATTTCTTCCAAACAGGTCCTGCTCAACTTTTCTTAGATTTATTTTTAAATACCTTATATATTCTTATGCTATTGTAAATAATGTGGGGTTGTTTTTTTTTTTTTTTTTTGACCACGCCACATGGCTTTCAAGATCTTAGTTCCCCAACCAGGAATTGAACCTGGGCCACGGCAGGGAAAGCGCTAAGTCCTAACCACTGGACCGCCAGGGAATTCCCAGTGGTGTCTTTTTAAAATTACATTTGCTTATTGTTTTTTTGGGTTTTTTTTCGGGGATCAATTTTATTTGGGCTTCTCACAGTGGTTAGAGCCACTCCGTCCTCAGAACAATCATAGCACAGGAAATGCGTCACCGAGACTGTCCAGAAAAGTCTGACCAGCTGAATATTATTGCTTAAAATACACATATTCACAATAACTGACAAAAGGTGATGTGCCTCACAGGGGAATGTGTTAGCATTTGCAAATCTTCCGACTGTAGCACCAAACCCTCGACCAACCCCTTTCTTCTTGTTCACCTGGAACACCAGACTCCCTCAAATCTCCCCAGCCCCCTCACGAGTCCTTCAGCTCCCTACTTCCGCCTTTCGTCATGCAGGGCAGCTTCGTGTAGCAGGGGCCAGACTGTGACGCTGTACTCAAGCCCAGCTCCACCCGTTGCGTTTTCTTCTTCTCGTGCCTTTTGGGTTGGATGCTGCAGTGAACCCAGCAGTAAACACGTGGACCAGTTCCCCACTCTGACTGGAAAAGGAATCCTGAGAGGGCCAGAATCCATCCCTTCGACCAGTTAACTCAAGCAGGGTTCATTTTGGTAAAACTTGATCTCCTTTGTGACACTTCAGTGAGTTGAGACAAAAACAAAAAACAAAAGGTGGCAGGAAAGGCATCTGAGGGCTGTGGCACACTTCTGCCCACTTTCGCCACACATCGGCCACGCGCTGGACCTCAGCAGACGGAGGTAAGCCCTATGGCACTGTGGTGGCTGCCAAACCCTTCTGGCAATTCTGGGCAGGGCTGACGTCTGGGCCACAGCCAGTCCGAGCTTGACAGTGAAGATCCAGTCCAGCTTCTGTCTGAGGTTCCACCCTGGGCTTCTGTCCCGAGCGGTTGTGGACACCCCCGGGGGCTGAGGCCGAGGGCCAGGAGCAGCCGAGGGAGGCAGACAGGCTCAGAGCACGTTTCCGTTTACAGGGAGCAGAACACAGGCCTCTGAGTGTCCACGGAGCAATGTGCAAATTGCAGTGATGGGTAGAGTAAAACCTCTACTTGGAGCACAGTATATCTGGCAAACGTGGGGACTGCTGCCGACAGCTCTGCTGAGTACATCCAAGTGCACAGACATTTGCTCAGTAAACAGTAAATGCGTAAAATAAATTACCTTGAGAGGGCTCCGCCTGCTCCAAACGTGTGGGTAACGTGAGCAGAGTGGCTGCCGTTCAAAGTGTAGTCACAGGAAAACAGGGCTGGGGGCTTACACACAACGGACAGACACATACAGTTTATCCAAAAAGTCACTGTATACGGACTGCACTTTGTTCAACATGGATTTTGGTTTTGTGGACTCCAATCTCAGACACTCGTTCACCTCACAGCCTTGGATTTGTCTATTTTGTGTGTGTGTGTGTGTGTGTGTGTATACATATATACACACATACACATATATACATGTGTATTCATATATACCTTCCTTTCTTACCATAACATCAATGCCTAGTCTGAACGTCATCGTTCAACAGTGGGGGAAGAACCAAACTCTTCATATGAACAGGGCTGGACAGGGAATGTTAGTTTCAGCAGTTTGCTTTCTCCATTCAGATTATTCCTGTCAGAGCTCAACTGGTTTTTGAAGCCAAACTACAGTAATAAGGATCCTGTGGTCCTTCAGGATGGCTGCCTTCACCCTCCTACCTGGGCCACTTAGACACTCGACACAGCCTACAAAAATTAGTTACCCCACTCAAGGCAGGGCGGAGCAGGGAAAGGGCATGAAAACCACAGATAACCAAGGCATTTTTTCCAAATGGTCAGTTTGAAAAAACAAACAAATAAACAAAACAACTTAATCAGAATCAAGAGAAAATACTGTGTGAGAGTCAGGCTGCGGGACCGCCCTTTCTCAGGTCCCACAGACTCCTCATTTGTTCATAGAGAACAGTGAGACGTGAAGGCCGGCAGACGTGTGTTTGGGATGGGGGAGGGTAGTGATCACCTGTGGGCACAGATGAAAAGGAGAGAGATGCGGAAAGCTGCACCTCCATCCACTGCCACAGCGCAGGGCCTCCTGCTCACCCGCAGAAGTTCCAGAGATAGCCCCCAGCCAAGCCTGCACACAAAACATCTCCTTCTGGCTCAACTGTAGCCAGGACTCTTTGAAGGTCAAGTTGGGAAAAAGCCACAAATTTTCCTTTTCCAAAACAGAATTCTTGCCTGCCCACTGGTGAAGTTCTTATTTTCAGCTCCCTTCTGTTGTTGGTTTTTTTTAAAAGAAAAAAACCAAAGAGAAGGCAGGTGTAATCTTCTACACTTGAACCAGTCTGCGGCCAGCCAGGACCTGCTGGGAAGGGGCCCCTCCAGGATGCATCGTGCCACCTCGATCTCGTCACCTGGAATTTGAGAGCACAAGCCCTTTACCAACCCGCCACGCAATCGCCAGTCAGCTCTCATCCTCCCACAGGAGGAGCCCAATTCCGGCTCCAGAGACACTGGCAGCGAGGGGCGACAATCCCCGGACCACTGAGGCTTCACCCAGGGCTGAGACCTGCCACCTCTCAGACTGAGACGCGGCGAGGTTCTCATCAACTCACACCAGAACATGAATCCACTCCATCACCAACAGTCACCTCAGGGCACAGTCTCATCCCCTCCTTGGGGGCTTCTGAAACGCCCATCTCTCTGACCCAAGCAGGTAGTGACACGTGACTTGAAAAGAGGTAAGGGGGACGGGGTGGGGTATGAGGAATGAGTCACAGGACAACTTCTCGGCCCTCCGTGACACTGTATCTATGGGGGGCGAGGCACCCACACCCCAAACTGTACCTGGAGATGCAGGAAAACCCAGGAGCAGAGGGGAAAGAAAAAAAAAAAAAAGGAACAGTCACTTAATGCTTCTCTCACGGTTCTCCCCTGCCCTGGTTGCGTCGCCAAGTTCTCGGGCACAGGCAGGGCCTGTCTAGCTGGGGGAGCTGCTGCTCTGGGAGTTTGGGGAGTCCTGCTCGTTGATGGTGTTCAGCAGGAGGCAGGCAGGCGCGGCAGGTGAGGGTGCCCGGGCTCCCGGGCCTGCTCCTCGGAGGGCTGGCAGAGCCCTTCCTCCTCGTCGCCAGGGGGCGGCACGTGGCAGCTGTCGCAGAAGTCCAGGGGCCCCGTCCAGAGCACCGTCGATGAGCGCGTTGAACTCTTTGAGGTCGTCATCATGGTGGCCCCGGTTGCACACACACACACCTTGATGCCCGAGTCACCTGTGAAGCAGCGACGTCTGCCGGGCGTCTTGTCTTTGCTGTCAGGGAGGGCGCCGCCCTGCTCGGAGCTGTACTCTTTCAGCAGCTCCTCCTTACATTCGGAATCCTTGTCCAGGAAGGCTCCAGGGTCCACCTCCACCTGGCCACAGAGCCACTGGGCTCCATCTCGGGGGCTTTGGTGGCTGCTGGGTCTGCTGGCACGTCGGAGGGCTCAGGGTCAGCGATGCTCGGGGGTCGCGTGCTGCTTCTGCTGGGCCCGGACGGGGGGCTGCTCTGAGCCCCCTGGGAGCCCCTGGTGGGGTCGGCGCCCAGGGGGCTGCCGCCAGTAGGGCCACACTGTGCAGGCAGCTGCTGCTGGAGCTGGAAGGCACTGTATGGTGGGGGAGGAGTCGGAGGTCGGTTCCACTTCCTCATAAGGAGGTAGTAAAGAGTTCGGCAAAAACCTGAAATAAAATGGCAGCGCTGAGTAATTGTGGGCTTCCCGGGAGGCGATCAGGTTGATTTCATGTTGCCGCTGTTGGGCCTGAAGGCGGTGCTTGGCTCGGCGGTGGTGGCACACGCAGCAGCAGCTCAGGATGATGATGATGGTCCACACGAGCCAGAACCACCAGAGTTCATAGTAGTAGCTGCAGCCCTGAGACTGTCCATAGCAGTGTCCTATGTCACAGATGGAGCTTTGATTGTTGGTACCCACGCAGGTTTCCTTATCCTGGTGAAGTGCCTGTCATCTGGCCAGTGGAGGCTAAAGGAGACTAGGGTTGAAGGCCCCCGAGTTTCTCATTTCACAATCAAGGAATCTTGAAGGTGGGCATGGTCAGCCAGACACTGGATGGGGACACCCAGCCTAGGCCCTGGAGAGCCTATAATCCCACAGTCCCCAGTTCCACTTCTAAGAATCTAGCAAACTGGTCATTGCTCCACCTGGTCCTGATGGTCCCTCAAACGTCAGTCCAACAACCACAGCACCCACAGAGTAGCCAGCTTGTGCCCAGCACCCACAGATGAGGGGCATCCTGGACCTGGAAGAGAGGGCTCTCCTCCAGACACAGCTCTGGTAAGGTCCAGGACCGTCAGCTTTCCTCGTGGCGACCTGAGAACATCTAACGGTTTCTGCAGGCTGAGCGTGTGTGAGAACAAACTAATATTCGTGAGGCCGAAAATGAGAGGAGAGCTAAGATCTGCGGGGCTTCAGCCCTGGCTGACAGGGGGCTGGGCAGTGCCTGGGGGAGCAGGAGCGCCACACCACCCAGGAGCCTTCTCCTCTCCATTCCCCTCCCCCTCCTCCGCCATGGCACCGCCACCTGCCTCCTCCTCCTCCCTCTTCTTCCTTGTGCTTATTGTTTGTTACTGGCATTTAGAAACGCAATTGACTTATGTATCTCATCCAGACACCTTGCTAAATTGCCTATTTCTCATATTTTCTGTAGACTATTCTGAAGGAAATGACATCTGTGAATAATGAACATTTTTGTTTTTTCCTTTTAAATCTTTGTTTTTTCTTTCTTTATCTTTTTTTCCCTTTTTTTGCGCTACGCGGGCCTCTCACAGCTGCGGCCCCTCCAGTTGCGGAGCACAGGCTCCGGACGCGCAGGCTCAGCGGCCATGGCTCACCGGCCCAGCCACTGCTTGGCATGTGGGATCTTCCCGGACCGGGGCACAAACCCGTGTCCCCTGCATCGGCAGGCAGACTCTCAACCACTGCGCCACCAGGAAAGCCCCTTTCTTTATCTTATTTTACTGCACTGGCTAGAACCTCCAGAATGATGTTGAATAAAGTGAAGCTAGTGAACATCTTTGTCTTGTTTCTGATTTTAAAAGGAAAATCTTTCAACTTTTGACTATTAAGTAGGATGTTTGCTATACATTTTTTGTTGTTGTTGGTACCTTTATTGGGTTAAAGGTGTTCCCTTCTACCCCTATTTTGCTAAGAATATTAATATGGGTGTTCTATATTAGTATTGAAATGTATCAAATGCTTCTTCTGCAACAACTGAGGTATTCATATGGTTTATATATATATATACATGCTACACTTCTACTTCTGGGATAAACTCAGCTTGGTATCTATATCCATCAAGGCTTACTTGCAGAGAACAGAAACCATTCTAGCTATTCTAAGCAGAAAGGGATTTAATACATGGAATTAGGATGTTTTTAGTTTCACATTACCAAAAAACCCCCCAAAGCCAACTCAAATGTGATTAAACAATATATGGAAAAGTATGAGTTTGCTCAGTGTTGAATGCATGGTTCTATAAATCAAGCTTGTTAATTGTATTAATTAGATATTCTATATCTTCACTGATTTCTGTCTAGTTGACCTATCAATGATTGAGAAGAATGTGTTTATTATCCACTACAATTTTTATCAATTTCTCCCTATAGTCCTATTGCTTTCTTATTTCTCTTGAGACTATTTTATTAGGTGCATACAGTTGAGAACTGTTACATCTTCCTACTGAATTTTGCCCTTCATCATAATGTTATTCCTCTGTATCCCTAATAATGCTTCTGGCCTTAAGGTCTATTTTGTCTGACATTAATATAGCACCTCAGTTTTCTTTTGGAGAGTATTTACTTAGCATACATTTTACTTTCAATGTTTTTATGCCTTTAAATTTTAGGTGAGTCTCTTATAAACAGCATATAGTTGGATTGGGGCCAAGACCGAAAAATAGATGTTTGTCATTTTTTGTCTGCTCAACATCCCAAACCTCTTCTTACTTGAGGGAAATCTTCCTTTATGTGAGTCTGTGAGAGGCAGAACATCATTTTCACTACAGTGCCTAGAGATACCAAATATTCCCTCTTCCACCCTGTGGTGGCTAAGTGCTGGGGCATGACTCAGCCTTGACCAGTTGGATGCTCCAGCCACAGTCTGGAATATTGAATGACACAAAGATGACACAATTTATAATTCAGGCATGGCAGAGGCAGCAGTATCCAATGACGGTAGCAGCAGTGCTCAGCAACAGCCGTGTCCAATTGTGGTAGTGTCCAGTGCCGACAGTGCCCTAACCAGACTTTTCCTGTGCTGACCTTGGCTGTGGTTCCCAATGCCTGGCCTCTCTTGGTTTCTGCTTGTTTTATAGGACCAGTTCTCCTTCTGCTTGATTCTGGAAGCCACCTGATCTCTTTATATTAAATACCCTTTTTTGCTCAAGTAAAGGAAACCCTGTTTCTATCGCTTGCAAACAAGAATCCTGACTGATATAAAAGTGTTCTTTCTTCCTCTGGAATTGATGAAGAGGAGATAATATGAAAGGGGAATATGTGAGGTCTGGATTTTCTGGAGCCATTTTTGTTATAACAGGGAAGCCAGCTGGGTATAAAATCAACATAGAAGAAAGGTAGACATATAAAGGCAGAACCCTGATAACGCCTTGAATCTCTGGATCCAACCATACCTAAAGTTATCCTTACTCTGGACTTCAGTCTTATAAGTAAATAAATTTCAAGTATTATTTAATCTCACTCAAGTGTACTTTTCTGTCTCTTGCAACCAAACACATCCTACCTGATACCTTTCCATTCTGCCTTTGAAAAGGAATCCCTCATTTGATTCTGCAATAGACTTTTAGCTGCTATTCTTTCTTTCCTAGTTGAACTCCTCATAAACGATTTAAAATCTTGGTGTCTTCATTTCCTGACTGCCCTTTCCTGCTTAATCCACTAAAGTCTGGATTCCTTCTTTACCACTCTGCTAACACTATCCTTTTACATCAGCAACAGTCTTCTCCTTTCTTAATTCAGTGCCACATTCTCAAAGTCATTCATTCATTCAATGAGCATCTTTACATGCTCACTTTTGCAAAGTGTAGCGCTACTGTTATTCACTGAACAGATACTTACTGAACATCTAATGTATGCCAGACTTTTAGATAAAAAAACAAATTATATAGGGTCCTTAATCTCATGTAGGATTACTATTTTATCAGAGAAGACAGAAACTAACTATAATAAACTATAGTGAACGTTACTAGAATATCTCCCTAGGAAGTTAACATTTAAGCTAAGGCCTAAAAGTTGAATATAGAAGGATGGGAGTAATGCAAAGATAATGTTAATAGAAAAGGGATGGAGGCAAAGGAGGATCATGCAAAACTCATGGAACTGTAAGAAGCCCAGCATTGCTGGGTAAAAAAGTACAAAGAAGAGAGTGGCAGGAAACAAGATGAGACCAAATCATAGACAGCCTTGAAACCCCATCAAGAAGTTTGAAGACAGTGGGAAGCTGCTGAAGGATTTTAATCATCAGACTGATTGATTTACATTTGTTAAAGACTGCTTTGTGGTTTGGAGGAGAATAAGAGTGTTTTCAGGGCTTCCCTGGTGGCACAGTGGTTGAGAGTCCGCCTGCCGATGCAGGGGAGCCGGGTTCGTGCCCCAGTCCGGGAAGATGCCACATGCCGCGGAGCGGCTGGGCCCGTGACCGCTGAGCCTGCGCGTCTGGAGCCTGTGCTCCGCAGCGGGAGAGGACACAACAGCGAGAGGCCCACATACCGCAAAAAAAAAAAAAAAAAAAAAAAAAAAAAAAGAGTGTTTTCAGGAGATCAGAGAGTATTTGCCGGTGTCTGGCATTTGATGGCCTAGAGCACAGGGGTGGCCATAGGGATAAAGAAAAGGGAATTGATCTGAGACATATTTGGGAAGTAGGCCCAAAAGGATATTAACAGAGGTAGAGAGTGATAAGCCACTGAAATGTGGAACGCAAAAATACACATGACTCTGCACTGTAGAAAGGATAAGCCACATAAAGAATGTAATACATACATAAATGAGATACATATATTAAAGACAGTACAAATATCTACCAATCTTCCCCCATTTTCCAGCTACCAGACTAGTTTTTCTCTCATCTTCAGTTTAGGAACACTTCCTTACAATTCTCTGCCAAGGTACAACTCTGCCCATTATGAATGCAATTCTTGATATTGTTTCACAGAGCAATTTATCTCCTCACCATCCCAATTAATCTTTTATAAAACAATATTTTAGCTTTCTCTATGTGTCACCAAAAGACCCATTAAACCATTTTTCACAACAAATCTATTGGCATTTTTTCTCTCTAGGCTTAGATGATGTTCAGGACTCTTTCGCTCATGATGTGCTTTTCGTGAGCTCCCCAGAAATTCCCTTACTAGGGTTATCTAACTGCAGATCCCTCCAGGTCAATGTTTCTCCTCTGACTGGTCTTTACAATGCTGAATCCGAGTTCACCTCCAGCCATTTTCTATTAAGGTAACCGTCATCTTAGCAAGAAGCTCTGTTGGGCTAGATCCTCTTTTATGTGACCCCCAGGCTGGTCTCTATCTGTGGTCCATATCTGGTCCTCAAGAAAAAAAAAAATCCCCCTTGATCAATTCAATCTCAACACTGCCTTCTTCTCTACTGCCACAGGCTGCTTCAGCCAACCTCTTTTCTTTCTTTCTTTTTTCAAATTTTGTTTTACTATGGTAAGAACACTTAACATGAGGTATACCTTCTTAACAAATTTTTAAGTGTATGATACATTATCGTTAACTACATGTACAATGTCATACAGCAGATCTCTAGAGCTTATCCATCTTGCTTCACTGAAACTTTATGCCTGTTGATTAGTGTAATTTCCCATGACTAATGATGTTGAGCATTTTTTCATGTACTTATTGGCCATTTGTATATCTTCCTTAGAGAAATATTTATTCACATCCTTCGCCCACTTTTTAATTGGGTTGTCTTATTATTTAGTTGTAAGAATACTTTAGATATTCTAGATACAAATCCCTTATCAGATATAAGATTTGCTAACATTTTCTTCCATTGTGTGGATTTTTTCACTTTCTTGATAGTGTCTTTTGAAGCTCAAAAGTTTTAAATTTTGAAGAAGTCCAATTTATCTATTTTTTTTCTTTTGTTGCCTGTGATTTTGATGTCATATCTAAAAATCCTTTGCCAAATCCAAAGTTATGAAAATTTACCCCTTTGTTTTCTTCTGAGTTTTATAGTTTTAGTTCTTATATTTGGGTCTTTGATCTATTTTGAGTTAATATTTATACATGGTGTGAAAAAAGGGTCCAACTTCATTCTTTTGCATATGGCTATTCAGTTATCCAAGCACCGTTTGTTTTCTTTCCTCGTTGAATGGTATTGGTTCCCTTCTCAAAAATCAGTTGACAATACATATATGAGTTTATTTCTGTACTCTCAATTCTATTCCATTGATCTATATGTCTATCCTTATGCCAATACGACACTATCTCAATAACTGTAGCTTTATGGTGAGTTTTGAAATTGAGAAGAGGGAGTCCTCTGACTTTGTTCTTTTCAGTATTGTTTTGTGGATTAAGCTGTCTTTTGTTTTTTGTTTTTTGGGGTTTTTTTGCTGCACCACACGGCACGTAGGATCTTAGTTCCCTGACCAGGGATCGAACCCGCACCACGTGCATTGGAAGCTCAGGTTCTTAACCACTGGACCACCAGGGAAGTCCGATTAAGTTTTAATAACTGAAACTGATCACTTCTGCAACATACCTGATTTTTAATTAAGACATGGGAATGACAGCACATAGTGATTAGAAAAAATAAAACAATTTTATGTTCATACCTACTAAGTTAAGACTCTACAAGAAATTACTTAGAGTAAGTACTCAGAATTTGAATAAATATTAGAGAACGATTTGGACTTAACATAGAATTGGGGTGTTCAAGACAATTTTACCTGGATTTAACAGAGCAAGGAAGCCCCAGTTGATTTCTGAGATACACATAATTGCTCATGTTTTGCCTTGGAGTATTTTTTCCACTTTTGCATATGTGTATTTCTTGAAGGTCACCTATGCTAATGTTATCAGTTTCACAAGTGCCTCAAATAAATCTTGCTAATTTCTTTTTTGAAAACCCTCTGGTTTCAACATAACATTATTTAGAAAATACATATATACATATACAAACCAGTAAACTTGTTTTATCCTTTTTTGTCTAGGAATATGACAAATCTGAAGACATTCCTGAGGAAGTAGCTACAGCTGGACAAGGGTAAAGAGGTGTGTGTTCTCATGGATGATTCAAGCCTGTCCAGCAGTGTTGATGTAGACAAAGGCTTTGCCATTGCCTTTGTTCTTCTTCTTTTTTTGTTCCTAATGGTGATGATTTTTCGGTGTGCCAAGTTGGTGAAGAATCCCTATGAGGCCAGCTCCACAACCACAGAACCATCTCTGAGCTGAACTATGAAAAAGCCTGGTAGACCTCCCTTCACAGGAGATTTGAAATCTTTTATACAGACATTTATGAAACAGACTTTTTATTATTTCACCTCCCTATTTCTCAGCCTTCTCACTCTTGCATTCCACAATAGGCACATGAGGTTAAGTTGAGAATAATAACAAGGATGAAACACAAGCCAGTCTGTGTTGTTCCTATTCAGGGAAATAGTTACCAAAGTGGGACAGAGACAGGTTGAACTTATTGATTAAAATAAGGCCATGGGGGGCCTCCGGGGGCCTCCCTGGTGGCGCAGTGGTTGAGAGTCCGCCTGCCGATGCAGGGGATACGGGTTCGTGCCCCGATCTGGGAGGATCCCATATGCCGCGGAGCGGCTGGGCCCGTGAGCCATGGCCGCTGGGCCTGCGCGTCCGGAGCCTGTGCTCCGCAACTGGAGAGGCCACAACAGTGAGAGGCCCGCATACCGCAAAAAGAAAAAAAAATAAAAATAAAAAAAAATAAGGCCATGGGTTTCAATCCTCCAGTATCTAATATTCTTAAGATAAGAAAGTTGGCCATAATTTTATGGGGTAATGTAATATAATATCATGATGCTTGGTAAGGTGCATCTAAAACTGGAAGCCCTCCTAGAGGTGGCCCTAGGAAGTACCTTCAGTTATGCAAATATAAGGGCAGCAGGAACCTTATAAGATAAGAGTCTTACAGGACCTTTTTAGTGTGTGAGGTTTTATAAAAGGTGATGCCCCGGGGCTTCCCTGGTGGCACAGTGGTTGAGAATCTGCCTGCCAGTGCAGAGGACGCGGGTTCAAGCCCTGGTCCGGTAAGATCCCACATGCCGGGGAGCAACTAAGCCATGCGCCACAACTACTGAGCTTGCACTCTAGAGCCCGCAAGCCACAACTACTGAACCCGCATGCCACAACTACTGAAGCCCATGCGCCTAGAGCCCAAGCTCCTCAACAAGAGAAGCCACCACAATGAGAAGCCCGCGCACCACAATGGAGAGTAGCCTCCGCTCGCCACAACTAGAGAAAGACCGTGCGCAGCAACGAAGACCCAACGCAGCCAAAAAAAGAAAAAAAAAAGCTGATGCCCTTCTCAAGCAGGCAGAGCTCTGTGGTAGAGGGGAACAAATTTGCCTTGGGTTAGCCCCTTAATCTCCCTCAGCCTACGTTTCCTCATTTACTCATTTATAAAATAACGTCTAGTGGGTTGAAAAGAGGTCCTCAAAATGATATGTCCATGTCCCTACCCCTGAAATCTATGAATGTGACCTTATTTGGATAAAGGGTCTTTGAAAATGGAAAGTTAAGGACCTCAAGATGAACTCAACCTGGATTAGTGGGGTGAGCCCCAAATCCAATGACAAGTAGTGTCTTTATAAAAGACAGAGGAGAAGACACAGAGAGAGAGAGATGAAAAGGTCATCTGAATATGAGAGCAGAGGTTGGAGTTCTGCAATCACAGCTAAAGAATCCTTGCTGGGAGCCATCAGAAGCTGGAAGAGGCAAGGAAGTATTCTCCCCAGAGCCTTTGCAGGGAGTGCAGCCCTGCCAACACCTTGATTTTGGACTTCTAGGCTCCAGAACTCTGAGACAAAATTCTATTGTTTTAAGCCACCTAGTTTGTGATAATTTGTTATGGCAGTCACAGGAAGTTAATATATAATACATGATGATGATGATGATGAGTGTCACAATCAGCATCCCAGGGACCTTTTAAGAGAAAAGAGAAGGAAATCATAATGCCTACTCTCCAAAGTCTGAAGTTAACGGAAATTTGGTAGAGTGAACTAGGGCTAACCGGCAGGAAAGTCTGTAAGAGAATTCATTAGAAGGAAAGGAGGCATCTAGGCCACTGACTAAGGCTCAACACAGGTTTGGCTGAAGAGAATTGGTTCTAGCACAGTAAATAATAGAGACTAAAGCTCTCAAGTCCAGACAGGCTGGCCAAATGTTCTAGGCAACAGTGACCTCGCACGGGAATGTGAACTAAGAGAGTCGTAACCTTGGAATCTAAGTGTGGGGCATCACTTGGGCTTGTGTAGGGACTTGTACCAGCATGCAGTCACTTCAGAGGAGACTTGTATCCTTGGGACCATGCTGGACCAGGCTTTAGCAGCAATACGAAATGGTATGGAGACATAATTCTAGTTATGCACTGTTAGCAGAGACTTGATAATTGTCTGTGTTCCTGATTCCTGCAAGCAGGACTGCCCCCCTGCTTGGCCTGAGTAAATGCTCAGGATTATTTGAAAATGGAGGCAGGGAAACTGGAATCTTCCACTGGAGATACTAGACTTTGCCTTCACCAGAACAGATGGTGCTGTATTGGTTAAACTGGAGAAAGAGAGAAAGAGATGATTGTACCCTTATTGGATGAAAAGAAATTCAGGGCAAGGTGCAGGTCAGGGTAAAATGAAAGCAGATTAAGATTGAAGTAGTACTTGAGGGTTACATGTGTTCCCCTCCAGAAGCTCAGAAATTAACCTTTTCTCCACCTTCTAAAATAAAATGCAAGACAAACACATGGTTAATGGGAGCATCCATATATAGTCACTAGAGAGTGACAGGTTTGACTGTTATCCTACTTTCTCCAGTAACCTATCCAAGGAAAAAAAAAGTGCATCAGTCAGAAGAAATGGATCATATGTGGAAGCAGAGAAAGAGGAGCAACCCAAGGCAAAGTCACACAGGACCAGTGTGAATGCTGTTCAGGAAAAAAGGCAATTAGCCACTGGACAGCTGATTATTTCTAGGCTTAGTAGCCAGATAGTCCTTGGTGTGGAGATTCAGGGAGCTGCAGCCCACAGACCTTGGGTCTGTCTGGTTTTATTGCCCACATTATCTCTGTTAATCTGGTGTCCTTAAACATTCCTTTCACTTACCTTAGACTGGCGGCTTAGAAATCCAGTGGGTCTGCAAAGAAGTTTTATTGGGCCAGACCCCCTCCAGTGTAATCTACAAAGCGTGTGTGGTTGTGTGTTGGGTTTTATATTTGCTTTTTGAGTTGACATTTTAAAATTATTATTGTAAAAGTAACAAATGCACATGATAAAAAAATTTTTTTTTCAATCATTACCTAAGGATAAAAATGCAGAAAGTTCCTAGACATTGCTTTGTTTCCCAATCCTTCTTTCTAGAGGTAACTGCAATTAAGGTAGTTTGTTTTTGCATATATGTGTATCTTTCCAGACATTCTTCTTTTCCTTTTATTTTTAAAGTAATATTTTTGAATAAACTATTTTCATGTTTCAAAATTCAAAAGGTATAAAATGGTGTACTGTAAAAACTCTTACTCTCACTCTTGTCCCCCACCCTTCCATTTGCCCTCTTCAGAGACAACCAGTGTTCATTTCTTAGGTATCCGTCCAGTGATATTTTATGTATATGTATAAAAATGTATATTTTTACTATTATTTAACAACTAATGGCATGGTGTATACCATGTTCTGCACTTGTTTTTCTCATTTAATAAAGTATCTTGAAGATCACTTCATATTAATACACAAAGAGATTCCTTAGCCTTTTTTAAAAAACACAGCTGAAAAGTATGCCCCTGTCGGTGTGCCATAGTTTGTTTAACCAACCCTTGCTGATGAAAATTTATTTTGCTTTTAAATATTTTGTTATTTCAAACAATGTTGTAGAAGATAATTTAGCACTGTATGTCATTTCAAAGGTATGTGTTTTAATTCCTAGAATTTGAATTGCTGATTCAGAGTATTGCAGAATTTACAAATTTTTTGAATTAGTTGTCAATATTCAAAACTCAGAAGCTTTCATAAAAAAATATGGGTTTTTAAGTTCCCTTGAAAAATTGGAGATCTGGCAGCATTGTGTGTGTCACACAGGACAAAAATTAGCTAGACCTAAATATCATCAACTGCTCCCTGTAGGTGAGACACGTATTTCCCAGGTGACCACAGTCCTCACTCACCCCATTTTGCTCCTTTACAATACTTTCCTGATGCCTGAAACCCTCTGAGTTTTTAATCCCTATGTTCTTTTGTTTTGATTCTGAGATCACCAGTAACCTTCAGATTATGATCTAATTTCCCCCAAGTCTGTCTCCAGGGAAAGGATCATTTGGCATTCCAAGGTTCTGGACCCCATACTATGATTTCTCATGATCAAGTACTAAGTAGCATATGGTTGTGATTTTTCAACGTATCACAATAGATTACAGGAGTGAATATGCTGAGCACACCAACATGAGCATTCCAATTGATGTATCAGTTATTTATTACTTCATATTATTAAGCTGACAATAAGCTGTCTACTTCAATAATTTGTAAATTTTAATAATGTGAGTCATTTATATCAGGGCCTCATCATCTCTGACAAGAGTTAGTCTTCAATACTTAAAAAAAACGAAGCCAGAGCTTGGCTCCCTAAATACTGCCCTGGAAAGGATTATACAGCTCAAACCTGCCTTTCCTATAGTGCTTCTCAAATTTTAGTGAGCAAACAAATTACTTGGAGGTCTCATTAAAATTCAGATTCTGATTCAGTGCATCCGGAGTGGGGCCAGAGATTTAGGTTCTCTAGCAGGCTCCCTGATTGCATGTTTAGCAACAAGTCCTTAGAAGACACTTCCCTGAGTCCCACTGCTGATCTACTGAACTGATCACTTCACCTCCTCAGGGCAATGAAGAAATCAGACTGGAATGTGATGCTCCAAATAGCTCCTGTTTCTCTTCAACATCCCCATTCCTCATTTCCACCCCCAGCCCACCCACACACACATCAGAAAGCTGAACCAATCTAACTAATAGAAACATAATCAGGGCAGAGCAAAGATTTCCCTTTAATCATCACACATTACAGAGCACCGCATGTACGGGGCAATATGTCAGTTGCTAGGGGAAACAAAGATGATTAAGATAGGAACTCAGCCTTGAGATGACCTCAAACCAGCAGAGGAAACACACATACACAGATAACAGACAAGTGGAAAGGAACTAAGGTAACAGAAGAACAGAGGCAAGAGTTAATTCTGCAGTGGGTAAACGATGGTCTAGAACAATGATTCTTTTTTTTTTGGCTGTGTTGGGGCCTTGTTGCTGCGCATAGGCTTTCTCTAATTGCAGTGATCAGGGCCTACTCTTCCTTGTGGTGCGCACGCTTCTCATTGTGGTGGCTTCTTTTGTTGCGGAGTACAGACTCCAGGCGTGCAGGCTTCAGTAGTTGTGGCTCGCAGGCTCAGTAGTTGTGGCATGCGGGCTCTAGAGCGCAGGCTCAGTAGTTGTGGAGCACGGGCTTAGTTGCTCTGCGGCATGTGGGATCTTCCCGGACCATGGATTGAACCCGTGTCTCCTGCATTGGCAGGCAGATTCTTAACCACTGTGCCACCAGGGAAGTGCCTAGAACAATGATTCTTAAACTCTGGTCCCAGTACCAATGGCATGGGCATCAAGTGGGAAAATTTTAGACATGCAAATTCTCAGGCTCCACCCAGACCTATTCCAAGTGTGGTGTGGGGACAGCAATCTGTGGTTTAACAAGCCCTCCAGGTGATTCTGATACATACTAAAGTTTGACAACTGCTGGTCTATGAAAACTTCACAGAGAAGACATTTGAGTTGGGCCTTAGAGAATTAATATTTCACCAACAGAAAGGGAAGGGTCATTCCAGGAGATAGATCACGGTAAACAGAAGTATGAAGATATAAAAGTTAAATGCAGGGGCTTCCCTGGTGGCGCAGTGGTTGAGAGTCCACCTGCCGATGCAGGGGACACGGGTTCGTGCCCTGGTCAGGGAGGATCCCACATGCCGCAGAGAGGCTGGGCCCGTGAGCCATGGCCACTGGGCCTGCACGTCCGGAGCCTGTGCTCCGCAACGGGAGAGGCCACAGCGGTGAGAGGCCCGCGTACCGCAAAAAAAAAAAACCCAAAAAACAAACAAAAAAAAAGTGAAATGCATAAACTTGTTGGGTAAATAGCATATAATCAGGAGTGTGAAAGGAGAAATGGGAAACACGGCCAGAGAGGTAAATTGGGGCCAAATTATGAAGCCTCAAATTTTATACTGTAAAGTTTAAACATAAAGAACACAGTTTTAAAGCAGGGGAGTGACATGATCAGAGCTACTGATAGAACTGATCTACAATAAGGCCTATCAATTAGGAGACTATTTTGTCCTGGCAAGAAATAAGATCTAGGGGACTTCCCTGGTGGTCCAGTGGTTAAAACTCTAGGCTTCCAATGCAGGGGAGTGGGTTCAATCCCTGGTTGGGGAACTAAGATCCCACATGCTACATGGTGTGGCCCAAAAAAAATAGAAAGAAAGAAGAACAAAATAAAGGCAGTAGAATAGGAAAAGAAAGGAGGGAAAAGATATAAAAAGCATTCATAAGCTAGGATAAACAAGCTGTATTGTATAAAGGTTTAAAACCACAAGCTGTAAGGCCAAACTGCCATGCTCTGACACTTTTTAACTTTGTGGCTTTGGGAAATTTATTTAATTCTGTGCCTCAGTTTTCTCATCCATAAAAAAAGAGACAATAATATATACAATGGAATGTTATTCTCCCATAAAAATGGATGAAATCTTGCCATTTGAGACAGTATGAATGGACCTGAGGGCATAATGCTAAGTGAAGTAATTCAGACAGAGAAAGACAAATACTGTATAGTCTCATTTATATGTGGAATCTTAAAAAAAAAAAAAAAAGACCACCAAAAACCAATTTATACAGAGAACAAATTGATGGTTTCCAGAGATGGCGGGGGGTGGGGGGTTGGTTAGGTGAAATGGGTGAAGGGAGTTGAAAGGTACAAACTTCTAGTTATAAAATAGTCATGGTGATGTAATATACAGCATGGCTACTATAGTTAATAATACTGTATTGCATATTTGAAAGTTGCTAAGAAAAAAAAACGTAAAATTCCTCACCACAAGAAAAAATTATGTATGGTAGCATGTTAACTAGAATTATTGTGGTGATCATTTTGCAATATACACAAATATCAAAAAAATTATTTGATACACCTGGAACTAACATAATGTTGTAAGTCAATTATACCTCAGTTTTAAAATTTTAATTTAAAAAAGGAGACAATAATAATAGTTCCTACCTCATAGGATTATTGTGAGGATTAAATTAATGACCGTAAAGTGCTTAGAACAGTGCCTGGTATGAAGTAAACACTCAATAGATATCGTGTGTGTGTGTGTGTGTGTGTGTTTTATAAGGAGTAATATGTCTAAAATTTCTAGCTCAGGTTAGAAAATAATACGATCATGAGGTGAGTCTGGAATATTCTGAATTTCAAATATCTAGAGGAGACATTTACTTCTCTGTACCTCAATTCCTGGTGTCTTAACAATTAGAAATAGGCACTTAGCCTGGTCCCAGGAAACTGGTGGGCAGGTGATTTGAGCATAGGCGAAAGTGTGGTTACCAGGAGAGGATTTTAAAAACTCTGATGATCCTGGATGCTCAGGCCCTTTTTCCAGTCTTACAGAGCAGGTTCTGGGGACTTCACTGGTGGTCCAGTGGTTAACACTCCAGGCTTCCAATGCTGGGGACACGGGTTCCATCCCTAGCTGGGGAACTAAGATCCCACATGCATGCGGCACAGCCAAAAAAAAAAAAGGAAGGACGTTCTGGTTTACACTTTTTAAATGAAGTTAGATGCAGTTAGTGTAAATATAGCTGAACAAATTAAAGCAATAATGAGAGTCTGTGGTAGTCAATAGTGCTGATTCATCAAATACATCTGCTTCTCCCTCCTTCCAGAGATGAGACGTGACTGTTCTTCCTGGCCCCCTTGTGTTTGGGTAGGGCCTTATGACTCATTCAAGCCAATGAGTTGAAAATTAAAGTGTCCTGAGTCACTGTAATTGCCAACGTGAGACCCTCTAGTGTTCTCTCCTTTTGGCAGGGCAGCTCATCAGCCTGGGTTTCTGAGTAGCTATCATGAGCAGAGCTCCACTGTCAACTTTCTAGAGATGATTATGTGGTGTGAGCAGGTAATATGTGTTTCTGTTTTAAGCTTTCCAGTTGTTTCTGCACATAGCATAGTCTGTCCTGATACAGATACTATTTAAACACATATCAAATTCTTAAAAACTAAACAGTTACCAGGGACTTCCCTGGTGATGCAGTGGATAGGACTCTGTGCTCCCAGTGCCGGGAGCCTGGGTTCAATCCCTGGTCAGGGAGCTAGATCCCACATGCATGCAGCAGCTAAGAGTTCGCATGCCACAACTAAGGAGCCCACCTGCTGCAACTAAGACCTGGTGCAACCAAATAAATAAATAAATATTTTAAATAAATAAATAGGGCTTCCCTGGTGGCGCAGTGGTTGAGAGTCCGCCTGCCGATGCAGGGGACGCGGGTTCGTGCCCCGGTCCGGGAGGATCCCACATGCCGCAGAGCGGCTGGGCCCGTGAGCCATGGCCGCTGAGCCTGCGCGTCCGGAGCCTGTGCTCCGCAACAGGAGAGGCCACAACAGTGAGAGGCCCGCGTACCTAAATAAATAAATAAATAAATAAATAGTTAACAAATAGTCCTAATGAGGGTGTGAGGAAAAGAGATACTTTCACAGATTTGCTAGTGGAAGTAAAAATTGTTTCAACCGGGCTTCCCTGGTGGCGCAGTGGTTGCGCGTCCACCTGCCAATGCAGGGGACGCGGGTTCGTGCCCCGGTCCGGGAGGATCCCACGTGCTGCGGAGCGGCTGGGCCCGTGAGCCATGGCCGCTGGGCTTGCGCGTCCGGAGCCTGTGTTCCGCAACGGGAGAGGCCATGGCGGCGAGAGGCCCGCGTACCGAAAAAAAAAAAAAAAATTGTTTCAACCTTTTGAAATGTAATTTGATAGCAGATCCTAATAAAAATGGGAGAAAGTACATTATTTTTTTACTCAGATTCCATTCTGGGGAATCTCTTTCACAGAAATTAAAGTACTACTGCAAACGGATGTTAATGTTTATTGTTGAGTTATTTGTAGTGCCTAAAAATTGAAAACAATCTAAATTCCTAAATATGGTTTAGCCATATTATGAAATATTATGCAACTGTTAAAAAGACAACTTTTGTCCTTTTTATTGACTTCATGTGATGTCCACATGTTAAATGAAAACAAAACATTAAAAAATCCACATGTTTGACCTTGTACACCCAAGCCTAGAAAAGTAAGCTGTTTTTTCTCAAAGGAGCAGGGATCGTTAAGTGATGGGGTGGAGAGGAAATTTTCATATTTTTCTTATTACATCTTAATATTCGACTTGTTACAATTTGTACAACTTACGTAATAAAACAAACTCAAGTAAAAGTGAGAAACAATTCTAACCCTAAGAGTGTTTGCCAACTGAGCCTTTACACAATAAACTTAGTATTGCTGCCACCGGTTGGGGGTGGTGGAAGAGGCGGAGCTTCTGTAATATACTCTAGGCCACGCCCACTTTACCCGACCGGTCGTTTCTCACGTGTGCCCTGGAAGGCTCTGCCTCGACGCATGCGTACTCGCCTGAGTGTGCCCAGCCTTTGAGGGGCGCCCTGCACCTTTGGGTTTGACCCCGTCAGGCTACCGTCGCGGCGACCGGAACGGCACCTCAGGTTTGCTTCCGGCGTCTTTTTTTTTTTTTTTTTTTTTTTTTTTTTGCTTCCCCTTCCCTCCCTCACGCTTCTTCCCCTCCCCCTGCTCCCTTTTCCCTTTGGTTTCGTTCTTTCCTACAGAGGCCGACCCCTGAGTCGTGAGTCTGGGCTCTGGTTGGTGAGAAAGAGCCATCATAGCTGGAAGCTGGGAGGTGTGGGAAATACTGTTAATTGAGGTATTTGGAGACCAAGGGCTTGTATGGAATGTTTTGTTTGTGGTAGGAGGTCGGGCGAGGGTGGGAAGGAGGTCTTCCCCGGTAGACTAGCGGGGGCGGGGTTGAGCTGGGTTTGAGGGTGGGTGGGACGCACCCCTAAAATGGATAGCGCGGGGGTGGGGCGGTGTGTGGGCCAAAGAAAAATGGAGGCAGTGAGAACTGGCGCTGAGGTCGCACGGCATTATGGCATCAGTTTTGCTTTAACCGTTTGATTAAAAAAAGCAGTTAACGCCAATGTGAGTTGTATGTGGGAGTATTTGAATTGTCGATTTTAAGTAGCCACGTTTTATTCCCAAATTGCTTTATTTCCTTTTACTTTGGGGAAACCTCTTTGCTGCAAGCTTTTCTGTCCTTAAGTATTATACTTTTCAAAAAGGAAATTTCCACACAAAAACAAAGTAATGTAAGGGGGAAAGTAATTAAAGAGAAAACAACGAATTAGGGAGTTGTAGACCAAACCCTCCCCTCCAGGTGGGGAGTATTTGTTCAAATTAGGCAGAGCGTGCAAACAAAGATTTATCTCATTAGTCAGTTAAAGAACACAGGCCACAGAAATATCTTCCTCAATAAATTGGTTCTCTTCAGTTTCCTAAAACATTATTTTCGGTAGCTCCCTGTTGCATAATATATGTCTTCCGTGCCCTCTCAAACTTTTGCATTTTACTCAGGCCTATAGTCTATAGCCTACAGGAGATGAGAACTCTACAAAATCTCAGCTTCAGATACTGGAGAATGGGGAAAGAGAACATAGAATTAAACCTAACTACGTATATTTGAGTAACAAGTAGCGGAGTAGGAGTGAGTTTTATTAGAGGACTGAAATTCTCTATTGCAGTCATAATAACTCCAAAAGTAATTCTAGTTTCCTGCTCCATGTAGAGGACAACAGTATGTCCTCCCTCCCTGGGTGCATTGGTTTGGATGCAGCAACAGCTGCAGTGGAGTCTGAAGAGATTGCAGAGCTGCAACAAGCAGTGGTTGAGGAGCTGGGTATCTCTATGGAGGAACTTCGGCAGTTCATTGATGAAGAACTGGAAAAGATGGACTGTATACAGCAGCGCAAGAAGCAACTAGCAGAGTTGGAGACGTGGGTAATACAGAAGGAATCCGAGGTGGCCCATGTTGACCAGCTGTTTGATGATGCATCCAGGTAAGAACCACATAGGAAATAGGAGGAAATCTACCAATTGGCAGACATTTTTAAAGTAGTATAATTGTTCACGACATTGTGCACTTTGTACTTTAGAAGGTACAGATATGTAGAACCTTACTCTTCCTCAAGGGTTAAGGGCCATAATCTGACCTCACAACCACCCATATAATATAATATTCATCTATCAGAGGCTAATATGCTCAACAGTAGGGGAGTTCAAGTCTTGACTCCCTTCCCCTTCTTTATACTTCACTCTACTTCAGAGCAATTGTTTTGTTTTCTTAGTAGAATCATCTAGGGAGTGCATATTATAAAAACTTGCTGTTTTATGTAACTGCGAAGCTTTAATAAGTTCCTAGAGCCCTGTTTCTACTCCTAACCCCCCAGAAGATTTGTTTCTCCTGCCCTAGTTGTCACTTAGAACATATTTTCAAATAACAACAAGGTAAATAATGAGGTAAGGTTGAAAGGACCGTGCTTTGGGCTTATTCTGGGTTTTTGAAGAACTACTCTGGAAACTACTATTTAAACATTTTTCTATGGGATAAGCATTTAAAATTCAAAACAGAGACACTTTGGAATATGGCCTGTTTAAATAGAGGTCAGTGTATACTGAAATATATATAAATTCTAATAGCTTTTACACTTGTTTCTGCTGGCTTTGACCTTTTCTACGTGTGTTCCAATATTAGGGCAGTGACTAATTGTGAGTCTTTGGTGAAGGACTTTTACTCCAAACTGGGACTACAGTACCGGGACAGTAGTTCTGAAGATGAAGCTTTCCGGCCTACAGAAATAATTGAGATTCCTGATGAAGACGATGATGTCCTCAGTATTGATTCAGGTAAGAGATGAGGCTATGGACAGGAAAGTCTCAGGATTAAAATTGAAACGTGGGAAGATGAGCAAATAGAAGATAAAAGAGAGGAGAAACCATTCTTACTAACTCCATATTCCTAACTGTTGGACTTGTCTGTTACAGAAAAAAAATAGAAGATTGTTAGTATTGATATCATAGATTTTCACTTCTTGCTACTTCCTGATTGAATTATTCTCCTTTCCCCATTCTATGTAACCTGTATTCTGAATTCCCTTGCTTTTCTTTATAGGTGGCATTAGCACCTATGTAGATATCTCAAAACGGATTATTTGGTTTTGTCTATTCTTTAACAGTTTTTTGTTTGTTTGTTTTTAGTTTATTAATTTATTTTTGGCTGCGTTGGGTCTTCGTTGCTGCGCACGGGCTTTCTCTAGTTGCGGCGAGCGGGAGCTACTCTTTGTTGCGGTGTGCGGGCTTCTCATTGTGGTGGCTTTTCTGTGTTGCGGAGCACAGGCTCTAGGCACACGGGCTTCAGTAGTTGTGACACACGGGCTCAGTAGTTGTGTCTCGCAGGCTGTAGAGCGCAGGCTCAGTAGTTGTGGCACACGGGCTTGGTTGCCCCGTGGCACTTGGGATCTTCCCGGACCAGGGATCAAACCCTTGTCTCCTGCATTGGCAGGTGGATTCTTAACCACTGTGCCACCAGGAAAGTTCCTGGTGTGTAAGTCTTAATGTCCACATTATGTTTCATGTCTGTTGGATACTCCACCTAGGAGTGGAATTGGTAAGTCTTAGGTAAGTGTATGTTTGAGTTTTTAAGAAACCGCTATTGTGTTTTCCAAAGTGGCCTTATCATTTTACATTCCCACTAGCAAAGTGGGATTGTAGCTTTTTTTTTTTTGGGCCACGCTGCGTGGCTTGTGGGATCTGTTCTCCAACCAGGGACTGAACCCAGGCCACAGCAGCGAAAGCCGGAATCCTAACCATTAGGCCACTAGGGGACTCCCTCACACTGTGATTGTAGTTTGCATGTTCCTAAAGACATTGAGCATCTTTTCACATACTTATTTGCCATTTATATATGTTCTTTGAGGAAATATCTATTCAAATCGTTTTGCCTTTTAAAAAAAATTGGGTTGTCTTTTTATTATTGACTTTTCTAAGTCAATATATATAAGTCTTCTGACTTATTATACTTTAGGTACAATTCATTTATCAGATCTATTTTACAAACATTTCCCCAGATGTGGTCTTTTCACTTTCTTAATGGTGTCTTTTGAAGAATAAAAATTCTTAACGTAAGAGCTTAGGGTAGTTGGTTGGTTTGTTTTGCTTATGGCTATCCAGTTGTTCCACCACCATTGGTTGAAAAGACTCTTCTTTTGGTATCCTTGTCAAAAATCAGCTGGCTATATGTTGTATTTGAGGGTCACATTGAACTAAATGTTTATTTTTATACCAGCACCACACTGTCTTAATTACTGTAGCTTTACAGTAAGTATTAAAATCACTTAGTGAAAGTCCTCCAAATTCATTTGTATTTCATATATAATCCAAATAAATTTTAGCATCAGCTTATCAGTTTCCTAGAAGTTCTTTGTGGCTCCCTTAGGATTTTCTATACATTAGACCATGCTGTCTGCAAATAATCATTTTACTTCTTCCTTTCTAATCTAGATGTCTTGTGTTTTTCCCTTGCCTTATTATGCTTGCTAGAACCTCCAGTATGATGTTGAAAAAAGAGCAGACATCCTTTTCTTGTTCCTGATTTTATCAGGGAAGCATTTTATGTTTAGTCATTAATTATGATGTGAGCTGTAGGTATCCTTTATCAGGTTGAGAGAAGTTGCTTCTACTCCTAGTTTGCTGAGAGTTTTTAAAATAGCTGGATTCGATTTCAGATTTTGTCAGCTACTTTTTCTCTGTTGTCCTCAGGTGATCATATGGCTTTTGTCCTTTATCCTATTAATAGGATATATTACAATAATTATTTGTTATATGTTAAACCAATCTTTTGTTCCTGGAATAACTCCCCCATCCCCACCTCCCACTTCGTCTTAGTGTATAATCCTTTTTATATGTTGCTGTATTGGATTTGCAAATGTTTAAAAAAATTTTGCACATATGTTTGAGGGCTATTGGTTTGTAGTTTTATTGTGATGTCTTTGCCTTTGGTAGCAGGGTAATATGGGCCTTATAAGATGAGTTGGGACGTGTTCCTTCCTCTGAGTTGTATGGAATAGTATTATTTCTTCCTTAAATGTTTGATAAATTAAGCAATGAGACCATCTTGGCCTGGACTTTTCTTCGTGGAAAGATTTTTTTAAGGAAGCTTTTTAGTTTGGAATCATTTTAGATTTATGGAAAAATTGCAAAGGTAATAGAGAGTTCCTGCATACCTTTCACCAGTTTCTTCTAATGTTAATGTTACCATGGTATATATTGGTCAAAACTAAGAAACAAACATTGGTACATTACTTTTATTTAAACTCCAGACTTTATTCAATTTCTGGACTTTTTTCTGTTCCAGGATCCAATCCAGGATATCACATTGAATTTATCATGGGAAGATAAATCACTAATCCATTTTCTTTACCTGATATATCTATTTTAATATAATCACTAATCCATTTTCTTTACCTGAAATATCTATTTAGATTTTCTATTTCTTCTCAAGTTGATTTTGTTCATTTGTGTCTTTCTAGGAATTTGTTCACTATATCAGAGTTGTCTAAATTATTGCCATAAAGTTGTTTATAGTATTCCCTTATGATCCTTTTTAATTTCTATAGGTTCTGTAGTGATGTCCCTTTCATACCTGATATTGGTTATTTAGATCTCTTTTTTTCCTTGATTAGTCTAGATACAGGTTTATCAATTTTTGTTCTTTTACAAGGAACCAGTATTGGGGATTCATTGATTTATTTTTGCTACTGTTTCTCTGTTTTCTGTTTCATCGATTTCTACTCTGATCTCTATTTTCTTCCTTCCACTTTTTTTGGGTTTGATTTGCTCTTCTTTTTCTAGTTTCTTAAAGTCAAAGCTGAGACTATTGACTTTAGACCTTTCTTCCTTTCTAATATAAACATTTAAAGCTATAAATTTCCCTCTGAGCATTGCTTTGCTGCATCTCATAAATTTTTATATGTTGAATTTTCATTTTCATGTAACTCATAAATTTTAATTTCCTTTGTGATTTTTTTCTTTGACCTTGGGTTTCATTTTTAACCAGGCACTCTTGGGTCCTTTTTGCATATGCATATTTTAGCAGTCACCCAGAAATGTATAGAGAATTTATCTAAGCCTGTCTGTGACTCTCTCATTTTCAGAATCTCCTCGTTAAATTTACTGGTTTGCTGCTTACCCTAAACAAGAGCTACAACCTCAAATTAGCAAATCTGCTTGTTATGGCTAGCACCTCAGTGATAAAGCTACAGTTTTTGCCCACCAAGCTAGAGGTGGAGCAGGGATGAGAGCTGCCCCAGGCAAGAGATACATAGACCCCCACCTTTGTTACCAGAAGCTTTAGCAGTTTTTCAGGGATACTTATCAATCTATTGTTTGCCTTTCAAATTTCCAGTGTCCTAAAATGATTTTTAAAAATTTTTTGGCTGCATTGGATCTTCGTTGCTGCACACAGACTTTCTCTAGTTGCAGCGAGCAGGGGCTCCTCTTCATTGCGGTGCATGGGCTTCTCACTGTGGTGTCTTCTCTTGTTGCAGAGCACGGGCACTAGGCTTACAGGCTTCAGTAGTTGCAGTGCATGGGCTCAGTAGCTGTGGCTTGCGGGCTCTAGAGCTCAGGCCCAGTAGTTGTGGTGCACGGGCTTACTTGCTCTGCAACATGTGGGATCTTCCCGGTCCAGGGATCAATCCCATGCATTGGCAAGGGGATTCTTAACCACTGCACCACCAGGGAAGTCCTGAAATGATTGCTTTTGACAATTTTGTCCGGTTTTATACTTGTTTTCTGCATAGGGGGATTGTCCAATCTTGTCACATCACTATTAGCAGAAGTGCTGTAGTTTTGCCTATTTTTGAACTGTATAAATGGAATCTTAGACACTGTATGTGTTCTTCAAAGACATCTTCAACATCATGCTGATGTGTGATGCTTGGTTCAGTTGCTACTGCAGTATGGTGTTCCATTATGTGAATATGCCACAGTTTATCTAGTCTCCGAACAGTTGACATTTCATTTGTTTTCAGTTTTTTTGCAATTGTAAATAATGCCCTAAATAGTCTTGTAGATGATTCTTTTTTTTTTTTTTTTTTTTTTTTTTTTTTGCGGTATGCGGGCCTCTCACTGTTGTGGCCTCCCCCGTTGCGGAGCACAGGCTCCGGACGCGCAGGCTCCGGACGCGCAGGCTCAGTGGCCATGGCTCACGGGCCCAGCCGCTCCGCGGCATATGGGATCCTCCCAGACCGGGGCACGAACCCGTATCCCCTGCATCGGCAGGCGGACTCTCAACCACTTGCGCCACCAGGGAGGCCCTGTAGATGATTCTTGATGCACGTGTGCAAGAATCTTTTTAAGATATCCTAGGGTACTGTAAGAGTGGAGTCGCTAGTTCTTAAAATATGGAATTTTCAACCTTGCTGGATAATTAATGACCAAACAGCTTTCCAAAGTGGTTGTGCCAATTTATATTTATACCACCAGTGGCTGAGAGTGGCCTGTGTTCCACATCCTTTTTTTTTTTTTTTTTGCGGTACGTGGGCCTCTCACTGTTGTGGCCTCTCCCGTTGCGGAGCACAGGCTCCGGATGCGCAGGCTCAGCAGCCATGGCTCATGGGCCCAGCCGCTCCGCGGCATGTGGGATCTTTCCGGACCGGGGCACGAACCCGCGTCCCCCACATCAGCAGGCGGACTCTCAACTGCTGCGCCACCAGGGCAGCCCTGTTCCACATCCTTGACAACACTTAACACTCTCATTTTAAAATTTGATTTCCCTGTCTACAGATGAACTTGGGAATCTTTTCATGTGTTTGTGAGTCATCTGTAGGTTTTCTTTGTTATGTCTGTTCATGTATCTTGCTCATTTGCTCAACTGTTTTTTTTTTAATTCATAGGAAGTCTACCTATTATTCCTGTAATTATAATTACTAATCCTTTGCAGTTATAAAATGCACATATCACTCCAAACTTATGTTTTGTCTTTACTTTTTTTTTTTTTTTTTTTTTTCTTTTTGCGGTATGTGGGCCTCTCACTGTTGTGGCCTCTCCCGTTGCGGAGCACAGGCTCCGGATGCGCAGGCCCAGCGGCCATGGCTCACGGGCCCAGCCGCTCCGCGGCATATGGGATCCTCCCAGACCGGGGCACGAACCCGTATCCCCTGCATTGGCAGGCGGACTCTCAACCACTGCGCCACCAGGGAGGCCCTTGTCTTTACTTTTTATGTTATTTGTTAATAAACAGAAGTTCTAACGTTAACATTTTCTTTTATTGTCATTGCTTTTTATATCCTTACTGCCCTGAGTCTATAAAGATCTTCTTTTACATTGCCTTTGAAAGTTTCATAGTTTTGTCTTTCACATTTATGTCTTAATTCCAAGTGGAATTTATTTTTTGTGTAATATCCAAGGTATTTTCTTTTTTTCATATTGTTCTTAAACAGTTTTCCAGCACCATTATTGAAATGCGTCCCCTCCTATTGATTTACCTATTGCCTACTCTACCATAAATTATTTCCATATATTTGTGTGGGTTTGTTTCTGGACTTTCTGTTCTGTTTCACTGGTCTTCATTTCCTCCTGTTTCAACTCTGTAGAGCCTATCACTGTGGCTTTATAATATCTTTTAACTCTAGTAACCTCAGTTTCTTGTTCATCTTCACAGATGTCTTGGTTCTTTTTCACCTGTTGTGCTTATATTTATATTTGAGAGTTAGCTTGTCATGTTCCCCACTTCCCCCCCACCAATAAAAACCCCCAAACCATTGACGTTATCACAAGATCAATTTAGGAATAGTTGATAATTTCATAGTATTTGACTCTCCTATACAAAGATCATTTATGTAGTCCTTAACATTTTTCAGGAGGGTTGATTAATTTTCTCCACGGAAAGCTTGCACGTCTTTTGTCAGATTTATTCCCAACTACCATTTTCAGTAGCCACAAAAAATATTTTTTTTAATAAAATACATTTCCAACTAGTTGCTGCTGGTATATAGACATGCAATTGACTTTTGCATATAGATTTTTGTATCTGGCAATCTTATTAAATTTTTATTTCTGTGATTTCATTTAAGTTTTCTATGTAGACTGTCATCTGAAAATAATTGCAGTTTTTCCTCCTTTCCTATACTTATGGCAGATAAGTCTTGTTTTTCTTGTCATATTTCACCAGCTAAGACCTTTATTATAATGTTAAATGGGAGTGATGATGATGACAAGGACTTCCTTGTCTTGTGGCTTGTTTGGTGGTTTTTTTTGGTTGTTTTGTTTTTGATAGGTAAGAAGTGGATTTATTTAGAGAGAAACACACTCCACAGACAGAGTGTGGGCCATCTCAGAAGGCGAGAGCAGCCCTTGTGGCTTGTTGTAAAGGGCATGTTTTCATCTTATACTATTAAGGCTGATTGCTTGTTACAGGTTTTCAAAGATGTCATTTGTCAGGTAATAGAACTTGTCCCATATTCTTAGTTTGCTGGGAGTTTTTATCATGAGTAGATGTTGATTTTATTGAACATACCTTATATATCTAGTAAAATTATTATGTGGATATTTTTCTTTAAATCACTAAGTTTTCCAACCTTATAGTCCTTGGATGACTCCAACTAAATATATCTTTTTTAAACATTTCTGGATTTGTTGTGCTGATATTTAGGATTTTTGCATCTTCACTTTTATAACAGAGATAGGCCTATATATATATATATCTTTTTTTTTTTTTTTTTTTTTTTGGGTACTACCCTTCTGTGATTTTAATATTGAGATTTTGGTGGCCTTGTAGAATGGAATAGGCAGTATTTCTTCTTTTCTTGGGAAGTGTTTGCAAAATTGGAATTATGTATCCCTTGAGTGTTTGATAGAATTTGCCTGTGAAGCCATCTAGGTATCTATTTACTTTGTGCAAAGCTTTTCTATTTCTTTGAGTCAGATTTGGTAACTTGTAATTTTCTAGTAATTTATATTTTTTCTTAAGTATTCAATTTATTGGTGTAAAGTTTCTGCTTATATTTTTAGCAAAGCTGGACATTTAATTCAGACCTTTTGTACAGACTGTGACTATACTCCCTCATGCTCCCTCTGTCCTGTTTCTCATGTCTTAACTTGGTGACTTAGAGTTCTGGAGATGACTGATGGTAATGGTTGCACAGTGACATGAATGTACTTAATACCACTGAACTGTGCACTTAAAAATGGTTAAGGGCTTCCCTGGTGGCGCAGTGGTTGAGAGTCCGCCTGCCGATGCAGGGGACACGGGTTCGTGCCCCGATCCCGGAAGATCCCACATGCCGCGGAGCGGCTGGGCCCGCGAGCCATGGCCGCGGAGCCTGTGTGTCCGGAGCCTGTGCTCCGCAACGGGAGAGGCCACAGCAGTGAGAGGCCCGCGTACAGCAAAAAAAAAAAAAAAAAAAAAATGGTTAAGATGGTAAATTCTGTGTTATGTGTATTTTGCCACAATAAAAAAATTGGGGGAAAAAAGAATCAGATTTGTAGGTCCTGATAGGGAATACTTTCCTAGTTATTTTAAGTGTGGAGATAAAAAACAACATAAAAACTGCATGAAGGGGACTTCCCTGGTGGTCCAGTGGTTAAGAATACGCCTTCCAATGCAGGGGATGCAGGTTCAGTCCCTGGTTGGGGAACTAAGATCCCACATGCCGTGGGGCAGCTAAGCCTGTGCACCTCAACCAGAGAGCCCACGTGCCGCAAACTACAGAGCCCACGAGCTCTAGAGCATGCACGCTCTGGAGGCTGTGCACCACAACTAGAGAATCCCGTGTGCTGCAACGAAGAGCCCACGCACTGTAACGAAAGATCCTGCATGCCACAACAAAGATCCCGCGTGCTGCAACTAAGACCCAATGCAGCCAAAAATAAAAACAAAAAAACTGCATGTTGGGACTTCCCTGATGGCACAGTGGTTAAGAATCTGCCTGCCAATGCAGAGGACACGGGTTCGAGCCCTGGTCCAGTAAGATCCCACATGCCATGGAGCAACTAAGCCCATGCGTCACAACTCCTGAGCCTGTGCTCTAGAGCCCGCGAGCCACAACTGCTGAGCCTGTGTGCCACAGCTACTGAAGCCCGCACACCTAGAGCCCATGCTCCACAACAAGAGAAGTCATTGCAATGAGAAACCCGCGCACTGCAACAAAGAGTAGCCCCCGCTTGCCACAAATAGAGAATTGGTCAGGGAACTAAGATCCCACAAGCCATGTGATGTGGCCAAAAATAAAAAAATAAATTATGTGAAATGTGAAGCCTAGTATTTTCCAGAATGTATAAAGAACTCTTACAACTCAAGAATAAAAAGACAACTGACCCAGTTAAAAATGGGCAAAAGATTTGAATAGATATTTCTTCAAAGAAGATGTGAAAATGACCAATAAGTATATGAAAAGATGTTCAACATCATTAGTTGTTAAGGAAATGCAAGTCAAAACTACTTTATACTTATTAGGATAGCTATAGTTAAAAAGATCGACAGTAATAAGTGTTGACAAGGATGTGGAGAAATTGGAACCCTCTAACTTGCTGGTGGGAATGTAAAATGGTACAGCCAGTTTGGACAAATCTTTCAGTTCCTCAAAAGGTTAAACCTTATGGCCTAGCAATTCCACTCCTAGCCATATACCCAAGAGAAATGAGAACATATGCCCACATAAAAACTGATACTCAAATGTGCCTATCAACATTATTCCTAACAGCCAAAAAGCAGAAACAACCCAAATGTCCATCAACTGATGAATGGATAAATAAAATATGTCATAGCCATACAATGGAATATTATTCAATCATATAAAGGAATGAAGTTCTGATAAATGTTGCAACATAGATGAATCTGATATGATACACCACATATAATATGACTCCGTTTATATGAAATATCCAGAATAGGCAAATCCATAGAGACACAAAGTAGATTAATGGTTGCTGGGGGTTGTGGGAAGGGTGGAATGGGGAGTGAGTGCTAGTGGGTATTTTCATCACTCCGAAAAGAAACCCCATACTCATTAGTGGGGTTTCTTTTCAGGGTGATGAAAATGTTCTAGAATTAGATAGTGGTAGTGGTTGTACAACCTTGTGAATACCCTAAAAACCACTGAATTAAACATTTTAAATGGGTAAATTTCTTGGTATGTGAATTATACCTGATTTTAAAAAATTTTTTAGTAAAATTTAAAGTTCATTTCACGTGCTTAGTAGCCAAATTTTAACATATTAGACAGTGTAGATACAGAACATGTTTATCATGGCAGGAAGTTCTGTTGGACAGCACTACTCAAGAAGAAACATTTTTGCTTAATTCACTGACTAAATTTCACTTTTCAAATCATTCAAATAACCCATAACTAAATTATTGTTATAAGAATTCAAATATTTGGGCTTCCCTGGTGGCGCCGTGGTTAAGAGTCCACCTGCCAATGCAGGGGACATGGGTTCGAGCCCTGGTCTGGGAAGATCCCACATGCCGTGGAGCAACTAAGCCCATGTGCCACAACTGCTGAGCCTGTGCTCTGGAGCCCGCGAGCCACAACTACTGAGCCCGTGTGCCACAACTACTGAAGCCCGAGCACCTAGAGCCTGTGCTCCTCAACAAGAGAAGCTACCACAATGAGAAGCCCATACACTGCAACGAAGAGTAGCCCCCACTCGCCGCAACTAGAGAAAGGCCGCGCACAGCAACGAAGACCCAATGCAGCCAAAAAATAAAAATAAATTTAAAAAAAGAGAATTCAAATATTTGAAAATCCCAAATCCCACAGAATATCACCTGTCCCAGTACTTTATCCCCAGGTAAGCACTGTTACCTATTTGCTGTGTATCTTTCTGAATGCTTTTGGTACTTTCACATAGATATGTATATCTATATCTAGTTTTCAGTTGTTATCAATAATGTTTCCATGGTAATCCTGTTAAGTAGCTTAGTTCTTGATTTCTTGGAAATTCTTATGTGTAAGTCCCTTACACTCAGAGTTTTTCTCATCTGTAGGTGATGCTGGGAGCAGAACTCCAAAAGACCAGAAGGTAAGTTGGGATGGGTAAGAGAAGGGTGAGAGATAAGAATATGCAAATGGGAGAAACTTTTGGCCTGACCATTCGGTCAGTTCAGCTATCAGCATATAATCATTCACCCTGCATAATCAGCCCTATGGGTTGCAGTTCTCTAATAGGTGTTAAAAGAATGCAGAAGTTTCTTTCTTTTTTTTTTTTTTTTTTTTGTGGTATGCGGGCCTCTCACTGTTGTGGCCTCCCCCGCTGCGGAGCACAGGCTCCGGATGCGCAGGCCCAGCGGCCATGGCTCACGGGCCCAGCCGCTCCGCGGCATATGGGATCCTCCCAGACCGGGGCACGAACCCGTATCCCCTGCATCGGCAGGCGGACTCTCAACCACTGCGCCACCAGGGAGGCCCCAGAAGTTTCTTAATAGATGCATGCACTGAGTGCTATATGAATGTAGAATTTGGCAGTTAAATTAATCAAGGATAGTTTCCTAAAGCTGATTTCTGAACCAGATTTGTAAGAAAGGGCAGGTTTTGCCTGATAAAGTAACTATAAGCTTCTAAACATAACTCATTCTATTTTGCTTTTTAAAAGACAAGTTCTTATTCTCGAGAACTGGTGCTACATATATACAACGGAGTATTACTCAGCCATAAAAAGAAATGAAATTGAGTTATTTGTAGTGAGGTGGGTGGACCTAGAGTCTGTCATACAGAGTGAAGTAAGTCAGAAAGAGAAAAACAAATACTGCATGCCAACACATATATATGGAATCTAAAAAAAAAAAAAAATGGTTCTGATGAACCTAGGGGCAGGACAGGAATAAAGATGCAGATGTAGAGAATGGACGTGAGGACACAGGGAGGGGGAAGGGTAAACTGGGATGAAGTGAGAGAGAGGCATGGACATATATACACTACCAAATGTAAAACAGATAGCTAGTGGGAAGCAGCTGCATCGCACAGGGAGATCAGCTTGGTGCTTTGTGACCACCTGGTGGGGGGGGATAGGGAGGGTGGGAGGGAGACGCAAGAGGGAGAGGATATGGCGATATATGTATACCTATAGCTGATTCACTTTGTTGTACAGCAGAAACTAGCACAACATTGTAAAGCAATTATATTCCAGTAAAGATGTTAAAAAAGAACCGGTGCTACTATTTTAAAACTTGTGTCCCTCATCCCCTTCCTTACAGCTCCGTGAAGCTATGGCTGCCTTAAGAAAGTCAGCTCAAGATGTCCAGAAGTTCATGGATGCTGTCAACAAGAAGAGCAGTTCCCAGGATCTACACAAAGGTTAGAGTCAGGAGGCACCTCGGTGTAGGTGCAGGCGTGAAATCCTACAAAGAGATTTCATGGATAACTGGCTTTGTTTTAGCATTTCAGAATCCTTCTCCACCTCTGTTTGGTTCTTTTAACACCACAGATTTTCCTTGCTGTCTGCTTGTCTTTTCACCCCCTGCTGAACAGCTTACGGGATCTTAGTTCCCCAACTAGGTATTGAACCTAGGCCCACGGCAGTGAAAGTGCGGAGTCCTAACCACTGGACCACCGGGGAAGTCCCTTGGCTTAAGTCTTTTGTCTGCTGGTTTTCTACTGTGTGATGGCTTTGTCCAAATACCTTTTTAGCTCCATGCTCATGATTTCTTCTTCCAGATGAAGGTTAAAGAGAAGAGAGTAACTCAAACCCTTAAAAAGAGGTCTGAGGGAAGCTTTGTAGAGTGTGGCTGTTAAGAGATCCCTCCCAGGAAAATGTTTTATAAAATGCTACATGTCATTTAATGAGTGGTAATTAATATTATTAGTAAGGAGTTGGAAATATTTGGTTAAAGTGAGATGGTCTTGAGTTACATGTGAATTTCAATTCAAGTTTTTCCTGTTAGCATAAACAGTTGATTCGGCTGTGTCATATTTCGGCCCTTGGCCAACAGAGCAGTAAAAGTGGCTAAAGATCAAAAGATTACCCCACTTGCCCCAGTAACCCAGTACTCTCTTTATTTTTCCATTCTTTCCCCAGTCTATGCCATATCTTCTTTATGCTTTCTTCCTAGGAACCTTGAGTCAAATGTCTGGAGAATTAAGTAAAGATGGTGACCTGGTAGTTAGCATGCGCATTCTGGGCAAGAAGAGAACTAAGACGTGGCACAAAGGCACCCTTATTGCCATCCAGACGGTTGGTATGTTCAAGCTAGAGGAAGAACTAATGAAAGACAACCTGCAGGTCTCCAATGCTGATTGCTTCTTTTCCCCATAGCCTTGCCTTTTGTCTCTCACGTAGCAACCAGGATTCACACAGAAACTGATGGTTTTTTAAATTTTTTGTTTATCTTTCCCTTTTACTCAGGGCCAGGAAAGAAGTACAAGGTGAAATTTGACAACAAAGGAAAGAGTCTTCTGTCAGGGAACCATATTGCCTATGATTACCACCCTCCTGCTGACAAGCTGTATGTGGGCAGTCGAGTAGTGGCCAAATACAAAGATGGGAATCAGGTCTGGCTCTACGCTGGCATTGTAGCTGAGACACCAAACGTCAAAAACAAGCTCAGGTACCTGGACAGAGGATTGTAAAGAGAGTGGGAGCCGGGAGCACAGCACCTGCCCTGTTCAAGCCACAGTCCAGATCTCACAATTAGCTTTTGTGTTCTTAGTCCCCAGTGGCCAGAAACTCTTTCTTTTCCATGGAGTCATGTGGATGATTCTTTCTCGCTCCCCCCCACCCACCCTTTTTTCTCCTTTTCTCAAGGAGAAAACTAGGTAGGGGAGAATAATTCAGATTGATTAATGGTTAGGTGGAATAGAGAATTCATATAGAAGGAAGAAATGGAGACTAAATGTTTTTCAGCAGTGTAGGAATCCGACAGTGTAATGAGAATAAATAGCTTTTGGCAAAGTGGGGATATGTTGGTTAGATTAAGGGAGAATTCTTTTTTTTTTTTTTTTTTTTTTTTTTGTGGTACGTGGGCCTCTCACTGTTGTGGCCTCTCCCGTTGCGGAGCACAGGCTCCGGACGTGCAGGCTCAGTGTCCATGGCTCACGGGCCCAGCCGCTCCACGGCACGCGGGATCTTCCCGGACCGGGGCACGAACCCATGTCCCCTGCATCGGCAGGCGGACTCTCAACCACTGCGCCACCAGGGAAGCCCGGGAGAATTCTAATATTCTTTTCCATTATGGTTTAATCACAAGATATTAAATATAGTTCCTTGTGCCATACAGTAGGACCTTATTGTTTATCCATTCTATATGTAATAGTTTGCATCTGCTAACCTAAGGGAGAATTCTTAACTCTTGGGGTGGGAAGAGAGAATAGTAGGAAGAAAGTAGTGCACCAAACATCTTCCCCTGGAGTGTGTCCTGTTTGTGATCCAGAGGCGTGGAAGCTATGATAGGATAATTTCTGTCGGTCATGTTAAATATCATAACCCCCAATCTTTCTACCATCACTCTTTCCTTACAGGTTTCTCATTTTCTTTGATGATGGCTACGCTTCCTATGTTACACAGTCTGAACTGTATCCCATTTGCCGGCCACGTGAGTGTCCCTCCTTTCTTCCTTAGTTCTATCCATTTCCTCCTCTACCTTGTATTTCTTCTTAAGACAACCAATTAAAAGGCCCTAATGTTTTTGGTGCTTTAGTCTCAAAGAGGATAAGTTTGATTAATGTCCTTTGAGAGTTACAGTTTTATTTGCTCATCTCTAGTGCTGGGTCTTTGCAGCCAAGGAGTCAGACACTAGAAGATGATGACTGACCTTGAGTGGATGCTCATATTGTAGATGTCTTTTGATTTCATTTCTGAGTGATTTAGGTTTGAGAAGATATTACTTCTTTTCTAGTTTCATGCTTAATCTAACATTTGTATAAATCTGTAGTCTGCATAGTGCTTTCATAGCACTTTCTCATGGTGCTTTCTACAGAAGCTGTATTAGATGGGGGCTTCGTAGTGTCCTCTATACTTGTGACTCTGGCTTGGGAGAGACTCTTAACAGAAGCAACTGTTTTTAATTGCAGAATAGTCAACTAACATGGCTGTGTTTCCCCATAACATGGCAGTAAATACATCCAGGGTCCCTTAAAAGCCTGATAGAGCATGAGAAGGAAGGACAGGTTTTTTAAAATCAATTTCATGGTGCCACCTGATTGTTTTTGATTTACCTTTAGACTTACCAAGTTAGCAAGAATTTCCACTTGACTTTTCCTAAGAAGAAACAAACATTTTTATGAAATTAGTGCCTCACCTATGTTTTCATATTGCTTATTTAGTATTTACTTTATTTGAGTGTACATTTACACATTAGGTTCAATACTTTTAGGTGATCTTGGTTTTGCTTCCCTTGAGGTTATGATTTCTTCGTTTATTTTTTCTCTCCCTCCCAACCTGAAAAATACCAAACGTCTCCTTGCCAACCATTTTCCCCTATCAAGACATGCCCTACCTGCCCTCTCTCAGCCCTACTTCTTCCTTGGGACAGTGAAAAAGACTTGGGAGGACATAGAAGACATCTCCTGCCGAGACTTCATAGAGGAGTATATCACTGCTTACCCCAACCGCCCCATGGTTTTGCTCAAGAGTGGACAGCTTATCAAGACTGAGTGGGAAGGCACGTGGTGGAAGTCCCGAGTTGAGGAGGTGGACGGCAGCCTAGTCAGGATCCTCTTCCTGGTACTCTTCTTCCCTAGAGTTTTAGAGGCAGGGATTTGGGTGAGATGGGGGAGCATAAGAGGCAATAATGATGATGATTTTGTAGAAATGCCATGGTTTTCCTCTTTCTTACCCTCTTACCTGTTCCTGCTGTTTTGGGTCAAATTTTACTTTATCTCTTTTTTGGTTCCTATATGAGTGGTTATTAAAAATAAATTCCCTGTATTTAATTATGACACTAATCTGCATGACAGTGTTTTTGTTTTTCTCCAGGAGTATCCACAATGCATGTAGGTACAGAGAAGGCGGCTAGTTCTGTTTGCCAGGGTTAGGGCTTTGATAGCATAGTGGGACAAAAAAGAAGGATCAGTGAATTCGAGGTCTCGATGATCTTTCAAGGCCCAGTTTAACTCTTAGATCTTCTATACCTATCCTTTTCTTCTGTCTCATGCCTTTCTTAGAATTATATTTCTTCTCTGAACTATTTCAGCCCTTTGATCCTAAGGCCTTATGATCCTTGTTACACTTCTTATACTCAGTGTAAACATCATCTCTCTTATAATTTTTCACACAAGGAATATATGTTTTTGTTTGGGGGTTTTTTGTTTGTTTTTGTTGTTGTTGTTGAATTCCTGATGCCTGTCATGGAGCCTGGCACATAAGTTTATTGAATAGATAGGGAATTCAGGGCTCATCAGAGAGATTTCGCCCAAGGGAGGCACATAGTATATATTCTTCACAAGTGGCGGTGTAGATTCTAGCCTTTAACCCATTCCCCCCGCCACCTTTCCTTCCTCCCAATCCCCCAGGATGACAAAAGATGTGAATGGATCTATCGAGGCTCTACACGGCTGGAGCCCATGTTCAGCATGAAGACATCCTCGGCCTCTGCACTAGAGAAGAAGCAAGGCGGACAGCTCAGGACACGTCCAAATATGGGTATGTCCTGAAAGATACCCTGGGAGAAGGAAGACATGGACAGACCAGCAAAGGGGTTTATGTACAGCTATATCCTTTGTTTGCGAGGATTACACTACTGATGCATTGACAGTAGGACGTGTGCCCTGAATTGTTTCCAGGGGTGGTGATGGGTGTGTGATGCTGCCTCCACATGCTGTGGCTCTGATTTGTTCTAAAAAGCACATAAAAATCTGAAACAACTGGCTTAGGTTAGGGGTATTGTCGGTAGTAATTACCTCTGTTATCCACGTGAAGATTATATGCTTTTGTGTGTTATCTGTGGTCAGTTTTTTTAAAGCCCAAACCGGTTTTGTTTTTGTTTTTATATATTCCTGGCATACTTTCTGGTTAATTTTTCCAGACAACATTAGTTGATCGAAGAATGCGTTTTTGAAAAATTTTACCAAAGTATAAGATAATTACTAATGTAAATCGTCTGAGGCAGGAAGATAAAATCCTGTTATTTAAGTAAAAGTCAGCCTGTGCCAATATTCCCACTCATTGGTGTAAATAGTGAGATCTGATGGTCTTAGCACTTAGTCAAAATGTTTCCACTGTTGCTTTTTTAGATTATATAAATTGAGGATTAGATGTGTGCATGAATATAAATGACACAGTTCTCATCTTCTCAATGGTCAATTTCCTTTTTCCTATAGGTGCTGTGAGGAGCAAAGGTCCCGTGGTCCAGTACACTCAGGATCTGACCAGTACTGGAACCCAGTTCAAGCCAGTGGAGCCCCCTCAGCCTACAGCTCCACCTGCCCCACCTGCCCCACCTGCCCCACCTGCCCCACCTGGTCCACCTCTGTCCCCCCAGGCAGGTGACAGTGAGTGAGTGCTATTCCTTCTTTTTCGCCAGTTGCTTTCATATTGTATTTTCTGTATCCCTTACTATATGATCTCTAATCTCCTAGAAGCTTGGAAAGCCAGCTTGCCCAATCTCGGAAGCAGGTAGCCAAAAAAAGCACATCCTTCCGGCCAGGATCTGTGGGCTCTGGTCATTCCTCCCCTACATCCCCTGCACTCAGTGAAAATGCCCCTGGTGGGAAACCTGGGATCAGTCAGACACATAGGTGAGAAAATCTCAGGCTCTCTGTTGGGGGTGTTGGCGGTGTGGACTGAGTGGTCACTGTATAGGGAGGTTCCTTGGCCATAGGGGTCTAGTTAAGATTATGATGGTGAGAAGTTTGAACTTGAAAAGGAAGCTTTAACCTTGGACGTTTCCAGGAAGCAGAATGTAAAAATAATTGAATTAGAAACTAGGCGCCTAAAAATAAAATCACCAGAAAGTAATTTGTTAAGATTGCTATTGAATATGGTGTCATCATTGGTACAATAGAAAGGGAACTCTGTAGCCTCTTTCCTTGAATCGTGGGAGTCAGTAAGGGCATTTATAGGACACATAGCAGGAAAAACTAGCATTGGTAGAAGACTGGACTCTACTTCCATAAGTCACAGGCAAAAAAAATCTTAGGAAAATATATGCTGTTGAAATAGAGATATCATCAGTCACTGAAGAGTAACCAGAGCATGTCATTGTCCAGGTTTAGTAAGGCAAGGGGAAATTTGACTTTCTTGTATCATCTTTAGCTTTAAGAGGACAGCTATTTGAAAGGTTAGAAAAGTGGTTGAGCCAGCTGATGGACTAAGTGTACACCAGAGAGGTGCTATTGCTTTGTTATCTGAATTCTTGCATCTCATTTGCAGATCACCTTTAGGATCCACAACCTCTGCCCCAGCACCCCCAGCTCCCCCAGCACCCCCAGCCTTCCATGGCATGCTGGAGCGGGCCCCGGCAGAGCCCTCCTACCGCGCCCCCATGGAGAAGCTTTTCTACTTACCTCATGTCTGCAGCTATACTTGTCTGTCTCGAGTCAGACCTATGAGAAATGAGCAGTATCGGGGCAAGAACCCTCTCCTAGTCCCACTACTGTATGACTTCCGGCGGATGACAGCCCGGCGCCGAGTTAACCGCAAGATGGGCTTTCATGTTATCTATAAGACACCCTGTGGCCTCTGCCTTCGGACAATGCAAGAGATTGAGCGCTACCTTTTTGAGACAGGCTGTGACTTCCTTTTCCTGGAGATGTTCTGTTTGGATCCATATGTTCTTGTGGACCGAAAGTTTCAGCCCTATAAGCCTTTTTACTATATTTTGGACATCACCTATGGGAAGGAAGATGTTCCTCTGTCCTGTGTCAATGAGATTGACACAACTCCCCCACCTCAGGTGGCCTACAGCAAGGAACGAATCCCGGGCAAGGGTGTTTTCATTAACACAGACCCTGAATTTCTGGTTCGCTGTGACTGCAAAGATGGGTGCCGGGACAAGTGAGTTGGTTAGGGAATTGCTGGCCCTGCCTCCAACTTTGTTGTGATTGTCTTTCTTTCCACTTCTTTGCCTTATACTGCACTCCTTTCCTCACCTCCCTTTACCTCCTTAGCTGGAGCTCCTGCCGTAAGGCCTCCATGAAAACTATGAGACTGAGAGGCTGGGGCCCCACAGCTTAACCCTGGATGCATGTGTCTTACGTTCGTTTCTCTGGTTCTCCTTTTCCTTTGCTTCCCTCCATTATGCTTTCGGTTGCCACTTGTTTTGTTCTCTATTTCTTTATCTTATTCTCACTCTGTCATATTCTGTCTCTAACTTTCTCACTTATATGTATGCAAGAAGAAAAATTTCACTACTTTATCACCATCCTTTTATCAGTAGTAACTTCTTGCCTCTAAAGAAAGTCTCACAGCTGTAGCTGTTGTACCCTTCTATTTTATACAGGTCCAAGTGTGCCTGCCATCAGCTAACTATCCAGGCTACAGCCTGCACCCCAGGCGGCCAAATCAACCCTAATGCTGGCTACCAGTACAAGAGACTAGAAGAGTGTCTGCCCACAGGGTAAGTAGTCAGGGGAAAGTGAAGCACCTCAGAGACTGAATTCTTATTTTTCTGTGCTTGTAACAACCATCAGAATTCTAAAAATTGGAGCCAAAAATAGGATAACTGAAACAGACATTTTATCAATTAAGCCTTAGTTACTGAATTCACAGCACATGTTTCTTCCTTGAGCTTTCCTCGAAATGAATACATATAATGATTGAATAGTATCTAGCAATTTTCTGATGCAGTAAAAGATAGCCTTGATTTCAGAGCTGTACGATTATTCTAACAGATTGTGGTTTACTCTGGTAAGCGAGATGTGTTCAGAGAGGAGACCTGATTATATAGGACTTTGTAAATCAGAATAAAAATTAGAGTCAAATTCATGATATGATGGGAAGCTGTTAGGGAATTTTAAGCAGGCAAATGATGTGATCTGCCTTTTAAAGATTACTCTGACTTCTCTATGAAAAATAAGTCTTTAGGGCAGCAAAAGTAGAATTTGGTAGACCAATTAGATACTTTCAGGAACATAGGTAAGAAGTGGTGGTTGCTGGGGCTTGTACTAGAATGAAGGTGGCAGTAGAGATGAAAGCGGGTACACTTGGGGATGCACTTGGAGGTAGAGCTGCAGAACTTCATAGGTTGCGGAATGGGAGGGAAAGAACAGATCAAGGACAAGTCCTAAATTTTATACTTGAGCAACTAAGTGGATGCTGGTGCTTTTTACCGAGATGGAAGACTAGAGCTAGAGTTGCAGGTCTGAGTAAAATTCAGCTTCTGTTCTGGCCACGTTAAGTCTGAGATGCCTGTTAGGCAACCCAAGTGGAAATGTCAAGAAGGCATTGAGGACTTCCCTGGTGGCGCAGTGGTTAAGAATCTGGCTGCCAGTGCAGGGGACACAGGTTCGAGCCCTGCTCCAGGAAGATCCCACATGCCGCAGAGCAACCAAGCCCATGCGCCACAACTACTGAGCCAGCGCTCTAGAGCCCGCGAGCCACAGCTACTGAGCCCATGTGCCACACCTACTGAAACCCACGAGCCTAGAGCCTGTGCTCAGCAGCAAGAGAAGCCCCCACAATGAGAAGCCCGTGCACCGCAACAAAGAGTAGCCCCCACTTGCTGCAACTAGAGAAAGCCTGCATGCAACAATGAAGACCCAACGCAGCCAAAAAATAAATTTATTAATTTTTTTTTTTTTTAAGAGAAAAAGGCATTGAGACTTCTGAAGAGAAGTGTAAGGATTGGGCATAAAGAATTGGGAGTCATCAGCTCAGGAGTGATAGTTAAAGCCTGGACGAGTTCATCTAGAGAGAATATTGATAATAGAAAAGAGAAGGGGCCCAGAGTAAGCCCTGGGCTCTCCAACTAGAAATTGAGCAGAGGAGGTGGAGCCAGCATGTGAGATTGAGAAGGACAGGTCAGGGAAAGAGGAGGACAGTGAAAAAAGTGGGATATAATGTGGTAAGCTGGGTGTATATGAATATGTGAACTAATTAGCCTAGTACTCAAGATACATAATTAACAGAGAGGACGAAAAAGGAAAGAATCATCAGTGAAATAATGCAGATGTTTTCCCATAATGGAAGGGACTGTGTTTCCAAAGTGAAAAGGCCAATCAGGTCCTAGCATAACGGATGAAAATAGATCCGCACTAAAACACATGATGATAAAATGTGATCATTGTGTCCACAGAACACTGAGGACAAAAAGAAAATACTAAAACCTCCTAGAGAAGAGAAAGAGACCACAAAAGAAACAAGAATTCAAAAAAAAGAAAAGAGGGCTTCCCTGGTAGCACAGTGGTTGAGAGTCCGCCTGCCGATGCGGGGGACACGGGTTCGTGCCCCGGTCTGGGAAGATCCCACATGCCGCGGAGCGGCTGGGCCCGTGAGCCATGGCTGCTGAGCCTGCGCATCTGGAGCCTGTGCTCCGCAACAGGAGAGGCCACAACAGTGAGAGGCCCGCGTACCACAAAAAAAAAAAAAGAAAAAAGAAAAGAATTCATAGTGACTTCGGCCTTCTCAAAATAACATTGGAAGCTAGATGGCAATTAAGGAATCTGTTCAGAATTCTAAGGAAAATTATTTCTAACCTAGAGTTCTAAACCCAGGAAAACTATCAGTTGTTGGTTAAAGTAGGCTAAAGCCTTTTTTTTTTTTTTTTTTAATTTGGTTTTGGCTGCGTCGGGTCTTCGTTGCTGCACACAGGCTTTCTCTAGTGTGGCGAGTGGGGGCTACTCTTCATTGTGTTGCGCAGGCTTCTTTTGTTGCAGAGCGCGGGCTCTACACATGCGGGCTTCAATAGTTGCAGCACGCAGGCTCATTAGTTGTGGCACGTGGGCCCTAGAGCGCGTAGGCTTCGGTAGTTGGGGTACGCGGGCTCTAGGGCTCGTGGGCTTCAGTAGTTGTGGCACACAGGCTCAATAATTGTGGCTTGTGGGCTCTAGAGCGCAGGCTCAGTAGTTGTGGCACACGGGCTTAGTTGCTCCGTGGCATGTGGGATCTTCCCGGACCGGGGATCAAACCCTTGTCTCCTGCATTGGCAGGCAGATTGTTAACCACTGTGCCACCAGGGGAGTCCCTAAAGACATTTTTTAGACATGAAATACCTCAAAATTTTCCATTATTTTCCCTCTCAGAAAATTACTGGAAATGTTTACTAAAATGGGGGGAAAAGACAAGAGAGAAGAAGGCATATACTGATCCAGGAAATAGGCTCCAGCTTAAAAGAGGAGTGAGGGGAATCCCACATGATAGTGAAGTCAAGGGGGCTTCCAGGCTGACAGCTGTGCACCAGATGTAGAAAACAGCCAGTGTCCTAGCAGGTCAGATTTGGCTGCAGGAGAGACTTTTGGGAAAGGGGGTTTGATAGAAAACCTGATGGTTTTGAGTATCTTCAGAGGAGATTGAGACTACTGGGGAAATCAGGACATAAATTTGAGCTGAGTGCATATTGAAAACTAAGCAAAGGAAAAGACACCTGTTAGCTTTAGCTGCATTGTATCATTTATGTTTTAATTATAAACAAAAAAAATTGAATCTTGTAACAACATTTAGATCTGATAATGCTGAGTAGTAGGTGCCTGTTCATTATGTCTTTTTTACATGTTTGAAATGTTTCATAAGAATATTTTCAAATAACCACAGATATGTCACTCCCCTGCTTAAAACTCTTTAAAAGCTTTCCACTGCACTTTGGATATTATTCTAACTATAAATCTTGGATCACAAGACAATGTACTATCTGGCCCCTTCCTATCTCTCTACTTCCAAAACTGTTCCAACCACACTGATATTCTTCAGTGCCTGGATCCAGTTCACCCAGTGTTTGCCAGCCTACCTCAAGAGGCTTTGTACGTACTGTGCCCTCTTCTTGGCATCCTTCCACTGTTGTTTGCGTGATTATCTTCTTTAACCTTGAACTCTCAGCTTTAATCTCATCTCCTCAGAGAGACCTTTCCTGGTCACTCTAAAACTAGGTCATTTTCACTCCCTTAATTCTCTCATTGAGAGTGTGTCCTTTAGTATCTGTGACAACTTTATTTTATTTGTTGACTTGTTTTTGTTCTCTTTTCCGTTAGAAGGTAATCTCCATGAGGGCAGAAACCTTGTATCTCTTGCTCCCCATTGTATCACCAGCAGCTAATTTACCCAGTACATGGCACATAGTAACCATTAAAATTTTGTTGAATGAATGAATGAATGATACCCAGTATAGCTACTCTGAAAATCTCATGTGTTGGTGATTAGACCTGAGTTCAAATTCTGGCCTTGTTGCTTCCAAGCTGATCCTATTTTATCAGCTGTAAACAGAGGATATGAGCGCTAAATTACTTCCCAACCCCGGTGGGCTTTTAAGGGACCTAACAAAGATGTTTCGTTTCTTTTTTTCTTTTTAAGATTTATTTATTTTCATTTATTTTTGGCTGCGTCAGGTCTTAGTTGCAGCGCATGGGCTCTTTGTAGCAGCACATGGACTTCTCTCTAGTTGTGGCGTGCAGGGTTTTTTTCTTTCTCTAGTTGTGGCACACAGGCTCCAGGGCGCGTGGGCTCTGTAGTTGGTGGCACACGAGCTCTAGTTGAGGTGCACGAGCTCAGTAGTTGTGGCGTGCAGGCTTAGTTGCCCCGCAGCATGTGGGATCTTAGTTCCCTAACCAGGGATCGAACCCGCGTCCCCTGCATTGTAAGGTGGATTCTTAACCACTGGACCACCAGGGAAGTCCCTTAAATATCTTTATGTATCTGTTTCTACAAATTGACTTATTTTAATGGCTCACAGTTTGCTTAGCTTTTCTCCAGTTGTTAGGCATTCTGTTATTCACTGTTACTATCTGTAGCGCTATAAATATATGTATCAGTCACTTTTCCCCCTTCTGAGTTATTTCTTTGGGCTATATTCCTAAATGAATCAAAGAGCATAGACAGTTCAGTAAGTTTGCTCATTTAGATCATTACCTGATAAATGATGACAGCTTAAAAATTATACAAGTTCTGTGGATGTAATGGATGCTCTAGTGATCGTGTTATGATTGATTTTATTGTGACCTCCTCCCAGAGTTTATGAGTGTAACAAAGGCTGCAAATGTGACCCAAACATGTGCACAAACCGGTTGGTGCAGCATGGACTGCAGGTTCGACTGCAGCTCTTCAAGACCCAGAACAAGGGCTGGGGTATCCGCTGCTTGGATGACATTGCCAAAGGCTCCTTTGTCTGTATTTATGCAGGTTGGTGATGAAATGAAAGGGTTGCTTTCTGGGGTTTAGGACATGGTGGGACATTGAATCATAGACAAGTTGAACTTAAGAATGCTTGACATGTGAACTGGGGGAAAGGGGAAGCCAGGATTTTCTTCTATAAAGAACATGAGTGATGTGCCTGTCTGGGTGGATCAAGAAGGGACAAAAGTGCTTCAGGAGGACGAGAACAAAAAGGGATGAAGGGGTGGGATAGGGAGAGCAGGAGGGAGGGAGACACAAGAGGGAAGAGATATGGGAACATATGTATATGTATAACTGATTCACTTTGTTATAAAGCAGAAACTAACACACCATTGTAAAGCAATTATACTCCAATAAAGATGTTAAAAAAAAAAGGGGGGGGGATGAAATTGTGGACATGATGGTTCAGCAGAGAGACATGATAGTAGAGTCCAGTGTGTCATTTTTTCGCACATCACTCCACCCAGAGATTTAGCATAACTGAAGAACTCTCTTTTGGTAAACAAAGAGGAAGAATGGGATGGCAGAAAGGGCAAGATTTAAAACTATAGTAAGTTCCCCTTACTCTCATAGTTAAGACGCTAAGAAGGAGGTATCATCAAAGAGAAATGAGACACCATAAATGGAGGCGATTTGACTCTCTTTGCTGGTGGGCTGGATAGTGATGGAATGAACTTTATTCTTTCTAAAAGCACCTCATAACCCTGGAAGGCCTTTCTCTTCATTCCCAGGCAAAATCCTGACAGACGACTTTGCCGACAAGGAGGGCCTGGAAATGGGTGATGAGTATTTTGCCAATCTGGACCATATTGAGAGCGTGGAGAACTTCAAGGAAGGATATGAGAGTGATGTCCCCTGTTCCTCTGACAGCAGTGGTGTAGACTTGAAGGACCAGGAGGATGGCAACAGCGGTACAGAGGACCCCGAGGAGTCCAATGACGATAGCTCAGATGATAACTTCTGTAAGGACGAGGACTTCAGCACCAGCTCAGTGTGGCGCAGTTATGCTACCCGGCGGCAGACCCGGGGCCAGAAGGAGAATGGATTGTCTGAGATGCCTTCCAAGGACTCTCGCCCCCCAGACCTTGGGCCCCCACGTGTTCCTGTCCCTCCATCGATCCCTGTAGGTGGCTGCAATCCACCTTCCTCTGAAGAGACACCCAAGAACAAAGTGGCCTCGTGGTTGAGCTGCAATAGTGTCAGTGAAAGTGGCTTTGCTGACTCTGACAGCCGTTCATCCTTCAAAACTAGTGAAGGTGGGGAAGGTCACCCTGGGGGAGGCAGAGGGGAGGCTGAGAAGGCTTCCACCTCAGGGCTGGGCTTCAAGGATGAGGGAGACATCAAGCAGCCCAAGAAAGAGGTAAGCAGTGGCAGGAAACTCTTGAGAATTGTGGCTTTTCTATAACTTTTTTGTGGTAACAAACAATGTGGTCTCACCATGAGTCTTTTTTTTTTTCTTTTTTTTTTTTTTTGGCCGTGCCACGTGGCTTGTGGGATCTTAGTTCCCTGACCAGATATCAAACCTGTGCCCCCTGCAGTGGAAGCGTGGAGTTCTAACCACTGGACTGCCAGGGAATTCCCTCATGAGTCTTCACATGCAGATTATTTACTTGATGGATATTTCTGTGGCAAATCTGATTAACCTACCCCTAATACATTCCTAGTGTTGGTTTAAAGAACCAAATTATTTTAAAATCAGCCTGCTGGGGGGAAAGTATCTGATTTATTCCAAAGTGAAGGGTTTATAAGTAATTTTTTTAATTGCTATTTCAAGTTATCTACATCATTGCTTTCTTTTATTATAGTAGAATGATCTTACAAGAATTGATCTTACATGTATTTTTAATGATGTTGAAACTTAGCACATTACAGGTGGTGAACTGTCCCTTGTCCTCGTAAGATTCTGCCCGTGGTGTTTTCCATGTACGTTTTTTAATGCCCTATTGTTGGGAAGGGTTAAAGACCCCTCCCAGGGGGGGCTTCCTGCTGAGAATGATTGTTACTCTTAACTTGCAGAGTAATTTCTTGACACACACTCCACTTTAGGTAGTGTACCTGTTACTGGCTAACATCTTTGGAGGTCATTTGAGGTGAAGTCTGTAATCGTTGGATTTGTTATCCAGGACCATGAAAACACTTAACCCTTCACTTGCTCTCTTTTCCAGGACCCTGATGACCGAAACAAGATGTCAGTGTAAGTGCCTCTCTGACCTTTTTCCAAGTCTACCTTCTCTAAAGCCTACAGAAGTAGCCTAAGAAACAGCCAGTAACCTGACCCCTCTCATGTCTTCCTCTCCCATCAGAGTTACTGAAAGCTCTCGAAATTATGGTTACAATCCTTCTCCCGTGAAGACTGAAGGACTTCGCCGCCCACCAAGTAAGACTAGCATGCATCAGAGCCGACGACTCATGGCCTCTGCTCAGTCAAACGCTGACGTAAGTGACCTTTCTCAAGCTGTACCTTACCCAGCTTTCTGTTTTATTCAGAGTCTGAGTAAAGGAACATGCTCGCCTCATCAAGTCTGTCACCATAATTACTGTTACATATCTTATTTCTCTGGCCTTGACTTCCTGCCTCATTTTCCTTCACCCAGCATCTAATCTTGCTATAGTCTGAGCCCCTTCCTGCGTAACCATAGGTAAACGCAGGGATTCAAAAGGGCCCTCTCCATTTACCCTTATTCCTTCTTTTCACCCTTCCACTTCCCCAGGACATCCTGACACTGTCCAGCAGCACAGAAAGTGAGGGGGAAAGTGGGACCAGCCGAAAGCCCACTGCTGGTCAGACTTCAGCCACAGCCGTTGACAGTGATGATATCCAGACCATCTCCTCTGGCTCTGAAGGGGATGACTTTGAGGACAAGAAGAACATGTCTGGTAGTCTGGAAGAATTTGGGGGGTAGTAGGAAAGAACCAGTTGGAGGGAAAATTCAGATCCTGAGAGTTGAAGCATCTCTGGGAGGGCTCCCTGACTCCCAGCTAAACTGTTAATATCAATGTTTGACACATCCCTTCCCTGTCTTCTTTCCAGTTCCCTACTCTTTTCCCTTGGCCCCTTTATCCAGCAGATCTAATCCTGCTTGAAAAAAATGTCACCTAGGCTCTTTGCCTCAGAGTCCCAGCTTATTGGTATTCCTGAGCTGCCCTGGGTGGGATAAAAAGGGAAGTAGAATGTCCAGTCATGAGGTAGGATAGGCCTAACCCCATTCTTCCTGTCCAGGTCCAACGAAGCGCCAAGTGGCAGTAAAATCAACCCGGGGTTTTGCTCTTAAATCAACCCATGGGATTGCCATTAAATCAACCAACATGGCATCCGTGGAAAAGGGGGAGAGTGCACCTGTTCGTAAGAACACACGCCAATTCTTCGATGGGGAGGAGTCTTGCTACATCATCGATGCCAAGCTTGAAGGCAACCTGGGCCGCTACCTCAATGTGAGACCCCTTTCCCTCACCTGTATGTGCTGATTATCCCATGGTCCTCACATTTCTAGTTCTTTTAACACAACTATATAAACCCACCTTTTCTTGTTATAAATTCTTGATCTCAAAGGATCTTTCAAAACTTCTCTGTTGTGATGGGGAGGATCAAATGGCATTGTTTTCATCCAACTCTCACTCACCCCACAAAGCCAGAGTCTGTTTCCTTAGTTCTTATTTGAATCTGTCCTTAACCCTATAGCACAGCTGCACCCCCAACCTGTTTGTCCAGAATGTCTTCGTGGATACTCATGATCTTCGCTTCCCGTGGGTGGCCTTCTTTGCCAGCAAGTAAGAGGGAGTCAGGAAAGGGGATGGTTGGGTAGGAAAAGAAGCCCAAGGTTGGGGAGGGGCAAGGACTACAGAAATTTGAAGGGCCGCTCCTCCATCTGTGATCCAGCGCCACCTGCATGCTCAGTCACCCCAGGTGCCTGGGTTATCTGCTGTTTCACCACACTCCTTCCTTTTCTTCCTCTTCAGGAGAATCCGGGCTGGAACAGAACTCACCTGGGACTACAACTACGAGGTGGGCAGCGTGGAGGGCAAGAAGCTGCTTTGCTGCTGTGGGGCCATCGAATGCAGAGGGCGTCTTCTTTAGAGGACAGCCTTCTTCCTAACCTTCCGAACCCTTCCTGAGCTGCCCTTTCCTCAGGAACTGGGTCTTCCTGACTGTTGAATTCTGACCCCCAAGTCTCTAGTCTGGCTACTCCCCCAGCTCCTAGCAGATAGAAATGGGGGTTCTGGATCAGGAGATCCCTTCCACTGTGGTGCTAGCAGGCAGGGCCCCTCCCCCACCTCCTGAGGCATAGAGGTGGGAGAGGTCACCACTCTAACCTGGGCCTGACATCCCTTCAGTCCTCCTGTTGCTCACCCCTCCCATCCTACATTTGTTCACGTGTTCATGCTTCTAACAGACTTTATTCCTAGAATGAGGGCTGTGTATTTTATTATCCCTGGTTTGTATTGTTTCTTGAAAGTCTTTTAACAAGATGTTAAAACTAAGATTGTGATTTGATTTCTCTCCCTCGGCTCCCAATTCTGGGTCTTTTGATGAGAGAGCTGTTTTCCCCCCATCCTTCCCAGTGGGCAGCTGTCATTAATCTTGACCTTTCTCTACTTTTGCTTTTTCTTACTTGCCATCTGAAATTTTTCAATGTTACGTAACGGTGAGGAAGGCATGAGGAAGACTACCTTAGTTTATTTAGTTGATCCTTCTCAGTTCTTAAGAGTCTCAAACACTTGTTGCCGTGTTTTACTTAATCTTTAATATATTTTAATTAAAAAAACCATTAACAATACGTTTTGGTCTGAAGTGGTCCCTCTGCTGAAACGCCAGGCGCTAGCTGTAATTCTGGCTTTAAAACCAAAACCCCAAATGTTTAATAAATAAAAATTAGAACTAGTTGCCATTCTACTCCAAACCAGCTAGCCTAGGGAAAGAGGCCAGAGAAAGGAGGCAGTAAGATCTTGGACCTGTGACTACAGGGACAGCTGGCAGAGAAGTAACAAAAGACTGTCTGAGCAGTCCCCATTGTGGCCCCCACTTTTTGGCAGAGGTAGGATAAGGGTCATGTGCACCCTCCTACACTCAATTCATTTGTATCTTAGGGAAAAAGTTAAAAGCTCAGCTTTGGTTTCTGGTCCAAGTTAGGGAGATTAGAAAGGTGAGCCTTGGTCCAACTTTGGCAGAATGAGGCCCACGGGTGGGACAGTAAGGCACGACCCTGGCTCTGGAGGTCCGGGAGTCAAAGGCAGACAGCTAGGGCCAGATTCTGAAGAATAAGGAATGTGAGTTGTGACCCCCACCCCTGTAGCTGAGGAAAGGTCTCGAAAGCAATAGAAAGGACAACTTGGAAAGTAGGGAGGAAAATAAGACCATCCCCCACTCTTGTAACAAGGATATAACCAACCTCCCCTTCCCTGGGGATAGGCTGGTTAGAATTTGGTTTAAAGGCAACTGGGTGAAAAAGCAGCAGGGGTCGGGGCACAGAGAAGAACACCCTCCTCTCGCTTTCTCCTTTCTCCCAGAGCTTCAAGTGACCCTGTGGGGAGAGTGGGGTAGTTCCTTGGCTTTATGCTTTAATCTGAGGGGCAGCAGGGACAACGGTTCAGTCATTCTTACGATGGTTGTTATTGAGGATGGGGTGGCCGTTGGCTAGGGGCCGGCTCTTTGCTCCTCCCCCAGCTGCAGCCTCCTCCCCCTCTGAGCTCTCTGTTTCTTCCCGGTCACTGCGTTCATCTTCTACCAGCTGTGGAAAGGGATGAGAAGGGTTACAAACCCCTAAGGACTGCCTCTCTCCGTAGGCTTTTTCCAGCTACACCCAGGGCCCCACCGTAGTTTTTAGAGGGTTGCTGATACGGGAAGGGAATCTGGGCAGTACTAGAGTTGAGGGGAGTAGGGCCTACACAATGGGGACAGAAGCCTCACCTTTCCAGTTATGAACTTGTGGGCCATGCGCAAAATGAGGTAGGCCCAGAAGATATGCAGCAGCTGTAGCACTCCCATCATGAAATTGAAGAAATAATAGCCAAAGAAGGCAGGATAGAGCTCCAGTGGGTACACCAGGGTGCAGTGCAGGATCCTTGGGATGAAAAGGGAGAGACAAGAACTGTGAACACAGAAAAGGGGTTAAGATGGAGGATTGAAAATGTGGGTACGGAGCAGGGAGACTCCTGATTTCTTGAAAACAGGAGTATAGTGTGGCCTCCTACTCACCAGAAGGGCAGGATGACCAGTCGGGTGATGATAAAGACAATGGCGAAGACGATGAAGATGTTGTTGCAGGTGTTTTTCCATCCCGCATAGTTAAACATCTTGGCTGACTGTGTAGATAGCCCCCATCCATCATGAGCGCCCTACTCTCCCGTATACGTTCATATGTATGCCCCAGTTACCACACTGGCCCTGTGCCCCCAGCTCCCTGATCCCAGGCACATCCACCTCCCCACCACCACTACCCCCCCACCCCCACCCCACCGAAAATGGATAGAGGGACAGAAGAACCTGCACCAGGGTCTCTAGGCTTGAAGAAATGCCCAGAAATCCTGACCTCTAGCAGGTAGTCAGAAGAGTCATGCAGAGCCATGATAAGAGTCCCTGCTCGGACGTAACTGGCAAACCAGGAGAAGCTAATGAGGATGATGGTGGCCACGTGGTGGATGATCTGTTCCTTGAAATCCTGTAGAAAAGATGCAGCCTCCAGAGGACCTTTTCCTGGTCCCTAGCCTCCATTCTTCCTCCCCTTCACCTTTAATTCCACTTATCCCACAACTCCATTCAAAGCACCCAGAAGTCAAAGGGGAGGCCCTTCATCCCAGGGCTTCATTTTGGCTCCTAGGCTTAATGGCACAGCCCCTTGACCCACCTTTCGCTTGACATCAGAAGCAATGCTGAAGAGCAGGGACCAGTAGAAAGACAGTTCAATCATGTAGTACCAATACTGGGAAGGGATCATGCTCTGGGAGAGGGGAGAGAGAAGAGGAAGGTAAGGGACCCCAGAGCAACTGGACTCAAGGGTCTCACCTCTCCAAACCCAGCCCTCCCAGAACCTGAGGTTATGTTTAGCACCATGACTCCAGTCCTTTCTGTCACATATTCCGAGATCGTCTCTTCACAAGAATGTGTATGTCCTAATCCTATCCTACACTCCAGTCCTTTCTGTCCACATATTCCGAGATCGTCTCTTCACAAGAATGTGTATGTCCTAATCCTATCCTACACTGGTTCTCTTAATCACCCCATGTAAGGAATCAGGACCCATCTCGTACCTGTATGGGATATCCCTCCCAAACTTTCCTCATGTCATAGAACCAGGGTTTCTGCAGAGAGATGGTGAGAGGTTAAAGGAGGAGGGACCCAAATTCTGTGGCCTCATCCCACCTTGCCAGAGAATCTACTCCCACCTCCCAGTAATCCCCACTCACGTCTACAATGACAGCCATGCCGGCAATGAAAGCAATCAGGTAAAATGTGAATCTCCAGCTGGAAGAGGAAGCAGAAATAGCTAGGAGAGTGGGCTGGGAGAATGGCACAGCCCTCCAACCACCCCCAAGTACCTCCCTCCAGATAGCCTCTCACGGACATTAATAACCGAATTTCCCTCCTCAGCTGGGTATAATCTCCCTGCATACAGCTATGACCCACCCCTCCCGCCAAAATACATCAGACCTTCCTCTGCTGCCCAGTTTCTCTTGCTCCAACCTCCCCTACCTTGCTTCTCGGAACTTCTTGAGGAGACTGGGCCGGTCCTGGTTGCGGCGGCGGCGGAACCAGCGCTCTACCTGGCGGCCAGAGAGCCCACTCTGCCGTGACAGCAGCTCTACCTCTGCCTGAGTGTAGTGGAGAAGCCCATTACACTCCGCTTCAGAACTCAGCAGCACCCCACCCTCTGCCAGTAATGACCCAAGTTGGCCCCACTGCCCTCCCATCTCTTCCGCCACCAGAGCTGGCATTCCAACCCTATCTCCTCCTCACTCCCCACCAGAACTCTTAACGCCCAGAACAGGGTCTGCAGCTCATACCTGTTTGGGCTGTTTGCCACTGGTCAGGTAGAAATGCTCCAAAGTGGGGTTGAGAGGTGCCCGCAGCCGAGTTTTCTCTTTTACATTCAGGAGGGCAGCCAGTGGTGTAGCCACGTAACTGGGGAAGGGATATGAGTGAGGACCGTCTGGCTCTCTTGAAGCACCTCAGTCTCCTGGTGGCCCCTAAGCTAGGGGGCTGGCGGGGCGGGACTGCAAGCTCAGACAACTTTATCCTGGGCCTCAGTTTCCCGGCAACCCCCTCTCTGGCTGCCTTGGGCTGCCCATAGCTGACAAAGCTGCCTGTGTTCACTAGCGACCAGGCGGGTGGAGGGTGAGAACAAATAACCATTGAAGGAAAGGGCCTGGGGGTGCTGAGCCCTCAGAAAGACAATGCTGCCTTCAGTGGGGGGCACACAGTAGGCAGGGACCTGGGTGGTGAGAACACCAGAGTCCAGGACCAATTAAACAGCAAGAGACAAACTTGCAGTACAAGAAACTGTGTGGCTGGCAGCCAGGGAAGGCATAGGGGTATGTTGGTATGCTCACAGCTCAAAGAAGTATCGAATGATGAGGAAGAGCAAGGCCAGGGGTAGTGTGATATAGAGGTCTGAGGCTTTGGCGTAGACACGTCCATCTCGGTCTTCTAGATCAGCCCAGGTTAAGTTCACAGGGAGCCACAGCCGTTCCCACCAGAAGTAGTCATATAAGGTCTGGAGCATCCTGAGTGAGGAAGGGGAAGGTAGAGGGCATCAAAGCAGGCAGCAGTGTAAGAAGAGACAGATGAAAATTTTCACAGTGTTAACACAAAGAGCAGGGGCAAAGACTCAAGCCCTGGGTTTTGGTCCTGGCCATGTGGACAAATCAGTTTCCCCATCTGACATATGGTGGCTTTCCAGTTCTAACATGTACTATGCACATCAACCAAAGGTGATGCTAACACCCCATAGAAGTCCTGATTCCCTAGACTTAAGAATCTTGGGGTCTCTCCAGACTTTTGCTATCCTCAAGTGGAGGACAGGCAGGATCTGGCCCTAGAAGCTGTAACCAACAATCTTAACTAAAGTCAGAGGCATCCTCCCTTCCCCACACTCTCCAGCCTCCCCCTAGAGCCCCCAAGCAACCTGGAAGCTTCCTTGCCAGGGAAGCCCAAGAAAGGATTGCAGGGTTGGGGCAAACCCTTCCTCCTCCTTCCCTATAAGCCACTAAGGCAGCAGGTCCTAGGGAAAATTAAGAGTAAAATGAAGAGTAAAGCAAGACTATGCTCCCAAAGAACGCTGAGCTCCAGGACAACCAATGGACATCAAAACACTGCACACAAGGTTAATACGCCATGCCAAGCCATCCAGTTCCTAAATATAAGGCAGAAGAACCCTATATGAAGCCTATCCTCAGAAACAAAATGAAGACAAGGCTTCAGGGAGTCAGGGATTGGGGGACAGAGAGTCGAGACCGCAGACTAAGACATCTGGTAGAATTAGGAGCTATTTCTTAGTAAGGCTCATCTAGAAAATAAAATACTAGTCTGTGTGGGGAACACCCATCACAAATACCCTCAGCTAGGAAAGAGCTGCTGCTTTCCCACACCTCCCCCCTTTCCTCCACTGAAAGAGAAAGGATCTCCAGGGTGTTCGTGACTACTTGCATACCCGAATGAAGAAGGGAATGATCTGGGGCCCAAGCGGGGACAGCAGCTGCTTGGAGCTGAGAGAAGCAGCAAGATGATCCTGAAGAGACAATGATGCTGGGACCACCCAACACCTGGCAGTCCTGGGACTCAGCAGTGAACCCAGTAGGATGACAAGGGCAAATCTGCCAGGCTCCCGACCCCTCGTCCTCCCAGGAGGGAGGCTCGGTGGGTGGTATCCAGGCTGGCCTTGAGACTAAAAGCTGACACAGAAGGAAGGTAGTCCCCTCCCAGCCAGGGAGGAAAGAGTTGGGAGATTGTTCTCTGCTGTGAACTGGAGACCAAATGGTGCCGCTCTACGGCTGAAGGCTGATCATATCACAGCTGAGCTGGGCTGCTCCTCCGAAGGCTCCACCCCCACCCACCACAGAAGCACTTGCGAAATCCCTCTCAGCCTGTCACGGGTCTGTATTCCAGCTCAAGGACTTTACCCTCTTGTCCCCACTCCTGGTCACTGCTCTCTCAGAGGTCAGCACTGACAGTAAAGGAGCTTCAGCTCCACCTGCCCCCAGCCACACACACACACGCACACACGCGCGCGCGCACACACACACACACACACACACACTCTCTCTCTCTCTCTCTCTCTCTCTCTCTCTCTCTCTCTCACTCTCTCTCTCTCTCTCTCTCTCTCTCTCCAGGCCTCAGCTCCTGAGGGTCCTGCCCCTTCCCCCTCCACCTCAGCCAGAAGAAATACTTAATTAGTTAAAGAGATGGAAGCCTTTTGAACTGAACAAAATTAAAACACAATTATCCACAGTAGAACTCTCCCCACGCAACCAGGCGCGCACACACACACTTTTTTCCTGGAGAGAAGTTGTAGAAAATTTAGTAGAGAAGGGACAAGGCAGAATGCCTAGATGTGGTGGCACACCTCTGGCTCTTTCCAACTTTTTTGCTTAGCTTGATTGGAGGTGAGGAAATAGACCTGACCCAGTCTCCTCACTGCTATACCTCTTGGAGCCCAACTTCTCCTCCATTGAAGTTTAAAGCCAAGGGCACTGTCAGGCCTAGAAATTGGGTCCCATCCCTGACCCGGTTTCTGGTCAGTGGAAACCGGCAGGGAAGTTTCTCTTGTCACAGATATTTTGAGGATTAAAGATTCAGAGGGCTGGCTGTAGTCCTGGAGGGTATGAGTGGAGCCTCTCTCCCTGATTCATGTGGTCCAGGAATGTCTTACGCCAGTCTGATCCCTACAAAGAAGGTGAGGAGCTGGGGAAGTAGGCAGAGGGTCAGAGAGAGGTCAAGGGCAAGCGCCTGGACAAGATCTCAACCCCAGGACAAGACAGCACCTGTCCCCTTCCTGCTCCAAGCAGGGAGAGTGGAAGATGGTGTGAGCAGCAGCGCATGATGTGTCAGGAGTTCAGAGAGGCAGATTCTGAACTAAGGCTCTCTCACACCTGCGTTTTAGGCTTTCTGTAACCATAGCCCTCCCTTGCCGCCCAGCACTTCCATTAGCAGAGGAGCAACTGCCCCAGCCCTGCCCGTCACCCCCCAGGGCCTAGCCCAGCAGGGAGAGGCACCAGATTCAGCAGGGTCAGGACTTCTGACTCCATGTGAGGGGGAAGGGAAGACAACAGGGGCTCCCAGCCGGCCTCATTTACACTTCCCCACAGAACCAATCAGTCTGCTCCCAGTGGCATCCCTGGCACACCCAGCCAAGTAAAGGGATCCCACAAACAAAAAGCTGGGTCAAGAAAAGGGGATGTTCCCTCAGGATAGGGAGACAACCCTGCTTTTCTGGGTCACGTTACTTAATCTCCTGGTGGAGAAAATCACACCTATAAATATTTTTCCACTTATAGAATTTACTCCCACACACACATGACAAGACAATAGTGTGTGTGTGTATGTGTCTCTGTCTCTCTCTCTCTCACAGACACACATCCTGCCCCAGAGACCCAGACACCACTTTCTGAGGCACAGGCTGGAGAGGGGCCAGCAGAGCGGGGATTTTGTGGGCACTGGATTACCAGCAACCTGAACAGGGCTCCGCCCAGCCCCCAACTTTTGCCCCAACTCTGACTGACCTGTCCCAGACCCTCACTGATGGATGAAAAGGGGTAGAAAGTCCCCATGGGGGCTTGTAGACCCAGCTGGCTAGGAGGGCAGAAGTTTGAGTCTGGGACGAAGGGATCTCACAGACTCAATGGGATAACGGTCCCAGCAGCTCTCAGTTTGGAGGAATAATTGAGGAAAATATAACAGGATGAGTAAGTAAGGGAAGAGAGAGTGACAAAGAGAAGGTCCCACAGACTCCCAGCTTCCACTGAAGCCTGAGGGACTACAAAAAAGAAGTGGAAGAGGACCTGAATAGTCCTCCTTGTTGAAAACTTTTTCAGGGAGCAACAGCAGGTCATGAACTAGAAGGCAGTGAGCAATGGATGAAGCCAAGAAGAGGTGTGTCATTGCTCCAGGCTGCAGTATAGGTCCCAAAATTTTCATTTTTCTGGGCTGCCCCATCAGAGGCCCCAACACACCCAAATACTGCATGAGACTACAGCCTCCACGGGCAGGTGGAAGAGGAAGATGGGGGGGCGGGAGGGGGTGTGTGCAGAAGGCACAGTAAAGGATCAGCCAGCCTGTGGCCAGTGACAGGGGAAAGTGGAAGCCCTCCTTCCCAGGGGGAAAGCTGGCCAGAGGCCCCAGTGAAGGGAGTGGATTGTGGGGTATCACGGCAGACAAGAAACTCTCTCTCTTCAGAACAGAGGGTGTGCTGATCACTGTATGGTTAGGGCCAAGCCCAGCGGGAGGAGGCTGCAGACAAGTCCTTACCCTTAGGAGTCCCATCACAAGCACTGTCAGCCACCCACATCGGGCCCAGTCACCTCGACTCTGGTACGGGACAGCAACCCTTCCAACACGGATGTGGGAGGGAGTGATCGCCTGCTGGAAGCCTTCCCTGATTCAATTCTCTGGAAAGAGGGGCTCAATCCATTGCTCAGGATCCTCAGAACCCCCTGCTTCCTGGACCTGTCTACTCAGGTGACAGACCAGATTTTGATGCCAAGAACCTGGCTTGGGAAGTGAACCCCTAAGCTGAGGCCAAAGACTATAATCACACACATGCAATTAACCTACTCTCCAGAGAGCCTCCGGGCCAAAAATTAGCCAGGAGCTGAGGCCCAGAAAGCTAGTTTCACCAGCAGCTCCCCCCGACCGCAGCCCCACACACCCCATAACGGTACAAGAGCCTTAGCCTTGTGGGGCCGGGATAGACACTCAGAGCCGCACCTTCCTGTTTCCCGTTAAGCACATGGACGCTCTGACCTCCCTCCCGGAGTGGGCACAGTGAACGGGTAAGAAAAAGCAAGACCCTCCACTGTCCTCCCACTCTACAGCCACGGGACCCTCCGGGCCAGGGGCCACGACGCGGGCCCGCAGCCAGGCAGGGGGCTCTCATGCAAGTGGTCACCGGAGCTGCCTACTCCCCGACAAAGGGGCGCCTGGGGCTCGGCTGTCCGCGAGCAGCCCCGCGTCCCCACCTCCCGGCCCCTACCTGTTGCCCAGGAGGGCTCCTCCGGGCTCGGGGCGGCGCGCCGGGGGACGCCCAGGCGCACGGCCAGCCTCTCCTCGGACGGCGCTGGGGGCCCGGCCGCTCCCGCGAGGCGCTCCGGCCCGCCCTCCCCCAGGCCCGCCGCCATGAGCGCACCCGGCAGAGGCCCCGAGCCAGCTGCGGCGCCCCGCGCCCGGGCCCCTCTCCCCTCCTCGGCCCGCTGCCTTCGCCGCCGGCCCTGTCCGTGGAGCCGCGTCCTCGCGGGACCCCAGTTCTCCCAACTTTTCCGCGCCGCGTCCCGCCCCACCCCTGCGCGCGGCGCCTCGGGCTCCCGGGAGGCCGTCCCGACTCACTCGGCGGCGGCGGCAGCGGCGTCGCGGAGCTGGCCGGGCCGGGAGCCACTGCTCCGTCTCTCCTCTCGTCCGAGCTCCGGGCCCCCTCCGGACTGGCTCCGCTCACTCCTCTCCTCCCCCTTCCGCCCGCCCGCCCGCCTGCCCGCCTGCCTGCCCGCCTGCGAGCTCCCTCCCTCCTCCCCCTTCCGCCCGCCCGCCTGCCCGCTCCCTCCCTCCCGCCCGCCTGCCCGCTCCCTCCCTCTCTCTCCTCCTCCTGCCTCCCGCCGAGCCCAGCCGAGCTGAGAGCGAGCCCAGGCAGCCCGGGAAAGAAAGGCCGCGAGCAACACAGGAGCCGGGAGACTGGGCGTGGGCCTGCGGCCCGGCGACTAAACGGGAAAGGAGGGCGGGCGGCGGGACCGGGGCCTCGGCGCTGGGCAGCCGCGCCCAGCCCCCGCCACCTGCCACCGCCCCCTTCCCGGCCCGCGGCCCGGGGCGGGCGGCGGACCCCGAGGCGAGGACCCGAGCCCTCGCGGCGCCCGGCCGGCGGCCTAGCCCAGTAGAATCACCGCACTGGGGGAGAAGTCCCCGATGAGGGCAGACAGTGTGGGGACTCTCCCAGTCTCTCCGTTAGAGGTGCGCTGTAGTCCCGGGCACCCTGGGACACACCCGCGAGGTGCCCGGGGATCGGGGCGCGGAGTGGTCGGGCCCCTGCACCACTCCGCCCGCCCCCAACTGAGGTCCTCGACCTCCGCCCGGCTGCGGCCCCCAGTTCTCTCTGCCCGACCGATTGCCACACTTCCCCCTCTCCAGCCCCACTGGGCAGCGGAGGGAGGGGGGCTCCCCGGCTCCCGGCCGGCGCAGCCTCTGCGAGTCCATCCCAAGTGACGCGCGCCGAGCACCTCTCCAGGGCCGACCCAGGCATCGGACCCTCGAGATTCGGCTGCCCTTCCCAGCGCAGAGCCTGCGACCCCCCCACCCAAGACCTGCCTTAAAACTCACAGCGTTTCCACCCAAGTGCTGTAAAACCTACCCCCAGTGGCACACATAACCTACAGTAGCAGACTCTGAAGGAGCCAAACCCCAACTTTTGTTGTGTAAAATGTATTTGAGTTTTAAATCTAGACCACGTTTATCTGTATTCAAATTCATATTTTAAAATGTTTTTCCCTTGGACTGGTAAAATTGATGTTTCAGGAAGAGGCAACATGTTTATCCTAGAAAACTGGCCTTGATTCCTAATGAGGACAGAGTGTGACTAAGATGTGTTTGAGGGTTTGTTTAGAGAGAGAGCCCGCCTAGTAGAGGTAACTTACTTTTTTACCTTAATGAAATGGCGTTTTTATACTGTCACCGTTAGAACCTCTGACAGTAGCTTGTTTCATGGTTTATCTAGACAAGTTCAGGTGCTTTGACAGTTCTCTTAGGAAAGAATGTGACCTCCCAGTAATCCAGTTTGAGAGCTTGGCCCTCACTTAAGACGCTATCTGGAGAGGTAGAAAGGCAGAGGCTGACTGACTTACCAACTTTTCCTTTGCTCTTTGCAGTGGGACCCCTGGCCCAGGCCTACATTGGGGAAATGAGACTTGGTCCACCCCCTGGCCCCTGGCCCCTCGCCCCTTGAACCGGTACCCAGGGGACTCTGCAGCCTTTTTTGAGCCCCAGACTTGCCTGATTTTCCAGTTCCCAGCAACCCCTCCAGCCCTTAATTTCTTTGCCCCAGGCTGAACTTTATTAGCATATCATATCTTTCTACCCCTTTGTTTCTCCCCCTTCCTCTGCCTTCCAATTCCTAATTCCCCTCTATCTGTCTTGAGTGCCCTCCCCAGATTCCCTTTTCCAGCAGGGTTCCAGTGTCTCCTCTTTGGGCCCCAGCTAAACTTTGGGTACCCCTCTTCCTCCTCCCCATATCTGTCCTACTTGGCTCCCCTCCTTTAGTTTCTGAACCCTTTTCTCGGGCAGTTTTCCTAGACTTTCCCAAGTCCTCACCAGACTTTTTAAATGATTCCTCAGAGAACTGAAGACCAGTTAACTTTCTTTTAAGATAGCACTGGGAGGGGAAGTTTGGGGCAGAAGCTGAATAGCAAGGCCTGAAAAATAAAGATAAGAGGGTGTACCCCTCCCCCAGGAGACAAAGGAGAAGGTGGATGGAGAAAGGGAAACTGGGCCTCAGGCAGCATTAGAATGATGCTACCAGTTTAGAAACACACACACACACTCTCTCTCTCTCTCTCTCTCTCTCTCTCTCTCTCTCTCTCTGCCTGTTTTGGACCAAGAGATTTTGATCACTCTGACCCATCCCCCACGACCGTGGGCTGGCATGGCTACGCCCACAGTGCCCCAAGCTGCCCGCCTTGTTGTGACTCACTTCCTCTGTATGGGCTGCTGAGGTGTCCGGAGGTGAGGCTGAGGACACAACTAGGCCTTTGGCCTGGGATTTAGGTATCTGGGACAGGCAAAGACATGGACCCCAGTTGTGGAAAGTGGATCTTGGTCTTCCCAGGTCAGGCTGGCTTGTGCAACACAGAAACCTATTTGGATAAAAGAGTAGAGCTTGGCTAGTACGTGAGCAGAGGGATTGAGGTGCCAGGAATTCTGGGGAGAAAAAGTTTTATAACAGGAAATATGGCCAGGAGGAGTTTCTATGTATTCTGAAACCATGCAGTGCAAAGTATTTGCAGAAAAGCAATATGGACTTAGAGTTGAACAAGTTTTCATGAGTCAACAGCTAAGACTCTGTATGTTACTTACTGCTTATCCTCCTGCATTCCACTAAGAGGGACCCCAAGTCAGCCATGCCCTTGTGAATGAAAAAATGTTGCCTGCCATATCAGTAAACAAAGGATGTTGCAGCCAGCAAGACATCACATTACAGGGATTTCCCTGGTGGTCCAGTGGCTAAGACTCTGAGTTCCCAATGCAGGCTGCCTGGGTTCGATCCCTGGCTAGGGAACTGGATCCCACGTACCACAACAAAGATCCCACATGCCTCAACTAAGACCCAACACAGCCAAATAAATAAATAAATATTTTTTAAAAAAGAAAAGGCATCACATTACAGCTGCCCTGACAGTGAATCCTGAGAGAACTCAGGACGGAAACGGGATGCCCACCATCAAGCTATCAGCCACTGCAGCCACACACACCCCCCCAACAATGCACCCTGAGGAGACTCAGGATGGGAAAACACAGGATACTGGCCCCAGATAGCTGAGATACATATCAAAGGAATGATTTCAGTGAGCCCAGACTTTTGCATCTTTCCATACATAGAAAAGCACTGAATTCATTAACTTGACATGTCTTATTTTCTTTAATGAACAGTAATCTTTTGATATTCTTTTTTTATATATATAAATTTATTTATTTATTTGTCTGTGTTGGGTCTTCGTTGCGGTGCGCAGGCTTCTCGTTGCCATGCCTTCTCGTTGCCGTGGCTTCTCTTGTTGCGGAGCGCAGGCTCTAGGCACGCGGGCTTCAGTAGTTGTGGCACGCGGGCTCAGTAGCTGTGGCTCGCGGGCTCTAGAGCGCAGGCTCAGTAGTTGTGGCGCACGGGCTTAGTTGCTCCGCGGCATGTGGGATCTTCCCAGACCAGGGCTCGAACCCATGTCCCCTGCATTGGCAGGCGGATTCTTAACCACTGCGCCACCAGGGAAGTCCCTCTTTTGATATTCTGACTGCCTGGTTCTTGTTACAAAACTCCTATATATCCTGCTCCTCCCTCACCTCTTCAGAGCAGTCCCTCAGAGGTGTCTGAGAGGCTGCGTCCCAGGCTTAGCCCTCAGTATTGTCTGCCAAATAAAACATAACTCTCAACTTTTACGTTGTGCGTTTTTTCAGTCGACACCCTCATCTGAGTGATGAGGAAAGCACTGAGAAGTTAGGAGACCTGGATTCTGGTTCTAACACTATGGCTTCTGGAAGTCACTCAGCCTCCTTGAGTCAGTAACAAGAGGGTGGTAGACCAGGTCATCCCTAAGATCTCCTCCAACTCCGAAATTCTAAAATTTAGGGCATGGGGGTGGAGGGTGATTTAGTAAATCTGAAAACAACCTCAATCTGGCCCTGGAGTTGAACAAAACAAAACCCAGGGACAAAAGGAGTGAGATTCCACCAGCTTCAGGCGAGCATTTGTAAACACATCACACACACACTCCTAGGCAACCAGGACCACTCTTCTGCCTCCAAATTCAGGATTCAGCCTTGCAGGTCAGCCAGCAGTACCTTGCAGAGGTTTGGACTGGGGAAACAGGAGCCCTCTCTCGCCCTTCATTTCCCCCTAAGCCTACTTGGAACGTGTGCCCAAACGAGATTCTGAAGGGTACAGAAAACCAAAGGCACAGGGACCCTGGCTGTGGAGCCGCTGTACTACGGTAACCCAGCCTAGAAGTCTCCTGCATGTGTCCTGAGGTCTGTCTCAGCAGGGTCGCTTGCCTACCTGAGGCTCTTCCCCGACCCTGCCTGCCCACCAAGCTCACCTAGAAACCTGATGTCCTCGGGAGACTGCGCTTCCCAAGTGGACCAGGAGAGCCCCTGGATATCTGTGGCTGGAGCCAGAGCCTCAGAGACCTCAAGTGGCCGCCAGGGGTCTCGAGGCTCTCTCTCAGTGGGTTTCGATGGCCTCTTGTGGCCAGATTGGGGATTGGCAAGAAAGAAGTTGCAGAAGAGAGCCAAGGCTGAAATTCTTAGGGAGATGCTAATAACAGTTATCTTTATAAAATAACATAACAATATTAATTATTACATATTAGTTAACATTTTGACATGTGTACTTACCATTCTGTGCCCAGCTCTCTTCTAAAGTGCTTTACATGTATTAATTTATTTAATTCTCACAATAGCCTAAAATATAAACACTGTTATTATCTCCATTTTGACAAGGAGGAAACTGAGCACAGAAAGGTTAAGGTGGTTGCCAAGGTCACACAGCAGAATTCTAAGTCTAAGGAATCTGGCTTCAGAACCTTTGCTTTTAATCACCATGCTGAAACTGCATCCCATTTTTCAGGTTGCCAGGTAAAATATAGGATGTTCAGTTAAATTACAATTTCAGACAAACTGCAAATAATTTATTAGCATAGTATATCCTACGAAATATATGGGTCATACTTAATACTAACAAATTATGTGCTGTATTTACTAAATCTGGCAACCCTAATTTACAAGGCACTTTTCTCTGCCAAGTGCCATCACACATATTACCTCATTTAATCCTCCCAGGAAGCCTATTCTCAGGTGCCCCAGGATTCCCCCTCCCCACCACCTCCCCACCACACTTCATCTTCTCCCAATATTCCCTTTTTTTTTTTTTCAGGTAAAGAAAACAGAGGGGGCTTCCCTGGTGGTGCAGTGGTTGAGAGTCCGCCTGCCGATGCAGGGGACACAGGTTCGTGATCCGGTCTGGGAAGATCCCACATGCCGTGGAGCGGCTGGGCCCGTGAGCCATGGCCGCTGAGCCTGCGCGTCAGGCGCCTGTGCTCCGCAGCGGGAGAGGCCACAACAGTGACAGGCCCGCGTATCGCAAAAAAAAAAAAAAAAAGAAAACAGAGGGATTTTCCTGGCGATCCAATGGTTAAGACTCTGCGAACCCAACGCAGGGGGCACAGATTCGATCCCTCGTCAGGGAAGATCCCGCATGCCGCATGGCATGGCCAAAAACAAGAAAAAGAAAGAGACATGATGGAGACCTGAAGTGACTAGCTGAGGTTGCAGAACGTAACAAGTGGCAGAGCTGGGACTGAACCCACATTCTCCAGCAAAAATTGGTGCGTGTTTTCCACTTTAACAGGAGAGAAAAGCGAGAAGCAGTGATTGCCACCATGGAAGTCTCCCTTTATAGCATCTCCTTAGGCCTGGTCTGCTCTGAGGAAGAGCTGCTGGTCCCTCCTCAGAAAACAAGTGAGGACCTTCCCAGGGTGGGAGAGTGGCAGAGGAGTGGAGACAGGTCTCTGGCTTCTGTGCCCAGCCCCCAGCAGACCTGTCCAGGGCAGCAGGAAGGAGACTGCTCCCAGACCCTAGGGAGTTGGCTGTGAGATTCGAGTAATTGTCTGCTCAGGGGCCCCTCAGGCTCCCCAAGACTGTTTACCTGCTGCTCTGTGCACAGACAGCCTCCAGCCCAGCTGCTGGGGTTGCATCACCTGCAGCTAAAACAGCCCTGGCAGCCAAAAGGCAACACAAGGAATCTAAGACACAGGGACCCAGGGAGCCTCTTTCATCTCCCTGTTGCCTTTTGGAAGCACAGTGCTTCTGCCCACAGGGAACACCCTGTGCGTTTTTCTCTCTTGACTCTGATCTGCTCCTATCCCCGGAATACCTTTGCCCTTCCTTCCCTGAAGATTTACACCGTCCCGTCCCCCGTCACTCGCTCTACTACTCTCTTCCAATCACTCCCACTCGCTACTGCTCTACTACCCCTCTGGGATGCAGGCTGGGGTGCCCTGCTGGTATGTGCCCCAACAGGTTTTTCCGTACCAGCCTCCAAATCAGTCTGGAGCCTGTCTGACCTGCCCCCACCCCACCCCATCCCCCCTCCAGGGAGCTGGAGTCAGAGGCAGAGCCAGGTCAGAAGCTGGACTTAGAGACTGGGCTTCTGTGGTCCCACCTGGCCCCGCCGGGACGGCAGTGCACAAAGCCTCCTGTGTCGGGGCTGAGCTGCTGAGAGGCCAGCAGAGTTCTCCGCATGGGTTAAGGCCAGTTCCTGGGAGGAGAGATGCTGGGTAGGGAGGTGTTGGCATGTGGGACCCAGTACAGCCTGGTCCTCTCCCATATTTGGGAGGGGCCAGAGCCTGAGAGGATAGCTAGGCTGGTCTGCTGGAGAGGTCATCTGACTGGCTGTTCAGCTTGGGCTGCACACACACCCTCTCCTGTACCAGGCCACACAGGAGCTGGTGCCCATACACAGTACGCCACCAGGCTCTGAGGACACCCACTTCGTCCCCAGCACCTCCGGGTAAGCACTGGACCTGGGCTCTCATGCTGCAGCTGGGGGTGGAGGGAGGAACTTGTTGATCACTTGAGGGAGGGAGAAAGGAGTTTTCCTTTTCTAACATGAGTGCCTGCTTCCTTCTGCAGGCACCCGTGTACCCACAAGAACACATACTCATGTCAGCTCAGAGATTGCACCTGCTGACCTAAAGATCCCAGCTGGAGACTCCGAGGGTGAAAGGCTCACAGTGGTGGAAGCTCTGTGGGCAGGGCGTGGGGCTTACTTGGAGGCTGGGGCTGAAGGTGGGGGAAAATGCTGTTATCTCCCGCCCCACATACTTCATCCTGCTGCCTCTCCTCGCCTGCCTCCCTTACGCTGCCCCAGGAACACCCAGCCAGGCCATGGAACGAAGGGAGGTGACCTCAGAAGGGGATCATCCACCTCAGACCAAGGGCTGGGGAGCCTTGGGACCAACCCTAGAGTCTGGGAGGGTTTGTTTGGTGCTAGTTCTAGCAGCATCCCTGATCAAACTTGCTTCCGGAAGGATGGTGAGTGGTGGGGAAGGTGGAGGCTCCCCTCTTACCCTCCACTTGGGCTCCCAAACCTGCCAAGCAGGTTGTTCTTTTTTTCTGCAACAAGGGAAAGGAATGGGTAAAGGGAGTCCAGGCTCCCAGACCTGGGGTCATAAAGCGGCCCAGAAAGGCTGGGACGTTCCCCTGAATTGGCTCCTGTGTCCCTCCCCCCAGGGCATCCAGTCGCACCATGTCTGTGACCAGCGGGAATATGGGACTATCCCTGGCTCAGGAGATCCTCAGCCACCTGGGCCTTGCCAACAAGGTAGGCGCTGCTGGGATTGTAGGAATCTTTTTTCTTTTTTTTACATCAACACAGGGGCTGCGGGGTGGGACGGGGAATAGGGAAGGGAGAGCTGGCCCTGAGGCCATGCCCAAGGTCTGGCCGGGGCACTGGGGAACGGGCAGACTCTGGTACCCCCGTGCTCTTACAGACTGCAGCTTGGGGCACCCTCAGAACCTTCTTGAGCTTCAGTAAAGACAAGGATGTGCAGAGGCTGCCAAGGGCCATTGCAGGCCAAGGTGAGCCCCTTCCCTCTGCACTTGGGCATATTACCTTTTAGAAACCAGTTTGTAGACCGAGAAGGAGCCTGGAAGAAGGAACTGACGATGCTCAATAGAGTATCTCCTGGGCAAGAGAGAGGAAGTTTCACGCTGCTGCTAATGTAACAATCTCATATTATTTCGTAAACATAGAGCAGCTCTCTTTTCCTAGGTTTACAAATTGTCTTGTCAAGAGTAGAGGAGTGAGCTGTGGTTAGAGGTAGGTTAGTTGACTCACCAGGGCACCAGAGCTAAAATTTTTGGCCCAGTTAATGTCTAGGTGGCCAAATACAGATATGGATTCAGTTGCCAGAATGAGGATGGTGATAACACTAGAAAAAATAACAAAAGAGCCACCATTTCTTAGGGGCTCCTTGTGTGCCAGGGCCTATGCCGAGCACATTACACATTTCAGTGAATCCTCACATCCACACTAACATCCTTGTTTTATAGATGAAAAAAATGAAGTACAGAGAGGTTAAATACCTTGCCCAAGGTCACACAGTTATTAAGTCACCTAGTCTCCTACAATACACATAATGATCCTATAGGACATGTAACTGCCACGTATCAACTCCTGGTCTATATCATAGGTGTTGGTCTATCCTATAAGCTATAGCATACTCTTGGCACCCAAGACCACCTTTCTCCACACTGGTCAGACTTTGTTCCGTATTATCCAAACTTAAATTGGCGATCTTGGTTTGAGTAATTTCATAAACAGAATCCAGTCATTGTGCTCGTTGAGCTAGGTCTCCTAGTACAACTCTCCCCCAAAACTTATAAATAAAAAAGCTCACCAAAAATTTGAAGATGGAATAGCTTTTTTATACTGGTTGAGAAACCATCATGTCTGTTAACAGCTATTCAAGACAGTACATAGAAGCATTTATTTTATCATCCAGAGATTTCCATTTTGACAGTAGATTACTGTACTCATCCAATAAAGCCTGTACTATTAAAATGAGTTAACACTAAGATTCATTTGAAGAGTTGTGGTTATCTAAATTCCTGTCATAAAAACAAACTTATACCACAGCAGTAAATGATTGTAGAGTATTTGGATTACAGGACCTAGACTCTTGGATGTAAATGCCAGATTTATCTTAGAAGTAGGAGTCAAAAAATAATACAGGCCTATTTTTCTGAAAAAAAATTTTTTTAAAGGAAAAACTCAATCAAGACACTTCCAAACTATTCTTTTATGAGAGAAATGTGAAAACATAATTGTGATGAATATTTATTCAGAAAAATGACCTTTAAATGACAGCTGATTCAGGACAAATTCAGACCAATCTGAACCATAAAATGAAGGTTCGTTATAAAGATCCTAGGGCAGTATGAGATGCTAAATATATTCTCAAGTAACAAGACAAGAATTATGTTTGATATAGGTTTGGTGTAGAGGGTACTTGTACACCATTGGGAATATTCAGTTAATGAGTGACTCCTACCCCAATTCTATAGCTATGGAGTAACAAGAGTTGGAAGAAGGGAAGAATGGATACTGGGAAGCATTTGGCAGTCTTCATCACAACATAAAAACAATGACACATGGAATTCAAAAGAGTAGCCATCAGGGAATTCCCTGGCGGTCCAGTGGTTAGGGCTCTGTGTTCTCACTGCTGAGGGCCTGGGTTGCATCCCTGGTCAGGGAACTAAAATCCCACAAGCCACAGCCAAAACATAAATTAATTAATTTAATTTAATTTAAAGTGCAAAAAGAAAAAACAAAGAGTAGCCATCAGGCCCACTGACAATTAGGTAATGAATGAGTCCAAATAAAATATAGCATCCTGTATTCACTTCATCATTTTTTTGTTGTTTCTTTGTGGGAGTCTATGATCTGTGGGGTTGCCCTAAGTGTAGGTTTCAGACAGTTCTGGGAAGGGTCTCAGGAGTCAAGTGACTGAGATAACTCTGAAAAAGAGGATAATAGGAAATGATGACAGCACCAGTGCACAGCTCATGACACAAACAGGTTTTTTGCAACCAAAAAAAAAATTTTTTTAACATTTCTTTCTTTTTTTTTTTTTAATATTTATTCATTTATTTGGCTGCACTGGGTCTTAGTTACAGCATGCAGGATCTAGTTCCCTGACCAGGGGTCGAACCTGGGCCCCCTGCATTGGGATTGTAGAGTCTTAACCACTGGACCACCAGGGAAGTCCCTAAAATATTTTATTATACTCAGTTATAGCTCATGATTTGAATATGTACTATATCTCTATTATTTCTAAACTGAACCCTCCATTACCATCTTTAACCAAAAGGCAAGAGGCCTGGTGCAGGTATGAGAGAAGGACAGTGATGCTGAACCCCAGGGGTCCAACCAGGAGAAACTGATGTATAAAGATGAGGATAACAAGAGGACCCTGGTAGGTCAGGATCAGAATGGGAAGTCACATGACCCTGCTCCCTATCAGAGCCCCATAAACTCAGTTTAGGGACAGGGTGGGTGTATCCTCCTTGGACTTTCTTGAACTTGTAAGTTAAAAACAGTCTTTCTGGATTTCATGCTGTAAATCTTTTTTTTTTTTTTTTTTTGGCTGCATTGAGTGTTGCTGCATGCAGTCTTTCTCTGGTTGTGGAGAGCGGGGGCTACTCTTCATTGTGGAGCGTGGGCTTCTCACTTCAGTGGCTTCTCCTGTTGTGGAGCACGGGCTCTAGGTGTGCGGGCTTCAGTAGTTGTGACGTGTGGGCTCAGTAGTTGTGGCTCATGGGCTTAGTTGCTCTGCGGCACGTGGGATCTTCCCAGACCAGGGCTCGAACCCGTGTCCCCTGCACTGGCAGGCGGATTCTTAACCACTGCGCCACTAGGGAAGTCCCTCATGCTGTAAGTCTTTATAGGTAGCAAGTCTCCTCTATCTTTTCTTGAGTACCTGCCCTTGGAGCGAGGCTCTAAGCTAGTGGCAGGGCCAGGAAAGACGTGGATGGAACAAGTAATATTCCAGTAATATTCCCCACAGCAACCGGTCTTTCCTGCCACATCATCTCCTATGAGGATGGACAAAGATAACTTTTACCCTTACATAATGCATATTTCTCTTTTCCTTGACTCTCCCCTCACCAACGCTCCCTAGAATAGTTCACCATGCGGCCCGGTCCCCACTCTGTGACAATGTCACTACCACCACATCCACATTCTGTTTCTTCCTCTACCAGGAAACTGAGACAATTACCAAGTCCTGATGCGCATCCTTATTTCTCGAAGTGAGACTGATCTTCTAAGTATCCGAGCTGAGTTCAAAAAGAAATTTGGGAAGTCCCTCTACTCTTCCCTCCAGGTGAGAGACTTCGCTGGTTCTTAACCTGGAGCACCGGACCTTCACCCCTAACCTCCACACTGCACACAGTGGAGCATAGCCATGTCCTGGAGAACTCATGGGTCTTTGGTGAATTTAGTGCAGGACGCCAGGCACCACACAAGCTCTGGGCCAGCACGAGGGAGAGGACAGAGTACCTAAGCCATAGTGGTGGTGGGTCTTTCTAATACTTGACTTTCTTGTCTGCAGAATGCAGTGAAAGGGAACTGCCGGTCAGCCCTACTAGCCCTGTGCAGGGCTGAAGACCTTTGAGACCTCATCCCCACATGACCTTCAAGAATCTGAGATTCCCATGTATGGCTGAGCCTGCAGGAGACCAGCTGGGCCTCCAAATGAGATAACCCCTCACTTGAGCACATGTTCCAGCTTCTTGTGGAGTCTGGAACTCCAAGTTCCTCTTTTTTTTTTTTTTTTGGTTTTTGTTTTTGTTTTTGCGGTACGCTGGCCTCTCACTGTTGTGGCCTCTCCCGTTGTGGGTCACAGGCTCCAGACACGCAGGCTCAGTGGCCATGGCTCACGGGCCCAGCCGCTCCGCGGCATGTGGGATCTTCCCGGACCGGGGCACAAACCCGCGTCCCCTGCATCGGCAGGCGGACTCTCAAGCACTGCGCCACCAGGGAAGCCCCCCCAGGTTCCTCTTAAAGCCCTTAATTTCCCTCATCTCAAAGTGATGTCTGCACCTGGGTCCCCTAGCTCTGTCTTGGGTATGTGATAATGGGATCTCTTTGATAGTTTCTGCTCTACTCATTGTATCCGTATTCTGGCCAGCACATCTCACTGATATTTGAATTCTTTTGGCAAACTTCACTGTCATTTGTGTTCCCTGATTGAAGTTTGGGTGGAGCAGGACATGGGCTGGGAGGAGGCCTTGAAGCTGGAGGTGCCTTTCATGTGCACTTGGATATTCAACAGGAGTCCTGTTTGAGGCTCTAGACTGCAGTTGTCAACAACCCCCCTCCCCTCGGTGTCTCTCCTCCCCCCCCATTAATCTCTCTTCCCCAGGAAATTTCAGGTAAAATAATTGAGAACCAGGAACCACAATGAGGTCAGAAATGGTTAGAGGTAGCAAAGGACCACTTGTATGACCTGAGAAGCAAGCAGAGGATCAAGCTACCCCTCCCCTGCATGGGAAGATTGGGTTAGCAGGGTGCACAATCCCCAAATTCATCTGTCCAAAGCAGGAACTTGGAAACCCACCTCCCAAATTATAGTACTACTTCCAAAAGAAGACCTACTGAAAACAGATAAAAAACAAAAAAGCACGCTTTGGCTCCCCCTGCTGCTTGTATTAGAAATGACAGGCCAACCCCTCACATCTTTTTACCTCCCCCTCCCCCTTTTTGCATTCCTCAATTGAGTCAAATACTTAACCCCATAGCTGCAGGGTAAGGCAAACAACAGACCTCAGGAAAGAAGTTTTATTTCCAAACCCCTAGGAAGGCATTACAAATAATGGAGATAGAAACCCAAATTAAACCCTGAAACAAACGGATGGATACGGATGGGCCTGCAGGAGCAGAAAGTAGGGGAGATGGATTCTAGACAGGGTCCTCACCCTGGAGCCTGAGTCTGTATATTAATGTGACTATTCTGGGGCAAGGGAGCTGGGAATCAGAAATCCTCACCCCACCAACCCCAATGTTGCCCGGGATGGCTGGGAGGAAGAGGAGGCAGCACGTGAGGGCAAAGACGTCACCAAGTCTGACCTTGGCATTTACTGCCTGCTCTGATCCCCAACATTCCATAAATAAGTTACCCTGCATATCTCAAGTTGAGCTGGGAGCAAGCAAAATAGCCCCAGCCTCTGCAAGCGGAGGCAAGGCAGCCTGGCACTGAGCGGGGCTACAGGAGGACACAGTCGGACTCTTGCTTCGGCCTTTGCCGACGCTCGGCAGCTGGGCGTCCAAATGCAGCTCCTCTCCCCTGTATCAGATTTAACGATTGGTCACCCATCAACTGTGGAAGAGCCCAGGACAGAGACTCTAGATGGAAGCAGGGTCAGGATTGGGAGAGGCAGTGGGGAGAGAAAGACGGGAAGGGACCCAGGGGAGAGGGACAGACAGGAGAAAGGCCCCGAGGGAAACTGAAGAGACATGGCAGGAATAACAAGTGTCTGGACCAGGGGAAGCAGGAGTGGCACGCCGGGGATGTGGGAACGCTGGAGGGGCAGCGCTAAGGGCTGGGGGAGCAGACCCACCTGCGGTGACAGGGCCCGTGCTGCCGCGGGCTGGGCGGCTTGGTGCTGTTGGTACTCCTCTTGCTGAAGTTGCTGGGCCAGCTCCAGGTCACTAAGACCCAATGTGCCTTGCGATGGCTGCTGCTGCAGGGACAAGGCGATCAGGTAGTCCTGGAGAGAGGGGAAAGAACGGGGGTGCTGAGGGAGGCTGGGGCGGGGGGATGTCCAGGCTGTGTTTAGGTTTCCAAACCAGCCTTTCCTGGGAGTTCCCTGGCGGTCCAGTGGTTAGGACTCTGAGCTTCCACTGGCAGGGGGCACGGGTTCAATCCCTGGTTGGGGAACTAAGATCCCACAAGCTGTGTGGCCAAAAAAATAAATAAATAACGACAACAACAAAAGCAGTCTTTCCTCATCCTTCCAATTCTCCAGCTCCTTCTCCTCCAGAGCAACACATACAGTCAAGTTTTTTGTTTGTTTGTTTGTTTTTTTGCTGTACGCGGGCCTCTCACTGTTGCGGCCTCTCCCGTTGCGGAGCACAGGCTCCGGACGCGCAGGCTCAGCGGCCATGGCTCACAGGCCCAGCCGCTCCGTGGCATGTGGGATCTTCCCGGACCGGGGCACGAACCCGTGTCCCCTACAATGGCAGGCGGACTCTCAACCACTGCGCCACCAGGGAAGCCCCAGCCAAGTATTTTACCTCTGGTGCCAGAGAATACACACCAAGTGCTGAGATGGTCCGAAAGGTAACAGAGAGGAGAGGGGCATGGCTGTCATATGTCGCAGTCTCTATTTAATAAGATGCAGGCAGCTCGCACCTACGGCAAGAAGCTCTCTGAGGCAGACATGCTCTCTGCACCCTCCCCAGAGGCCCCACACACCTGGTCCACCTGCCGCTGCTTTTCTGGGGAGCCACTCCCACCTTCTGCTCCAGGTCCCTTGCCTAGGGAATGACTTAGGTGAAAGTCAGAGTCACAGAAACAGCTGTCTCCGTCCACGTTGTGCAGGCTCTCCCACACCACTTGCTCCTCCTGTAGAAAGCCCTGGTCGGTGACCAGTAGATACAAGTGACCCTGCAAAGAGGAGGACAAAGTGCATTGGTGGGACAGGTGACAGAGGCACCTATCTGAGATGCACAGAGACCATTGGAATCAATCGGTGTGCTAGCTGGAACGTGTCAGTGTGAGCATGTGGATCTTTTATAAATATGCGCGGCTGTGGGAGAAGGAAGGGCTGTCTGAGTCGTGGTCAGCTGGGTGTGAGTATGGTGGTCCCTGTGGTCAAGCATGGAGTCCTCAGGCTAAAGTCCCACATACGACCCTGCTTCCTACCCTACTTCCCATGGTTTTCTGGGCTCGCCTGATGGTTATAAGGATAAATCCTTTGAGAACCAAAGACCTTTCCCTCTTCTACTCAATTCCTAGAGAGCTCAGACAATTTTTAGCTTTGGAAAACTATAGTATTGTTCAAAAATTCCACTGCCCCTTCCTGGGAGAGGATTTACACTTTCTTGTCCCACTGATGGCAGGCTTACTCCTTATGGCTCGCTCTGGCCAGTGAGATGTTAGCAGAACTGACATTGTCATTTCCAGGCAGAAGCACTAAAAGCACGCGTGCAGTGTGTTCCCCACCCCCGCACTTTCCCCTCCTATGTTCCAGATAAAGGCTGTTTTGTCAGCCTGGGCCCCAAAGTGAAGATGATGTGGGACAGAGCTGCAGCCAATCTGCCGTGGACGTGTAACATGAGTGAGAAATAAACCTTTGGGGACTTCCCTGGTGGTCCAGTGGGTGAGACTCCGTGCTCCCAATGCAGGGGGCTTGGGTTTGATCCCTCGTCGGGGATCTAGATCCCGATTGCATGCCGCAACTAAGAGTCCGCATGCCGCAACTAAGAAGTCTGCATGCTGCAACGAAGATCCCGTGTGCCGCAACTAAGATTGGCACAGCCAAAATAAATAAATAGATAAGTATTTTTTTGAAAAAAGAAATAAACCTTTGTTGTGGTAAACCACAGGGGTTCAGGGGTCATTTGTTATCACAGCTTAATCTACCTTATCCTGACTGAAACACTGACCCAGAAGAAAAAGGCATGAGGGAATGACAGCACTCCAAACCCCCACCTCCTAAACCCTCATCACCTTGTGCTTAGTCATAGTGCTAAAGTGGTTGTTCCGGAAAAAGACGCTAAGTTCGCCCTCCTTGGCAGCTGTTGTTAGCTCACACAGACCATGGTAGGTCAGCTGTGCAGCGGTGGTCTCCAGGAACTGCTCTGCAATCAGGCCTGGCAGCAGGGCACAAGAAAGGGTGGGGGGCGGGTGGCTTAAATGCAAAGTCCACGGTAGGATCATCCAGAGAGCCCCTGTCAAAGCCCTAGGGGTCAGTCCCACCTTGGGAAATCGCCTCCTTGAAGCCTGGCTGTATTCATTCATTCAACAGATTCTAACTGAGCAGGTACTTTTTGCCACGCATCGCACTAGGTACTGGGGGATACGTCAGTGAACTGAATAGACAATCCCCCAAACTCCCTCTCATGGAGCTCACATTCTAGTGGGACAGGGTGGTGGGGAGACAGACAATAAACACTAAACCTAAGTAGCCATCATTCCCTCCACATAAGATCCACAGAAGAGAAGGGAGGGAGGTCACCTTCTGTCACGAGGTTGGTGTCACTGGAGTGCTTGCAGGTGATGATCTTCTCTACCAGTTGGTTGTAACTCAGTTTCCCAACTGCACTCACAGCCTCAGGACTCTGCAAGAGCAGCGGGGTGGGGTGGTACCAAAAAAATGGAGATCTTTTTCAGGAAGGAAGTGAAGCAAGCCCACAAGGACTGCAACCCTACGACCAAAGCTTCCTGAAACTTTTGATGTCTGAAGAATTGACCTATTTCCATATTGTTTGCTTGTATTTGAATGTTACCCCCCAGAAAGGTGAAAATTAAAGGAATTCTGCACTGGATCCAGCCTCTAAACCCTAATCCCCTCCCAAGCCAATCTACTCCCTACCTCCATAAACCCCTCCACACAAAATTTTGCTTCTCTCTCAGCTTGAGCTGACTGAGTCTCACTTGCGCCCCCTACCCTCACCTGTGGATCAACAAGCCAGCCATGGTACAGAGGTATGCCTAGTAGGTCAAAGACGCTGCACTCAGGTGTATACTCAAAATCAGAGACGCCTGTGAATCGCACATTGACATCCAGACCTGTGGCCAGTTTAGGCAGCACTGTCATTGCATCGTCCACATTCTGGGGTAGAAAAGAAAAAAATGGATAGATCAAATCAACACATGTATATTTTAAACTTACACAGTGCTATAGGTAAACAACAAGGATATACTGTATAGCACATGGAATTATACCTAGTATCTTAACCTATTATGGAATATAATGTGCAAAATACTGAATCACAGGCTTCCCTGGTGGTGCAGTGGTTGAGAGTCCGCCTGCTGATGCAGGGGACACGGGTTCGTGCCCCGGTCTGGGAAGATCCCACATGCCACGGAGCGGCTGGGCCCGTGAGCCATGGCCTCTGAGCCTGCACGTCCGGAGCCTGTGCTCCACAATGGGAGAGGCCACAACAGTGAGAGGCCCGCGTACCGCAAGAAAGAAAAAAAAATACTGAATCACTACTCTGTACACCTGAAACTAACACAATATTATAAATCAACTATACTTCAATTTAAAAAATAAAATAAAATGGAAAAAAAGAACCTGACACAGTGTTATATGTCAATTAAATCTCAATAAAACTGGGAAAAAAAAGAAAATGATGGATATTCTAGCCTCCCCTCCCGCCACTCTACTCCCACCTCCAGAAAAAAAAAAATTTAATCTTGTTGCTTTTCTTCCCTGGTGTTCTCTTACAATGGAAATTCCTCCCTTGTCTCAACCCTTCTTTATCTTATGTAAATGAACATATTTTCTAGGACAGAGATACACCTTCCCCTCCTGCAGAAAAAAATTATGGTTCAAGGAACCCTCCTGAGAAGCATCAGAAAGGCCTCTCTTAATAGCCCGGGTGTCCCCTTATAAGCCTGCAAACCCCCATGTCCACAGACCTTTCGCCTCACCTGCTGAAAATTAAGCTGAAGTCCTTCTGACTTCTCCTGGGGCTTGATGGACAGAAGGCAGTCTCCTACAAGACAGGATTCCTTATCAGCTTACCCCGCCAACAGTCCCAAAAGCTGCTTCCTCTTCTCCAGGAGAATGGAGGTAATGTCACAGAACCACAGATTTTCAGAGTTGCAAAGGGCCTTAGTTTCTCAGAGGAAGAAATGGGCCCACAAAGGTGAAGGGTACACGCAAGGTTCCATGTGAAAGCTAAAGGAAGAATTGGGGTGACGACCCAGGATTCCTGACACCTTGACTTTTCCTTTTCATTCCCCAGCATTGCAGAGAAGCCCCACCGATTTTTACCTTCCCTGCCACATAAGATCCCCACATGGGGAGTCCCTCAACACTCTGGATTTCTGGCTGAGTAGAGAGTACTGGAAGCTTTTGGGTAATTCCTCTTCAAGGTCCAGTCACTCACCAAGATGGGCCATGAGCTCATCTGATGTGATCACTTCCTTCTGAGGTGGCAGCTTCACCTGGAGGCAAGGAATGATCAAAGTGTTAGCCAGGTGTGTGCTTTCCTTCATGGAGCACTGAAGGAGGAACCCATAGAACGGCAGGGAGAGGGAAGGGGTTGTCCAGCAGCCAGGTGTGGTGGAAAAGAAGGGCTTGCAGCTGGAGCAAGGGAATGAATGTGGAAAACTGCAAGGCATTCCCATTTGCTAGACAGTAGAAGACAGAGGAGTAGGACAGATAATTGTTTTGTTTTGTTTTTACGAATATCTTATCTCATGTGTTCAAGCTGGAGAAATAGGAAGAATAATTTGGAAAGTTTGGTTTGATAAAACCAGAATGATCAAGGTTTTCTGAGCCCCCATCCAAGCTCTCTCTTACCTTCCACTGAAGAAAAAGGATGTTCATGATGGCGATGAGAGGGCAAGGGCCGTTAGTGCTCTGAGTGATGATGGGTGTCCGTTCTCCCTTCCAGGGGATCCACTTTACACAGTAGAAGTCTAGCTCAGGTTGTCGGGCCCTGGGGGACTGGGGAAGCTCTTGGGGCCAGGAGCAGGCCCCCACTGCCTCTACCTCAGGCTGTGTCTCCTGGGCTGGCCCTTGTTGGCTTGAGGTAGCATCAGGTGGAGGGGACTCGAGGTTGTCCCGGCCCTGGGCTGGCAGCAAAGCTTCATCTACTGGCTCCTGTTCTCCAGCTGCCCCCTCAGCCTCTTCGGCATCCTTGTCCTGAGGGGGCTCATTGGGTTCTGACAGGACCTCATGGTTTTCAGGGCTGACCGCTTCTGCAGTCCTGGCCTCACCACAGACTGGATGCTCAGGCTGATGGTGTTCCATGGTCAGGAGGGGTCAAGTGAGGGGCACCAAAGGACTTTATGTCCTCAGGGACTGGCTTAATCTAGGCTTGATATGCAAAAGAGAGAACAATCCAATAAGAAGGAAATCATTGGGCTGGAACGCAAATAGAGCCAGAAAAGTCTTGGAAAAGGAATGTAGTGCAGAAGGCTCGGTTAGCGTCTGTTAGCCACTCCTGGCTACAGGTAGTACAGCTTTGGGGTAAACAGAAGGGCCCCAGGCCGGGCTCTTTCACCTCTAACTTGCTGTGACCAGATAGGACCAATGAGGGTACAGGACTTTCAGGCTTGGGGGGGATGATTCCGGTGGGATTGAAGACATTGGGTGGCGTCAGCTTCCCTGAAACAGGAAGGACAAGGAATGGAGATAAGACAGAAAGGGCGGGTAAAAGGAGAAAGAAGAAAAAGAGATGGAGAAAGAAATGTTAAAACTATACTAATGATTATTAATACAGTGATCTTTAGCTCACCCTGTAATAGGCATCATGTCAGTAAATCCCACCATAGCCAGAATGAGAGTAATTCCTCTGCCCCACCCGAACCCTGTCCCTTGGCTGTTCAGGAAACATCCTGAGCACACATGGCTTATATCTTTAGGGCCATCTTCTCTCTGCCTCATCCCAAGGGCAAAAAGACGAACAGTCATATAGTGCTTGGGGTGAAGAATAAAGAGAGTCAGTACCATGACCCTAAAGGCGAAACACTGGTGAGAAAGAAGTCTTTCTCTTCAAAGGACTCCACCTTCACAACTCCAGATTTACACAATCGCAAACCACAACAAAAAGATCCTGGGAGGAGCTTCCTGTAGGCTGGAGAGGGGAAATGCAGGCCCTGGGGACTTGAATCAGAGATCAGTTCTGATAAGTAATTTCAGATTAGACGTACAACACACACACACACACACCACCCGATCCCATTCTTCCAGTAAGCTTCTCCTGACAGCTAGAGTTGGGATAGCGACGTCTCCTCCGTTCCTCTATGCTCCGAAAACTGCAGAAACCCTGAGATACTCTCTTGCCCACTACATGGAATATGAAAATACTGATTATTGATCTCTGTAAAACAAAAAATGCTCCGTCTCCACTCCTCTACATGTGCTTATGTTCTTTCCATCTATTCCCATCTAGGTTATTTTAGATGTCAACTCTGGACCTGTTTAACCCGCTCTCTACCGGCGCTAAGCATAGACATTTAATTAACACCATGGATCGTAGATAATAAAAAGCCACAAACCCTGCCCCCTGGAAAACATCTCCCTTCAACCTCCTTACTCCCCTCACCCCCTTGATCAGGGTGAGAAAGGGGGAGAAATTAAACTTGTTAGAAATCTTTTCTCTTGCTTCCGTCTAACCTGAGACTATGCTTCCTTTTGCAATCCAGCAGGAATTTAGGGCTAGGGTAAAGCCTGGGGGGTGAAGTTGAGGAACAGATAAGTCACCGAAATAAGCCTAGTCACCCAAATTGATCATCCTCCTGATTCAAATATAATTTATGCTAGCTGCATCTCATTTACCTGTTGTTGATTTAGAATCATAGCAGCAAAAATTGCCTGCAGGCCGTATGCTTTTTTTTCCTCTCTCTCCTTTTTTCCTCCCTTCCCAAATGACACTTAGGATGAGCCTTAGAAGCAGAAACCAGAGCCTGGGACACTTTTTTTAAAGCTTGGAGAAAAACGGCGCTTATTTCTTAGCTTTTCTGTCCAATGCCAGAAATGATCAATAATTAAGCGGGAGTTGGGCCACTAGCTGGCCAGGCCAGTGGGCCAAAAGAACCCAGGAGCTGGATACCAAAGGGAGCTGGGTCTCAGAGAATCTGGGCAAAAAGCTAAGTGGGCTAAGTCTTCAGAAGAGGGGCCAGAAGTGTGAAGGAGGAGTTCCACTCTACAGGGAGCATGCCTGGTGGGTTGGGCATGGAGTATTTCAGAGCAGGAGAGACTCTGAGACTCATAGGTACTCAAACAAATCAGGATTTCATGCTTTTCCTCTTTTCTTAACTCAAGTCCTACACTTTCTCTCCAGGTGGAATTATCCTCTGGTGGCGGTAAGGAAGTCAAAACAGCCCTGGCCCCTCCCTATAGCCAGAGGCAGTAAAATAGCCAAAAGTTGGAAGAAGCACATAAAAGTTGGAAGAAGCATATAAAGAAGCATATAAACCGGGTATGTAGCTTCAAGAAGACACCCGTGCCCCCTGCCCTGGCTCCCCAGGAACTTTACTCTCCCCTCAAGTGCCTGACTGTCCCACTCCAATCTCCCTCTCACTCTGACCCAAATCTTCATGCAACTAGTGATTTAGATATTCCCCTCAGAATAAGGCAACCACAGTGCGCTGTCTACTTGCTAGCAAGGGAGAGGGGGAAGGTGTCATTAAAAGGAGGAAGTGTAGGGACCAAGCAGCATCTCTTTTACATACTCCTTCTGCCTGAGCTCCTCTCGAAATCCAGACTTACAGAGACCCAAGGTGGAAGGACAGCCAGTGTCACCTCCCCAGAGCTGGAGAGGAAAAAGAGCAGTGGGGGTTAGGAGAAAAGGCGAAGGAAATGGTTAAAACAGTTTTTACCTTACAGAAGTGGGTGCTGTTCCAGGACTTAGCAGGGGGGTTCAACTCTGGCAATGCGATGGCGGAGGTGGGTACCGGGAGGGGCGCCGCCACAGTCCCAGCTGCCTTCCAGCTGTCAACGCCAGAGCTTATACAGGTTTACCGAGGTTTACGAGCGGCGGTCCTGGCTGGATGGTGGCTACTTCCGGACTCACGCCCACGACCGGGGGGCACTGGAGGAGGGTGCAGGCAGACAGGGGTGCAGCCCAGGTGCTCCCAGGTCGCTCAGAGCGTCTTCGGGATTTCTGAGTCGCCGAGTCTAGGGCGTGCGCTCCAGGCCCTGTCTACAAGCTGGTTTTCAAAGGAAGTTTGTGGTTTTTCTTTTTTCTGCTTTCTCTCTCTCTCTCTTTTCCCATCAGGACAAAGAAAAATCAGTCAAGGACAAGCTCCCCAAAGGAGGAGGAGCCTGCCCAGCACTGGAGGATTTCCATTAGGGCTTTCTGACCTGGTCAGCAGCTTGGTGATCAGCAGTGAGGGAGAGAAACAAGGAGAGAAAAACAACAGACCCTTTCTCTTCCCTCCGCCTGCCGCTGGAAGGGACGGAGCACTTGTGCCTCTCTGGTGAGAATAGGGAAGAGCAAGGGCCCTTGCCGAGTGGGGAGGAGCAGGGCTGGACAGCAGCAGCTTGTTGGATCTCCCCGGGCATGGCAGTCCTTTGCCCTGGATCCAAAGAAGCAGGGCCAAAGAGCGTGATATTTCCATATTTATTCATTTAAAGTGAAAAAATCCCGATCCCTTCCAAGTCCTTACTGAATCATTTTTTTAGTCCAGAAATGAAACCGGTTGGGCTGTGCCTGGGTAGTGCAGAAGGTGTGGAAGAAGCCCCAGGCTCTGGGGAGAGTGCAGCAGGGAGAAAACTAGCTGAGCAAGCAGGAGATCCAATACGCCTGTGCTCTAGTCCTTGTTCCCACCACGGGCCTCAGCTTCTCATCTGTCACCTCCTCTCAATTCCTAGCTTGGGGAGCAGGAAAAGCTGGTGTGAGGCTGGTGGTAGGAAATAAAGGGATGGATTAATAAATGGGGGAACATTTGATGACGAGAATACCTTTATTTGCAGTACTCTGCACTACCCTGGGGCTGGAAGGTGGCAATTAAAGGAGTTTGGAACCCTACTCTACGTTCTGAAGGGCCCTCCAAGCTCTACTTACAGGGCTGCAGCAGGATGAAACTTCAAGCAACTCCGAAGGCTGAAAGAGCAGTTGTAACAATGAGGGAGGCAGGGAGCAAAGAACCCAGGTTACAACAGTCCAGGAAAAGAATGAGACGTTTGCCGACACTGTAGAAACAAATAGGTGACAGGGCTTCCCTGGTGGCGCAGTGGTTGAGAGTCCGCCTGCCGATGCAGGGGACACGGGTTCGTGCCCCGGTCTGGGAAGATCCCACATGCCGCCGAGCGGCTAGGCCCGTGAGCCATGGCCGCTGAGCCTGCGCGTCCGGAGCCTGTGCTCCGCAATGGGAGAGGCCACAACAGTGAGAGGCCCGCGTACCGCAAAAAAAAAAAAAAAAAAAAAAAAAATAGGTGACAGAAAAGAAGCAGCAGGAGTTGGCGAGAGACTGTAGGTATTAAGTAAAGAAGAGAGGTCAAAGACTATTCAAATGTTTTTATAACACGGATAATCACGCAATTGGTGGTAATGGGTCAGTTTGGTAAGGAAGAGAATTCGAGAGATGAAGAGCTGTTTTTGCCCAGTGTAATTTAAGATGTCAACCAGATGGGCGGTGTAATATATGGAAAGATGCTGTACTTAGCCTGACTCGAGGGAAAGTTCAGATGCCACAAAGATAGGTTATGTGACACATATACACTTGTGATCTCAGAAAATTCTCCTTCCCTCAATTCTTGGGGCCATTTCGGCGCTTCGAGACTACACTTCCCAGGACGCCCTGCACCACGCTCCATTTCGCGCCTCCGGCCCCCACTTCGCTTCTCCCGTGAGTCCCTGGGCGCAGAACTCGGCCTCCGCCGCTGGGGGCGGGGCGACGTCGGACTCCCGGGGCGCTTGCTTACGCACTTCCTCCCGGGGTCGGGGCCGAGTAGCGGTGTGGCGGGTTCGAGTCCCACCTCCCGACTCGCCTCAAGCCCCTGAGCCCGGGGCGGGGCTCATTCGCCAGTTAACCTCTCCGCGGCGAGGGGCGGTGGCGCACCTTGGGCTTCACCATGGAGGACTATCTGCAGTGTTGTCGAGTTGCTCTGCAGGTAACGGACCCCTGTCTGTGATCGTAAGGAATAGATCCTGGCGTCCCGGAAGGACGAAGATGTGGGACCTGGGGAGCCCCGAGGGTCTATGTGGAGGGAACGCGGAACTGTGGGGTGGGGGCTTGGGATCTGATCAGTCTTGGAGCCTGAGGAGTGAGGAACGAGAACCTATCCCTTGAGAGTGGGAATGCTGCTCAGTCACCCCACTCCCGAGCTGGGGGCTCCTGCCTTTGGGGTCTGCCCGAGAGCGGAGAGGCGGAATTGTGGGTCTGGGTCCTGCGTCTGAGCCGCTGCTCGCTGTTTCTGGGTCAGTTCCGTCAAAAGGATCGGAGCTGTGCCTGCCGCGAGGTGTATTTGTTCCTTTCTCCCCGCCCCTCTTTCAGTTCTCCGCTCACGAGGCGTCCCGGGTCCACTGGCCTCCAGGTGAACCCCGGGGGTACGAGCGAAGCTGTGCCCACGGCTTTGTTGCCTCTGAACGGCGGTTTCTGTCTGGCGGTCCTAATTCCTTCTGAATGAAAAGTGGTGGTGTTTTGCTTTAAATCTGTTTTTAAGGTAAACACACACAATACAGCAGGCATGTCTGTTGACGACAACCTGCATTCCTTTGCCTCCAGTTTTCTTCATTGGCCTTAACACACACAAATTACATAAAAATCCGCGGCCTGGACTGGATAAGCACAAAGTGTGTTCGGCATCAAAACTATAAGCATGACTCCTGAATGCTTTGTGGCTTATTTTTGGTACTCTCTGAGCCAGTTGGAATCTCCCAGCCTTGCTGACTGGTCATGCAGCCTTAAGCCGCTATCCCCAGTTAGCAGCAAAAAGCTGGCCAGAGAGAGGCTCCAGGAGGCCACCTGGCCACCCCCCCCACTTCAAGTTACACTACCCCTGGAGAAACCTAGACAGATGGCTGACTTTGTTTCCTTTTTAAATATCTTAAACTCTACAAACTCCCCTGGGCGATAAGATTCTGGTCTTTAACAAATCCTAAAAGTCACCGAATTCCTCCTGCAGACTCAGCTGCTGTCATAAATGAATGTCCTCACCTGAAGAATAGGAGTGAAGTTCAATTTTAACACCAATTGCACCAAATTTTTCCTTGTGAAATACAAATTTGGGGAAAGTTGTTTTAATGCATAAGGCAATTTGGGACCAATTCATTTTGGTTACCTCTGATTTCCACCACAGGGAACTCATTGGAGGACTAATATAGAGTCTTTGTGGCACCATTCCAAGGGCCAAGAAGTTGGATTTTGTTTCCCCCGATAACCCAAATGACCAGTCTGTTTTCCACCATTTGGTAGAGTCCTTGAACCTGAAACCTCACCAGATAGCATTTCATTGCATGCATCTAGACTACAGCATCTACCCTCCAGAAGTGCCCCAGGTTAAGAGTATATCTTCCTCAGGAATGTGAAGCTGAAAAATACTGGATTTTTTCAGTATTACTGATATCCTGACCTTTCTCTGTCTGCATTCATCCCCCAAGGAGCAAGATCTATATCTTCCTTTTTCCAAACTTGTGAAGGTGAAGACATATCTTAGCGCTCTTATCACACAACCTGGCCGGGGCCAGGAGAAATGAGAAAATTAGACTCTAGCAATGTTAGTGGGTGAACTGGTGGCAGGACATACAGGTGGACACCAACAATTTAGATTGCTTTTAATTATAGAAGTAGTAAATGTACATAGGGAAAAATGTTAATACAAAAAGGATATGAACTTAGAAAAAGAAAAAGATCCTTTTTCTTCTCCCTATCCAATTCCCCAGAGGCCACACTGTTGTTTCTTGTGTAAAGAAAGACATGATTTAGACAGAGACACTATTAAGTTTGAATGTTGCTATTAAACCACATATAACTTTTAGGAAATTGTGAATGCTTGCCTTTTACACAAGACAGAAACAGCTGATAACCTAGTCACCTCTCCTGCTGATACCATATTTTCAGCATTTGATACCAGAGAAATTTTCTACAGTCTCTGCCACAATGATAGTAGGTTGTTCCATTTAAAAGAAATCCTGTTTAACTTAATGTCCTATTCATGGTGAGTCATCTTTCACTTTTAGTGGGGAAAAAAAATCTTTGCTTCAGGGTGGGGCTGCATTCAAGTTTAGGTGTTCATCCAGAAGCTTTGGATAATCTGTGTTGTCTGCACTTCTCAGGAATGAGGCAGGAATCAGGAGTGGCTGACTATCCTTAGAAATTTGCAGTTCTTGCATCAGTATCAGTCAGTCCCATTTTCCCTGCTGGGAAGGCTTCTCTATCTCTGGCTCCTTGTCTCCTTTTTTTATTTCTCCCTCATTAACTAATTTGTAGAGTAGGCATCAGACCATATGCAGCCTTGGAAGGGAAGTGGTTGACTTTGCCAGCCCTGAAACCCATCCCCTCTACCCCCGTGTTGCGGCCACAAAGAACATTAGGATACAGTCATTTCAGCTAGTGGGTTTTTCTTTGTTTTTTGGGTTGTTTTGTTTTGTTTTGTTTTGCCTGCGTTGGGTCTTCGTTGCTGCGCGCGGGCTTTCTCTAGCTGTGAGCGGGAGCTACTCTTCGTTGTGCTGTGCGGGCTTCTCATTGCAGTGGCTTCTCTTGTTGCGGAGCACGGGCTCTAGGTGCGCCGGCTTCAGTAGTTGTGGCACGCAAGCTCAGTAGTTGTGGCTCACAGGCTCTAGAGCGCAGGCTCAGTAGTTGTGGCGCGTGGGCTTAGTTGCTCCACAGCATGTGGGACCTTGTTCGAGCCGGACCAGGGCTCGAACCCATGTCCCCTGCATTGGCAGGCGGCTTCTTAACCACTGAGCCACCAGGGAAGGCCCAGGTTTTTTAAAAGAAGAAAAAAAGTTGATATCTACTAGTGGCTCTCAGACTGTATTTCTTCCATTGGCAGCTCAGGTTTCCTCATGGTCTAAGTATAGCTATATTTGCCCTGAACTCTTCCTCTGATGGTCAGAAAACGGAGGCTTGTGCTTTCAGCTAGTGGGGGATGGGGTGGGGGTTAAGAGTTAACATGTTTTTCCTAAACAAAGAGGAGAATGGTACCTTGTAAGTTAGGCATCCATGTACCCGACTTGCCCAGGACAGTCAGTTTATTGAGACATAATCATTAATTGCGCCCCTTTTCATTCTCAAAAGTGTACTGGTTTGAAAAACAAAGTATATAGTCACCTAACTTGTATGCTACGTTAGGGATTTGTGATACATGCCCATGAAAAGATAGTGAGCTCCTTAAGGTAGTAGTTAAGTTCTGTATGAGAATCCCAAGTGCCAGAAGCTGGAAGTGCAGCAGAAGGGACTGCTGTGGCCCGGGTGCAGGGAAGGCTTCACAGAGAGAAGGGGCTTGCGGTTGGGCTTGACTGGACAGCAAGGGCTAGAGAAAGGAGAAGACGGAAGGGAGCTCATCTGTACTACTACAGAGTAGGCTCTTGTGTGCGATCTCATTTAATCCTCATAACAACTTCATGAAATTGGTTACAGTAGTATCCTTATTTTTATATGAGGAAAAAGAGGCTTAGACAGGCCAAAGTCTCACAACAAGAAGCAGAGCTGAGATTCAGCTCCACTCTGTGGTCTTTTCAAATGGCAGTTCTGCTGATTTCAAACAGAGAAGAACAAATAGTGCAAAGGACAGCGCTGGGAATGTGCACATCATGTATTGTGGGTGGCGAATGGACCAGTCAGGGTGGGGTAGTGGTGGGTGCTGACAGGGGAAAGGAATGCCACCACCTCCCTCGGTTGTTCCTGTTCCAAGATTTGCTGAAAGTCCCAGAGTATTCCTTTTGTGTTAGTTCCTTTTGTTTGCCGTCTGAGCTTGACTGAGCACAAGGGGTTAGTCATTCACCTTCCTCTGGGGGTCATTTCTCCTCCCCTCAGAGCCATGAAGTTGCATTTGGTCCCTACTTTCTGCTTTTCTGCTTAATCTTCTCTAGGTGCTGGGGATCTGACTGATCCTGATTGGGCTGCCACTTGGAATGAAACAGCACTAACATGAGTTTTGGAAAGATTCTCCGAAGGCCTCTTCAAGCCCAGGAATAGGCCTCTCCCCCTTGCTCTGCCTTTTCTCTGTTCCTCTTCCCTTTATCCTCCAGAGTCAGGGCCATATGGCCTCTCATGTTTGTATAGTTCCCTCTCTAGAGAACATGGTGCCCTCCCTTACTGCTTCAGTGATCAAGTTATCTCAGCAGCCACTTATCTCAAGTGCTTTGTTGCCACTTTGGTCCACAGCCATCTGGGCAGTTCTTGGTATCCAGGAAACAGAGGGGCCTTCTCTGGTATCAGGAGGACGAATTGCAAGTCAGAGGAGTTAATATAGTCCTTGGGTCTTGGGTACAGAATTCTCATATTGTGTTGGCAAAGAGTTTAATATTGAAAAGAATCTTCCCACTCCCATGCTGTTCAGTATGACTGGGTCTTGGCTGCCACCCTCTTGAAATAGGCTTAGAGAAATGGGCACAGGGGAGAACCTAAGGGCAGACTTTCCCCAGAGGCCCTTTGCCCAAAGCTTTGACAGATAATCTCAGCCTTTTGTCCTTCTCTCTAGGAATGGGAGTAGGAGATGGAGAAGAGGGTGGTTTAAAAATAAAAACCTTTCTAGTTACGAGATAGGACAATTTATGCCATCAGAAGTCTTCTAAAATTGTCCCTTTCTGGCTTTGGCTTTCTGGGCAAGTGAGGGGAGTGGGTAATAGCCAATACAAGGAAGATGATTCTAGTTTCTTCTAGATTCTCTTTTTTCCTTAAGTTACATTACTTGATAAACTGTTCCTTGTTATGTTATATTCCTCTGAACACCTTTCCCACTTTTCTAAAGTCTTCTGTCTAGCAAATCTTCCCTGACTGAAGAAGCCAGAGTGGAGTTTCACCCTTCTGTAACCCAGTAGTTCTCAACTGGGGGTGATTTGGCCCCACAGGGAATACTTGGCAAAGTCTGGAGATTTTTTTTTTTTTTTTTTTTTTTTGCGGTATGCGGGCCTCTCACTGTTGTGGCCTCTCCCGTTGTGGAGCACAGGCTCCGGACGCGCAGGCTCAGCGGCCACGGCCCACGGACCCAGATGCTCCGCGGCATGTGGGATCTTCCTGGACCGGGGCACGAACCCGCATCCCCTGCATCAGCAGGCGGACTCTCAACCACTGCGCCATCAGGGAAGCCCCAGATGCTTTACTTTTGACTTCTCCTCAAGTGCCCAGAGAAGCATAAGAATCAGAGAATGATTTACTGCTGTTCTTCTGAAAGTTAACATTCAAGGAGACAGTGTAGTAGAGAGGAAGGAGCACTTTTCCACTAACTAGATATGTGTGGAATGCTTAAAGCTTAGCTAAAACACTTATGCCCTCTTAGCTAATATCCTTATCCATGAACTGAGGACCCATAAGACTATATGACCTACCTCCTCTGAAGATCAGTGAGAGGATGTGTGTGCAGCCCTACATGAGTATAAGGTAACCGGAAATGGATAGAGATGCTTTTGTTAATTTCCCACTCTCCTGCCTCTCGAGGAGTCCCGACCCATACATGTTGTGCTGGGAAATGAAGCCTGTGACTTGGACTCCATGGTGTCAGCTCTTGCCCTGGCTTTTTATCTGGCAAAGGTGAGTACCTAGGAACAGAGTGCCTTAAAATGAAAAGATCTGGATTCAAGACCCAGCTCTGCTGCTTAACAGCATTTAGCCTTGGGTAAGTCAGATCCCTTAACTTTGCCGAGTCTCCTGTCACCAGCTATAAAATCTGAAATGATAATATTTTGCAGTGTTGCTGTGAGGATCAAATGAACAAATGTATTTTGAAGAATTTGTAAACTATAAAGCAATATTCAAACAGTTAACTATTGAATTCCTTATGGGTATCAGTGGTCTGTGTATGTTCCTCATGCCCATGTCAGCTCTGGAGGACTGATATTGCCTTCTCTCCAGCATCTAGAAGTAGGTCTTTTCCATGAGTTGTCTTGTTGACCTTAATGCTATTGCCAAGAAGGAGAGAGGGGAGGGGTCATCCTTTTATTTTGATAAGACTGGGTAACTGCGGCTTTGAGGAAGGCAGTGACTTACCCAAGATCTTGTCTCCCTTGGTCCCAATAGTCTTGTGACTTTTCCTGTCCTATTACAGAACATAGCCATACCTTCTTTTCACTTTCCTCTCTAGACAACTGAGGCTGAAGAAGTCTTTGTGCCAGTTTTAAATATAAAACGTTCTGAGCTACCTCTACGAGGTGACAATGTCTTCTTCCTTCAGAAGACTCACATTCCAGAGTCCCTCTTGATTTTCCGGGATGAGATTGACCTCCATGCATTGCAGCAGGCTGGCCAGCTCACCCTCATCCTTGTTGACCATCATGTCTTACCCAAGTAAGTGGAAGAAAGTTAAGCTGATACGTACCATGTGCCATGGGCTGTGATAAGTAAGGTTTTTAAAGAGTAGAAGAAAGAATGTTTTCTCACAGGATCTCACAGGCTAAGCATAGTTGATGGGTGATATCAGATACAGAAAGACAATAAAAAATATTGTCAGTTCTCTAGTTATACAAGTAATAAATAGAAACATGGAGAGTTCAAACTAAAGGATAACTCAGAAATATTGTAAATCTACCTTTGGTATCATTGTTTTAAGATTTCATGGCAGATTTATTACAATAGAAACCTTTGAATAATGGTTACAACTGCATTTTTAACTTTTAAAAAGTTAGCAACATCATTTCCTCCATAAAGCAATATCTCTTTAATGCTATTTAACAAACGTACACACCTATAATAATCCCATCCCTAACTTAGGACTGGAAAAAAACTGCCAACAAAGCAATACGAGTCCAAGACCTTCCCAAGTGTGTCTGGCTCCTGCTAATAGTAATATGAATATTTTTTCCTTAAGCACACTGGTTATAGCAGGACAATGACAGAGGACAGCCTAAGGGTACTAATCCATCTATCCACTCGCTCATTAATAAACTTCTATTTAGAGGATGAAGGTGAGGTAGACTCTCAGTTCTCAAGAAATTGTCAGTCAGAGGAGGGAACTAGGTAAACAGGTCATTGTAATGGGTGTTAGAGGTAAGTGGTGACCGTCACTCTAGGGGACAGTAGTTACATGAAGGATGGAGTGGTTAAATATGCAAGAGGGGAGTAGAGGGGAGTGTCAGGAAAGGTTTCCTAATGGAGTTGATCCTTGATCTCAGTCTTGAAAGACTAGGTATTTGCTTGGTGAATGAGGAGTTGAGGTAGTTAGGAAAAGCAAAACGCAGGCAGGTATGAAATAGCGTGGTGAGTTGGGAGAACTGAGATTTGTTTTGCATAACTGGAACGTAAAATATGAGGGAGGAGTAGGACATAAAAAAGATAAGACTAGAGAGGTAGGCAGGGGCCAGATCATGGAGATCTTGTAGGCCTTGCCAAGGAGATTAGACTTTATTTTGAGCAGTGGGGAACTATTGTTAATTCTGTTTATTCCAGATCCTAGCAGAACCAAATTTGCATTTTTCAAATGCTCTTTCACATAGTCCTATGGAGGACAGTTTCGGAGGGCACTGGACGCAGGTGTTTGGTTAAGGAACTATTGGAGTAGTTCAGACGAGAGAGATTGAGGGCCAAGAATAAGGCAGTAGCAGAGGGTTGGAAAGGAGGGAATGGATGGGAATTGAGCCAGAAGCCACAGGTGACCTGCATGAAATTTGGATATTAATTGAATTGAGGGAACAGGAGAGATTTAGCTGTTGGGTGTCCAGGTGTCAACTGGAAAGACAACCCTAAAGGATATCAAATATGTGGGTGAGATACTGGTAGCAGATACTTCGTCAAATTCACCGATACGACGTTTAAAGATGGCTTCAGTTATGATATTTAAGAGAAGGACTGAGAGGAGTGAGGCAGCGGTAGAAGTGATCAGAGGTCTAAGTGTCTGCGTGTGATGTCTGGTTTCTTCATGAGTGAGGTACAGCTGGAGTGCCCCTACCTACCTTTCTTTCTCTTTTCCCCCACACCTCCCCCGTTTCCCCCACAGAAGTGACGCAGCCCTAGAGGAGGCAGTGGCAGAGGTGCTAGACCATCGGCCCATCGATCAGAAACACTGCCCTCCCTGCCATGTTTCAGTTGAGCTGGTGGGGTCCTGCGCTACCCTGGTGGCCGAGAGAATCCTGCAGGGGGCACCAGAGATCTTGGACAGGCAAACTGCAGCCCTTCTTCATGGTGAGGGTGGCTTGGGGGTTGGGACCTGATGAGTTCCTTTATTCCCATGCCAGAGAAGGGAAAGTGGAGAAGTCTATACTCTTCCAGCCTGACCACACCCTCTCAAAGCCATTTAGTAGATATGAAGGAGAGGATTCTTTCAGGGGGCAATTAGGCATGAAAAAGGCTGTGGGATACTTTGTCCTTTGAAGGCCTGTGGAATACTTTGTTGGAGAAAGCAGAAAGGAAGCACAGAACAGACCTAGAAGCTGCCGATTGGTAGCGTTGTATAATGGAAAGAGGACTAGCCAAAGAAGCAGGAAATGAATTCTAATACCATTTCTGCCCAGGAAGTAGTTATATGACCTTGAGCAAATCTCTTAACCTTTTTTGTTCTTATTTTCTCCATTTGTAAAAAAAGAGAGAGAGAGAGAGAGAAAGAGAGAGAGAATTGGATTAGACTATCTCTTCCAACTGGAATTTGGCCTGTGGAAGAGAGGTCATCTCTCTCTGACTAGGTTTCAAAATCTCCAAGAATTGAGATATTTACACTTCCTTTCTACCTTTTCCCCATTTCCCTGACTACATTTTAGTTTGGATTTGGAATGTCTTACTCAGGACATTGTCCCAGTTTGTTTTGTCTTCAGTGAGTTGCCATACAGTCTCCTTTGGTATTGTGTCCATTTGGTTTGAGGGTGATGTGTGTTCTAGTTGTCAGGAATGGAGGGCCACAGGATTTGAGTTCTGCCATCCTCCTTCTCCACAGGAGCAATCATCCTGGACTGTGTGAACATGGACCTTAAAATTGGAAAGGCAACCCTAAAGGACAACCAATATGTGGAGAAACTAGAGGCCCTCTTCCCAGATCTGCCCAACAGAAATGATATCTTTGATTCTCTGCAAAAGGCAAAGTTTGATATATCAGGTATGAAGTGTTAAACTGGTGGACAAAAGCCTTGTTCGTTATGTTCTTGAATACCGTCAAAACAATTTCAGAGCATGCATAATGATTTAAGCTTTATAGCAGAAAGAAGCTAGGTAGTGTGTGAGTCTGATCAACAACTGGATTGTTCTATCCTGGCTATTGGGTGGATGAGAAGGAATATATTAAGAGTCTCAGAGATTTCTAGTCTAATTAGAGAATATAGACATATAAATAAAGTATGCTGAGGGAATACAGTCGTCCCTTGGTATCTGCAGGGAATTGGTTCCAGGATCTCCCACAGATACCAAAATCCTCGGATACTCAAGTCCCTTACGTAAAATGGCATAGTATAATGAATACAGTTGGCCCTCCTTATCCGCGACTTTGAAGCCCGTGGGTACAGAGGGCCAACTCTACTGAATTATCAGAGTGAGATCTAGATAAATGGTTAGGGAAGCAGAAGAAACATTTAGGGTGAATATACAAAGGACGAACGAAGAGAACAAAAAAACTTCTATGATTTGTTACCCAGCTACAGCCTGTTGACGTTAAAAAAAAAGAGAGAGGTCCCACTTATACTTTCAGAAAAGTAAAACAACACAGAATGGGGAAAATCAGGAGTAAAAGCCTCTCCTTCCATTTACCCTTCTCCCCAGAGTCCCTTGCTCTAAAGGTGCCTATTGTGACCCAGTAATCGAAAGTAATTTTTTATTTAGAGTAAATTTCTATTGGGACTTTCCCGGTGGTTCAGTGGGTAAGACTCCGCGCTCCCAATGCAGGAGGCCCGGGTTCGATCCCTGGTCGGGGAACTAGATCCCACATGCATGCCACAATGAAGATCCTGCATGCCACAACTAAGACCCGGTGCAGCCAAAATAAATAAATAAATATTATTTTAAATGAATAAATAAATTTCTATTATATAATTACATCCTGAGTTACTAGCCCTGTTCATTGCCCCAAAGAGAGGCTGTGTTTTTCCTCTTCCTTGACCTGTCTTGGTGTCATCATCTTCCTGGTCTTGGGACCCTGGGTTCTCTTGGTTCTCTTGTTTCACCCTTAGTCTCACGTCCTCTTTCTAGGACTGACCACAGAGCAGATGCTGAGAAAGGACCAGAAGACCATCTCCAGACAAGGCACCAAGGTGGCCATTAGTGCAATATATATGGATTTGGAGGTAAGAGCAAGATGTAGGTATGGGTGGAGAGAGAAAACCTTTAGTTTTGTATGTAACCTTGCCCCTCACTCCTGGCTCACCTCCAAAATGTATCTTACCCCTCCTTTTCTCCATCTCTACTCCACAGTCCATCGTCTCTCACTGCACTACTGTAATGGCCCCCATGCTGGTTTCCCTGCCTCCACTTTTGACCCCTGCAAACTGTTCTCCCCACAGCAGCCAGAGTGATGTCAGATCCAGGGGAGTAACCTGGTGGTCTAGTGGTTAGGACTCAGTGCTTTCACTGCTGTGGCCTGGGTTCAGTCCCTGGTCAGGGAACTGAGATAAAAAAAAAAAAGATATGTCAGATCCTATTGGCCCCCTCCCTTTACTGCCTTTTCATTGTACTTCTAATAAAATCTGAAGGCCTTACAGCGGTTTATAGGGCCCTCCTTTATCAGGCCTTTGTCCTTTTCTCTGACTTCTTCATTCCAGCCCCATTCCTACACTCACAGTACAGTAGCCACCCCAGTTTTCTTTCTGTTTTTCAGAACCATTAAGTTCACTCTTAGCTCTCAACTCAGAGCCTTTGCACTCCTTTTGCAGAGCTGGCTCCTTCTTTTCATTCAGGACTTAGCTCAGGTGTCTTCTCTTTTAAGAGGTTTTTCCTGACCACCCTAACAAAAGTAATATACTCCATGCTCAAAAATCTCTAAATATTACTTTTTTTTTTTGTACATGCAGCTTGTGGAATCTTAGTTCCCTGACCAGGGATTGAACCTGGGCCCCCTGCAGTGGAAGTACGGAGTCCTAACCACTGGACTTCCAGGGAATTCCCATTTTGTTTTCTTCATAGCACTTAGCACACTGAAATAATCATGTTTCATGGTTTCCTTGTTTATTGTCTATATTCCTCTGCTAGTTTATCAGCTCCACCAGAGCAGAGACCCTATTTCTTTTGTTTCTGCTGTATCTCCAGCACCTCTGACAATGCCTGGCACGTAGTGGATGCTCAGTGAATTTTGTCGAATGGGTGGATGAATATAACTCTGATAGTGGTATTTTAATACCTGGTTCCATATCTTATCGGTTTAAATCATTCAACTGATCTGAACACGTACTCTCATAGACTGCACAGCTTTCTCCTAAATAACATGTAAAAATTTTTACTAAATAATTAACTGAAACAGAATAACATGGCCTCTTCCCTTGCTACTTATAACCTAGTTTGGTAACCAGACATAAGAACACAAAAGGCTTGCCGAGTACCATAATCATAGTACAAATTGACTCATTAGAAATGCTAAGGATAAAGAAAAGCCCTGATCTAAAGCAGTTGGTGGTATTATTCATTGGAGGAAATACTGTGTGAGATTTTGGAGAAGAATATAGCTAGATAGACAAAGAATGAAGAGCCAAGGATGCAGTTGTCATGTGTCTGTACTTATTTGTATGCGCCATTGTCCTATTTTAGAATAAAAATACCCTCAAGGCAAAGACCTTGCTTGATTGATTGCAAGAGCAGGATAGCCTTGGACATACCAGGCACATTACTTACATTATCATTTTTTAATTCTTAAAATAATCAAGTTTGGTAAATGATTTATCCTCATTTTACAGATGAGGAAACTTAAGTCCAGGGATCCTTGATCATATAGCTGATAGGTAACAGAGCTGATTTTCAAACCAATTCTGTCTGAACCCAAAGCCTCATTCTGTGAGGCTCATAGAATGGCCTCATAGAAAGGCTCATTCTCCTCATTCTATGTATTGCCTTCCAGCACATAAATAGCACAGAGTAAACATTAGATACCTTTTTTATGGAGTACAAGTCCCAGGTTAACATGCAAAGAAACCCTTCATAAGCATCTTCTGTTGAGGGTGATAATGAGGTTCCAGCGGCAGCCCTCATCCCTGTCCATTTCTTCTGTTTTAGGCCTTTCTGCAGAGGTCTGGCCTCATTGCAGATCTCCATGCCTTCTGCCAGGCTCACAGCTACGATGCCCTTGTCGCCATGACTATCTTTTTCAACACTTACAATGAGCCAGTGCGGCAGTTGGCAGTTTTCTGTCCCCACGCAGCACTCCGAGTGACGGTGAGTCCCTGTCCCTTCTCCAGCCTGAGGACCCTACAGAGTTCTGCCTGTATGCACTGTCCTGTGCTGTAAAGACCTCTCCTTCATTCTTGCATTTATCCAGAGGTCCTTGATCTGTTTCCAGAATCGCCACTACCCACTTTTTTCCATTCTCTCTATGTGTGAATATCCTTAATCATACTCTTGTTGAGAAAGGGAGATTCCAAAGAGAGTTAGAGACACAATTCCTACTTAGAAGGAATTGAAATCAGGTTAAAAGGACGTGTTATAAATCTGGAGTTAATACTTGATTCTTGGTTTAATCATTAATTCCTCACCCCTGAAAATCAATTCCTTTCTTTTTACCTTATTGCCTTGAAAATTGGAAACAGACGAGAAACCTTTTCTACTACTTAACCAGTTTGTGCTAACTCTGTAGAGAAGTGGTCTAGGAGCAGGTTTGGTTTTTTTCCCTGATCTTCCATTTAGCCACCTTTCCCACCTCCTCCCCTTTCTTTTCCTCTGTTGGTTACTGATAAGCCCAGGGAAGAATTTAAAAGTGGACTTAAGGCAGTCCAGGGATTCTTCGGATTTCTTAGCAGTGAGGACTGCTGAAGATTGGTCTGAATACAGCTGGATAATCTTTTTTGTGCATGAAAGGTATGTCTGCCCCTTCCCACCTCTCTGTCTTTATCTTCTCCTCCAGGAAGCAAATGTAATTTCATTCAGTGGAAAGTAGTTTGGCATTGTGGAAAGAACTACAGCCTTTAAAGGCAGATAGATAGGCTTTTCTGTCCCAGATTTGCCACTTACTTGCTCTTTGACCAAAGGCAAGTCAGTTGACTTCTGATTCTGTAAATGTCATATTACCACCTACTAATTAGTGTGATGTAATCATTAAACATAATATCATATGTAAGGTTTATTGCTGGGCACAATGCTCTCTTACTAATCATGTCATGAAGGAAAGGGTGCTTCGACCGTACGAAGTACCTCTCCCCACCTTCCTAAATCTCCCCTCCTTCTCCCTGCCATGGTCCCTCTGGAACTCTGTAGGTATCTGATAACTCTACCATTGCCCAGGCTGCCTCTGTGCCGGAAAATGATAGTCCTCTTTTCATGGTCTGCCCTACCATTTCCTCTCTTCCTCCTTTGTTAGAAATAGTATAATATAGTAATTTAGAACACCAGCTCTGATGACAGACCTGAGTTCAAGTATCAGCTTTGTTTCATTCAAACTTGACCTTTGGCGACACATAGTAATCAAACAGACTAGAATTAAAGACAAAGAAAAACTCTTAAACACAACAAGGGAAAAATGACAAATAACATACAAGAGAACTCCCGTAAGCTTAATAGCTGATTTCTCAGCAGAAACTCCACAAGCCACAAGGGAGTGGCACGATGTATTTAAAATGATGAAAGGGAAGAACCTACAACCACGGTTACTCTATCCGGCAAGGATCTCATTCAGATTCGATGGAGAAATCAAAAGCTTTACAGACAAGCAAAAGCTAAGAGAATTCAGCACCACCAAACCAGCTCTACAACAAATGCTAAAGGAATTTCTCTAAGTGGGAAACAAGAGAAGAAAAGGACCTACAGAAACAAACCCAAAACAATTAAGAAAATGGTAATAGGAACATACATATCGATAATTACCTTAAATGTGAATGGATTAAATGCTCCAACAAAAAGACACAGGCTCGCTGAATTGATACAAAAACAAGACCCATATATATGCTGTCTACAAGAGACCCATTTCAGACCTAGGGACACATACAGACTGAAAGTGAGGGGATGGAAAAAGATATTCCATGCAAATGGAAATCAAAGGAAAGCTGGAGTAGCAATATTCATATCAGATAAAATAAACTTTAAAATAAAGACTGTTACAAGAGACAAGGAAGGACACTACATAATGATCAAGGGATCAATCTAAGATGAAGATATAACAATTATAAATATATATGCACCCGACATAGGAGCACCGAAATACATAAGGCAAATGCTAACACCTATAAAAGAGAATATCTACAGTAACACAATAATAGTGGGCGACTTTAACACCTCCCTTACACCAATGGACAGATCATCCAGACAGAAAATTATTAAGGAAACACAGCTTTAAATGACACAATAGACCAGATTTAATTGATATTTATAGGACATTCCATCCAAAAACAGCAGATTACACTTTCTTCTCAAGTGCGCACAGAACATTCTCCAGGATAGATCACACCCTGGGTTACAAATCAAGCCTCGGTAAATTTAAGAGAATTGAAATCATATCAAGCATCTTTTCTGACCACAACACTATGACATTAGAAATAAGTTACAGGGAAAAAAATGTAAAAAACACAAACACATGGAGGCTTAACAATATGTTACTAAATAACCAAGAGATCACTGAAGAAATCAACGAGGAAATCAAAAAATACCTAGAGACAAATGACAATGAAAACACGACGATGCAAAACCTGTGGGATGCAGCAAAAGCAGTTCTAAGAGGGAAGTTTATAGCAATACAATCCTACCTCAAGAAACAAGAAAAATCTCAAGTAAACGATCTAACCTTACATATAAAGGAGCTAAAGAAAGATGAACAAGCAAAACCCAAAGTTAACAGAAGGAAAGAAAAAGATCAGAGCAGAAATAAATGAAATAGAAACAAAGAAAACAACAGCAAAGATCAATAAAACTAAAAGCTGGTTCTTTGAGAAACAAAATTGATAAACCTTTGGCCAGACTCATCAAGAAAAAGAGGGAGAGGACTCAAATCAATACAATTAGAAATGAGGGACTTCCCTGGTGGAGCAGTGTTTAAGAATCCACCTGCCATAAATGCCCATCGACAGACGAATGGATAAAGAAGATGTGGTACATATATACAATGGAATATTGCTCAGCCATAACAAGGAATGAAATTGGGTCATTTGTAGAGACGTAGATGCATCTGGAGACTGTCACACAGAGTGAAGTAAGTCAGAAAGAGAAAAACAAATATCGTATATTAACGCATATATGTGGAACCTAGAAAATGGTACAGATGAACTGGTTTGCAGAGCAGAAATTGAGACATAGAAGTAGAGAAAAAACGTGTGGACACCAAGGGGGGAAAGCAGTGGCGGGGGGTGGTTTGGGATTGTGGTGTGGTGAATTGGGAGATTGGGATTGACATGTATACACTGATGTGTATAAAATGGATGACTAATAAGAAAAAATAAATAAATAAAAAATAAAAAAAGAATCCATCTGCCAGTGCAGGGTTTGATCCCTGCTCCGGGAAGATCCCACATGCCACAGAGCAACTAAACCCGTGCACCACAACTGCTGAGCCTGTGCTCTAGAGGCCACGAGCCACAATTACTGAACCCGCGTGCCACAACTACTGAAGCCCACACGCCTAGAGCCTGTGCTCTGCAACAAGAGAAGCCACCACAATGAGAAGCCCGTGCACCACAACAAGGAGTAGCCCTACTTGCCGCAACTAGAGAAAGCCCACATGCAACAATGAAGACCCAACGCAGCCAAAAATAAATAAATAAAATAAATAAATTTTTTTAAAATAAAATACAATTAGAAATGAAAAAGGAGAAGTTACAGCGGACATTGCAGAAATACAATGCATCGTAAGAGACTACTACAAGCAACTCTGCGCCAATAAAATGGACAACCTGGAAGAAATGGACAAATTCTTAGAAAGGTATAACCTTCCTAGACTGAACCAGGAAGAAATAGAAAATATGAACAGACCAATCACAAGTAATGAAATTGAAACTGTGATTAAAAATCTTCCAACAAACGAAAGTCCAGGACCAGATGACTTCACAGGTGAATTCTATCAAACATTTAGAGAAGAACTAACACCCATCCTTCTCAAACTCTTCCCAAAACTTGCAGAGGAAGGAACACTCCCAAACTCACTCTGTGAGGCCACTGTCACCCTGATACCAAAACCAGACAAAGGGGCTTCCCTGGTGGCGCAGTGGTTGAGAGTCTACCTGCCAATGCAGGGGACGCGGGTTTGTGCCCCGGTCCGGGAAGATCCCACATGCCGCAGAGCAGCTAAGCCTGTGAGCCATGGCCGCTGAGCCTGCGCATCCGGAGCCTGTGCTCCACAACAGGAGAGGCCACAACAGTAAGAGGCCTGCGTACCAAAAAACCCCCAAAAAACAAAAAAACAAAAACCAGACAAAGATACTACAAAAAAAGAAAATTACAGACCAATATCACTGATGAATATAGATGCAAAAATCCTCAACAAAATACTAGCAAACAGAATCCAACAACACATTAAAAGGCTCATACACCATGATCAAGTGGGATTTATCCCAGGGATGCAAGGATTCTTCAGTATATGCAGATCAATCAATGTGATACACCATATTAACAAATTGAAGAATAAAAACTATACGATCATCTCAATAGATGCAGAAAAAGTTTTTGACAAAATTCAACACCCATTTATGATAAATAAACTCTCCAGAAAGTGGGCATAGAGGGAACCTACCTCAACATAATAAATGCCATATATGACAAACACACAGCAAACATCATTCTCAGTGGTGAAAAACTGGAAGCATTTCCTCTAAGATCAGGAACAAGACAAGGACGTCCACTCTTGCCACAATTATTCAACATAGTTTTGGAAGTCCTAGCCACGGCAATCAGAGAAGAAAATGAAATAAAAGGAATATAAATCAGAAAAGAAGAAGTAAAACTGTCACTGTTTACAGATGAAATGATACTATACATAGAAAATCCTAAAGATGCCACCAGAAAACTACTAGAGCTAATCAATGAATTTGGTAAAGTTGCAGGATACAAAGTTAATGCACAGAAATCTCTTGCATTCCTATACATTAACAATGAAAGATCGAGGGATGGGGAGGGTGGGAGGGGATGTGGGAACAGATGTATATGTATGACTGATTCACTTTGTTATAAAGCAGAAACTAATAAAAAAAATAGAAAAAAAAAAACAATGAAAGATCAGAAAGAGAAATTAAGGAAACAATCCCATTCACCATTGCAACAAAAAGAATAAAATACCTAGGAATAAACCTACCTGAGGAGGGAAAAGACCTGTACTCAGAAAACTATAAGACACTGATGAAAGAAATCAACAATGACACAAACAGATGGAGAGATATACCATGTTCTTGGATTGGAAGAATCAATATTGTGAAAATGACTGTTCTACCCAAAGCAATATACAGGTTCAATGCAATCTCTATCAAATTACCAATGACATTTTTTACAGAACTAGAACAAAAAAATCTTAAAACTTGTAAGGAGACCCAAAAGACCCCGAATAGCCAAAGCAATCTTGAGGAAAAAAAGCGGAGCTGGAGGAATCAGACTCCCTGCCTTCGGACTATACTACAAAGCTACAGTAATTAAGACAATATGGTACTGGCACAAAAACAAATATAGATCAATGGAACAGGATAGAAATCCCAGCGATAAACCTGAGCACCTGTGGTCAACTAATCTATGACAAAGGGGGCACAGATATACAATGGAGAAAGGACAGTGTCTTCAATAAGTGGTGCTGGGAAAACTGGACAGCTACATGTAAAACAATGAAATTAGAACACTTCCTAGCACCATACACAAAAATAGACTCCAAATGTATTAAAGACCTGAATGTAAGACTGGACACTATAATAAACTCTCAGAGGAAAACATAGGAAAAACACTCTTACACATAAATCACAGCAAGATCTTTTTTGACCCACCTCCTAGAGTAATGGAAATAAAAACAAAAAGAAATAGGACCTAATGAAACTTAAAAGCTTTTGCACAGCAAAGGAAACTATAAACAAGATGAAAAGACAACCCTCAGAATGGGAGAAAATATTTACAAACTAATCAATGGACAAAGGGTTAATCTCCAAAATATATAAACAGCTCATGCAGCTCAATATTAAAAAAACAACCCAATCCAAAAATGGGCAGAAGACCTAAATAGATATTTCTCCAAAGAAGACATACAGATGGCCAAGAGGCACATGAAAAGCTGCTCGACATCATTAATCGTTAGAGAAATGCAGATCAAAACTACAATGAGGTATCACCTCACACCAGTTAGAATGGGCATCATCAGAAAATCTACAAACAACAAATGCTGGAGAGAGTGTGGAGAAAAGGTAACCCTCCTACACTGTTGGTAGGAATGTAAATTGATACAGCCACTATGGAGAACAGTATGGAGGTTCCTTAAAAAACTAAAAATAGAATTACCATATGACCCAGCAATCCCACTACTGGGCATATACCCAGAGAAAACCATAATTCAAAAAGACACATGAACCCCAATGTTCATTGCAGCACTATTTACAATAGCCAGGACATGGAAGCAACCTAAATGTCCATCAACAGATGAATGGATACAGAAGATGTGATACATATATACAATGGAATATTACTCAGCCATAAAAAGGAACAAAACTGGGTCATTTGTAGAGACATGGATGGACCTAGAGACTGTCATACAGAGTGAAGTAAGTCAGAAAGAGAAAAACAAATATCGTATGTTAACACATAAATGTGGAATCTAGAAAAGTGGTACAGATGAACTGGTTTGCAAGGCAGAAATAGAGACACAGATGTAGAGAACAAACGTATGGACACCAAGGGGGGACAGCAGGGGCGGGGTGGTGGTGGGATGAATTGGGAGATTGGGATTGACATATATACACTAATATGTATAAAATAGATAATTAATAAGAACCTGCTGTATAAAAAATAAATAAAATTCAAAAAAGAAACAGAAACAAAAAAAACTTGACCTTTGGCAAGTTACCTAATCTAAGCCTCAGTTTCCCTACCTGTAAATGAGGGTAATAGTAATACCAACCTGTAGGGTAGTTGTGAGGATTAAATGAGGAAATTAATATTTGAAAATGGCCAGACGTGGCACAATGCCTGGCATACTTCCCACCCCAACTTGATCTATTTATTCTTTCTGCCTGTATTCTTCTCCTGACCTCAATATAGTAGATGCTTGTCCCATCTCAGCTACAGATAGAGTTCAAGTTTTTGAGCACAGGAATACCCTTGGAAATAACAATATTCCAGGAGGTGGGAGTCCCACGTTCTGGTTCAGACTCTACCATCATCTGCATTCAAGGCACTTAATCTCTCTGGGCTTTGATTTACTTATGAATAAAATGAAATATATCATCTCAAATGTTTCTTCTGTTTCTAAAATACTGTGTGTATTAGCTGATGTGCCTTTGTTGCAGGCAATAAAACAACGCTAGATGACTTAATTAAAAATATATTTTTTTTCTCCTCTATAAGAGAAGTCTCTTAGAAGTCAGCTTTTTGCTTCACCACCTTATATACCACCTCCCCATCTTGTCTCCTTTTTAGGTCTGTGGAGTCCTGGAACGCTCCCACTCTCCGTCCCTGAAGCTGACCCCTGCCCCAAGCATCCACCCTAACCTCCAAGCCTATCTTCAAGGCAACACCCAGGTCTCTCGAAAGAAACTTCTGCCTCTGCTCCAGGAAGCCCTGTCAGCATATTTTGACTCCACGAACATCCCTTCAGGACAGCCTGAGACAGAGGGTGTGTCCAGGGAGCAGGTAGACAAGGAATTGGACAGGGCAGGTAACTCCCTGATTCCTGGACTGAGTCAAGATGAGGAGGAGCCTGCACTGCCCCCCACACCCATGAACAGCCTGGTGGATGAGTGCCCTCTGGATCAGGGGCTGCCGAAATTCTCAGCCGAGGTCATCTTTGAGAAATGTAGTCAGATCTCACTGTCAGAATCTACCACTGCCTCCCGGTCCAAGAAATGACTGTTGGGAGGGGAGGGGGAAGTGAGAGAGGTTGCTTGAACCACCCTGAATGCATGTTTTGAGATGTTTCAGCAATTTTGTCTTCATTGTTCCAGGATCTGGTATACTGTTCTCATAAACCTAGGAGGAGAAAGAAGTAAAAGAAAGCTGAGCTGGCTTTCTCCCTTTTCCCCCCAGTCTCTACCAATCAAACAAATTTTATTAGTTAATTTAACTCCTTAAATCTGCACTGACTGTCCTCTATTTCATTTGCCAGGGTCATGGTGTGATAACATACACAGTTCCAGCAGAGTGGCACAGAAAGAATGTGCACCCCAAAAGTGCCCTAAGTCAGGCTTTTTAACAGAAACGGTATTTCTTATGGAACCAAACGTTCATTGTCTCCAGTGTTCATTTATTCTCTTATTAATTCAAGTATTTATTGAACACAATACCTACTATTAGCTTCTTCCAGTTTTTAGCCTTTTGTTGATTTTCACCTCCATGACTCCTCTTTCTGCCCCCAATTAGGTGATGGTGTCTGATTCCCAGTTTGCTAAATTTCTATTCTGAGCTTATTGTGACTGTTTCGGGATTGTTTGGGAGCAGATTGGAGGCCATTATCTTCTGTCCTGATCAGCTGGCCTGACTCTCAGTTTCTTTGGATCCCTCTGACTCAGAGCCACAGGGACCCTGAAGAGACCCAGAAGACCCCTGGTTCTTGAGAGTTCAGGAGACACCTGGGAAAGCCTTAAGACCTCATGGGCACTCTTCGCAAAAGACAGTAGAACTACAATGAGACCCCTGGCTCTGTCGATTTCTTATCCATCTCATTTTCTCCTTGGGCCTAGTAGAAGGAAACATGGAGTTCATACCGAGTGCCATCAACTGTATGTCTTTTGTCCAGACACTCACTCCTCTAGATATCATTTCCCTGTCTGCAAAACTGATGTTCCCTGGTTTCTGTGATCTGCCTGTTGCCACACCGTCCTTTCTTGCCTCTGCTTCTCTGGTTTTTTGTTTGTTTCTTTGTTTCTTTTTCCCTGGGAATGCTCAGGGTCACTGAATTGTCTGTTTATTTGTGATTGTACCAAGGTACTCAGCCTCATGTAGCATGTACAGGGGTATGATTCATACCATAGTGACCCAGCAAAGAGCTCCCTTCCACCGACTTGTTCTGCATGTGTAGAGTCTCCCTCTTCTCTTCAGACCAACCTGTTCCCCCTTTTCCTACCCCACAGCTCTGCTCCCTGTAAGTTTTCAACAGTTTCACTGAACAGTGGAGTATGTGATGGTTTTGGCATGATGTCTTCATATGAGGGAAACTGACTTCACTTTGAGGGGGTGTTTGTAGCCATTGGAAGGTAAAATAGTGGCGTGATTACTGAACCAAAGGAATTTATGTTTTGTAACTTGGGTACTTTTATTTTGCATTTTGTTAAAGTATTAAATACTTTTTTCCTGTTTGGGGCCTTATTGTCTCTTTTTACAACTATAATCAGGCCTTTCCCTCTGATAATTGTTTTAACCTCCTCAAGATTCATTTCCCTTCTTTCTGCTGTACTTACTGTCTTCCTTCTGTTGACCCTTTTTGGGAATAAGGAGCAACAGTCTTATGTCTCCCCTCATCCTCAGCCTTTCCTTTAATTTGTTTCTTCCAGAACCCTCTTTATAACATACTTCTGTGTCCTTGATTCTGCTTATGCTTGAAAAGTAGGCCCACGATAGTCTTAAAACTAAAATGGTTTCTACCATTACCTCTTTTTTTTTTTTAAAGCAGCTTCCAGAAGGTTTTAAGGAGTCTAGAAAATTGCCTTCTTTGACTCACCCAAGACTAGCCACTTTAGAATATGTAGTCTCCTCCCCAGAACCCGCCCCAATAGGCATGGTTTCTCTTTTGTGCAAACCTGCTTCTTCAGAAGGGAGGTGGCAAAACCTGTTTGAAGGTGAGGTTACTTACCTCCCTTCCACCCTTCCCTCCTCCTTGGAGGCAAGAGCAACAACAGCTGAGACAGAGAAAAAGGGGATACAGAAGTGTTGGGGAGCTGAGACATCCGGCTCCCCGACAACTCCAAGTGTTTAAAGGCAACAGGAAGACTTCTGAAGATGGGAACTATACAAGAGGCAGGAGAAAAGACATTGGATCTCGGGTAAGGAAGACGCTGGCTAACTTGATTGGAAACAAGGAGTGAATAGTCTTAAGGGACTTTCCCACCATCCAGCTCTTTCCAAGTCAAATCTCGGGTTCCTAGAGGAGATAAGACTGTAAGATAATTAATTTGCAGAGAAGGGATGGAGGTGCTTTAGGTAGGAAATATCAGTAAGGTATGGGAATTAGGGAACAAGGGATTCCAGGATAATTCCCTAGTGCTTTTTTTTTTTTTAAGGAAGTTTCTATATTTTGTTTTGATAAATCTGCCCCGTTTTCCGGTTTCTAATACCCACCCTCCAGAATGGCCATCAGGAAAGCTGACCCAGAACTAAGTTAAGGTCCAGGTTCTCCTTCCCAGCAAATCTCTCTTCCTCCTTACCTTCTTCCCCTACCCCTCCACCGTGGTTTCCCGTCACCACTCCCTAGTGTGGTGGAGGAAAGGCAGGCCTGACTAGGTGACATCTTCCCCAACTTTGCCCAGTGACAGCTGGGCTGGTCTGTCTGGTTCCAGCCAATTGTAATGTGAAATACCTCTCACCCCTACTGTGCAGGTGGAGCAACTGCCAACAGGTAAAAATAATTAGCTTTACCTTCCATACCTCCTCTGCTCCTAAACTCAACAGTAGGGGTGATGGCTCTCTAACAAATGGTGAAAGTGGTAGAAACATCTAGGAGACAAGAGATCTGACTTCTTCTTAAGGCCTGCCCTCTGCTCTGTACCTTAATTACTGCTCTTCATTCCAGTTCCCTTAAGACACTGCCTAGTTTGTCTCATAATAATCTTTTTTTTCTGGGAGACTATAAGGTCAGGGAGAATGCAGAAATAGCAGTACTAGGAGCATCCTTGAGACTTGGGGAACTGGAGCTGAAGGAAGACTGGCAGGATGAAGAATCCCCTAGGTGAGGAAGTATGAGCGAGGCTGGCAAAAGGGAGGGCTGGTCACAAGTGGAAGGCAGCGATGGTAAATTGGGACTTGAAGGAAAGAGGTGGGGAAATGAAGAGGTGATAACATCGTGGCAGGGAGACGGAATTGATAAGTTGATACAAGCTTAATGCCTTTAGCCTATATTTCTTCCCCCTTTTCATCTTTTCCCCTCTAGATTGCTTCCTGAAGAGGCTGACCCTTCTGGAGATCCTCATAATCCTGAAAGAGACTCACAGGCAGGTAGGTAAATTAGAACCCAGACCTCCCTGATTCTAGTCCAGGGAAGGGTTATGCCACCCTGTCCCTTGCAGTTCTACTTCCCAAATGTCCCGTGTTAGTCCTTCTTTAGAATCCACCCCATATTATCACTTACATAGACAGGAATTCTAACATCCCCCACCAACACAAACCCATCTTTCTCTTCCTTTTTTTTCCCTCCTCCAACCCCAGGAACCCCCAGCACTTCAGCCCTGTGTGGCCAGCGCCCCATGCGTAAGCGTCTTTGTGCCCCAGAGTTGCGACTGAATCAGACTAAGGGGCCTGGAGATAACGGAGCTTCTCCCACCCACTCTGTACCTTCCTCTCCTGATGGCAGTTCTGACCTGGAGGTAGACGAGTTGGAGACACCTTCAGACTCGGAGCAGCTGGACAGTGGACATGAATTTGAATGGGAAGGTGGGAAAGAAAGCTGAAGACTGAGCTGGTAGAAGTAGAGGCCAGTGTTAAAAAAGCTCAGGATGGATTTAATGAGACTGAAGTTAGAATTAATAAGGTGGGGACCAAGAGGTAAGACCAGCAAAATTTCCTCAGAATGGAAAGGTAGAGCTTATTGGTCCAAAGTGAGAGTAGTCAGTATAGCGGGGAGAAGGGGGTACTTCATTTATTGAGGGAAATTTTATTGAATAACTGTTATATTGCTATCATTGAGCTAGAACTGAGTTATGAATAAGATAATCCCTACCCTCAGGGAATTCTCTGTTTAGTATGAAATAAACATATATACAAATAAGTGCAGTTAAAGGTTATGATCTACATGTGTATAGGGTACAGTGTAAGCAGGAAGAAGGCAAAGGTCAGTTCCACCTGAGAGGTGTTAAGAAAGACTTCACAGAGGATGCCATTCTGAGCTTATCAGGTAGTTGGAGAGGCATTCTAGGTGGAAGAAGCAAATTGGACAATAGCATGGCATGGTGGGGAATTCAGAGTATTAAGTATGACTATTTAGGTATTAAGGAAAACTTTGTTTCTTCTCTACTCACAGCACTTTTGGCACCAAATGTATGGGTTTTCCCCACACCAAGCAGTTCTCCAACTCTCCAGACACAAATTGGGTGTCCTAGAATTCAGTCACGACACTTAACTGGAGTTCGCACAGACACCACAGGTTAAGGGCTCACCCACAAGACTGCCCCAGACTTCAGACACCAATCACACGTCCAGGTTGTCACCTGTGCTTCTGACCGACAGGCGATAAATCAGAGGTGCCTGCCACCCCCTCCTCAGGTTTGATAATTTGCTAAAACAGCTCACAGAACTTGGGAAAACAGTTTATTTACTAGATTACAGGCTTATTATGAGAGGATACAGATCAGGAACATCCAGAAGGAAGCAATACACAGGACAAGTTACGTGAAAGGAGGTGTGGAGCTCCGTGGTTGCACCACCCTCCCAGCACCTCCATGTGTTCACCAACCCAGAACCTCTCAGAACCCCTTCAGTTAGGGTTTTTTTATGGAGGCTTCATATGTAGGTATGATTGATTAAATCACTGACCATTAGTGATTTAGCACAACCTCCAGTCTCTCTCCCCTCCTCAGAGGTCAGAGGGTAAAAGTTCCAAACCTCTAATCATGTGGTTGGTTGGCCTGGCAACCCGCCACTCATCCACAGAAGTTTTCCAAGGTCACCTCATTAACATAAACTTCTGTGGTTGAAAGGGGCTTGTTATGAATAGGAAAAGATACCTCTTTTACCTTTATCATCAGGAGCTGTTTTAGAAGCCAGGAACAAAACCAAAATATATATTATTATATCACAGAATATAATATATATTCTGTGGCTGGGAGGTGAAGAGAGAATGACAAAAGACTGTGTTAAGTAGGCAAGGGTCAAATCATGGAGGTCCTTGCTGCCACACTGAGTTTAGATTTTATCCTGTAGGCAATGGGGAGTCCCTTGAATGGTTTTAATCAAGGGACTAACATGATCAGATTTGATGGCTTTCAAAAGATTGAAAACAACCTAAAGGTCCATAAATAGGATGTCAGTTCTACAATATTATAGTACATCCATACCATGGAATACTAAATACTAGGCACTATTTTTTAAGATGAAGCAGTTCTTTTTATTGCTATGGAAAGATCATGCAAAATTAGTGAGTATAGTATATTGTATTTTATATATATTGCCATTTGAGTGAAAAAGGGAGAGAAGAAAAGAAAGCTTGCTCTAGCAGTGGTGTAAAGGGGAGAATGGAGGAAAACAGACAAGAGGCAGGGAGAACGAGTTAGGAGGCTAGTACTAAGGCCAGATGAGAAAGGCTCAGAACCTGTACCGGGACACTAATAGTGGAAAGAATGATAAAAGGAGGATATAATGGAGATGGATGGAGGAGGATCTGGGGTCCTGTTGGCTTGACGGCTGGTAGAGAAGAAAGAGTCTCGGATGACAAAGAGTTTTCTCTCTCAGGCAACTAGATGGATGGTGTCATTCATCAAGAAAGAATATGAGAGAGAATAGGAAGAGAATGAATTTGAGTTGCACTTGGAGTCTGGTGACTTGGAGATGACAGAGAAACACAAAATAGTGATGTCCACTCTAGGCATTTAGGGATATGGGTCTGGTGGTAGGAGAGAAGTCTGGGTTAGAAAGGAATCATCGCCTTACTGGCAGTAATTGAAGACATGGGAATAAATGAGCTCACCCAAGGAAGGAAAAGCATGGGCAGAAAGAATCTGGAAAAAAGGCAAGGGCCATCAACCTACCATAGTGTAAGGTTACCTCCAGGCCATTGTCTAGTGAAAAAGTGAAGATAATGAGTCACAGGAAAGAGACACCAGCAAGGGGTTGGGTTGATTGGACAAACTAGGGCTAGAGTCATGGGTAAAAAATGAGGAATTAGATGTTGAGGTAATAAACTCTAAGAATCTGAGGAACTTACAAGATACTGAAGGTATGTATTCTGCCTTGTTGATCCTTCCCCATCCCACTTTTTTAGATGAGCTGTCGCGGGCAGACGGCCTGGGGGCCAGTGAGGCAGCTGAAAGGCTGGGCCAGGGTTGTATGTGGGATGTGGCTGGAGAAGACGGTCATCGCTGGAGGGTGTTCCGAACAGGACAGCAGGAGCAGCGAGTGGACATGACCGTCATTGAGCCCTATAAGAAAGTCCTATCTCATGGAGGTAATGGAGGGGTAAGAACTGTGACTTCTTAAGTAAAATGCCGAAGCTGGAAATTCAGTTATGGGTTCAGAATCCTTCCTGCAACTTCTAGAGACCCTCAGAGTCTCTCAACCTAAACAGATGTACTGTCCATCAATACTTATTTGTTGACTGAATGAGTTTTCCGCTTCTCCTCCTCAGGCTACCATGGTGATGGCCTCAATGTTGTCATCCTCTTTGCTTCCTGTTATCTACCCAGAAGCAGCATCCCCAACTACACCTATGTCATGGAACACTTGTTTAGGTGAGGTGGAAGGCTTAAAGTGCTCCAGAGTGGATGTTAGAGAGGGAAACATTAAAAAGAACCCCTTCTCTGATCAGTAACTGACTGTAGAGTCTACAGTAAGGTGCCTCTCTCTCCCCACAACCCCAAACGCATACCTTCACTGACAGTTTCATCTCCCCAGGTATATGGTGGGTACTCTGGAGCTGCTGATAGCTGACAATTATCTGCTTGTTTACCTGAGTGGAGGCACGAGTAGGGCCCAAGTTCCACCTCTGAGCTGGATACGCCGGTGTTACCGCACCCTGGATCGGCGGTGAGCCTCTAGGACAAGAGGGCTACCACGCTCTATCTTATCTTTTTCTTTTCTATCTTTCCATTCTTTCTTCCATTCAATCTCTTCCACTTTTTTTTTGACCGTGCCACGTGGCTTGCAGGATCTCAGTTCCCAGACCAGGGATTGAACCTGGGCCCTGTCAGTGAAAGTCCGGAATCCTAACCACTTGGCCACCAGGGAACTCCCTCTTCCACTTTTCTTTATCCCTCTATACCCCTTTCCAAGCCTCTCCTATCTTCTGTCCTCTCTTGGAGTCATGGAAATCTAGTTTAAAATCTTGCCTTTATCACTTACTACCTTCATGACTGTGGACAAGTCACTTAACTTTCTGGGACTCAGTTTCCTTCTCTGTAAAATGTCAATGATAATACCTTTGCCACTGAGTATTTGAATCAAATAAATCAACATGGTGCATTGCCTGGCACATGGAAGGCAGCCCTTCCTTTTCTCATAGTCTTGCCATTTATTTCACTTTTCACATCTCCATTGTCTTCTTTTCTTGTCTGCCTTCATCTCTGACCCTTATGCCTTTTTTCCTTGATATCCCTTTTCTTGTTTCCTTTCTTCCCTCCGTCTTCCATTTGCTCACTTTTCTCTTCTTGTTCCTTTTTTTTTCTCCTCACTGGTCTTCACCTGGTCATGGAGGGATGGAGGAGTGTACAAAAGGAACTATGGGAGTGTAGGGCACAGGAAAGAAGTGGGGTAGAGAAGGCCAGGCTAAGGTATTCCAAGAGGAGAGTTTCCTAAAAATGAGGAGGCTAAGCAAGATGGATGGAGCTGAGACTGCAGTTAAAGGAATGGGGATTCGACCCAACTATCAGAGAAATCTATAAATTAGAGAAGAAGAGAAGGAAGTTAAAGTACAGAAGGTAGCTCCACCTGATCTTCAGGCATGAAGGGGACGGAGAGTTGAATGGTCTCATCTTCTTCTTCAGGCTCCGGAAAAACCTGCATGCCCTGGTTGTTGTCCATGCTACATGGTATGTGAAGGCATTCCTGGCACTGCTTCGGCCCTTCATCAGGTACTAGCTTGGGGGACAAAGACCCCGTTTCCACTCTCCCCATTTTCACAATCAAGATTAAGAACTTCTTGTCCCACCCTGACTCTTTCTAGCCTTAACCACTCTCTACTTATTATGTTTCCCTTTGTAAGGATCTCCAGGAGCCCTCTTCCCCGTATAAAACACACTTGGTTGATCCTCTCTTTTCAGTTCCAAGTTCACACGGAAGATCCGTTTTCTGAACAGCCTTGGAGAGCTGGCCCAACTCATCTCTATGGATCAGGTCCACATCCCAGAAGTTGTCAGACGGTGAGTCCTGGCTTAAGAATAAAAGTTTGGGATGGGATGTGTAAGGGCCAACTCCCACTTTCTTAATGCCTTGTTGGAACAAAGGAACTAAAAGACAGAGGCTCTGCTTTCAGAGGCTTCTCTGTATCTGGGAAGACTCCATACATGCAGGACACTACTGTATCCAACAAGAACAAATGAAAAAAATTAATCCTATAAGTGCATCAAGGAATAAAGGAATAATCACAGCACGGAATTTAGAGGAAATTCAGACCAGCCCTAGAAATTAAGAAGGGATATGTTGGCAGTGAATAGGAGAGAATATCCAGTGGGGGAGGGTTGCTAGAGAGCAAAGGATCCTACATGATGACCGATCCAAGCATCTAATCTACCTCTTCCAGTTCACCTGGCTTCTCTCCCTAAACCCCTGAGTAAAACCCAGTCTGCTCCTGTACCACTTTTTTTCCCTCTCTTTCTCCTAGGCTGGACCAGGATCTCCATGGCTCAGGAGGGACCTAGCATAGGACTGGAATAATGAGCTTAAGAACCAAGCAAAGATATTGATCTGCTTACACCCTAAACCCTGAAACATCTGAGCTGTTTTGTAAATCATCTCATTCTCAATCCCAGTACCACTGGATCCTCACATCTCAATGGGATGTCGTTCCTTCCATGACCCTGACTTCAAAGCAGGGCTCTGAGGTCCAGAACCTGATGTGCTGGGTGACTTTCATTTCAGCTGGAGGGGTGCATGTTGTGGCATTTTATATAGGAAAGTGCAAAGCTGTGCTGCTTTAGCTGTAGAACCTTGGGCAAATAACCTCCTCTCTTTGGGTCTGAGATCCTTTCCACCTGGGGTATTCTAGCAGTTTGTGAAGGTGAGGGGTGGATGGGGAGGGCAGGGCTCCTGCTGGGAGCCAGGAGTCAGTGCCCTAAATGTTGAAGAGCCATTCTGTTTCCCTCTTTCCTTCAGTAGTCACGTCTGCTGCCTGTGAGCCTGGGGAGGGGCATTTCCAAAACCTGTATTTTGTCCTCTTTGTTAAATTCAGATCTGTAGCGATTAATAAACTGCGATGAGAGATTCAAGCGCCGCGCCGAGGAAGTGAACTACTCTTTCCCCAGCCCCTTACATCACAATCCGTCTGTCCGTTCTGGCACAGGAATTCTTGCTGTAGAGGTTCCCTGGGATTTTCAGCTGAGCCCCTGGGCCTGCCGGAGCTGACCCGCAGGGAGAGGGCCTGGGGGAGGGGCGTGGCGCGCGCGTCAGAGCCCCCCTCCCCTCCCCCGCGGGCCTCGGTTCTAACGACCCGGTGGGTCGAGAGCCGAAGGGAGGGAGAGAAGGTGGGAGCCCTGGCCTTCCTCACTGGCCTCCCTCCCAGCCCCACACCGCCCAGCCCCATGGTCCCCGCCACCGGCGCGCTGCTCTGGGCCCTGCTGCTGAGCCTGGGGCCCCGGGCGGCGGGGGCCGAAGGCCTGACTTCCACCGCGATGCCGCGGGACAGTTTCCGCTTCGGGGGCCCTATGACCCGCAGCTACCGGAGCACCGCCCGGAGCACCCGGAGAGTTGATTCCCAGAAGATGAGGGTAACAATGGAGGATGAGGACGACGTCGTGGCCGTGGCCGACGGCCTGGCAGGCCCAGCCGCTGCCAAGCTCTTGGCCTCCATGGTGTCCACAGGTAGCAGGTTGCAATTGTCAGCGGAGGAGGATGGGTCTTTGGAAGAGGGGGTTGTGATTTATGCTAGAAAGAATAACACCGAGGTGGAGACTCACAATACGACTTCCAGTGCACCTGGGGGGCCTAGCCCAGGGTTTACAGCGAATGACCAGGATTCCGAAATCAGGATGAGTTCAAGCCAGTGGCCCTCCACCTGGAAGGCTAATGTGGACCAGCTGCTCTCCGACACTACCCTGAACCAGTGGTCAACAGCACGGTCCACCCCGAACCAGTGGCCACCGCCCTCGCCCACAGCCATGCCAGCTCCCGAGGATCCACAGCTGGTGCTGATGCCCTGGGGCCCGTGGCACTGCCACTGCAAGTCCGGCACCATGAGCCGGACCCGGGCCGGGAAACTGCGTGGCCTTTGGGGGCACCTGCGAGTTGGGGCGCTGAGCCAACTCCGCACTGAGCACCGGCCTTGCACCTACCACCAATGCCCCTGCAACCGTGAGCGGGAGGAGTGCCCCCTCGATACAGGTCTCTCTCCTGACACCAGCTGCACCACTCAGACCACAACCAGGGCCACCACCGCTACTCCCCCTCCCCCACTCGTCAGCCGACTCAGACCCACCCCCTTCATCCCCAGTCTCTGGCCCAACCCAGCCCTTGCTTTTTGGAAAAGGGTCAGGACTGAGCTGGAGGATATTTGGAACAGCCTGTCTACAGTGTTCACAGAGCTGCAACCAGTAAGTGTTTAGTGATGAGCCAGCATCTTTGTTAAGGCATCTGAAGAGTCCTGATATCCAGAACCCTGTTGCTAAGCCAGCCAGTGTGTCTGCGTGAACTGTTGCTTATGTTTGGTTATTGATTCATAAAATGCATTGGTTATTTACATTATTGTTAGCCATTGATTCCACCTATCATTTCTTGAGCAACTGCTGTTTGGCTGTTAGGCAACATGTAGGTCATTAGATGATTATTGACCAAACTGTTAAGATTGTAGATATATAAAGAACTCTTGATGTGGAGATAGTTGATGGATGTGGAAGATTTCGTAGTTTTCAGCTTATTAACGCAGCTTAACAGTAACAGCTGCCAATATCTGAGGTCTTATGTGCACTCTACCTGGATCAGCCCTCACAACAACACTATGGTATTATTATTCCCGCTTTACAGATGAAGAAACGGGGGGTTTACAGAGTAGCTCGCGGAGTCACAGCAGGATTTAAACCAGGTTTGTTTGACACTAGTGCCGATGCTGTTAACCACGACTAACCCAAAGAACTGTCCTCCTGGGATTATTCCCAGAAACTTAAGAATTCTCAGGGAAGGATTGTCCTCTACTTTACCAAAAGAGCTACCAAAGTTCCTGATCGACCTGATAAAATATTCTCAAGGTCTCAGGATGACAGGACCTTTGGGGAAAGGAGGACAATAAAATGTATACTCGGTCATTCCGTCAGTTTGTTTTTGTCTTTCTCCTTATTGTGTCTAATACCATTATTCAATATAAAAAAGCAGCATAAATAGTGGGCAGCAGTGTTAAGGGAATGAGGGTTTGTGGGGAGAGGGAGATGAGGCAAGGAGGGGAAAAGAATATGGATGTGGTTATACTATTTTCCCTTTTCTCTATTTTGGTTCCTTACCCACATAAACAGAAATCGGAGGTAATGGCCACTTCATCCACAAGAGGTGGCAGCATCTCCACCTCTCCTCCCCATTCAATCCCAGCTCCCACTGGATATTTTTAGGACAGAAAAACAGAACTAGAAAAAAAAAAAACATTGTTTGGTCTTGTGTCTTTCTACAGAGGTACCTGAGGGAGGGGAGACCATAAATCTCTTGAACCTTAAGACTGAACTGTGTATCTAGCAGCATCTGGCTTGGTCCCTTCCACTATCCCCCAGGATAAAAATGTTGACATTGCTCACCTTCTTCATTTCCAAAGTTGTTTTTAAACAAGTACTTCTTTAAAGACTTGAAAAATCTCAGATGAATGCCAAGAAAAAGGAACAGGAAGAACAATGAGTTGAGCCCCTGGGAGGTGATGGTTATCTTCTTGCCTTCATGACACTTGGCCTTCTCTCAGAAAGGGCAAGGTCGGCACAAAATTCCACGACAGCCACTTTCTAGGAGTTGCCTTCATTAACCACGTCTACCCTTTAACCCAACACACACCTGTAGTGATTACTCTGGGACTATTTTGCTTAAACTTTTTTATTTGAAAATGTATTTAAAAGTCCAACAATTTTTAATATAAATTATGACTCTCAAACCCGTTCCCATCACTCTAAATATTGTTAAAGTGATGGTAGCATACACATTAGAGAAGGTAGCTAAAGGTGAGAGCACCAAAGAAAAGATTGTGTCTAAAGAATAGGCAGTAAAGGGACTTCCCTGGCGGTCCAGTGGTTAAGACTCCTGCTTCCACTGCAGGGGGCGTGGGTTCGATCCCTGGTCCGGGAACTAAGATCCTGCGTGCCGCATGGCGTGGCCAAAACAAAACAAACAAAAATAGGCAGTACAATAAGGCTCAAGATCAGGGTGACTGGAGATTCCAGGAGTTCCCCCATCTTCCTGCCCTATCCTGTTAACCCTTTAGATCTAGTAAAACCCTCAGGCTATTCAGCTACTTTAGGCCAACATGATGAGCTACTTTCAGAGCAACTAGATAGACTGGAATTGGGTACATTGGGAATGTATCTCTATAACCAAGCTTAAACACTTAAAAAAAAAAATCTGCAGGAAATACACTGAAATTAGAACCTCAGTCACTATAGGTGGGGGCAAACTGGACGGATGGTGGAATCAGCAGAGTGGATCTTAGTTCTCACATTCCTGACCCCCACTACCATCAAACAGGATTCTTCCTGTTACTGAGCTAATGAGATCCCTGCCTTCTCATCGCAGAGCAGGCAGGAGCTCATCTGTTCTGCCCTCCTAATCACCCTGCAAGGGGCCAGAACAAAACACCTGAGAAAACTGAAAATGCCTGAAGACCCTACTCCTACATTATTTTCCCACCTAAAGCAGACTCTTCCGCCAGGTGGGCAGTGGGACCTGGTCTTCAGACAAAACTCCCTGAGTCTTATTTGTGTCTGGTTCTAGGACTAGGGCACAGAAACAGAGCTTAAAATTTGGGGAGGATAAGCTGGGGTATCTATGGCTCTACTGTTTTTCACTCCCTCCCTTCCCCAGTCCCCCCCATACCGTTCATGTCTCCACACCACAGGAACCCCTCCTCCAGAGAGCATAAGGATGGAGAAGCACAGTACACGTCCACCACAGAGACATGAACCCATGCAAGCACAAGCAACACACTGAATAAAGAAGTGTTTGGAGATTATGTGCAGCCCTATTGAGCCTACTTTACACAGGGCCCTAGTTCATCCATGACTCAGGCTTAGGATGAACAAGTGGAAATCATTTGAGAGAAAAATATCAAGTGGCTCTCAGCTGGGGGTGATTTTGCCCCCTCGGAGACATTTGGCCATATGTGGGGACATTTTTTGTTATAACTAGGGTGGGCCAGGTATGCTGCTAAACATCCTATAATGCACAGGACAGTCCCTCACTACCAAGAATTATCCAGCCCAAAATGTCAAAAGTGCCTAGTTTGAGAAAACTTGCTCTAGAGGTCTTCCGGCTCTCATGCCGGAGGATCTTAAGATCACTCAAGGATGACTGTTTTCAACCTATTTATTTCACCACCACTCCCATTCTCAGCGATCAGTAAGTCTACCCTGAGACATAACTCCTAGTTTTGCTGCATTCTGGGTTTCTCTCCAAGATCCCTCTTCCTGCTCTCTAGGCCAACAGGGAGGTGGGCAGAGGGCAGATCCCCAAGACTTCAGGTTAAGACCCACCTCTTAACTCTTATCCAGTGGGAAATAAGGCTCCTGACAGGGATGGGGTTAAGGACAGAGGTAGTAGCAGGATGGGGGTAATTAAGAGAACTCATCTTAAATTGAATTTTTAATTAATTTAAAAAAAGAAGGAAAGATCTTAGGAGCCAGCAATGCTACAGCAACAGGGTTAGAGGCCTACCTAGAGAAAGACCCTGGTATCGGCAGAGAGATACTGAGGGACTGAGTTTCAAGTCTGAGATCTAAAGAGAAAAAGTAGACTAGCCAGTGGTCACCCTCCCAGACCCTGCTTGACGTCTGCTTCAGTTCATTCCAGGACGAAAGATAAGGGCAGGGAGGTAGGGAGCTTCTTAGCAAAGCCGGCTTCAGCTTTGGTAATCTCACCTACCCACCACATTTAAGGAGTTCCAGGTTAAGAGTTTAAAAGCATATGGCACCTAGACCGTCATTCAGGAGAAGGGAACTCATTCCAAGTTCCCAGAAAACTCCTATCTCAGATCTGATAGTGTCCAGGGCTTCAGCTGAGCTCCTTCTGGCCAACCAGTAGTCACTTGGTCAGTCCTGCTGCCTTGACCCCATCTCCAGGAGGGGCTACAGCCAGAGGGAGTAGAGGGAGTCCAGCCCCCAGGCCATTTGAGGCACTATTAGACAGACAGGGAAAAGAGGGGCCCTGGGGTTACTGATTCTAGGAGGGAAACTGGTAGGGCCAGCATCTCTTCTGGACTGGACAGGGTGAAGGCTGGACACACAGCAGAACCTGATTAAAGGAAAAAAAGAAGGAAGATTAGCCTCGAAGAAAACCTTAGGGAGAGGGTACCACCTGGTTCACACTTAACTATTTCCACAGTGTGCTCTTTTTTCTATTTCTATCTGTCTGCACATCCCTTTCTCTCTGCCTTTCTGGATCCTACATTTTTGACTCTTCCATTCTAATTCTTTCTTCCTCCCTTCACTTCCCATTCTTGCAGAGGATCACGGTTCTGAGGCAGGGGGCTGGAGGTGCTCGATGGGTTTCTCTAATCACTCACCAGTTGTATTGGAGCTATAAGCCCCTAGAATTGCTCCACGGTCTGTCTCGGTTTCCCTTGGATCTCATCTGCTCCTGAACTGCACCTGTCTGTGAAAAAGCACATGTGAGACCCTCTCCTAAATCTTCATATGGCACAGTAAAAGAGCTCCCCTGTGCCTTCCAGGGAAGAGGTTGACCCCATCTCCTTGACAATAAAAGCAATCTGAAAAGGTTAAAACTAATCTCTATTCCTCCAAGGGAAGTCTCAGTGCCTCCGTTCACAATGACCTTCATGAGGATGAGATAAAGTGGGTCTTTTACTAGTAAGATCCTCTCACAAAGGACTCTCCCATACTTATCTGTGTTTCATAACTGGTGAAAAGATCCTTCACTACCTCCAAGCCCATTTCCCTTATTTTGAGAGCAGAAATGCACAGTAAACATGACTTAGGATAGAGGCGCTCAGCCGTTTCCCTGTCCCAACACTGCCAACCACAATACGACTTACTGTGGCGCTGAGACAGCAGTTCTTAGTTAACAGAAGGAAGGGTTCTGGTGTTTGGAAAAAGCCCTCCAAGTAACTATTAAGACATATATACCCTCCATCCAATGAAGGACAATCTGCTAATTCTAAGATGAGGGCGCCTAGGCCAGAGACTTGAAATGCCAGATCTCAGATTTATGCAGCCTGTGACCAGGACTAGAATCCTAGCTTCTTGCTTCCCATCGAGTATTCTGTTATGTCCCCAGCTTGAACTTTCAAACAAGGGCACAGTTCTAGGCCACAACCTCGGATCAACCTCTCCCCATTCCCTTGTTACCATGGCAAGTCCATCTCCAGCACCCATCTCCCCAGAGCCAATGTGAGTCAGGTGGACAAAATTCATTGGTTCCCCAATCATGGTCCGGTCAATCCGTCTCCTCTTCTTCTTCTGATTGGAGAAGACAGGGAGTTATGTCACAGTGGAGGAAGGGAAAAGAGATGAAAACCACTAAGGGAAGAGCTAAGGGCCTGGTGGGAAAGGGGATACGGCATTGTAACAGGGAAATCACTAGGGTATGAAAGTCAAGGTTAGAACAACATAAACAGAGAGAGGACACAGGCAGGGTGGTAAGGGCAGTGGCCTGCAGAGTGAACAATGGACAAAGGAAGGACAAGTCAAAGTCACCTCTGGCTGATGAGGAAACAGTGGGGAAAACTGACAGGTATCAAGCTCCACCTACAACCCCTGTCCAACTCAAAATGGACAGGAAAAAGAAGTGATAGCTAGGACTGTTCACTTCCTCCATCACCCAGTCCCCTTTATTCCATGTACACACCTGCCAGGCCATAGAAGCTATCCTGACAGAGAAGGAGGCAAGAAGTGTGCTTTTTAGACGGCGGATCCTAGACTGATGTATCTACATCCCAGTATACGGTAACTGGTTTCTGTGTGTTGGGGTGGGGTGGGGGAGACTTACCGGCTGGGGTTTCTCTACCACGCAGCAGCCCAGTTTGTGCCAAAATTCACTCATGTTCCCCGATGGTTCCAGTTTCACGCCTCTGCCTGAGGCCCCAGAGGGCTCTTGCTCTGGTGCCTTGACCGCCCACTCCTCACTCCCCTCAGGTGTAACAACACCCTGGGTTTACTCAGCTGGACAGGTCTAGAGAAAGTGGAGTCCTTGAAGCCCTTAAGCTGAGCGGTGAAGGTCAGTGTCTCAGACCCTGAGAGACTAGCAAGGTCGGAAAGTGGGGTGGGCAAGCAGGCACAAGGTTATGTCTTCCACAGACCTGGAACCCTGGATGAGCAGAAAGTAAAGAGAGGAGAAAAGTTAATGAGAAATCCACTCCCCCACTCTTTGAGAAGGCTCCTGATGAGCCCGTATCTTCTTGCTCCCCTGTAAAGGCCCTAGTCCTACAACAAACACTAACCTTCTCCAAACATAAGAACCTCGAAGTCTGACTCTCAGAGAAAGGCAAAGAACCAAAAGGGCACCAAAGGGTTACGGAAGAGTAGCTGCTGGTACCGACAGAGGGGAGAGGAAGGGGGCTAGAAGCTAGGAAGAGAGGATGGGAGGGGACTAAATGATACTGGCAGAAATGAGCAAAGTTTGGGGGTGCAACAAGCTCCACCTCCCTTCTCCCTGGGTTTAAGGCAGAAGGGGAGGGGCATTTCAGTGACTCTGAAGAGGAAATGGTGGTTTTTTGTTCTCACAAACAAGGCCTCCACCCCTGACCCTCCCTTTTTCCTTACCTTACCCTGAACACCTAGATTTTCTTTAAGACCAAGAGAGGCCTTGACTACCTAGGTCCTAGGTGACCAACTGCAGCAGGTTGGAACCTAAGACTTTCTACAGTGAGGAATTCCTTCCCTCTCTGTTCCCTGCCCTTGTTCCTCCTCATTTCCCTCAACTGAGATCCAACCCCTCCCAGAAGCCATTTAACAGTTTCTTTATTACTTGACCTTGAGATCCCTCCTGAGGGCTGCCTACACTCTTGTTTTATCTGTGTTCTGTGTCAATGCACTCCTCTGTGTGCACCTCTGTTTGCACATATGTGGCATGGCCCTATGTGTGTCTTGTGGAGATCATCTGTGCACAGGTTGTAGGTACACGTGCCAGGTATCTTCTGTCCCATGAGGCATCTTTTTCCAGCCTCCCCACCCTCTTCACATGTCCTGTCCTGTGCCACTCCGCTCTGCCCCACACCCCATAGGGCCTGGGCCTCCCTCCCTCCCTCCTCCTCTCATGCTGTGACCTGTTCTCTCTTCCCTCCTTACCACTTCCACCACCAATCTTCATCAGCCAACCAGACATGAGAAACTTTCCAACAGCATTAGTGTCCAAGGAAGAACTTCCTCCCCTCTCCATTACTGCCAGCCAGGGTAGGGCACATATAGGTTTCCTCTATTTTCACTGCATTCCCCTAGTCCTATAATACAAGCAACCTCAAAGATTCCAAACAGGGCAGTTTCATGCACATTACACTTTAGCCTGAATAGGAATCTCCCCTCCCTCCAAAACTGGAACCCTGATGCTCTGGCACCCTACACTGATCTAAGAACTGAGAGGGTTTTTTCTCAGCCTTGAGATGAGATCACACAAACACTGAGACACAGCTTCTGAGGGATGGAAGGACCCGGGAGTCCAGGCTTTCTCTTACTTCCCTTCCCACCACTGGAGGGGAGGAGTAATGAGACAGGGCGGAAGTCAGAACACGGCTGTCCAGAGAGGGGAGCTGTGGTCAGTGGGGAAGTCAGTCAGTCACAGGGTTTGTCGTGCTGGTGGTGGTGTTGGGTGGTAAGGGTTGCGGGGGTGGGAGGGGATGAAGAAAACAATGAAGAATCAGAGGAAACCCCCAACACTACCAGACATGCTCTACTGAGACTGGACTCTCCCCCAACACCCTCCTTGCTCAAAGCTGAGTGAACAGAAGTGGATGGTGGGAGGGAAAAGGAGAGAAGAGGGGGAGGAGGAGAGAGGGAAAGGGGCAGTGGAGGGAACAAGGACGTTTCTGTTCCTTTTCCAGGGACCTGGCCAGGGCTGGGTGGAGGGAAAGTGTGTGTGTGGGACTTGGCATGAAATGACCAATGATGGTGAGAAGTGACCAGGAAATTCCATTCCCTAGGACACAGGACATATGGGTCTCTGAAACCTGGGGGTGGGGTCAGCGTGAGGAGAAGACTGGGCAGGGTGAACGTGGTGGTGGTGGTGAGGGGGGAGGGGAACAGGCCAGAAAAGGAAGTAAGAGTGATTGGCTGCCACTCTCCTTTAAAATATCTAGAGAAGAGTAGGTTGAGGAAAAATGAAGTCCTCAACTGGTCAGCCCAGGAAGAAGAGGCTCCTGAACCCACTACCTAGTATTTCAACTCCACAATGAAGGGGAAGGGCTGGGTAAACAGTAGGAGGGGTCAGGATTAGATCGGTATAAAGCCATACCCTGACTGCCAAGTAGTGCTGTGACCTGGGCCTGAGTCCCAAATAGGAAGGGTGAAATACAGAGCTGGAAAAGACACCAAGGTCACAGGAGAGCTTAAGAGCTTTAAAACTATTGGGGAGTGAGCAGGAGAATGGATGGGAGAAAGGTTCCAGGGAGGAAGGATGTACAGAGGTAGTTCCCTGGTGCTGTTCTAGCCCCAAACCGGTTTTCCCGGTCCCACTGACTCCAGCCCGAAGGCCTCCTACCCCACTGCCTGACAAGCCTTCACAAGAAGCAGCTGGAGAGAAAGAGAAAGAGAATTGAGAAAATGGAGCGGGCAATTCTGGCTATGAGCCCAGGGCTGCAGCTGGTCCCCTATGGAGACCTCCAGACATGAGGGCTGCTGCGGGGCTCTAGAGAAGTGGGGGTGGACCCCAACTTTCAGTCAAGTGACAGGCATTTGCCTCAGCACCAACCGTACCCTTCCCAGGAAAGGTCTTGTTGTGGAGGCTTAAGAGGAAACAGGGCTAGGCCCTCAACTCCCCCTGCCCAATAGGTTCAGTCACATAGGCTCCATTTCTGCCCACCCCCGGACTCTACCCAGAAATTCGCTGCTCCTCCCAGGATTGAACTAGGATCGGGCCTCTCTGTGAATCTTTCCGACTTTGTCACTGTCTGGCGTGGCTGCTTGTCTCAGATTTAGACCTTCCCGGACCAGCTCTGCTTCAGTTTGCTGGCACACGGCAGCACCGAGGTTGGTGAGTCTCTAAAGAGACCTCCCCACCTCCCGTCTCCCCCAAACACTCCAGACCCGTCTTCCCTTCTGCTCTTCATTGGCCTCACCTGCGCACCGCCGGAGCACGGACAGGGACGGCTCCTTACCCGGCGCACCCCTTTTGCCACCGACCCAGCATCTCGACAGCCGTGGACGCCCTCCTCCCCCACCCCCAGCATCCGGTGCGTCTCCGCCTGACGGGGCAGGCGGGGCGCACGGGCCGAGGGACCGAGCCCGAGGCCTCACCTGCTCTGCTCCGTCATCCAGGCGTCCGGCGCCAGCTGGTGGGGGGCTCCCGCTCGGTGCCCGCCAGCGTGGGGTTCCCGGGCTCGCTCCTCGGCGCGGTGGGGGAGCCGAGGGCGGAGCAGCAGAGGTGCGGCTGGCTGAGGGCGGAAACGGCCGCGACGCGATTACGAAACCCGTCCGGCTGAGAGCCGGGCGCACAGCTCCCCTCTGGACTGAGGTGGCGCTGCACGACGGAGGGACGTGGGAGGGGCCTCGGAAGCCCCCGAGGGCCGCCGCCCCTGCCGGGAAAACCCGGGAAAGCGGACCCTCGAGGAAGGCCTGGCACCCAAGCTGGACCCTCCAGAAAAGTGCGTTCCGTCTGCGCGCCAGGTGTTGCGGGGCGAAAGGAAGCGGAGCCCCCAAATCCTCCGGCCCCAACCGAGTTCAGAGATTGGCAGAAGCACACGCATCCCCGATGTTCCTGTGCCCTACCGCAAATACAATAGGGCTAGGTTTATTTACCCATTGTGAGGGTGGGAAGGCAAATCGGGAGGGACCGAGGGAGAATTTTTGTGATTCTCAAAAACACTTCGGGTGACCTGAAATCCTTAAATTGGGGAACAAAGGGACACTCCTCTTCTCCACGTTGTCTAGCGTCAAGACTTTTAATCCATAAACCTAAAATTAGAGGACAATTAACTACTCATTCATTACACCCTCAGTCTGCACGGGGGAGCTGGAAGAGCTCGGGAATCAGACCAATAAGCTTACGGAGATGCTTTAGTTCTGTCTCCCTCCCTCAAGTGTTCTGGAACCTATCATTTGAATTAGCCGAGTCAGGCCGGGAGGGGGCGGGGAGTCCTTCCGCCATTCTTAGGAGGGGCTGCATTGCAGGGGGAGACTGAGCAGACTGACTCAGTCACTGAACAGAGAGGGAGTGAGAAGACAAAACCGTCAAAGCCCCAACAGCTTTCTTGTTCTCCAGCCCAGCCCAGAGCAGACATCGGAGCCCCCGAAGTACTCCCTCCATCTTTGGAACACGCTAGTAATTCACCGATAACAGGTAAACGAAACCGGGGCCGGGGGTGGAGGCGGCGGCAAGGGGTTGAAAAGATAGTCGGTGCTTCTAGTTAGGTTGAAGACCCCAAATGAGGATGGGGTTGGGGGACAGTTCAAGAGGAGCGAAGGCGGCGCTGTGAACAATAGGTAGTTATTTGTTCACCGTTTTACATCTTTGCTAAGATCTTCATCCATGCCTTATAATCCTTTACACAGATATTAATTTCTAACAATTTACATGTAGTTATTTCTCAGCATTTATCTCCTTATTTCAGTTGTCAGTTTGCCTATAACATTGTCCTGAAGATAATAAAATTATTAATTTTATTATCTTCAGTTTAGTAAGCTACATCTTCCTTTTCAAGCTGTCAATTTGTTCTCCCAGCTTTTTGATGAATCTCTAGTCCTACTGTACCACTCTAGCCTCTACTTCCCTGTATTTTTAAATGTTTTCTGTTGTGTTCCATTGATGTGTCTACCCTCACCCCAAACTTATTTGTCTCCATAGGAAGGAGTTTGGAGGGAGAGATACACGATAATATGGAGATAATACTGAGATTAATCCTGATCTTTCTTTTAACAGTCTCCTTCTCCCATTCCCAAACCTTTTCTCCAAAGAAAGAGGCAGTTTGAGGTAGGAAGATAGGGGCTTCTGTGTTGGAGAACTGCCTGATCCCATATTGAAATCAGTAGAGTCCACAAGAGCTAGGTATGGGAGCAGATTCTGGAAAAGGAATGCTTATTTGCAGCAGAATGAGACACATATAATGAGATGCCAGAGAGGTTCCATTCCCCTCCACCACCATCCCTTGTCCTCCCCTCTACGGTGGCAGCATGACACAGCAAGGCCCTGTTGGGTAGGCCCTAGAGTCTCACTGATGATCTGGACAAAGGGTATCTGGGCGTGTCTGTGTGGCTCAGAGAGAGCCACTTTATGCTATGTATTTGCTAATTGTGTATCTCTAAGACTAGACAGTGATATTTAGAAATTACCTTTGCCTAAAATACCTGAATAATTTAAAATGAAGGATAGTGGGAAGCATTTATTGAGCATATATTGTGGTACAAGACACTGTCCAAGCCCTTTAAGATAAGTAAATGAGAGATATAAAGATAGATGAGCTATGGGTAGAAAATATTTGGGGAAGAGAAAGCTGGCTGAAGAGGGACCCTGTGCAAAATTTGGATATTTGGGAATTAAATCCACACTATATTAAATTTTAAATGTTCGGGTATTTTAGCGTCAATTTTTGGTGCAGTCAGTGTTCTTGACTTGATTTTAAATGCTGTATATACTTGATTGAGTGCCTTTCCGAAATGCATTTGGTACTCTCTACATGCCTCTGAATCAATGGCATGGCTAGAGATTTTGGACCTTTTAAGTTAATATTTTGTACAATTTCCTTTACCTTTTTTAATTGCAAGAGAAGCTCTGCCAGACACTCAGAATTGTTTGGACTGTTTTTATACATATACTGGTTGAAGAAAAGGAGTCAGTTTGTCAAAGAGCTTTTTCCCTTTCTCAGATCCTATCTTCCTCTCTTCTGCCTTTTGCATTTTCACCATTCATATCAGAATCACACTTAACCCACTGAATATCTGTTCTTCAGCAACTAAGAATTCTTGCAAGTTTTGAGAATATTGGTATAGGATTATAAAAAGCTGCAGGCAATTATCTATGTACAACACATCCAAAAAAATCAGACTGGAAATTATGAGACCCTATCCAAACTGACCGGATAATTTCTAAGGTGTTTTCTAGTTTTAAAATTCTATGCTTTTTTCCCCCACTATGATTCTATTTTTTAAAGAGCCTATTATGTGCCCAGCATTATACTAAGCTCACTCTGGAGGGGATTGGTAAGGGAGGGGATACAAAAGAAGCCAGCTAGATTGGCAAACAACTAGTACTGTTAGTTTTTAAAAATCCCCATGGGAAGAAGTCAATAATGCTGCTGACGCCTAAGGTTTGCTTCTTACAATCTCTACAGTCCCAGACTAAGCCAGGGTTGGCTGGTTGATAGGAACAACATTTTTTGTAGCTTTCTGTGCACATGCCTCTGCAAATTACTGTGGAGATGATCAAGACTGAATATCATAGGATGATGACCTCACCTTTTCAACATGCTCCCCCACGCTTTTCCAGTCCCCGAATTACTCTCCTTTTAAACAGCTTGTCTGCTGAGTAATGCTCAGTTCCCAGGGTTTATTTTGGAGCTTGAACCTAAGAAGAAAAAGAGTAACTCTAACATTAAAAACATCCTAGTCTACCCACTTACCATTCCTAAAGCCCCTACACTCACACATAACTGTATTCTAGATTAAGGCCTACTTTTTCTGCCACATTATATGGGGGCATTGTGGAACCTATTTAAGGCCACTATTTAGGAGTCTCAAGGCCTGGTGAGAGCCAATGGACTCTGTTGGAGGAAGGCGTTGTGAAATGGGGGTTCTATTTTTGGAGGCAGTGGAATGTTCTTTCTGCTCCTTTGGGAACACTTCAACTAATGCTTCTTGCCCCCTCCCTTGGTTAGTAAGCAGCAGGGTGGGGGCTGCAGGGAGGTATAATAGTCTAAGTTCAGGGTGTGGGTGGAACGGGCAGGAAAGGTGAGAGAAGTACTCATTAAAACATGGAGAAGTATCTAATTCTGTTAAAAGACTTTCTCCTTCCAATCTAAACTCTACTTTCCTTACCTGAAATTTCTAATCCATTTGCTCTATCATCAGGTGTATTCTAGCACTGGGTCAGAGAAGCGATCCTGTTATGGCATAGAAAAATTCTTTTAGCACCTGCATTTTGTTCTGAAGGGGAGGTAGGCTAGAGAGAAATAGATAGGCTGTTAAGGTTTATCTGTGGGATCATAAATGGGAGTGGCAAGGTATTCATTGTATTAAATACTAAGGGAAAATTAGTCAGCAGTCTTGAGTGTCTTTTGTGTTTAAAGCTCAGCACTTGTGAAGAAGGTACAAGGTAGACTAGTTTTTACCCTTGAGGAAACTCTCAGTTCCTTGAAGGAGATAAGATTATCCCTATACAAGACATGTAACAGTGATCTGGAACCCCAAACTGATTTAGTCAGGTAAAACTCTACAGGCATTGTGGGAGATACTGGAAGAAATAGGGTAGATGGAGCTGAGTAAGTTTAAGGATGTCCTCCAGGAAGAGGTGAGTTTACAGTAGGGTTTAGAAAGCAGGGAGGAAAATAGAAAGTAGAAAAATCATGGAAACCCTTTTCAGAGGTACCATGACCTATTAAACCAAAGGCAGGAAGAAATCAAGAATATGAAATATAATAAGAGTTCAGGGGAAAGATTCCTCTAGGGACTTGAATGGAGTCTTGAAACTTGGATAGTATTTTAAGGTGGAGAATGGAGAGAGTTAAGAAAGACAGGAATAAGCATAGCTGTAGCAGAGAATGTACTACTGCTAGGAAGAATGGTGCCAGATTCTGGAAGGCCTTGAAAACCAGACCCAAGCAGTAGGCAGTAAATAAGTCATTCCAAGATGGGGAGGAGTTAGGAAATGGTAGAAAATGGTAATAGAGGAAGATTCCTGAAGCTTGTCCTAGGGAACTTGGATTACGTACAGAGGCAAACGGGGATGTAGTTTCTCAGTAAGGAAAGGCCATGGGCCGCAAAGAGGTGGCAATACCATGAAGACTGATACGTGGTTTCTTTCTAGGAAGTTATGAGGGATCCTGTGAGTAGCCAGTACAGCTCCTTTCTTTTCTGGAGGATGCCCATTCCAGAACTGGATCTGTCGGAGCTGGAAGGCCTGGGTCTGTCAGATACAGCCACCTACAAGATCAAGGACAGCAGCGTTGGCAAAACGATGGGGCAAGCAACCGGAGCAGACCAGGAGAAAAGCCCTGAAGGCGACGCCCTCCTTGAGTACAGCACCTTCAACTTTTGGAGAGCTCCCATTGCCAGCATCCACTCCTTCGAATTGGACCTGCTCTAAGCCCAAGACCTCTCTCCCACCACCTTGCCCTCCTTTCCTGCCCTTTGAAGCCCCTCCTTTCCACCCTTTTACCCTATCAGTCTTGCTCTCTCCCCTCTATTGTGTTGAGGTGGTGCTGATGAATCTGCCAGAGTTGTGATTTATTTATTTATTTATTTATTTATTTATCTATCTATCTATCTATCTTTCTTTCTTATCAGTTTCTCTCAAAGCCACAAAGTAAAGGGTTCAAGCAATGGAGTATTGGGTCACAGGGATTCCTTTCCTCCCCCCCCAGATATTAATTCCAGAAAACAGGCCTGATGAGGGCACCAGAGAGTAGTATGGAGTGCAAAATGGAGGACTGATTTTTTTACTTCATTTTAATCAGCCTCAGAGATTGCTCAAACCTTCCTCATTTCTTGCTCCAGGCCAGTAAACACAAATATTTCTTCAAGGGTTGATGAAAACCCTGTAAGTTTTAGTTTGAGATTATCTGCTCTAAGACTGTAGGATTTCTAAAAGGCTAAGGTGGTCCTGCTCCTTCCTGTAATACATTTTTTCTCAGAAATTCGGGATAAAGGTTTAAAACAAGAGGAAATAATACATCATGGGAGATGACAATAGGGGAAAGCACTGAATCATTTCAGAAATAGCTATGCTCTCTCAAAAGGGTTTTCTTTCTTCAAGCTTACTTTACAGTTTTGCTCCTGTGGGCTGAAAACTCTAGCTGAGGAAAACCACTGGGATTTCAAATCTTAAGATGCAATCCTGCTGACTATTATGGTAATTTGTAGGGTTTTATTCAGTTTCTATAAGGCCTAGGGTTTGGTCCTTAGTATTTTAGTTTTGCCCTCCTGCATTTGCAATGTAGAATAATGATCAAATGGGCCTCAGGCACAGTTCTTCAGCTACCTTGATAACATGAAATGAACAATCAACCCTGACCCTGTACCTTGTCTCCACTCCTTCTGAAATTATTGCTGCTGATTTGTGCTGCCATTTAATCACTTCTTTAATAAAGACATTCAATCCCAGGACTGGATTCTAGTTTTCTCTCTTCACAAGGAAGCAGTATAGATCTCAAAAATTAGCCTTGCTTCCAAGTTCAGCTTATATATTTTATCTAATATTAAACTTTGAGGAAGGGTTTGAGTAGCCTTTATACATTAAAATGATGAATTTCAAGTTGAACAGATAGATAACAAGGGTGAAATCAGCTTAAATTATTTAAAGTATTTTGGGAGAAAGCTGTAACTAACCACTCTTGTGCATGCCCACTACCAACGTATTTGAGGTAAAAATTCCAGATGCCTCAGAAGGCACCTATGGCATTAAATCTGCACTGCATTATCTCAGCCTGGGTGCCTAACAAACGAATTAACCCAAATATATTATCTGCTTACTTATAACTCACCTCATTAAAAAAAAAAACTATTTGGACTAATTTACAAGTAGTTTATGGGTGCCTACTATATGAGACAGCGTCGGACAACAGGTTGTAAACAAAATGAGACAATGATTTTGACCCTCAAAAAGGGAAGCTGCAAACACCAATTTGGGCAGTATGCCGTAGATCCTTTAAAGTACATGAAAAGGATCTAGAGAAATTCAGAAAAGGGGTGGATTAGTAGTTTGGGCTTGGCAGATGCAAGCTATTATATATAGAATGGATAAACAACAAGGTCCTACTGTATAACACAGGGAACTATATTCAATATCCTGTGATAAACCAGAATAGAAAAGAATATAAAAAAGAATATATATATGTACAATTGAATCACTTTGCTGTACAGCAGAAATTAACACAATATCGTAAATCAACTATACTTTAATAAAATAAATTACAAAAAAAGAAAGAAATCCAGAGAAGGAGGAATCATGTAAATCTTCCCCGTAGACTTTGAAAGGCCCACCATCAACGACAAAAGCCAAAATCGAATAAAGAGTGGACCAGTGATATGTCCTCTATTTTTACTTATTTTTGAAGGTCTTCCTTCCCGACTTCTCGCTGTCCTTTAGTTCAAGGAGAACGGTGGGTGGAGATGGGAATCAACTGTTTGGTAAATAAAGTACCTAAGTGGATTTGCAAACTCATGCTCCATCCTCTTCCAGGCCCCCCACAAAGAAATGACTCCGTTGTTTCAATATTCGCGCTGACAGCTTGGCTCTGGGCTCCTTATATTAAGGCTGTATCTGGAAATGTGGCCGTCCAGCACCAGAGCTCAATTCATGCGCAAAGCCGGCAATGTCCCAAACATCTTCACCCGAGGTTGAGACAGAGAAATAGGGTTTTCTCATCAGCCCTAAGTGTGGCCCCCTAAAAACAACCAAGAGAGAGCAGGAGCGATGCACAATCCGATTTCTCAGCGGTTTGCGGGGTTCTTGGCGCCAAAACAAACCATCTGGTCCGTCCCCTGCCGGAACTATAAGACACGTAATCAATAATATTCCGCCTCGCTAAATAGTCCTGTCTAAAATGTCTCGGATACACACTATTTTACCTCAAAGCCCTTCCGAGCATATAAAATGAGGCTCTGGGGTACATCACCCTTCTGTCTGAATGCAAATGTGGGTTTTCTAATCATTTTTTCTTCATAGATTCCTCCGCCAGAAATTATATTCGCCGTCTTCACTTCCGGGTCCGCCATTTTGCTGCCTCCATTTCTCCGCGAGGGGGGGTTAAAGGCCCCCCAAATATGCATATGTGAAAAGGTCAAAAAGTAACCGTCAGTGACAGGGAGTTTTAACTAGAAAAGGAAACAGGACCAAACTGGCGGGCTCGGTGAAAACACAGCCGGCAACGTCCCGGACAAGGAGGTGAGGGGGAAGAAGAGATGCGTGGAATCGGGGGTTGTCACGGCTGGGAGGGAGGCTGCCTTGAAAAGTTGCACCGCTTCCCAGCCCAGTCCCGGACTTCTGGGTGCAGACGGAGCGGTGCCCCTTCACCAGAGCGGGGGCGGCTTGGGGAAGGAGAGGAAGGGGATGCTGCCGGGAGGAAGGGGAGGGGACTGGGAGGAGGTGAAGAATGGGGTGGGTGTAAGACCTGGGGCTGGGGAGCTGGACCGAGGGAAGCCAAGGCCACAGAGGTGACCACTAGGGGGCAGCGCGGAGCCCGGACTGGGGGGCTGCCCCCTAGGCTGAGACCGTGGCTCCCTGCTTCTTCTTCCAGAAAGACAACATCGCTGTGAGGCACGGGAGTTGTGATAGAGGAGAAAACGGAGACCCTAATTCTCTGACCCCAGTAATAGCCTAAAGATTATTAGCGAGCTCAGTAATCTGAGCAAGAGCAGTAAGGGCCACGCCTCCAGTTCTTGCACAGTTGTTTGTACAGCTAGAGGCCCAGTGGGGACGTGTGCAATAGAAAAAGAAAAAAAAATGTCGTCAGATCATGGATTCTTCGCTTCCATTTCTCCTTCCCGTTAGCTTTCTCCTATTCTCACAGATTTCCTTGAGCCACCTGACGTCATCTTATTCTACTCCCCCTTCCCAGGGGGACATTCCTCTCTCATCTCTCTTTTTAAAACATCTCGGGAAAAGGACATTCTATGACTTTCCTTTTTTTTTTTTTGGCCACGCCTTGTGCGCTGGTGGGATCTTAGTTCCCCAGCCAGGGATTGAACCCTGGCCCCGGCAGTGAAAGCGCCAAGTCCTAACCACTGGACCGCCAGGGAATTCCCAGTAGAGGTGTTTAGGTCTTGGTGATATACTTTTTTTTTTTTTTTTTGGCGGTACGTGGGCCTCTCACTGTTGTGGCCTCTCCCGTTGCGGAGCACAGGCTCGGGATGCGCAGGCTCAGCGGCCATGGCTTACGGGCCCAGCCACTCCGCGGCATGTGGGATCTTCCCAGACTGGGGCACGAACCCGTGTCCCCTGCATCGGCAGGCGAACTCTCAACCACTGCGCCACCAGGGAAGCCCTATACTTTTTATATATAGTATAATTTGAGAAAATGTGAGAGTCATTTCTGCTAATGAACTACCTAAAATTTTGTTCTTTTTTTTTCACTGTTTCTGTCAGTTTATTTTTTGTTTTTTTTCTCTTTTTTTTTAACTTTTTATTTTATATTGGAGTATAGTTGATTAACAATGTTTGTTCTTGTTTTAAACTATTAGTTGGGACTTCCTGGCAGTCCAGTGGTTAAGACTGCGCTTCCACAACGGCGGGCATGGGTGCAGCCAAAACCAAAAACTATTAGTAGGGACTTCCCTGGTGGAGCAGTGGTTAAGAATCCACCTGCCAGTGCATGGGACACGGGTTTGAGCCCTGGTCCGGGAAGATCCCACATGCCGCGGAGCAACTAAGCCTGTGTGCCACAACTACTGAGCCTGCACTCTAGAGCCCGCAAGCCACAACTACTGAGCCCGTGTGCCTAGAGCCCGTGCTCCACAACAAGAGAAGCCACTGCAGTGAGAAGCCCGAGCGCCGCAAGGAAGAGTAGCCCCCGCTCGCCGCGACTAGAGAAAGCCCGCGTACAGCAATGAAGACCCAACACAGCCATAAATAAATAAATAAATAAATAAATAAATAAATAGTAATAACTAAATTGAAAGGCAGGTTTGATATTTTAAAAGAAAGATAACCATGGAGGAATGCAAATATAAGTTTTCTGTAAGAAGGGTATGCTATCCTTTTTTTTTTTTTTTTTTTTTTCTTCTTTTTTTTTTTGCGGTATGTGGGCCTCTCACTGTTGTGGCCTCTCCCGTTGCGGAGCACAGGCTCCGGATGCGCAGGCCCAGCGGCCATGGCTCACGGGCCCAGCCGCTCCGCGGCATATGGGATCCTCCCAGACCGGGGCACGAACCCGTATCCCCTGCATCGGCAGGCGGGCTCTTAACCACTGCGCCACCAGGGAGGCCCTGCTATCCTTTTTTCTGTAACATTTTCTTAAGTCGTAAAAACTTAGATAAGGATATAGACTTTCACACTATTAACATTCATCCTCTGCTCCAGTCCAGTCACAGGGCCTGGACTATATATTCATATTGAATAAACTCCCCTAGTGGTCTCCTGGATACCCATGTTTGAGCACAATATTCTATGATATAGATTGGAATATTAAATAAAATAAATCTAAATCACATAGTGGCTAGATGATTCTCAAAATTTTTGGTTTTCAGGTTTTAATCTTAAAAATTATTAAGGACTCCAATCTGCTGTATCTATTACTATTTACTGTTTTGAAATTAATTGTTAAATGTTAATTAAAATACAATAATAAATCCATTACATGTTAACATAAATAACAAAATTTTATGAAAGTAAATAACTTCCAAGTTAAAGAAATAGTGAGAAGAATGACATTGTTTGGGAATTACCTGGCAGTCCAGTGGTTAGGACTTGGTGCTTTCACTGACTGGGTTCGATCCCTGGCCGGGGGGGACTAAGGTCCCACAAGCACGGCCAAAAAAAAAAAGGATGGCATTGTTTTATATTTTTGCAAATCTCTTTAACTTCTGGCTTAATAATTTTCATATGTATTTCTTATTTTCATATCTATTCTACATTCAATCTTTTGCAATATGTACTTGGAGAAAGGAGGAGTATTTTAATAGCTTGTTCAGGTAATTGTGGATATTCTTCTTTGATGTTACACAAAAACTCAACAAGTGGCAATTTCTTAAAAGTTAGTTGCAATGAGGAATCTGAAACCATGTCAATGAATGTTTTATACTTGATTACCTTAAAACCCATTGATCTGCTTTCACTTTGAATGAATCTTTTTACCTGAGCATGATTTTGTAACATGCATTGGTCATTTGAAAAATACTGGTTCACCAAATAATTCCCATCCTCCAAATGTTGATGCATTTTATACAGTATTAAAAAATCACATTCATTAGTACCACCACTACTTTTATGAGAAAAGTTTGTAGTAAGCTATCAACTCATGGTGGTGGATATTCCCAAAATTCTGTTTTTTGCATGGAAGCTGAAATTACAATTGGCAGCAAATATTGCCGATTGTCTTCCTTGAAATGGCAGACTCTGTTTGTTCTTTTTTTTTTAATGAGAAATTACTTTTTACAATATGGACAAAGCAGTACAGGATGAAAGGGAACAGATAATAAAAATTAAATTTATCAAGAATAGCCGTTTCCTCGTTGGTTGGAAGATTTGTAGTGAGTGGTGATTATATACCATTCAGACAATTCTGCATTGCATATAGGAACTTCTCACTATCCTGGGTATCCTTTATACCCAGGCCAGTTTCTAATTTACAGTAACCATCATTTTTTGGGGGGTGGGGCGCTGCAGCGGGTCTTCGTTGCTGCCCACGGGCTTTCTCTATTTGCAGCAAGCAGGGGCTACTCTTTGTTGCAGTGGGCGGGCTTCTCATTGCCGTGGCTTCTCTTGTTGCGGAGCACGGGCTCTAGGCGCACAGGCTTCGGTAGTTGTGGCTCATGGGCTCTAGAGCGCAGCCTCAGTAGTTGTGGCACACGGACTTAGTTGCTCTGCAGCATGTGGGACCTTCCTGGACCAGGGATCAAAACCGTGTCCCCTGCATTGACAGGCGGATTCTTAACCATTGCGCCACCAGGGAAGTCTCGTAACCATCCAGTTAAATGACCATTTTGCATGCTCTTCAGACTTAATCTCCACAATTTATTACCTTTGATTTCATGTGTTTAGCAACAGTTTTGTTTTTTCTTTTACCCTAAATAACTGAGAGTTGGCTATATGCCTTTTACAGGGAATAAAAAATCTCTCCTACTCAGATGCTTTTTTTACTACGAGCTTTCAAAAAGATTTTAATAATGTCCACATAGGGCTTCCCTGGTGGCGCAGTGGTTGAGAGTCCGCCTGCCGATGCAGCGGACGCTGGTTCGTGCCCCGGTCCGGGAAGATGCCACGTGCCACGGAGCGGCTGGGCCCGTGAGCCATGGTCGCTGAGCTTGCGCGTTCAGAGCCTGTGCTCCGCAACAGGAGAGGCCATAACAGTGAGAGGCCCGCATACCGCAAAAAAAAAAAAAAAGTAAATAAATAATGCCCACATTATTAAGTGAAAAACTGTAGTGATTTTAGACATAACTATACTTTTTTTTTTATTATTATTATTTTTTGCGGTACGTGGGCCTCTCACTGTCGTGGCCCCCGTTGGGGGCACGCAGACTCAGCGGCCATGGCTCACGGGCCCAGCCGCTCCGCGGCTTGTGGGATCTTCCCGGACCGGGGCACGAACGCGTGTCCCCTGCATCAGCAGGCGGACTCTCAACCACTGCGCCACCAGGGAAGCCCCATAACTATACTTTTAAACAAAGTATGTAATCTGGCCAAGCTGATGACTTTGTTTAAAAAAAACTCTAGGTGTTGCTGAGACACCTTCAACAGGTGCAGTGACGTCTCTGTTCATTTTTGAAAAAGTGTCTGCCATGTACCTGAGTCTCAATATCCTTGGTTTATCTATTCATTTTTTGTTGTAACATACTATTTCTACCCATGGTTGCTTCAAAGGGGTGAAATGCTGTTTTATTGATTCCTTAAGCTAGAAAGGCAGTAATGTGTTTCACATATTTCCAAAATATTTTTCTGGAGATTGAAAGTGAGGGAACTATGGTTTAGGGCCAGAAACTTCCCAAATATCCGACTGTTTGTGTTAGATGAAGTGGAAAAGAAGTGCCTTATCAGATAGTCCGCTTGAGAAGTATCTTACATATATACAAGAGGTCTGCTAAAAACATGCATACAAGACGTCTTCTAAAAACATTTACAGGCAGCTTTCCTTGTGTTTGAGTGACAGCTTCCCCAAAATTTGTGTTCCTATGCATAAAGATGTCTTTGGTGGACTTGGGGAAGAGGTTGCTAGAAGCAGCAAGAAAAGGCCAAGATGATGAAGTAAGAACATTGATGGCAAATGGTGCCCCATTCACCACAGACTGGGTAAGCTCTCTTAATTATTCCCAGCGTGTGCTGTTACCAACCTTTTTCTTAAAGGCTAAACAGTCTGTATTGATTTTTCTTCATTCTTTTTCTGCCTCAGTCTCCTTACAAGCATTTCACTTTCGTTGCCTCATCTGAACATGTGGTTTTCCTTTTCTTTTAGTTTTCCAAATTGAAAGAATCTCCTGTGGATATATGGGTGGTAATTGTAAGATATTATATACTTGTGATTTTCTATAATTTGTTTTTTTTTATTTTTGGCTGCATTGGGTCTTCGTTGCTGCTTGCGGTCTTTCTCTAGTTGCAGAGAGCAGGGGCTACCCTTCGTTGTGGTATGCAGGCTTCTTATTGCGGTTGCTTCTCTTGTTGCGGAGCATGGACTCTAGTTGCGTAGGCTCTAGTAGTTGTGGCCCACGGGCTTAGTTGCTCCGCGGCATGTGGGATCTTCCCGGACCAGGGATCGAACCTGTGTCCCCTACATTGGCAGGCGGATTCTTAACCACTGCACCACCAGGGAAGCCCTATAATGTTTTTTTAGAGTATTTTCTAAAGGTTTACTTATCCCTGGAGTGTCCTTGGGTTATAGGCTGTAATTAGCTAGAAATTAAACAAAATCAGTATACTGAGTGCATTTCTAAACTAATGAAACTCCTTGTTTCCTTTCCTCTAAAATGGCCTCATTAATAAGGAATAGTCTAGCCATTTTGTTTCCTTTACCACTGTTAAAAAACATTAAAGAGGAAGATGTAATTTCATGAGTTCAGACAGTCAACTTGGAAAGCAGAGTATCAGAAGATCCAGGTCCCGGTTATAACATGGGCTTGCTTAGTATTCATAGATTTTGTAAGCACTGCCTAATTTTAACAATTCGATAAGCACTGTCCTCTATTCTGGGGTGATCAATTCATAACTTTAGAGGCCAGCAGTTTCTTAGCACTTCACAGAAAGGAAACCCATGAGATTAGCATTTCTATAAATAGACCTGAAAAGAGCAATGTGAATTAAATCCAGTCAGGTAAAGAGAGTGAATATATGAAAAGCAAAGAATAAACGAAATAGGTTTTAAAATAGAGAGCATAACATGAGAAAGGAATAGATCTCTGGCCAAAATGGATGCTGATAGATAACTGTGATTAGTAACAAGACTTACTTTGAGATGATACAGACTTGCTTATTGCTATTGACACACCATTGCTATATTTTTCTGTGGGGGGGTGCGGGGGGCACTTCATCTCATCAGTCTTTTTGCTTTGCTTTACTGTGGTAACAAACTTCTATTTCAACCAATTAAATTTGTACCCTAAATTTCAAATGTAACTTTCTAGTCTCTGCCCTTTTCCTAGAATTGTTTTGAACTTGCCTATCCCTTCCCTTTATCCCTGACTCAGAATGCTCTTTTCTTTCCATTTTTTTTAACCTTCTTCTAAGTCCTATTTAAAATCATACCCTTTATGGAATTTTACCTGGTAAGTCCACCTGACTTAAATCCATTACACTTAGCGCTTCTTTAATTGGTTGTATATTTATTTGTCCATTAGTTTATTAATTTTAATGAAATAATTTCTTCAGCTTATCTATCCAGCCAGATTCTCTCTCCAAGGGCAGGAACGTAGGCGTCACCTGTTGTTCATTTGTATCCCTCCAGTAATGATTTAGGACTCTGCACACAGTTGATATTAAATGAGTATTATTTTCCCACAGCTTGGAACATCACCCCTCCACCTTGCAGCCCAGTATGGTCATTATTCCACAGCAGAAGTGCTCCTTCGAGCAGGCGTTAGCAGGGATGCCCGGACCAAAGTGGACAGGACCCCCTTGCACATGGCTGCAGCTGATGGACATGCACACATCGTGGAACTACTTGTTAGGGTAAAGCAAGAAGAGTGAGGGGTCTATATTGTAAAAAAGACAAATACCTCCCTGTTTTTTTACTTAAACAGGTGGTAGGAAACTAGGTTGGGAAAGATTAAGTTTAGGACAGTTTATAGTATTGAATTGCATCTCTTTCAAGAGTCATCATGGCTATGAGGATTTTATTTTCTAAGTTTTTAAAGGCTAAACAGACTTTCTTGATCTTTCTTCATTTTTCTTCTGCAGGTGTTCTCTGGTCTTATGCCTATTTTTTCAGGCACTCAGCTCTCTGTTAATAAATGCAACAAAAATCTGTTCTTTTCCCCTTCCTCTCCCATCTGTTATAATTTCCAACTATGTCCTTAAAAGGTCCTCTCATTTAAGGCATTGTCTATCAGCATTCAGGAGACATGTCTTTCCCTTTGATATTTCTTAAACATTTCTAAATTTGAATATGTGTAATCTCTATGGAAATCCTCTGTATACGGTGATGGGATATTGTACCTGTGCTACTGTAACCAGTGTCTCTGAAAAAAATTACTTTTCTATGACAGAATGGTGCAGATGTGAATGCCAAGGACATGCTGAAGATGACAGCTTTGCACTGGGCCACAGAGCACCACCATCGAGATGTTGTAGAGCTACTTATCAAATATGGAGCTGATGTCCATGCTTTCAGCAAGTTTGATAAATCTGCCTTTGACATAGCCCTGGAGAAGAACAATGCTGAGATTCTGGTCATCCTTCAGGTCCTGTTCTTTTTATACACCACAGTATACTTCAGTTGAAGTTAAGCATTTTTTGTAGGAGCTGAATCAAAACTGAATTTTCTCTATCTTATCAAAGTAGTACTTCCATTATGTCTCAATCTTGTGACTCAGTGTCATTAGTATCTTTAAAAAAATAAATAATATTCTATAAAGCCCTGAATTATTCATGGTGATTGAAGAACAATGTTGTGGCCAGTACAAAAATAAGTTTTTATTTGGCTTTAGAATGTTTTTTCTTCATGAAACTTTCCCTTTCTAATTAAACTTGACTTGGGATAATATTAAAAACCTCTTTACGTTTTATGAATATACATCAGCTCTTGTGAGATAGTACATAGCTCTAAAGCATATTGAGTCATAAGGAAGCCATCTCAGAATTAAAAATCAGCTGTGATTATATCATCCATTGATTTCCTAAGCCAGCACTGGTATATCAGGAAATAACAGGATTAATTAAAGATTAATAGGACATAGCCCTGTCCTTGGAGTTTTTACAGTATTATGAAGGTAAAGACAAGATATAAAGCATTACAATACTATGGTGGTAAACAGATACCTAGTAAGTATTACAGGAGGGAGTATTGATAATACTTAAGGCAAGGATTAAAGTATATGTAGACTCTGAACTGAGTTTTGAAGGAGTAGTAGGCAGAGATGTGAGAAGATGATATTCTAGGCTAGAAAAAGCAAAGGCACAGAGGTGGGAAAAGACATGGAATATTCAGGAAAGAGTAGTTGTGTGACCAGAGATTGGGCAAGAGAAGCAAGAGTTTGGGAGTGGCAGGAGCTAAGGTTTGAGAAGCTGAGTTCTGAACATAGGGTTGTTAGATGGCATGCAAAAGAGTATATACTGTTGGGCTTCCCTGGTGGCGCAGTGGTTGAGAGTCTGCCTGCCGATGCAGGGGACATGGGTTCGTGCCCTGGTCCGGGAAGATCCCACATGCCGTGGAGCGGCTAGGCCCGTGAGCCATGGCCGCTGAGCCTGCACGTCTGTAGCCTGTGCTCTGCAACGGGAGAGGCCACAACAGTGAGAGGCCCGCATACCGCAAAAAAAAAAAAAGAGTATGGACTATTTTGTGGGCAAGGGGTATCCAATAGAAGCTTTTAAGTAGAGAATTGATATGATAAGATTTTTTAAAATGATGATTGTTTGGAGCGTGGTACAGACTTGAGAGAGAAGACACTTACTGCTGAAGACCTTCATTAGGCCAGGCAAGAGCCAATGAAAGCTTGAATTAAGGAAGTGATAATGGAGGGTAGAGGGGCAGATTCAAGAAGGAATTTTACAGTAATCAGAGAATGGATAATCCGTTTCAACTGAAGCTCTTAGCAAGGGGATAATTATATGTAAAAAATAGCCATTTCTACTGTATTATCAGTGGTTGGTTGGTTTGTTTTTTCTGACATATGGTTCCCTATAGACTGGTTATTCTCTTCAACTTTCAATTCCTTGTTTAGAGCCCTTTTATAATTTGACCTTTTTTAGTAGTGATCATGTTTGTAGAAAACTGCTTATGAAAGTAAAAAAGTAAAATAAAGATAAACATCTTTATACCGAAATTGTGCAGATATCTCTAGAAGCAGAAGTGCAGCATATGCAACTAGACTTTAAAATCCGGCACTCATTTATTTGCTTGTTATATATTCTCTTAGGGATTTCTTCAATGGCAGAATGGAATAAGTAATTGGACAAAACTCTGGAGAATATTGTTCTCTGTAGATTCTCTGCAGGGATCTCCAGCTAGCACGTTGTCTTGTACATAATTGATCATAGAATATTAGTGCTGGAAATTACTTTTTAGGCCACCCCCTTTATTTTTCAAATTAAAAACCAATATCCAGAGAGGTTAAGTGAATTGTCTAGAAGTTTTTGCAAATAATAACGCCTTTTTTTTTTTCTAAAGTAGAGATAAGCTTGGGAAAGCAATCTAACATCTCTGTTGCCCTGGTTTGAGAAAAAACAGTCGTCTTAATGAGAACTGTGAGGTCCCTGGGACATTGTGCGCTGGAACTAGTTCTGCTTGACAGAGCATTGTGGGGGGGCTGTTCAGTAACTGTATTACTAAGGCTGGTTAGTAAGTGTTCTGACTTTGAAATATCTTGCATTGTTTTATAGGAAGCAATGCAGAATCAGGTGAATGCTAATCCTGAGAGAGCCAACCCTGTGACTATGGGTACCCCATTCATCTTCACGTCAGGAGAAGTTGTCAACCTCGCAAGCCTTGTTTCTTCAGCCAGCACCAAAACAACCTCAGGTAATGTTCTGATAATGTGACATTTATTTTAGACTTAAAATGAACAAAATTACAGGTTTTCTTATGAGATAAATAGGTACCCTGTCTGATACCCACTCCTTTATTAAAATATTCCTCAAATGGAAGATTTATAATAGATTTAAAAGCTAATGCACTTATTCTTTCTAGGGGAAGGGAAAATCATACATTGGGATTGTACATAAGTGTTTACTGTGTTAAAAGTAAAATATTCTACAGATTAATCTGTTGAAGGATTATGTCTGACCCCTAAATGAAAATATACGGGTGCTTTAATATGGTACTGCTAAGGAAAATAGTTAAATATTTATAGTCTAAGGCAGTAACAAAGCAGAATAAACATAAATGGTTGTTGGAATGCTGATATATAAGAGGTACATGTGATTATTTGACTAAAGTGTAGGAGTCTTGATTTGTTCTTGAGAACATATATAACAACAAAATAGCAAAGAAAAGCACTTGGTGTTGATCTTTTGAGACTTGTATGTTTTTAACAATAATATCTATATAAAAAGGAGCAAATCCACTTTGCTGTACAGCAGAAACTAACACATTATAAATCAACTATACTCTAATAAAAATTTTTTTTAAATAAAAATAAAAAGGAGCAAATTGAGTTTATTTTCAACATCTTACAAATACTTGTTTTACAATGAAGGAACTTGTGTCCTCATTTAAATAAATTTTCCTACTGACTCTTGGTTTCTTTTTCTGTTTCTGACTTTCATTTAAAAATACGCAACTGTATTCATAGTTAAGTTTGTAAAATATCAAAGGAAGATCTTGAATGAGGTATTATTATTTTTTTGTTTTGTTTTGTTTTTGGGGGTTTTTTTTTGCAGTACGCGGGCCTCTCACTGTTGCGGCCTCTCCCATTGAGGAGCACAGGCTCCGGACGCGCAAGCTCAGCGGCCACGGCTCACGGGCCCAGCCGCTCCGCGGCATGTGGGATCTTCCCAGACTGGGGCACGAACCCGTGTCCCCTGCATCGGTAGGCAGACTCTCAACCACTGCGCCACCAGGGAAGCCCGAGGTATTATTGTTGAGAGGCATTGTAAAATAGAAAGAACACACACTATACATAGAATTTTGCATTCAGAACTGCTTTCAAATACTGATTTATTACTTGACTAAGATGCTTGACCTTGGAAAAATTACTTCTCTTAGCCTTCTGTACTCATATATAAAATCGGGATATAATAATCTACTTCATGAGGTTGTTGTGAGACTGAGATTTTGTATTTCAGTACCCATTTTATAGCAGGGCTTCAATAATAGCTAATGTTAAGTGGAAATAGAACTTCTCAGTGAAGGTTGAGTCCATCTTGCCCACAAGGGGGCAGTAGTGACCTTCATTTTATAAACTATCAACTGTTGTTTAAAATCACTGTAATCAGAATATTCACAGCCATTAGGATTTGTTGTGGTTCAGGCCACACTGATTAGAACAAGTGCTTTTTTAATCCAAAAGTTTTTAGAAGCCAATAAAGTTATATGTTCACAAACACGTATTGAATAAAAAGAGCTAGAGTTAAGTCTTTAGTCTAACTACTGAAATTCTCCAGATTCTTATCTGGAATGATAAGCAAAGTTGAAGACATTCAGGATAGAGATTCTTAGCCTTGATTCTCATGGACCTATATCACGTTTGTCGTGTTGCTTTTGGCAAACCTACTCTTCTTTCTCTCTTCTGTATGTTGACAATGGCAAATTGAAATTGCTAAACTGTCACATAATTAGAGCTGATCTCTCCAGTGTCATCTTACTCGTGAAGCAGTTCTACCTAGCTCTTCCCTTTAGGGGACTGGCCTATCTGATGTTTAATCAGTGCAGATAAAAGAAAGGAGAAAAGTTATAAGACAAATTCAGGTTGTGTTATTGAGCTGGGATAAAGGATTTTCTTTTCCTGAATGGTGGGGCAGGCCTCTTGTTTCCCATCATCCAGTAATATTTTTAAGAGTTAACTGAAAAGACCTTAAAAAAAAGAGAGAGAGAGAATTAACTGAAAGTATCATAGGATTATCATTTTGGTGGATTTTTTTTTTTTTTGCTGCGCCCCACACCATGTGGGATCTTAGTTCCCCTAGCAGGGATTGAACCTATGCCCCCACATTGGAAGCCTGGAGTCTTAACCACTGGACCGCCAGGGAAGTCCTTGGTGGTTAGAAACAAAATTCAGATTATAAAGTTTGCTTTCAATTTGCCATTTGTGACTAAAGATGTCAGTCATCAGTGCCACCATCAAACTGCAGTGATTTGGGAAAGCAGACTAATTTAAACATTAATCAGAGCAAAACAAAGTTATGAAGATGAATTTCCTGTTTCTGTAGAATCATAAGATGCACTCCAAAGTCAAATATAAATTGCCTTATATTGGTTCATAAAGGGTACAGGCTTTGGAATCTAATAATTAGGTTCTAATCTGGGCTATGACATTTACTAGCTGCATGACCCTGGGCAAGTTACTTAATTTTTCTGGATCTAGTTTGCTGAGGTTGCCTAGCTGACCATAGCACACTACCCTAAATCCTGGTCTGAAGAGCTTATTTATTTATATAAGCTACATTCTGAATAGGTAAAAAGTTGTCACTAACAATGCCATTTCCCTTCCAAAAACAACAGCAACCATGCACATTTCACTTTATTTGATGTGGGGGTCTTATATTAAAGAGAACAAAGGAATTAACATTATTTAACAATAAAGTACTTTATTTTCCTAGAACTCCCTGGGATAAGTCTAAGGTAATTTGCATCATCTCTTCAGTTTCAACTGTATATGTCAGAATACTAAACCTAATTTTTCACATATGTTCTTCATTTTGCTATTGAGGGGAAGTTGGGTGAGTCATTATGTTTGAATCAAAGGGGGAGCACCCTTAGGTTGGAATCATTTTATGCTAAGAAGTATATAATGTCTTTCTCATGAAGCAGTTCTACCCAGTTCTACCTTTAGCTTGGTGGCCTACCTGATGTTTGTCCTAGAACTTTAATTATAACAGCCTTGCTTGTGTGTGTGTCTGTGTGTGTATGTGTGTGTTTTAACTGTGGTAAAATAATAACAGTCTTTTTTTTATTGTTAGTGACTTACTGTCACATATATTCCAACCTCCATGAGGCATATATCTAAAAATTGCTTGTTCCTTGTTTGTTTCATCTGTGAGTTTTATGTCAGCACTTGGTCTGAGTGATAAGAAAAACATGAACTAAGCAGGAAAATTAGGGTATAGGCTATAGCTGAATCTTGCTCTTACTGAAGTCATTAGATAGACACAGGCTCCTTTCTAGAGGTCAAGCACTGTGTTCTACTCAGACCACTTGGTTCCCTGAGTATTTTATGAGAAATTAAAATAAGGATATTATTACTATCTCTACCCTTATCTTCACTCCCACAGTCATCACCCAAAAGCTTTGATTAAAATAGTTTGCAGCTATGTGTATTATACAAGTAATCCACCTTTTTATGGAAAAATCTTCTGAAACTTAAATTTATAAACCAGTTAAACTAACTAGATTAATCATATCAGAAAAGGACTTTAAGGTTTTTTAAAGTATTTTACAGATAATTGACTTTTTTAAAGTATAGTAGTGAGAGAACTTAAGAGTACATTTAGGGCTTCCCTGGTGGCGCAGTTGTTAGGTATCCGCCTGCCAATGCAGGGGACATGGGTTCAAGCCCTGATCCAGGAAGATCCCACATGCTGCCGAGCACCTAAGCCCATGAGCCACAACTACTGAGCCTGCGCTCTAGAGGCCTCGAGCCACAACTACTGAGCCCGTGTGTCACAACTACTGAAGCCTGCACACCTAGAGCCCATGCTCCGCATCAAGAGAAGCCACCACAATGAGAAGCCTGTGCACCGCAACAAAGCGTAACCCCCATTTGCCACAACTAGAGAAAGCCCGCGTGCAGCAATGAAGACCCAATGCAGCCAAAAATAAAATAAATGAAATGAAACTAAGAAAAAAAAAGCGCATTTAAAAAGAAAATAGGGCTTCCCTGGTGGCGCAGTGGTTGAGAGTCCGCCTGCAGTTGCAGGGGACACAGGTTCGTGCCCCGGTCCAGGAGGATCCCACATGCTGCGGAGCAGCTGGGCCCATGAGCCATGGCCACTGAGCCTGCGTGTCCGGAGCCTGTGCTCCACAACGGGAGAGGCCACAACAGTGAGGCCCGCGTACCACAAAAAAAAAAAAAAAAAAGAAGTGTATCAGTCACATTTCAGTCAGGTGACAAAGCTACATATGGTGTAGTTTTATTATACGTAATTTTATTATACATATAAAATAAATATATCTATTTTATTATACATATATAATAAAATATATATATATAATAAGTATATAATTTATAAGCTTATAAGCTTAATTTATAAACACTCTTTAGTAACAATGGAGTAACTACTATGAGGAGAGAACTCAGGAATAGCCAGTATGGGGAGCAGCCACTACTTCTGTATGACAAAACTTAATCTCATGCCAGATGACAAGAAATATTTATGGGGTCCAGCTTCAGTATCACAAGATACGGCAAAGAAGGGTGGATTTGCAGCCAAGAAGCAACTAATTCACAACTGGTACAATAAGTATCTCTGAAATTATAGTGAAAGACATAGGGAAATGAAATTCATGTTATAAAAGTTTGATTTATGAAAAGTTGTTGAGTAATGCTTTCAGTTCATAAAGTTAGGAGTGCCTATTGCCAAATCTAATACACTTCCCTCTTGGAACTTAGCTGTAAGGATATCACACAGATACAAGAGAAAAAGGTTATGAACAAATTGTTTTTGAAAAGCACACCATGACATAACTAAAGTAGGTAAAGTAGGTAATTGTTTAGCCTTTGACATTCAATATGTGAAACTTCAGGTTTTTGATGTTCTTGCACTTGAGGTCAATCCTAGTCTTCTCACCTCTCTAGCTGATGAATAGAAGTAGCATGGTTGAGTAAAGCCCAGGAGGGGCCTATTCCCTCAACACTGCTTAGTTTGGGGTGAGGCATGCTTTGTACCCTTACTGCCTGCTGCCAAGGAGAGCTCTGCATAGCCAGCCTAGGGAGTGGGTGGCACTCTTGGTCTGTTAGCTACTGATGCTCAGCATTGGCAATGCCAAGAGAATGATCAAATGAAGGGAATGTAGTGTGGCCTTACACCAAGCATATTACCTTAATCCACTTTAAAGGGAAGACTTTAAACCTTAAAAGAGTTTTAACACCATGATAATTGGTTTTTGTAAGTTTGTATTAGAGAGCAAGATTAAGCACATTAGAGTGAAAAGCTGAGGTTTTGATTTAATAAGCCATTTTTAGTTCATCTGAATTTATTCTCTCCGCTGGACCTCATTTGCCTTTTTTACCAAAATAGGTGACCCCCATGCCTCCTCAACAGTACACTTCTCAAATTCTACCACCTCAGTGTTGGCCACCCTTGCAGCTCTTGCTGAGGCATCAGCCCCCCTCTGCAACTCACACAGAGCCACAGGTAGGTAAGGGATATCTGCTGGGTGAATCACCATTTCATCTTTTGCTTTTGAATCTCCAGCAGATTTAATTTGCATGAAATGTTAAAGAATTATGGTTAGAGACAGCGAGGATAAAGGAATGTAGAGTCATTGAGCATCAGAAAGAAAAGTCGCTGACATAATCAATCAGCTGAATAATATCAGAGAATGACTAAGTTATTCCTTTGTAGTTTTGCAGCTTCAAGTTTGTTTATCCTGACTCCAGTTGCATCAGATTGAAATGTTTAGTCTTATATTAGCAGAGTTTTGGAAATACTCTATGTTATGCTTTGTCTGATGCTATCATAGAATGATTCTAAATAGCAGCCTAAATATCTTGTATTAAAGCATCAGAATCCATGGGACTGCTACCTTGCTCATTATTATATTCTTTGTACCTCAGGTTGGCTTGCTTTTATTTTCACTGGAGATGTTATTTTGGCATCTCCAGTGGATTTGTGAAGATACATTCTGTATAGTGCCCTTCTTATTTTAAAACAGAAAGGTTTCAGGTCACTTAGCCAGAGCTAGTGACCCACAGGGAAAAGGCTTAAGGCTTCATATAGGTAGGGGACAAATAGTCATAGGTAGGGCTAAATAGTCATTTAGGAATCTTTGTGGAAACCTCTGGCAGTCTTCTCCATCATAAATGAAAGCAGATTGTTGATTTCTTTCTGCCATTGACATTTGGATGCTGAGAACATTCCTCCAATCCTATTTTTCCAACTGACAACAATCATAAAGATCTCTACTCAGATGTGTGTGAGTGAACAGCATGGCAGAGGAAAAAGCAATGTATTAAACTTGTGCTTGTTATTCTTTTGATTTGTTCTTTGATGTTGGATAAATCATTTACTTCTCCAGGTCTCAGTCTCCTCATCTCTGACATTATGGTTGGATTAGATTACCTGTCAGGGTCCTTTCAGCTATAACATTTAACTGTTCTTTGTTTCTAGGAGGTGTGAATGCTCTATTTCCGCTGAACTGCCTGAATGTGTCTCATATCGATAGTCCCTACCCCACTTATTGCAAAGTTCTACTTGTGACTCTTTAAGATATAGAAATTTCATAGTGGTAGGAGCTGTTTCCCCTAATAGTTATTGGGGATACTGACTAACCAAACTGAAAATCTTTATTCAACATGATACATGTAAAGCTCTTAGAAAGGTACCTGGCACATAGTGTCATTGCTGTTAATGTTATTGTTGATCTGTCAGATGAGAGAAGCCATCTACTATTTTTGTCTATCAGACTTCTGTGTTTTGACTTCTTGACATATTATTTTGTTAATTCACTATTAAATGCCTTTATTTCTTATAGAAATAGATCTACTCTAATTTATAGTTATTTTTCTAAGCTCTCTAAAGTTGTTTAGACTTTCAAGATGCTTTCTGAAAAAAGAGTTCCGAGGGCCTCCCTGGTGGCGCAAGTGGTTGAGAGTCCTCCTGCCGATGCAGGGGATACGGGTTCGTGCCCCGGTCTGGGAGGATCCCATATGCCGCGGAGCGGCTGGGCCCGTGAGCCATGGCCGCTGAGCCTGCGCGTCCGGAGCCTGCGCATCCGGAGCCTGCGCGTCCGGAGCCTGTGCTCCGCAACGGGGGAGGCCACAACAGTGAGAGGCCCGCATACCGCAAAAAAAAAAAAAAAAAAGAGTTCCGAGATCAAATATGTTTGGGAAACTCAGCATATCTTATTTTATATTAGAGAGTCACAATGCTCATTAGTGTATTAGGGTCTCTGATACTTCCTACAAAATAAACAAACACAAAAATTTAAGCATATTTAAACGAGCATTTTGAAAATGTATTTGTACATAGAACCTATCTTTAGTGAAAGCTAACATGTCAATGAAGACATTTTATTTATTTATTTGTTTTTATTTTTGCCTGTGTTGGGTCTTTGTTGCTGCACGTGGGCTTTCTCTAGTTGCAGCGAGCGGGGGCTGCTCTTCGTTGGGGTGCACGGGCTTCTCACTGCGGTGGCCTCTCTTGCTGCGGAGCACGGGCTCTAGGTGTGCGGGCTTCAGTAGTTGTGGCACGTGGGCTCAGTAGTTGTGGCACACAGGCTTAGTTGCTCCGCGGCATGTAGAATCCTCCTGGACCAGGGCTTGAACCCATGTCCCCTGCATTGGCAGGCGGATTCTTAACCACTGCGCCACCAGGGAAGCCCTCCCTGTTTTCTTTTAGCCTCTGACTTAGCATTGTTTACAGGAGCTTGCTTTTGTGAACTGTTGAATCTAACTTTTTTTTTCAAGTTTTTCTATCCCTGATATTATCAGTTTTAAGGGGGCTGAAATTACTATACTTCTATTTTTTTAAAAGCTGAAATGTTATGTTTCCTTTTGTCATCTGTAGCTAATTCAGAGGAAATCATAGAAGGAAATTCTGTTGACTCATCAATCCAGCAAGTGGTGGGGAGTGGAGGCCAGAGGGTCATCACCATAGTGACCGATGGAGTCCCTCTGGGTAATATCCAAACTGCAATCCCTACTGGAGGCATTGGCCAGCCATTTATTGTAACTATGCAAGATGGACAGCAAGGTGAGTTATCCCATTTAGACAATTGTTTATTAAAAGATGCTTCAGACACTCAACACACCTCTAAAAATGAAGCATTAGGGGGACTTCCCTGGCGGTCCAGTGGTTAAGACTCCGCACTTCCAGTGCAGGGGGCGTGGGTTCGATCCCTGGTTGATGAACTAAGATCCCACAGGCCATGTGGTATGGCCAAAAAAAAAATGAGGCATTAGGGCAAGTAATGGGAATGGAAGAAAGCCAGATGCCAGATGGGACAAAGAAGCTCTGAAAAAGGAAAAAAACAGAAGCCAGGCTGGCTGGCAAAGGCTAATTCTCCTAATATATATAAAATCTGTGAGTAAAACCAATAATCTGGTAGAAGAAAGAGCAAATAATGTCAACTAGTAGTTCACAGAAAAGAAAATACTGATGGTTCTTAAAAATAGGAAAATATGTTCAACCCACTTCTTTCATGCAAGAGAAATATAAATAAATAAATACTGCAGCAAGATACCATTAAAGCACTATATTGTCAAGGGTATGGGGAAACAGGCAGTCTTATAAATCACTGGTGAGAGTGTAAATTACTGCATCCTCTGAAGAGCAAATTGTCAATATATATCAGTATTGAAGATGCATATACCTTTTGCCTAAAAAGTTATTTTTCTAGGAATTTATATTCACACACACAGAAATGACATATATACTAAATTATTCATTACAGCATTATTTGTAGTCATCAGAGATTAAAAAGAACCTAAGTAGGGCTTCCCTGGTGGCACAGTGGTTGAGAGTCCTCCTGCCGATGCAGGGGACGTGGGTTCGTGCCCTGGTCCGGGAAGATCCCACATGCCGCGGAGCAGCTGGACCTGTGGGCCATGGCTGCTGAGCCTGTGTGTCCGGAGCCTGTGCTCCGCAACAGGAGAGGCCACAACAGTGAGAGGCCCACGTACCACAAAAAAAAAAGAACCTAAGTAGAAGTCATTAAGGAACTGGATAAATAAATTATGATACACCCCACCCATGCAATGGAATACTATGCAGCTATAGAAGACAATGAGGAAGATTCTTGTATACAAGTATGGTCTGATCTCCAAAATACATTAAGTGACAAGAGCAAGATGCAGGGGTGTGTAGAGTATGCTACATTTGTATTTTTAAAAAAGGGAAATATATGTATATTTGCTAATATGTTCATAGACTTAAACTATCTCTGGAAGAACATTCAGAAATAACATTGATAACATTGGTTCCCTTGTGGCAGGGCACCTGGGTAGCTAGGATGGATAGGAAGCTTTTCAATGTATATGCTTTTATAGCTTTTAATCTTTGAACCATGTGAATGTATTACATATTCAAAAAATACATAAGTAAATTTTTTTTGAAAAAAGAAAGAAACTAATCATTACAACTTCATTTCTCAGAAATACTGAAGGTTGAAGAAGGAGGGTTGATATAATTACCTTTTGTGTCATCAAAATTTTGACTTGGCCTAAATAATTATGGGGATTTTATAATTTTCAAATTATTTGAATTGATGGATCTTTGCAGTATGGGAAGAAAGAGTAGAAATTAAACCTTTATAATTCAGGCTTTGGTATCATAAGTTCTTGGAGCTTTATTTGAAAATATACCACTGATATTTTTGTGGACATGATTATCATTTAAAGTTTTGGGGGGCTCATTGAGTAAGTGAGAGACTCTGCTTGTAATGGAGTTAAATAAATGAGAACAAAGTTGTTTTAAGGAAAAAAATAAAATTTGAGGTTTTGCCTAGATGAACTACACTACTTTAAAAAAAATTTTTTTAATTACTTATTTATTTATTTTTGGCTGCGTTGGGTCTTTGTTGCTTCATGCGGGCTTTCTCTAGTTGTGGAGAACTGGGGCTACTTTTTTTCTTTTTTTCCGGTACACAGGCCTCTCACTGTTGTGGCCTCTCCCGTTGCGGAGCACAGGCTCCGGATGCGCAGGCTCAGCGGCCATGGCTTACGGGCCCAGCCACTCCGCGGCACGTGGGATCTTCCCGGATGGGGGCACGAACCCGTGTCCCCTGCATCGGCAGGCAGACTCTCAACCACTGTGCCACCAGGGAAGCCTTAGCAGGGGCTACTTTTCATTGCAGTGTGCAGGGTTTCTCATTGAGCCCGGAGCACGGGCTCTAGGCACACGGGCTCAGTAGTTGTGGTGCACCGGCTTAGTTGCTCCGCGGCATGTGGGATCGTTCCTGACCAGGGCTCAGACCCGTGTCCCCTGACTTGACAGGCGGATTCTTAACCACTGCGCCACCAAGGAAATCCACTACACTACTTTTTACAGATGCATTTAACCAGGCCCAAAGAAGGAGAGCTGAAATTTTGTGAATTAATTGTAAGAAATTTTTAATCCCAGACAGAATTTCCATTTCCACTTAGCAGATATCCAAGCTGCTTTCTACTGCTATCAGTTATGAGTGTTCAAGGAATACAAGCTAATCTTAAAATCAGCCAAACCAAATAACTAGGTAAATCTGCTTTAAACAAAAATCATAATGCATCCTAAAACCTAAGTATAATTTTAACTTTTTATTTTGAGATAATCATATATTCATTCATGTATAGTTGTAAGAAATAATACAGAAAGATCTTGTATACCTATCACCCAGTTTCCCCTAGTGGTAACATTTTGTATAACTCTAGTACAATATTACAGACAGGAAATTGACATTGGTACAATCCACCAACTTTATTGAGATTTTTTCCAGTTTTATATGCATTCATTTGTGAGTTTGTGTTCTACGCAATTTAATGCATCAGCACCACCAAAATTGAGATACAAAACAGTTCCATCACCGAGATTCCTTGTGCTACTCTGTATTCCTTGTGTTATAGCCACTTACCTTCCTACCTCATTCCTAACACTGGCAACTACTAACTAACTCATCTGTTCTCTATTTTTATACTTTTGTCATTTCAAGAATGTTATATAAATGGAATCATACAGTATATAGCCTTTTGAGATTGGCTTTTTTCTCTCAGCATAATTTCCTTAAGGTCTATCCAAGTTGATGTTTGTATCAATAGTTCATTTCTTTTTATTGCTGAGTAGTATTCCATGGTATGGATGTACCATAGTTTGTTTAACCATTTACCTACTTGATCTGTCTCCAGGTTTTGGCTATATCTGAGTAAAGCTGTTATGATCAATCATGTACAGGTTGTATGGGAACATAAGTTTTCAGTTTTCTGGGGTAAATGTCCCAAAGTAAAATTTCAGGGTCATATGGTAAATGCATGTTTAATTTTGTAAAACACTGCCAAACTATTTTCTACAGTGACTGTACCATTTTACATTTCCACCAGCAATTTATGAATAATCCAGTTTCCCACATTCTTGCCAGCGTTTGGTGTTATCACTATTTTTTTTTAAATTTTAGCCATTCGGATAGGTGTGTAGTGCATCATGTGTGTTGTGTGCATATGTGTGTTGACCCTTTTCTCACTTAATCTATGAGAAGAGAAATAGTTAAATTAGACACAGCTAATGGCAAACTGCTTTCATGAAAGGTTTCTCAAAATTCTTATTTAAGATATCAGACCTACTTTAGATAAGTTATTCCCGCAGAATTGTAAGCTAAGTGGTCACAGCTTCTGATCTACAGTCAGACATTTCTATATAAAAGCCCCAGAGTTGGGTCTTAACTGCATGGCTTCCAAACCTGCAAATCTTCACCCTTCCTTTCTGAGGTCTTCTTAGTGCCTCTAATCTTTTTGGTTTCTCTCTGTAAAGCCATGCCTTGCCTGTTGACTCTAAAATCCAAAGAGATATGAACAGTGAGATATCAGAGAATATATTTTAGTTTAGATGATTTTTTTTTTTTTTTTGGCTGCGTTGGGTCTTCGTTGCTGTGCACGGGCTTTCTCTAGTTGCGGTGAGCAGGGGTTACTCTTCGTTGCGGTGCACAGGTTTCTCATTGCGGTGGCTTCTCTTGTTGCAGAGCACGGGCTCTAGGTGGATGGGCTTCAGTAGTTGTGGCTCACAGGCTCTAGAGCGCAGGCTCAGTAGTTGTGGCGCACGAGCTTAGTTGCTCCATGGCATGTGGGATCTTCCCGGACCGGGCTCGAACCCATGTCCCCTGCATTGGCAGGTGGATTCTTAACCACTGCACCACCAGGGAAGCTCTATATTTTAGTTTATTGTCTGATTCAAAGTAAGCAAAGTCTCTTTGTTTTACTATGTATTCATCACCTCCAATTGGTGTCCTTTGGCTTATAGTTCTAACTGTACCTGCTGGTCAGGTTGCAGAGGAGACTGTCATTGAAGAAGAGGCAGAAGAAGCAGAGAAATTGCCAGTGACTAAGAAACCAAGAATAGAAGAGATGACAGACAGTGTGGAGGAAAGCAAGGTAATGTTTTTAGCAGTGGTGGAGAGAAGAGAAGGCAAAGATTCAAAAGCCAGAACTTTCAAGGCCCAAACCCTTCTTTTTTGTCTACTCTCAGGAATTCTTACCTGTGGTGGTTTACTTTTACAGGAAGGCACTGAAAGAGAGCTACTTCAGCAGCAACTCCAGGAGGCTAATCGAAGAGCCCAGGAATACCGACACCAGCTCCTAAAGAAAGAGCAAGAGGCAGAACAGTACCGCCTCAAGCTAGAGGCCATGGCCCGACAACAGCCCAATGGAGTTGATTTCACTATGGTTGAAGAGGTGGCTGAGGTAGATGCTGTAGTAGTTACAGAGGGGGAGATGGAGGAGAGAGAGACAGAAGTGACCGGGGCAGTAGGGACCACAGAGCCTCATACTGGAGTTTCCATGGAAACTGTTTCAACTTAATGTGCAAGGGCCACAGCTTGTGCTGTGTCCATCTTTTTCCTCTTTTTAAAAGAAAATACAAAGGACAAACATTGTATAAAAATTAAGAATGTCCTAAAGAAGAAAACTATAGCAGGGTACAGAGTTTGGGCTCAGGAAGGCTCTCTATGCAACTGGAAAATTCAAAGCCAAATTTAGAGAACAAGTCTTCTGAGGGACCAAAAGAATAAGGACCAAATTTCTCAGCTCACATCATTGCTTGAAGCATAGAGGTAAAAGAATGCTGGATGTTGCAGATTCATTGTTTTTTAAATAACTGACTTTCTATCAAAAGATTTTAAAATAATATTCCTAATATGGACACACCCAGAGCCTTTAATATTATAGTTGTACCATCAAGTGACCTGAAACTTTGCCTTAGATTTATGATGTGTACCTGTTAGAGGAGAAACCCAATTGGGAGGAGGGATTAGATGCAAGCTTTGGGGAAGAGAAAGAAATATATTCCACTTCCGAAGGAGCAGGCAGGCACTCCCCACTATCCTGAGTTAATTTCACTGAAAAGAAACGTGTGATTGCCTGACTAAATTTGCATCCATTGTGTGTCCATAGCTCAGATGCCAGTTTAAGAAACTGAAATGGAATTTTTTAAAACTGGAAAGGAGAGAAGTGTATATAAATCCAAAATCCTCCATGCTGTGCCTCTACAATGCTGGAAAGTGGCCAGAAAGAGGCTCGTGGGGTTAGGAAACAATCGGGTCCTGAGATACCAACTTTGCTCTGGCTGGATTTTATGAAATCGCAATCAGGAGGGTAGTCTGTTGTCAGAACAACTTGCTTCCAACCATTTATTTATGTAATATCAAGCTTTAATATCAACTTTTTAATTTTATAAAACTTTGTTGAGTTTTCTAAGTGTGCCTTTCTGTGGAACTTACATGGTATCCTCTCATATGCAAGAAAAGACAGGGGTAGAGATGAATGCTGAGGATGTTGTATAGCTTTCTCCATCTGATTTGGGTTGAGTAAATTGCTCTATTTCCTTAAGGTCGGGCCTTGTGCAGAGCTTTTGTGCCTTATAGGTGCTCAGTGTGTGCTGGCAAAGGGAGTGAGAACTACCAGTGCCATAATGTAAGGAACCAAAGATTCTGACCAGATGCTTCGTCACCTGACTCTCTTCTCTCCCACTATGCTCCCTTTACCTATATACTTTTGAAAGTGTTTCATTGCTGGGATTTCTTGGAGTTTTTTTTTAAAAAAGGGAATACGGATGGAGAGAGAGGGGTTATGGAGAGGTCATCATCCTGGACTTGCTTGCTTGCTTTGTTGTAAATTAAAGAGGGAGCTGTGCCAAGTAAACATTTGAAAGACTGTTTAGAATATGGTTTTCTTAGTTAGCAATCATGGGGAAAACATACATTTTTAATTTGGAATAAAATGTGACAGTTAACATGGTTCTGTTTACCTTGATTAGTGAAGTAATTTGCTGCAGTTTTCCAGAGGTGCAGAATCATTTGGGGCTTAAAATAGACTAAAAACATAACTCCCCAAACCGAATTTAACAAACAGAATTGGCTATTAGAAGTTTATAGAGAAAAATATCAGTTTTGAAATTAATCTTGGCTACGGGCCACCGTAGCTAGGTTTTCTCCATGGACCAAGTACTAAGCACTTCCCAGATGATCAGAGATTAGTCTGCACTGTTGGGGATGATGGAGAAATGCAGTGGAGCAGCCTAGATAAGGGAGAGGGTAAAATTGTGGTATCTGCTGTCAAATCGTCCTATTTCTGTTTGCAATATTTTTCCTTTTTCTGAGTCCCTTTGTGAATCAGGTGCTAACAATAAGCTGCTATTGTGTGCCATTTCAAAGCTTTAGCTTAACTATAGAGGGACCAAGTGTTATTTTAGATGTGTTTTGTGTGTGTTCTTGGTGCATACATTGACTTTAATTCCTTCTTTTATTCTTTCCCGTTCAGGGAGTGGAGGTTAACTGTGTAGAAAACATGCAGGTCCACCCACCTCAGTCTCTGAGGTAACTTCTTATTGAGGGCGGGGAGTTTCCATCCAACACTCCCTTCTGAGCATACAGAGTCCCTACTGTTTGGGGGAACTGTTTAGATTTTCTTATTATTCTTTTTTTGTAAGAGCCTATCATTCCCACCCAGTAAAATATCTAATACAGCCCAAGTCATTTTTGATGATGGGCTCTCTGAGATAGGGAGTTAAAGGGGGGGTTGGGATAGGGAGAGAGAGAAGGGAAATGTCTAGAAAGGGGTGGGTGGCAAAAGGGCATTTGTTTTTATTTACTTGGAATAGACCTTTTAGCATCCCAGAGAAGGGAAATAGGACTTGATCTCTAATTGTACTGCCATAGAGAGAATGGTAGGTCAGGATCCCTTGAAGTAGTTAGATTAAATATTAAAGACATGAATGGCAGTACCATTGTATGATTTTGCATATTTTTCTGAATCAGCCATGGAAGTTGGAAAAATGTTGCTAGATCTTCTGGGTTTGGGGATTCCAACTGGCTTATTGGGAAGGTTGGATTACAGAGAATCAAACAGACAAGTGGTTCAAAGATGCTACTTGAGCAGGAGAAACCTGAAGCCTAGGATGATTGCCTACTTTAAAATAAAGCTGCTTTAATAATATCAGTATTAATATAGGAATATTAGACCCTACATTTACATTTTGGTTTTAAGCTTTCCCCTAAAAAGGAGAAAGAAATATATCTTAACATTTCTGTTCTTGTTCCTGGCTTCAGGGAAATTACTTACAAATGTATAAATGTACATTCCCTTCCTATCACTACCTCTGTGGGATCCCTTAATTGTAATGCCAGAGTTGAGGTCTCTTAATTGAAATATGGGAGAACTTGGCTTTAGGTTTTCTGTATATTGAACTCAGCACCTTAAAAGATGTTATTTTTCTCTGTCAGATCTGTGTTTCATAATTTTTGCCTTTGCCTCTCCCCGTTTTTCAGCCTTAGCACTGCATTATTAAAATGTTTGTGCCTGCTCAGTAATATTAGAAATCTGTGGCATGCAAAATGACTTTCTTTCTTTATATTGCTGTAAAAGACATGAATTTAACAGAGGGCTCTCCAGTTGAAGTTAGGTATTTTGTGACCAGGGCATTTTTAACACCCCTTTGCTGCACATATATACTGTGTACATTTATAAACACATATGAATTTTCCCACTTTTCTCTTTGTTTATTTGAAGTTGAACTCTAAAGTACCTGGTAAAAGCTGGAAATATTTTTATTTCATTAAAAACATTAGAGAGGGTTTCTTTCAATTGAGTAAAGGCACTGAGGAAGAAAAAGCATTACTTTGGCCCTTTTTCTGAGGCATGCTCAACCGGCAGTAATGAGAAACCTGAGGAGTGAGGCCCTAGGGAGAGCTAGTACCTAGCTTTGCAGAGATTTCTTTAGCATACAGTGTGATGACATCGGTAAACTGAAAGATTCAGAGGAGGGTCAGGGGTAGAGATGGAGCTGCCTTTCCACAGAGCAAACCTCCTTTCAGCTCCGATGGTAGCTGTTTTGACTGGCATTTGTATAATTTCTTACACCTCTGAAAAGGAAAGAAACCCTAGATAAAGTTCCATGGCAGAAGGAGCAGACATTCTATGCATCTGCTTCCCAGTTTAGACATCTCGGCCTTTTAAGGAATGATCATTTTGAGAAAGCTTCTGTGGTTCTTTCCTAACAAACAACATTGTGGACCCCCAGAGCTAGAAGACATGAGGCATATAGTGAACTATTCCCAGAAGTTTAATATTGAGTGGGAATCGGTTTTTGTCCAGATTTGTTGGAGAATGGCCTCCTATTCTCTACTTGTTATATAGACATCTCTGTATGGCCAGAAAAGGAGCTTTAGAATGGAATACATATTAAGACCGCCTATGTGCTGCTCTAGGCTCTTATCTATTTCCAATTTATGTGATATTTTCCCCTTCTGAGTTAGTACTCTATTTCCTATGACAATATATTTAACAAGAGACCAGGAGCAAGAAGGATGTGAACTCGAATTAAGTAGCTTTGAACCTCTGGTGCTGCCTTTTTTTTTTTTTTTTTTAAGCCTCTCTTAAGATTAGGAGGTGGGGTGATATCCCTAGACTCCAGACTACTACATAGCAATTTGGCTTGTTAATGGCAGGAAATTGTGATTCCCTGTCTCTCTCCTCCCCTTTCCCCTCTAACTACTTCTGCCTCTGTGACCCCATTGTTCTTATCTCATTGAGTCTTTCCCAGGCACTAGAATTTAATTAATAGGTCATTTCTAACCTATGCGCCTTGTCTTTCCTCTTTCTGTTCCCCTCCTTCCCTACCACATATTTTATGTTTATTCTTAAGTGGTTTGTTTCTGAGAATTAATCTAGGTCATACTCTATATCCTGTGCTTCCTAGTTGGTCTCAGGCATCTTGCTCTATCAACAGTAATGATAGCAGCAGCTCCCTTCTCTGGCTTTTCCCTGTGTACTGTCCTTCTGCCAAGGCCATTTGTATTGGGGGGAGCAGAGAAAGGGTAGGTGGGGTGCCTAGCTTCTCAAAACATCTTCAGTTTTTCAGGTTGTCTAACAGCTTTATGTACAGTATGTTTTAAGAAAACTTAAGTATACTTCTCTTTTTTATTTAGGATTTTAATTAAATAGGGTTTGATTCTGATGAGCAAGTTTGTGTGTGTGTGTGTGTGAGCATTTGTGTGTATGTACACCTATACAGATCTATATTATATATACAATTTTTGTACTATCATTTAAAATAAAAAAAATGTTTCTTACTAAAATGTCAAAGTCTTACCATTTCAGGTGTCACTGAAATTTTTTCCATCTCCTGAGCAAAAATTGTATCTACTCCCTGGTCACAGATAATCCTTAAGAGCAAGTTTTCCCCGTCCTACTGAGCTAATGAGGGTGGAGCAGTGGGAGGGTGGTTTTTTTTGGGGGGGGCATCTTCTTTCCCCTCTTTGGTGCCTCTTCTGACCCATTCACACTCTCTACCTTTTCCTTATCTAGCTACTCCTCAGCTGGTATTCTTAACAGGCAGAGCAAGTTGAGGTAAGAACTGAAGTGAGAATGGAGAGAACTTTTGACTGACTTATTAATTTACATCTTCTTTCCTTCTTTTATCCCCTACTCTCTTCCCTAAAAGCAAACAACCAAGAGAGGAGAATAGTAGCTGAAGTAAATGATTCTGTGCCTTGTGTGCGAGTAAAGTCAATGCCAAGATAAGGGGCGGGGTACGGGAAGAACATCAGGCCCAGGGAGGCTTGGACATAGTGCATTTGCTCTGCTGGCTTCTAAGCTACTCTTAGTTAATAAGGTGCTTGTTGTTGTCTCAGTCTAATTCAGCACATATTTATTAAGTAAATATGCGTAGCAGTCTGGTTGTGGCGCAATCCCTGTTGATAGCCAGGGTTGAACAGACCCACTTGGCTGGCTACTTGGTCTAGTGTACAGTGTTCTCAAAAGCTGCTCCATTGGCAATAAAGATTCCTTTCTCAGATAAAGGAGGGTAGGGCTTCCCTGGTGGCGCAGTGGTTAAGAATCCACCTGCCAACGCAGGGGACTTGGGTTCGAGCCCTGGTCCGGGAAGATCCCACATGCCACGGAGCAACTAAGCCTGTGCGCCACAACTACCGAGCCTGCACTCTAGAGCCCACGCACCACAACTAATGTAGCCCACGTGCCTAGAGTCCCTGCTCCGCAACAAGAGAAGCCACTGTAATGAGAAACCCGCGCACTGCAAAGAAGAGTAGCCCCTGCTCGCCGCAACTAGAGAAAGCCCGCGTGCAGCAACGAAGACCCAACACAGCCAAAAATAAAAAATTAATAAAATTAATAAATTTAAAATAAATAAATGAGGGTAATACCAAAGTCAAGGACATATAAGTATCAGTGTTCAACATTAGACTCTCCAGGTAAGCTCTCAAAGTCAATATTTAGGAAATTGAACACTTACCATGTACTAGGCTGCATGTGGATAATTGCTTTTTGGTAAACAATACTGTGTACATATTAACTATAAGGTACATCTGGCAGGTACCTCATAAATGTATATATGGTCTTTGCTCTGCCGAGAGAAAAAGAGCAGGAACTCAAAAAGCCTTGAGAAGCAAAGAACTGAAAGTGTTGAATTAAAATCCTAGCAAGAGGGTTTCCCTGGTGGCGCAGTGGTTAAGAATCCGCCTGCTAAGGCAGGGGACACGGGTTCGAGCCCTGGTCTTCCGGGAAGATTCCACATGCCGCGGAGCAACTAAGTCCGTGTGCCACAATTACTGAGCCTGCGCTCTAGAGCCCAGGAGCCACAACTACTGAGCCCACTTGCCACAACTACTGAAACCTGCGCGCCTAGAGCCCGTGCTCCACAACAAGAGAAGCCACCGCAATGAGAAGCCCGCGCACCGCAACGAAGAGTAGACCCCGCTCACCACAACTAGAGAAAGCCCGCGTGCAGCAACAAAGACCCAGTGCAGCCAAAAAAAAAAAAAAAAAAAAAAAATCCTAGTGAGAAAAATCATCAGGCATATGGGAAAGTTGGAAGGGAACTGGAGAGATAGGAACCTAGAGTTCTCTGAAGGGTAAATATTCTTAAATGATGGAAAAAACCATGAACTAGGGCAACTTGCCTAAGATTTTCTCTCTCTGTGAAAGTGAACCCTCTACTCCAAGATCAGTAGGTAGAAAATACAAGAGAAGGTTGAAGTGGGAGCAGCCTAGTGATAATTACTCCTATGTAGGAGTTTCTGCAAGATGTCTGATAGCTAACAGTAAGTTTAGACTATAGGGGACCCCTGAGCCAGGTGTGGGGCTGCACTCTGCTACCATAAACAGTCCTAAAGTTTAAGAAAGTTCTTACTGTAAAGTAAAATGATATTTTAGAGAGAGGCCAATATCATAAATAATAATATGCTTTTAGTTTGTGCTACGTGTCCGTCAATGAGCTAGGAACTTTGCATGCACACAAACATACCTATCTTGCAAGGTGTGTATTATCTTCATTATATAGATATTAAAAAACAGGCTGTTGCTTTGCCCCAAGTCCCTCAGCTTAAAAATTTTTTTTTCTTTCTAAAACTACAGTTTCTACATAGAGTTAGTAGTGTTTTTTCCTCTGTAGTTTGTCCTTTAGTCACAATACCATCTCACTTGACTTTGGGCAGCTTAATTCATCTCAAATTGCAGTTAAGAAACTGGAGAGAAGTAAATTCTCCAAGCAGCCTTTCTAGCAAAATCCCCAAAGTAAGTTTTGCTCCAAAACTAATTCAGGAGGCATGTTCGTAAAGCTGCTGGTCAGACACTTGAGCAAGGAGAGTCAAAGATAACCTCTCTTGCAGGAAATGGATGGGGTCTTCATCTCTAGGTGTGCTGGATTCTTCTGTCTTTCCTTTAGATCGCTTTCCTCCTACCTGTATCTCGTTTTCTATCCTGGGAGGCTAACCTGTATGAATTTCATCAACGGGTTCCCTGTGCTTTGGCTTCCAGTGGATTCAGTCAGTAGGGAGCTCTGGGCAGGAGACTGGATGGAGACAAAAGACTGAAATCAGTGTATTGGTTTCCCAGGTTCCCTCCCTTGGGGTCACCTGGACCTAGCTGTATCCTTTGATTAAAGGCCACTGCTCCACTCAATGCAATCTCTCCTTCCAAGTCTCAGTACCCATTACCTCCCTTTGTCCTTTCAGGTGTAAGGCTGTTACTAGCCTCCAGTTACTGACCTATCCCTTGCCAACACTTTTTAAAAGGAGCCCTTCATTATTTTGAGCATGTCAACTATTTTCTGTTGGGACCCTAATACACCTGGTAAAGACAGGTGATCTTTTGGATTCGTAGACTTCATATTTTATCCATGTACTTCAATCTTACTCTCACACATGTGACCTTAAATTCTTATGAGTCAACAGTTCTGAAGGGTCAACTGCTGGATTAAGTAACAGAGAGTGACTCACACCTGTGTGGTTCCCAAGTGTGGGGTAGTAGCATCAAGGAGACATAAATCTGAGAGATAATAACAGCTCAGGCCCCTGTGACTTAGCTACCAAATAACCCAAGATGCTGAACAGCTTTTCAAGCTTTGTGACTGTGGAACCTTCTGTGTTTCAGGTCCCCAAAACTTTATACAAGCTGTTGGACTCTGCCTACCGGGGCCCTGGTTTTTCCATAACCTCCCAGGATACCTCTGAGAAATCAGCTTAGAAATCCGTCAGGATGACAACTTTATCCTGTTGGCACATTCTGTTTTTTCTAAAGACACAGTTTGAGCTAATACCCTAATTTTAGAAAAAGACTATCAGGGCTTCCCTGGTGGCACAGTAGTTAAGAATCCACCTGCCAATGCAGGGGACACGGGTTCAAGCCCTGGTCCGCAAAGATCCCACATGCTGTGGAGCAGCTAAGCCCGTGTGCCACAACTACTGAGCTTGCACTCTAGAGCCCGCAAGCCACAACTACTGAGCCCACATGCCACAACTACTGAAGCCTGCGTGCCTAGAGCCCATGCTCAGCAATAAGAGAAGCCACCACGATGAGAAGCCCATGCACCACAACGAAGAGTAGCCCCCGCTCACCGCAACTAGAGAAGGCCTGCATGCAGCAACGAAGACCCAACACAGCCAAAAATAAATAAATAAAATAAATAAATTTATTTAAAAAAGACTATCAGCAGATTCCTGAGTTAGGATCACGTTTATCCCTATGTTGATAGTGATAATAATTTCTTTCAGTTTATCCCTAATTTATTATTCACTGCTCTCTGTCAGGATGAGGTGTTTCAGGATGGGTGTTAATGAATTGCATTCTTTTTTTTTTTTTTTTTGCGGTATGCGGGCCTCTCACTGTTGTGGCCTCCCCCGTTGCGGAGCACAGGCTCCGGACGCGCAGGCTCCGGACGCGCAGGCTCAGCGGCCATGGCTCACGGGCCCAGCCGCTCCGCGGCATATGGGATCCTCCCAGACCGGGGCACGAACCCGTATCCCCTGCATCGGCAGGCGGACTCTCAACCACTTGCGCCACCAGGGAGGCCCTGAATTGCATTCTTAATGGTCTATTTTGGGCAAATAACCGTTTCCCACAAAGCACTTAATTTAAGCCTATATATTTATATGGTGCTTTATAAACCCCATGTTGGCATATGTTCTTTCCATACTTTACAAAAGAAATTGAGGTGCAGAGAGGTTAGTGGAATTGCCAAGGTCACCCATAAAATTATTAAGTGGCAGAGTCCAAGGACTGTTGCTCTCACTGCAACATAGTTGCTTTCACTAGCCCTGAGAAGGTTCTGAGAGTCCAGCTTAGGCATTCTTGGCTAGAGAAGTTGCCATAGTGTTTTTGTTTGTTAATATTTATTTTTGGCTGCGTCAGGTCTAAGTTGCTGCAGGCGGGATCTTTCGTTGCCACACGGGCTTAGTTGCCCCACAGCATGTGAGATCTCAGTTCCCCGACCAGGGATTGTACCAGCGTCCCCTGCACTGGAAAGCGGATTCTCAACCACTGGACCACCAGGAAAGTCCCCATAGTTTAGAAATACTAATAAATGAACATCCTTTACAATTAAACTGAAACCAGGACTTTAACCTGTAAATCGTTGCTTCCTGCAGTCACGAGGTTAAATTTCTATTGTACTTCTCTTTTGGGTCTACATTTAAACCTGAGGATCTTCTACCCCTTTGTGACTACCTTCAGGGCAAGAACTGAAGTATCTGTGAGACTTGGCCCTTAGAGGGCTATGAAAGGTTGCAGTCTTAGAATTTTTCTTTGTCCTGTCTTGGTTTGAAAAGGATAATGAAGTCAGGTGACTGGAAAGATTCTTTACTTCGTCCTTTCTCTCCTCCACTATCTAGCAACTAGCAATGATTTCAAAGTATCCCGGTTTAAGTAAGGCATCCAGTGAGAAAAAATTGAGATCTAAAGGACCTCTCCAATCCGGTGAAACAAGCTCCAAGCAGAAAGCGGGTAGACTCTGGAGGACAGCCAAATTTGGTGGAACAAGCTATCTGACGTGTGAGAAGTGTTCAGAGGGCATTTAAAAACCTTGAGGGTAAAATCTATAAACGAAGTTTGTAAGGATACAAAGGGAAACGGATTGCTGAGTAGAAGCAGATCGCAAAGTTAGGAATAATAGCCCAGGGTGAGTTTGAAGGAACCACCATCTCACAAGATACCATGTTTTCTCCTTTAGAAAGGGTTTTCACGTACATTATCGTACTTGAGCCTCTCAACCCCATTTTTCAGGTGAGGAAACGGAGGCTTAGCGTAGAGCTTTGACTAGGCAGGATCACAAGCAGTAAAGGGCGGAGCTAGAAACCATCTCAGGGTTCTTCAAACTGTTCCCAGCGGATTCCTGCCGAGGGCTTTTAGGCAAAAAACCGGGAGAGGAACTGGCGAGGCTTCCTTAGCTGCAAGGCGTGGTCTGGCCTCCAGGCGGCGCCAGCGGCAGGGCGGCCTAGGGCTCCAACCCGGTGGATATCCCCGCCACGCGCCAGTAAAAACCAGACTTGTAAATCCGCAAAAGCAGCCACCGCCCGCGCGAGGCCTTAAGCGTCTTTAGCTCCAGGTAGTGGGCGGGGCAGGCCGTCCTGCTCGTCCCTCTCATTGGCTCCCTGGAGTAACGGACAGGTATCTGCACCCAGCCCGGGGCAGAGGAACCTCACGACGCATGCTAGCTGATCTTCGGCGCGCGGGGCTCGAGTGCGGCCCGGGAGTCCGCGAGAGGAAGCTACGCATGCGTGCAATAAAATACGCTTCTCGGCACCCCTCTGGCTCCGCGAAGGGGAACTGCTCCTTAGGGAACTTCTGGGGCAAACCCCTAACTTCACCAGGACTTTGCTGGGTTTTTTTTTTTTGCAGCCTACCTCTCTTGCGACCCAGGTTTTTCCAGCCAAATTCCCTTTATGACAAGATTTCCTGATGTGAAACTTAAGTCACTTACGCTGCAGCTTCATTTTATTTCTCCAAAAATACCCTCCCCCCACCCCATAGAGCAGTCTACGAAAAAGTCCCTCTTATCTCGGTCCAGAAACGTGCTCGGAGTACCCTCCCTAACCCCACCTAAATTCTACCCGGGGTCTCCTGGGCCCTGGTTCATCTCCACGCACCATTTCTTAGCTTGCCTCCTTCAGGAAATCTTTCCTGATAAGCCCCGGTGGGAGCGCAGCCATCCCAATTACTCGGGAGAGAGCTCAAGGCCAAGTTGAAGGCAGAGATTCTGGAGAAAAAGGGCTCAGAGCAGCCGACCGACTCCCGCCCCGCCCCCTCCGCGAGTAAAGTCAGGCAGCGGCTCGGGGACACAGCTGTATTGGGAAGGGGAGGCTCCTACACAGTAGGAGGAGGCACGTCCCAGGAGGCCCGAGGACTCTGTACACAACGGGCGTGGCGCAGCCCCGTCCGTCCGCCGTGCGGCCCGCCCGGGGCCCAGTCTGTGGAGGCCCGCAGGGGCGAGTTAAGGCAGCTTGGCTGAGGGAGGTGGGGGAGTGGGAGTGTGCCAGTTCCCCCCGAAAAGCTGGCTCACTGAGGGGGCGAGCTTCTCACCTCCCACTCCTCTCTCGAGGACAGGGGGAAAGACAGTCGGCAGTCAATAAATAAACCCGGGGCGGCAGGGACCCCGGGAGACTCTCAGAGTCCAGGAAGGCTGGAGGTGTGGAACAAGGAGAGAGGGAGGTGACCTGTCCTTGGAGATGAGTCCACGCTCACGGCTTTTGAGGGCATGGGCCTCGAGGGTCCCATTTGAGGCCTTGGAGCAGCTCCCTTTAAAAGTTAAAATGGTTGCCACTAGGGACGGCCGACTGCGAGGAAGCCCCGACGAGGGGAGGCTTCAGGGGCACCTGGGGCTTCTCGACGTCCACCCTCTTCAGGGCGCGGCCCCGGTGCCCCTCAGGCCGGCCCAGGTACAGGAGGTGTCTCCCGGCACCCCCGGAGAACCTGGAGGGGCCTCCCGAGGGCACTCGGGTGAGCAGCGCGGGGGGTGCACGGTGCGTGGAGAAGGGCAACCTCCGGCTGCCGCCCACCCCGAGCCGGGGAGCTGGGGCGGAGAGAGCAGGCCGGGTGGCGGGGGTCGGGCGCTTGCCCTCCGGGGGCACGTCCAGCCTCCGAGGCGTGGCACAGTCCCGGGGGAGCAGGCAGGGGCCGGCAAAGAGGGTGGGGGCGGGGGCGGGCTCGGGCGGCAGCGCCCGCGAGGTGAAAGGGGCGGCGGCCGGGGGCTCAGCCTCCTTCCTGGGCGGCTGCGGGCCGTGCAGGTAGCGCAGCAGTTCCTCCAGGGTGGTGACCTCCACGGCCTGCCCGGGACAGCCGGGCGGCGGCGGCCTCACTAGCACGCGCGGCGCGGGGCCGCCCGCCGTGTTCCCGCCCCGGGCGCGGCCCCGGCCCTCCTTGGCGTTGTTCCCATTCTGGTTCCACTCCCAGGGACCCCCGGCGTGGCGGAGGTGCTTGACCGGCAGCTCCGGCGTGGACTCCGGGGTGGGCAGGCAGGCCAGCTCCGGCGGGGGTACGCCCTCGGGAGGAGGCAGGAAGGTGGTGTAGAGCTGGGGTGTCTGTGCGCCCCCTCCGTCCTTGGACGTTGGCTGCGGCTCTGGGCCCGCCCCATGCAGACGGGCCAAGCTGCGAAGGGAGAGAGGGCGCGGGAGCCCCGCAGTCTCGATATCCTTGCTCCGACGTCTGTGGGCGCGGCGACAAGCGCAGGAGACCAGGAGGCCAGAGACCGAGGCGCCCAGGGCGAACGCTGCGGCCACACAGGCCAGGAGGAGTGGGATGGGGACGGCGCGGGAGACTGAGGCTGGCGGGAGGTCCCGTCGCACGCCTGCCGACCGAGAGGAAGGAGGGAGGAGGGAGGCTCAGCGAAGGTGGGCCAGCGGGATGGCAGGTTCCGAAGTGTCGCCTCTCTCCTGCTGCTGCTCAGCTCCAACGCAGCTTTGACCCTCTTTAGGAATCACCTCCCCTGACCCCTCAACACACACAACCCACCGAACTACCTTTCACACGCAAGCCAGAGCTTGGGCCTGGGGAGTCCCCATCCCAGCTCTGGCCCCTGTAGCCATGCCAAGAGCAACTGCCAAACTCTGCCCGTGCTGAGGGAGGCGGGGCTGGGAGGGGAGGCTCCAAACAGGCATTATTAGTGAGCACCAAACAGCGATCAGTGAGGGGCTTAGAATTCTTCAAGAATCAGCAGCCCCACACTTCACTCCTATCCCTCCCAGCCAGCCCCCTTACCCTGAGTGTGAGTTCCAAGAGTGGAAGACTGGGGCCGGGGGTGGGCATCACTGGGGGGGCTTGGGGTCTCAGGGGAAGGGCCAGGACTCAGAAGCACTGGTGACAGAGACCAGGTCAGAGCCAGTGAGGCTCCTGCTCTCCACCTCTGATACCATTCAGCGGGTCCCCGCACCCCCTTTGGAGCCCAAAGGTCCAGAACTGCAGCCTTCATTTTCCTCTGGAAATGGGGAAGGGCTCACCATGCAAGGCATTCTTTCATTTATTTGTTCAAAAACTATCTATTAAGCACCCTATTATGTGCCAAGCACTGAGCTATATGCTAGGTATTTGGAGGATGCTAACCCTTTTCTGAGACTCTCGCAGGGCGTCCAGGGTGCTGGTCTGCTGCTGCCATGGGGCACAGACTTGGGTGAGTGTGGGCTGAGCAAGGTGAAGTTTGGACAATAGAACTCACCATAAGCAGAATCCCCTGTCCCAGACTGACTCCCAGTAGCTCCATCTATGAAAAAGGGAGAGAGGGGGTGAAGATGGGGGCAGAGGGAAGCTTCATGAAGAACTGATGGGCATGACTGTACCACAGAAGGAGAGAAAGACAAAAGCCCACACCTGGGATGGTGTCTATGGCCGTCAGAGCCATGCGCAACAATGGCTACAGCTACCCCTGCCGCTTCTGTTTACCTTGGCAGTCATCATGCTCCATGGATTCCTGGTTCCCAGCTGGATGCACATCAATCCTAGGAGGAAATGGAGGTGGCTCAGTGCAGGTATACATCTTGCCCCCATCCCCAACCCTAGCCCTCAGCTTCCTCTCTTAGTGGGGAACTTTCTCCTCAGGAGATCCAGGAGCCTCTCACTTACCCACCAGGTCCCCTGATATCCACACAGCCTCTGGAGCTGTCCCATCCACAGTATGGGTCCTGAGAAGCCAGACAGCTCCTAGGGAAAACTGAGTCATGTGAGGCTGGGACCCTCTCCACCCTAATCACATTCCATTCCCCTGCCTCTTCCACTCTCACCCTGGCCTGCAGGAGGCTCTTAGCCTGATACTCCCATCCTATCCACCCCAATCCCTAGTCCAGTCCCTGGTTACTGCCCACCTGCAGAATGCTTGAGATACCCACCCCCAAACCATCCCCTGCATTTCCCTGCCACCCACAATGCCTGTGTTCCTGTGTGCCTGCGGGCCCAGAGAGCCCACCCAGGCAGGGCCTGACCTCAGGTCCCTCTCACCTCCGACAGGCCCCATGCCGGGCACATCGACTGAGAGGGAGGTAGATGATACAGCCAGAAAAAGCCACAAAGAGCCTGTGACCTTCAGTGTCCAGCTCCAGCCCTGTGACCCGCCGTGCTGTTTGGGTTGCCCGCTTCCCACTGCACCTAGAGTGAGGCCAGAAGGAATCAGAGATGGAGCAGGTGAGGCTCCTTTTTCCCTTGGTGAGTTAAAGAACAGAAGGCGGGGAGGCATACAAGCAACTGAGTACAACTCATAGGGCTACTCTGCCCCAATACACTGTCCAGCTTCTCGCCAAGGCCCTCTCTCTTCCCCACAACTTCCAATATTGGAGTCCCCACCCCATCCCCACATCCCCATCTACCACTCCACATCCCATCCCTGCTCTGCAGGGGGCCTGCTGGACAAAGGGCTCACCGGGAGGGGCTGTAGGCATCGATCTCTTCCAACAGAATGGGCTCAGGGCCCCCAGATTGCCCCCATGGGGGCAGCACCTTCAGCACTGTCCCATCGTTGGAGCCAAGGAACAGGACTGTGGTATTACTGTAGGGACCAGCCATGCCATCCACAGCTACCTGGGTCAGTAGGGCCCTGGAGGGATAGGCCTCAGGTCAGGACAACCTGACCAGTGGAAGCTTGAGTGTTTCAAGGACAGCGCATGTGTCTGGGTACCCCCTTCTCTGCCCTTCCCCCAGCCCAGTGTTTCCTTCTTAGCTCTCTCCCTTCCACTTTCACGGGTTCTTCCTCCTACCAATATGATTTACCTTGTGGGGTCAGGGAAAGAGAGTGGCTGAGGTGGGGGAAGGCAGTGGTCAGCATTTTCTAGTCCCATACCTGCTGGTGAGGGTGAGCAGAGGTTGATGGGTGGCAGGTGGCACGGCAGGGTCCAGGAGTGGGTGAGCCTTGATGAAGGTCAGGACATCATCAGGGAGGTCTCGAGAAGAGGGGAACAATGCAGCTCCACCTACTCCTGCACAGGATCCTGGCCTGGTGGACACAAAGGAAGAGGGAGCCTTAGGGCAGGGAGCTGGGGCTTAGTTAGGCTCTGTGACCACCACCTACCCCCTGCTCCCAAACATGATTGGTAACCCTTGTTCCGCCTACACGCAGACATTCACACTACTGCTTCCCTTCCCTGCTGCCAACCCACTACAGCCCCCTCCCCAGGTTCTCCTCATAATCCCATTTGGGGAGGAGACACTGCTTGTTTCTACCTCCACAAAGGCCGCCCCCACCCTGCGTACCTGGGGGAGGGGACCCTGTCCTCAGACACGGGGGTCCAGGCCCCATCCAGACCCCTCTGCTCCTTGAACTTTCCCTCAAAGCCACGCTCAATATCATCCAGGTAGAAGGCACAGACCGCAGAGCCGGGGATGCTGAGGGAGCCAGAAAAGGACGTGGGCTAGGTGTTGGAAGGGACAGACAGCACAGTTCCTCCTAGGTAAGACATGGCAGCTCCCCTTCATACACCGTATTAGGGCAGAGCCTAAGAGGTTGGGGCAGCCCCTGGGGGCCACGCTAGGAGAAAAACGGTGGGCAGAACAGCAAACTGGCTCAGAGTGGAGTTTCTGCTCACTGCCCTCATCAGTAGGCGTTGAGAGAGGAACTTGGATGCTGGTGGGGCAGGGGACAGATTGGGCCACATTGGTTAGTCTGGTACCAACCTATTGGTCTGGGTGGTGAAGACCCCAAAGAGAGCAGAGCGGCCATACAAGTTCACAGGCCCTGTCAAGGCCTGTAAGACGTCAAAATAGAAGGTAGAGTCCCCAGGGACAGAGCAGTTGAGCCGCAGCTTCAGGAAAGATGTCCAGTGGCGGTCCAAGGCCCGAGGTGAGCCGCCCATGTCACGCTTACACACACGGGCCACACGGGAGAACTGTACCTGTGTGTGGGAGAGTTGGAGACGAGGAGAACGGTGAGAGAGAGCCCCAGGGCCAGCAGGGTGAGAGCAATGTGGTGAGTTAGAGCACCACGAGACAAATGTTAGGGGCACAGCAAAGGAAGGGT